>NW_021938789.1:47348906-48052328 GCF_001715985.3 Manacus vitellinus | reverse complement strand
TTTGGGGAGGTCCCCGGGGCGGTGCCGGCCCCGGCCGTGGGGCAGCTGCCGCTCCCCCAGGGGTCGGCTTTATAAATATGTCTGCCGGTGCTTGTCGTGGGGATCCGTAGCGGGTTTCTGTGAAAAGGGGAAGCGGGAAGAGCGTTTGGAAAGCCCGGCCGTCAGGAGGTTTCCTGCCGGACACCGATATTTGGGCAGAGATGAGCCAGCCCTTCGTGTAGTCCTCCCTGTCCCCGAGGCCACGAGCCACCGCTGCCCTTGGGTACCGCAACTTTATAGGGGTCAGTCCTTATAGCTGTGTGCGACTGGAGCGGCAAATATTGCACTGGGGAGGCAGCGCTCTGTGCCCTCCTTTTAAAGGGAGAAGGACTTTTTTAATTCTTCCCAGTTGTAGACTGTTAAAGCGACACTAGGAGACAGTTATGTCTTACGATTTCTTTCTTAAGAGCTGGTAACAAGCGATCACATCTTAGGATTTGGGGGGAAATTTTGACTGTGTAGCAGATGAGTTTCTTTGCAATCCCCTGTCACCCATCCTCCTGGCTAAAGGAGCGCTGCTGGGCAAGCTGTGTGCCTTTGCACTAACGTCAAGGGAGATGATAGCTTTTCTCTCCTCGAGTTAATGAAAATTTGTCTTACTTGGTTTTATATGAGGAATGCAACACGTTTTAATGCGTTTTTTTTAATAATGCTGTTAGTGATTAGATGCATCAACACAGTAAATCCTCATTGAAAGCAGGAAAAAACCCAACAAAACTGAAATAGTTGCTTCTCACACAATTAATTTGTCTTGAGAGACAATTAGTACAGTTGACAAGGGGATTAGCTCTTTTTATTGACTAGTTTATGTTGCCGTGAAAATGGCAAAATATAAAATTGTTACACAGAGCTTTAAATCTGCTAAAATGAACACACTGAAACTAGATGACCTGAAATTAGAACTGTTTTAGCAATAAATGGGTACATAGCTAAGTATTCCAACTTAGCTCACAGATGAAATTTTGGCCCCTAGTAACACCACTGTATTTTGTGACCTGGTATTCTAACCTCCTTCTGTTTTCTTGTACTTGTACTAAGTAAACTTATGTATGAAATATTTAGACATAACTAATAAAATGTATGTATTTAACTGAGTTAACAAAAGCAGTAACAGGGTACTCTATGAACAAATTACCAACAGAAGAACTCATAAAACCAAAATTCTCAGTTCAGGGGAAACGAAATACTACCAGAGGTGGTAGTGATGCCTTAGGCAACAGACAGAATAAAAGTATTATCTTGTTCTCCTTCTGCAGTTTTAAGATATTCAAGTGGAAAAATATTTTCCCATGTTTGGGAGGGGCAGATGGTCATAAGAAATAACACCTTACCTGTGCATAGCCTTTTTCTAATAGCACATACTTTTTTTGATATAATGCAGAAACTCTTGCTTGCCTATGTTTTATGTATTTCCTGTAAAGAGATGTTTTCTATATCAAAGTATGTTATCAGTCATCTCTTAGACAATGCCAAAAAATATTACAATTTAGTGAGTAGACATTAACGACCTGGTGATGGCGGTGGGAGGGATATGGTGACTGGTATCTATCTATGATAGTGCATTTTCATATTTATGTCTTCTGTTTATAGCTTCTACTTTTGATCATTAGAGGAGGTCTGTGTGTATGCAAGTGTGCACATTTAAAAAAAAAGCGTTTCCCTGTATCATATTTTAAACATCGGTAGAGCTGCTTATAGTCTGCATGTTTCTGCTGCCCTGCTATTGTAAATAGGAACTGGCAGTTCAGAAGGACTATGTTAAGCACTCTTGTGAAAATGTTGAAATGAATCGACTGCACTGTAATTTTCGTTACCCCTATATAAAAAAGAAAGGGGCAGGGTTACCATGTCAAAACTGTGCCATTCTGTATTATGCTGCTTCTCTCAGCCCGTGCATTGATTGAGTAATTTCATCAGTCCCACATTACTTGATTGCTTAGAAGTTTCCTAATGATCTGTATGCTGTAAGAAGAATCTGAAAGTCGTGAGTGGAATGGCAATGATTCTGTGTTTTATGAGGCTATTCAAAAAGTCGCTCTGATTTATGTAGCTTGAAAGCTCCCAAGTCTTTGAGATTAGCCACGCTGCCTGATATTTTCTTCATACATCAGTCGTCCCACACTCCTCACTCCCTAAACAGGAGTTTAGAACAGTGTTTTAATTAAGCAGGGATTAGGTGGCACTCCTTGTCAACTGCACAATTTGCGTATGCTTTGTATCCTCTACAGCTGATAGTCTCATGCTTTTATATTTCCTACTTTGTGCTCAGTATTTTCCCTTGACATGTACATAGTAATACATGTGCATGTGCATATGGATTTCCTCTTGTGCCTGTAGAAGCATAGATGCAGATGCGTGTGTTAGGTACTGCAAAATCACCTAGGACAGCAGTCACATAGTATTGTACAAAAGTTTTGCTGAAAATATACACTTAAGTATTTTTCAAAGCTAATTCATCTAGTTCAGGCCCCCTGATTACTTCAAATTGTTTTTTGTTTATCAGTAACTTCAGTTTTATGCAGTCAGTTGTGTACTGCCCTTAACTTTCTTATTTTCAATGGCAAGTTCAGAAGTATATATAATATAATATATATATGGCTATATGTATTATATATGCTTCTACATATATTTTTTCCTCTGATTTTAATATATATTTATATATACTTTTTTTTTCCCTGAGAGAGAAAATTAGTTCTGTTCTTACCTTACTCCTCAGAGCTTTTAGACTTTGTAGGCCAGGACTGCTGCATTCCTTGTGTTGGACAAGTTCCCAGCATTGCTGGGTCCTGAGTTTTTGTTCGTATCTTTAAGCTCTTCTGTACCACAGATAATAATATCAAGGCAGTTCTAATATAGGGTCTATTACTTGTTTCTTCTGTTGATATTAGTAGTGTCTTTAAAACAGAATTTTTTTTATAAGGGAAAGGGAGTCTCCTTGCTTGGTGGTATGCATGTCCACATTTATTTTTGTAAGCTGATGTGCTACAGTGCAGCTTGGCTTGCATTGTGTTGTGCATTGATAATAGGAATTTAATTTACTGTGCTGTTGGTAAAGCCTCATTAGAAGGTTTGTAGCGTATGTCACTAACTGTTTGTTACTGTGCTCTCACATATATAGGTAAAGGACAGGACAAGCAAGCAAAACAGATTTTTTAAAAACAAATAAATCTCTGTGTACCTATATTGTCCACAGAGGAGCATTCAGGTCCCAGTTTTCCCTGCCCTATAATTTTCCAAGATTTCTTGCTTATTTTAAACACACATACGAATGAAGACCTGGAATACAGTGCACTGTGGCTCAGCAGCCAGTGGGTTCTATTAGTAACTATGTTCTACTTAAATGCTCAGCATGTGTGACACACGCTCTGTTTCCATGTGTGTTATTTCTAAAATACTTTCCCAGGTGATGAGACTTCTGATAGTGTTTCAGTCCCTGTAATGTGTGTACTTACTGTGTAGCTAAAGAGGGGTAACTTTGCATGCCATCATCCAAAGGCATGCTTGCCATTAGGTGTCACTGCTTTCTAGAGTGTTTCTTAGTCATCATCAGGGCCTGATCCAGAGTCTGTCATGATCCAGGTGAGTTGTTCGGTTGACTTCAGAAGATTTTAAACTGAGCCGGTGGATTGCTGACTGCAGCAGGCGGCTCCTTTTCATGTTCTTAAATAACTCTTAGTGTTATATCAGGTTCTTTGTCCTTGATAAAGACAGAGTAAAAAAACCAACCATCCATTTTCAAGTGGTGCCCTAACAAATGTCTGACATGACAATCACTGCTGCTGCTGTGTGCTTTTATATCACTACTTATGGATGCACAGAGCCTTTATTCTCACAGTGCCATCTTTGAAAAAACACACTGGAGAAAAATCTTTTAAGACTGTGACTACATAAACCTACCAACTAAGGTTCATTTAACTTAATGAACAAAGGCATTAAGTATGGTTCTCTTCCACTCCCTGGTCCTGTAAAGCAAGTGGTATTGGCAAGAGATGACTTTTGTAAGCCATTAGGTTACTCCCTAGATATAAACTTGAACTTACATCATTTTCTTCCATTTGATATATAGCTATCTATAACCTGCCATGACAGCCTGTTTTTGGTTTAAATTTATTGGAGGCTTTTGCCTTTTGAGGTTTTACTCTTTCTCACTACTCCACTGCTTGGTTTCTTTCTTTTCTTTTATGTTTTTTCCCCCCAACACAGTATGAATGGTTTTAAAAATAGTTTATGTGAAAGAGTAGTTCTATTTAGCTATCGGTTTCTAGTTAATTTTCTTGATTACCTGGGTTTATGTGACAGCATGGTAACAGTTTTAATCTACACTCTCTCCAAACATAGTTTGTTTTATATCTTCAATGTTTAAAAAACTTATTAGACATGGACAATTACCATTTCTGCTTGGACTTAGAAGTAAACAATAAGAAAAGGAAATAGTATTCAAAAATTGTCCATATTTTGAGCAATTATAAGAAATTAACCAAACTTTGAAAAAATGTAAGTATATTACTGTATGTGATAGCTTGGTACGTGCAAAAGGTTGACTTCAGGTGATACACTGGTAATGAGGCAAATCTGGATACCTTTCTGTATCTGCAAATTCAGTTTTACTTTTTTTTTTTCCCAATCAGATTTAAATATCAGAAGGAGTTATCTAAGCTGGTGAAATTGGAATAAAAACTTGATTTCAGATTCAGGCTTGGCATATGTGTCAAAACCTGAATAGCTACACACCTATGCATCCTATAGACCTTACAGTCCAGTTCATGGCTCTGGTCATGCTGACGCCCATCTCTGAGAGCCCCAGAGATAATAATTTGTGTTATCTAGAAATGCCACGAGGCAAGTATGACTGTCACAGCCCATGCTATGTTGTAACGCATAGCATGCAGGTTTGCTGGCAAACTGACATAGTGACTGGGAGCTGGTCATGAAAGCTCGTGTTTCTTTGGGGCATTCTGTACCCTAGATTGACTGTCTAGCAGTTGGCTTCCTGGGTACAGATGCAGTTCCTTTCCTTCAGTGGTGTTACATTATATTCTTGCACCATCTACTGTGTTTGCTAGCAATTATGAGCTGTGCTGTTGCTTGGGGTAGTTACCACAATGAGCTACGTTGGCTTTTTTCAGAGTAGTGTTGATCATACCTTCCTTGCTCATCTAGGCTGGTAGGCTATATTGGAAAAGGTGCAATACTGAGCTGCTGGAATATGATGCGTGGCATGGAATATGTGCTAAATGCATGCTAGATAAGTGTGATGCAATGCTAGTTAACCCATCCTCAACACTGGGTAAAGAAGTCCGGGCAAAACCTTCTGGACACAGTTCTTAGCTGGCTTGTGCATTTGAAGCAGCACATGGAGAAGAGGAGGTGCTGTTGTCTCTCACTACAAAGGTAGAATGTAATTGTGTATTCTTGATGTAGTCATTTAAACATTGATACTAAAATGGAAGCACTTAGAGAAAGAGTGATTGAGAAGAAGGTTTCTTTCTTGCTGTATCTTTCTGTCCTTCAATCTCTTCCCATGAGCACTGTCGTGGCAGTTTCCTCTGCTATTCTTCATTACAGGAGTCAGGCTTTGGTTTCTGGTTATTGTTGGCCAAGCAATTGAGAGACCTGATGGAGTAAGGGAAAGATTCTCTTGTGCCTGCAACGACTATAATTAATAATGGTTTATGTGACTTGGAGAGTTGTAACTGATCTGTATAACAGGGAGGACACAGACTGAAATTGAAGGTTAGTAAATGAAATGTGCTGGTGTTTGGATGACAGTTATGAAACTTGGCAGGGGAACGGGCTTTGAAATTGTGCAGTGCTGTAATTTTGTAAGGCTCAGAATTTATGTCCTAGTTTCAGTGATAATATACTTAATTCAGAGAAGGAGGTATTTCGTGTTCTGTATTGTACCGCAGAGTGCACTTCAGCTGGAGAAACTTCTTTCTGCTTTGGTCTGGGACTAACCACAAAAGCTCAGGGAAGGGTTATTCTGTGACCTGTAAGTGCTGCATTAAAAAAAAAGAAAAAAATAGAAAAGGCATAATAAAAAGTGACACTTACTTAATGAGAGAGGATAATACAGTAACTACAGCATTTCTGTGTAGCATTGAAGTTATGATGGAAGAGGTGGTACAGAGACAATTACTCTAGATTTAGTCAACTGTAAACTGATGGATTTGTAAGAGTAGGGTTAGATTTAAAGTAGATTTCCATTGCACACATTAGTTTTGGAATGGTGAGGGAGTAGAATGGAAAAGAAAAGATGTAAGAGAAAAAGTTTTGTGCAAGTTATGCTGGATTCATCTGGCAAGCTAAGTTCAAGAGGAAATTGGAAAAGAAAATGAGTAAAAATGCAAGGAGGGGAGGAAAATAAGATATCAAAGGCAAAAGCCAGTAGTTCTGTCTATTTCTTTGGGAACTCTATAATATTCCTGTAAATGCTATGCTAAATGGAAAAGTTCTGAACCAGAAAGGGGAAAATGTGAGGATACAGAATTTAAATGAAGAATTATATGTGTATTTTAATGTATTAGATAACAGTCTGTGCTGAAATGCTAATTATTCCTAATTGTTATATTTGCTTTACCCATGAATAAAATATCACATATCTAATAAAATATGCAGTGAAAATAACCGTAAAATTCCTCTTGGAGTCTTTCATGCAGATTTAAAGGATTTAATTTCTTATTTTTTCATTGCCTTTTAAAACATTAACTTTCTATAATCAGTTGGATTGCTAAGGCCAATATTCACTGAACCTAACAATAACTGCTTGTTTTGCAGAACAATTTTTTGTTACTCCAACCATATCTTTCTCAGAGGCTTAAATCGCATTGGTGATTTCATTATAATAATTCACTTGTGATAAATCAAAATCAAATAGTGCCACTCCAGTGCTGTGGAAAGTAGCTCCAGATGAGAGCTCTGGAGAGAGCAGAGGATATCACAGAAGCAGACCTGAATGTCAGGCCTGGGTTTGCTGTGCCTAATTTTAACGTACACAGATATAACAATCTTACAAACCCAGTTTTAAAGAGAGAAATGAAAACTTGCACAGGGCAGATTTCCCTGCCTTAGGACTACACTCAAACCCTGTGTTTAGGACCCAGACCTGATGACAGACAGTAACTTGCCTTGCTTTTGAAGCATGCGGGAGCTCATCTGACTGGCTTGCAGTCAAGCTTAGGCTCCTGAGACATCGGGATGTTTTGAAGATGTCGATTGTCTTCCTCAGGTGGCAAGACACTACTGCAGAGTTACCTCGCTGATTGCAATCAGTATTAAAAGTTGCCTGGCTGAAAGCACATTGTGGGGGTATCTCCAGACCAAACAGTATTAAGCAAGGATGTTTCTTTTTGTATATCCTTTGCCATCCTGCAGTCTTTATAGTGTTCGGCTTAAGCATTTGAGAAACATTTTAAAATCATTTCATGTACTGGAGAGTTGTTAAAGGGAAAGAGACAGTAGAAAAGGTTCAGTTCTTGCTCAATGAAACCACTGTAGAGTACAGGAACTGTGTAGCCAGTGGACAAGTATGTGTGTTCAATGCAAGTGAAAGGAGATAGCTATTATTAGTCATATTAAAATACACGTATTTCTCCCTTTTACTATTTCTGTTCATTTTTTCTCTCTCATATTCCAAGCTCATGGCAAGAAGTTGTAATTGTCACTATGTTCTATAGTCTTAAATATCTGGTTTTTTTGGAACAAAAAAGTTAAAAAAGTCACCATAACACAAATTCGGACAGATAAAACTGTTTTTATTTATGTGGAATTCTGCTTATTTGACCTCTTTTGAGATAAATATACCTTCAAAAGTTGGTTATAGTTCTTGAATGTAATCTTCCTTCAGCTGTCCCTTTTGTGAACATATAGAACCAAAGCAGTATTGCAGTTTATCCACTAATATATTTGCTATAAATATCTTCAAAAATTTACTACTCATGTACTACTTTAATTTGCAGTTCCACGCTACAGGTTAATAACGAGCACTGGGGTATGTATAAATGCATGCATATACAATGTATAAATGCACTTTTTCAGTAATCTTTTTTAAAAATATGTGACTGGATTTTTCTTTAATTTGGGATGGCATTGATTTTCACCCTAAGTACCAACACAGAGATTTGGGAAGTTTTTTTGCTTACAGGCAGGAAGTCATAACGCGAATACACATCGCGAAATGGCACCTCACTGTGCTAGAAGCTGTACAAATATGAAACAAAAAGTTGGCTGTCAGGAGATTTGAGGGTGAAGTGAAAGAGAGGGCTTGGATCTCTCTGCGACTCAAGGCAGTTTATACAGCTGGAGACAAAGTTGCAAGTCTTGTGGTGTCTTTTGAGAGACAGATTCACTCATTCATGTTTGTGAATGATCACTGGGTACAAAGGGTTGAAAGCAGGTAGGTACGTCTACAGAGACATCATGTCAGGGCAGACATGGTGAAGCTGATGTCAAAGCTTCCTGGTCTGGGGCTGTGAGGTGAAAGAATTGACAGAAAATGAAGACCAACATGTATGATCATTACCTATGATACTTTATTACCAATAACATTGGTTAAATTGGCAAAATAAAAACAGTCACTGTCTCGTCAACTGCCACCATATTACTCTCTGGCTTTATCTAGTACACATGGTTATGCACATGCATGCTGTCACTCTGTCTCATTTGTTTGGAGAAATATTTCATGGTACAGTTTTGGAAGACTAGATAGGAAGTAAAGAGCCCTTTTTGGGATAGTGGAACAATGTATGTTGCAAAATTCCCTGTTTTTTTAAAAAGAGATTTAAACATAGTGATTCTGAAAGCATCCGCAGCCTCATTAGGTAGTCTTATGGAGTTTCTAGAGTGTTATGGAAATATTACTGAAAAATTATTGAAACAATCTAGAGGAATGATTTTTCAACTCCTTGGAGCAGCTCTCCTGTTACAAAATTTGACTTCGTCCTGGAGATACATGAGAAATGCCCATTTACTTGAAAAAGTTCTCTCATATTTGACAGTGCTACAAAGAGTATAGTGCATATATCAAATGAAATGGCTGAGGGGAGTGGGCAGGAAAAAAGCATGTCCTATATATAATTTATATGCTAGATGGGGAGTGATCAGTTGTGCTTGGTGTCACCATCAGGGAGGGTGATGTCCCAGGGACATCATTGATGCTGTTTCTAGCTGTGAGGAGAGCAGGAGTTTGCAGGTAAAGGACAGCACGAGTCAGCAAAAAACAAGGCATCGGCATGGGATTCATTGCCACAGGGAGGCTCTGGGGGCAGAACTACTCTGGGGAGGATTCTGGTGATGCCTTGTACGTGGGAATTTTGGAAAGGAGGTGGATGGTTGTGCTTAGCAGTAGTGCGAGTTGGCTGGCTGGTGAAGGGGGTTCAGGAAACTTTTGGAACGGGTTAACCTGAGTGATGGGCCAGTTTAGCTTTATAAGACTATGGGATACTTTTAGGGAATAACAGGTAATGTCACACTTATGTGGTTTGCAGACTGGGCTTTAAATATTTGGGACAGTCCTTGTGAAGGAGACGTATATCTATGGGTATGAGAAAAGCTGAGAAATCCAGAGGAGCAAGGCACTGGAATGACACAAATATTAGTGAAAAGATTAATAATATAATGCAAACAATACTTTGAGAACAATATATCTAGAAGATAATATTAAGTTTTAAAGAAACTAAATTATAGATTAGAAAAAGGATTGTTTCTCCCTGTCTAGCCTCTATAGTTTTACTGTAAAGCATTTAATTTGTGTGGTAGATCTTAATATTTTGGGTTTTTTTAGCTGATAATTTTACCTGATTACTTTGCAGAAAAGTGAGATCCATTTTATCTTTGTATTGTTTAATACCGTTGCACACAGATAGAAACAATGAGTACCAAAGCATCAACTTCCACTCCTCTGCTCCCAGGATAGCTCCAAGTGTACTGTACCTTCCTGTGGCTTAGCATTGTCCCTCTGAATAATCTTCCTTTGCTTCCTATGTGCAGCAGTTTATTTTATAGGCTGGTCTGTACTATTCCTCCTTGTAAACGCAGCTTCTATGGTTGGCGAGTAGGAGGAAGGGATGCACATGGCCACAGCTTCTGCTCCATTGACTGTTGACCTAATTTAGGAGGAAGGAAAGGGTAAATAATGCAGTGTCCTTCTGGATTCAAAGCCTGCTGTGTCTTTCATGAAATGAGGGGGAGAGCACTAGCTTTCTCCTCATCTCAGATAGCTGCATAGCTTGCTTTAGGAGTTAAACCTTTCTTCAGTGCAGCTCCAGAGTGGTGAGTGGATCTGCTTTCACAGTTATCTTGTGCATATGTCCTCGTTTGGCCTGTTTAGCTTAGAATCTGGTTTTCTGTCAACATCAACCTCGTCCAACCCCCATCCAAAGCAGCAAAGCTTGTGTTTCTTACCTGCTGTTCCCTAAAATTATCCTGTACTCTTACAAAGCTAGACTGTCCCATCACTCAGGTTGGCCCCCTCTAAGTGTTTCCTGTACCCCTTCACCACTCAACCAACTCTCGCCACTGCTAAGCACAGCTGTCAACCCCCTTTCCAAAACTCCCAAGTAGAAGGCTGCACCAAAAGCTGGCCTGTGTTTCCTATAAATGAGACACATTAAGAATTGGAGTTAATAGTTTTTAAAATATTTTTCTGTTTGAGATCAATGATCTCAAATAACAGACCTGAATGATGTATGGAGAAGGAGGTAAATACTTCCTTGGGGAAGGTAGATAATGACAGCATTTGAAATTTGCCATTGTTGAAAATCTTCTTCAGCAGGATTTAGTTGTTAAGAAAAAGTAAAAATGTCTGTTCATTAAAGAAAGGACTGTGGGTTTGGATTATTTTAGCATTTTTTTAAAAGGGATACATTTTCCCTCCCATTTTTTGTAAGACTGCCAAATGTCCCTGAGGCTAGAATTAACTGACTCTTTGTGTTGCGTTGAGTAAGGAGTACGTGTTTTCAGAAAATACTAGGTTTATAGACTTCCATCCAGAACATGAAAGAGAGAGAAGAGAGGCTAACTTTCTATAAACAAGGTCCTTGTGTCATTTTGTAGCACTAACTTGGAGTAACAAATAGAATATTGAAATTGTCAGTGCTTTGGAAGCTGTTAAATCATCCCCAATACCACATCCCTTCATTCTGCCTAATCCTCTCCTCAGAACAAGCATGTGCCGTTTTCTTTTCCTCTCACCTCCAGGCATCTGCAATGAGTAAGCAAATGTCTGCTACTTAGAAATAACCAGCATTTAGGTTTTCTGAAACAGGTTCAGGAGCAAGTGCCATGGAGATGTATTTTGTTGTTAGCATTGCTTTAGTAATACAACGGAGATTACTGCTTGCAGTTCATTTCACAAATTCCCCCTGACCATTTTGAATTTGGAGGTATTTTATCATTTTTTAATATTGCTGTTTGAAAGGCCACTTCTGAGAATGGTTTGAATCCAGTGGCTGACAGCAGTCATAGATGTAAGCTTTGAAATGGCTCTTTTATGGAGGGGTTTGAGAAGCAGGTCTTGGAGCCATTGCATTAAAATTCCAAGTGTTAACTTAAATGTAATAATACTCTGACAAAGTGCTACTACCATCTGGTAGTGAGAATTAGTACTATTTAAAAAATCTCCACAATTCCTAGAAAGAGCAGAGGAGTCACGGTGTGAAAAAAAAAAATCTAACTAAATTAGTATTTTAGTTCAGGGAGTCACAAACTCCTTGTGAGGCCCACTGACTACTAGAGATTTTGTGTCACATTCTCAGCTCACATAAAGGAGTAAATATTTGTGGTATATGACTAGAGTGATGCCTGTTTCTAACAATTTTCAGCTTGGTCCCCAGCTGTGCAGCAGAATCCTTTTTCTTTACAACCACTTCTCATTCACATCACAGCTACAATTCAGTAGTAACTACAAATACAATTTGTACAATAAAATACCAAGGGAGTGTGCTTACCATGGATATTTAAAAAGCTTCATTCCTTATGATTTGACTTCTGTGGACTAAGAGGCACTTCTTTGCTTAGTGTTGCTATGGGGTTTTGAACACCACCTCAACACTCAGGCCTTTCTCCATGTGAAAGTTGGTCTGCACTTAAGAGTATGATCTGCAGCTGGAAATGTTCTTGGTAGCAGAACATCTCCATCCCTAGACTTCTCTCAGCTAAATATGCAGAAGTAATTCAGGTTCTAGTAAGAAGAGGGTCAGACCAGTTTTGAAACTATTCCAACTATGCGTAACTTTCTAGTGTCTGTTAGGAGATGCTCTCTGTGACAGTAATAAGGCTGCTTTACTCATATTAACAAATAGCTAAATCTTGCACAATATTTAAAGAAGGAAGTAAGAAGAGAAATATGGTAACGACGGACTACATGTAGCTGTTGGATTGTCTAGTTTAGGAAAGATTTTGGAAATCCATATTAAAAGATGCATTTTCTAAAAATTCCAGTTGAGAAGAAAAGGAAAAAAGTGACCAAAGAGAAGGTTTTTTTGTGTCTTTCTCTTCCCTCTCCTAAAAAAGATTCACTGAGTTTTATTTATTCACAGTCTTGCATGGACTGTAACTAATGCTCTTAACTTGCTCTGCACAGAAGTAGATCATATCTCATACGATTTTAGCTGAAATAATTTTCATCAATATTTCTTGCTGAGGTACAGGTGCTGTGTGTGTGTACATATGCCTATTGGTACAACAGCTATGTGGTCCATGCAGCTGAGACATGCTAAGACAAATTTTCCTGAATTATAAACCAGTTCTACCTTGTATTGTTATTTTGTATTATTTTTTCTGTTGGAAGTACAACTGGAACTAACTGTGCGTTTGAGGAGTCAGGTCTTTCACTTGTTACTTTAGGTGTAAAGATCTTCACCTCTTCCAAACTGCCCCTCAGAGGCCCATACTGCTCTCCTTGTTTTTCATGTAGACAGGCTGGTTACCCATAAAGTTACTTCCTTGAGACTAGTCACTGTAAATCCAGTAATGTAAATGAAAGATTTCTTGGCTGTCTGTTGCTCAATCCAAGCAACTGCGTTGTCTTGTACTATCACTGAGAGGTATTTTGGTTTATCTGATGTGAGAGAGGGTGTACAGAGAGCCACCTTCTATTGTGTTAGCAAACATCTATGGGAGGCACAGGGAACAGAGACTGTTTGTACTGTGAGAATAAGGTCTTGAGAGTATTCCTGTCATGCTCTTGCTTTTTGCTTAGACAGGCTTTTGTTTCCTTTCATATCTGGTGTATACAGAGAAATAAGAACAGATGGATTTTCCACATGTTTATAGTGAATAATAGGCTGATGAAATAGAATTTGCCAGTCCACAGTTGTCAGTCAAGAAACCTGGCCCTTTGAGGGACCTCCGTTTTTCATGGCTGGGTGCTGAGTAATCTCTACCAGGTCTATAGCATGGGACCCTGTGTGAGAATGAAGCCAGATGTATTCCCACATAATTTTCACTGCTTCTCTCCTCATATGTAAATGTTTATCTTGACTTTTAAAAACTGTTTCAATACTGACAGATTCAAAGCATACACGAGCAGCAACTGAACTTCATTAAGAGGCAGCTTGTAATAGGTCTGCCAATCTCCATCTCATGAATCCCTTATTTTTGAAAGGACTCACAACAATTTCTAGCAGATACCTTTTTATTGATCCCTCTTATTCCCAGCATCTTGACAAAGAATGATATGGATTTCACCAGGAGCAAGGGAAGGAAGTGCTTTTACTAGTACCACCAAAGAGAAAGGGGCAAGGGAGGAAGTGGTTTGGTGCCAACTCATCATGTGTTCTTGCCTCCATGATTGAGTATTAAAATGGTAAAATGGTATGCAAGGCACATATTCGTTTTCTGTTCTTCCTTTAGAATCATTGGGTCTAAACATTTCCTTAAAACTGTGCAGAAAGGTGCTTTGTGAGATTTAAAAAGAAGAATTTAGAAGTGTTCAGAAATACAGTCCTTACAGTGAACCCTCATCAGTACCTACCTCTGTTTCTAAATAAGCAAGTGTCTTTTAAAAAGCATGTATGCCAAAAGGTAGAACAGCCTGGCTGAAAGTGTTGGGAGCCTAAATGACACAAAACTGAGAATGAGTTAGCTCAGGAATATCCTGATACAGTTTTCTGAGGAGCCACTCATGGTAGCTAAACCAACTCTTAACTGGGTGGATGTAAAGTAACTCTTCTTTCATTACCTTGTAACCAAATAAACTTGGACATGCTCCTGGTCACCCTGACTATCCTGTTTTGTGTACGTAGCTGTCTACCTAGCTCATTCTCAAGAAGTTCATCTTGTCCAGTCCCGTGTTTGCCCTTATTTTCCTGACACAGAAACCACTTCCAGGTGACAATGAAGTCTTTACCTGCACGCCAGCAATTTCTTGTGCTCCTGAAATGCCAAGGGTTGAAGCAAAGCAACTGGAGAGTTTTCTGCCACTTAGCAGGTACTTACAGCAAGCAGTTGTCTGTCACCACGTCTTACCCAGTCCCTCCAGACTGAATTTGATATATGCAATAGCATTTATCATCACAATACCTATGTTGCAAACGGTACCCTTGTTTATGGAGATCCAGACCTTTAAGATAATGTGTTTGTGGGCTGGCATGCAAGTGTATTTATGTTGAGATCTGGCATAATGGTAGGAAGGAAATGGAGAAGTTTCTGAGGCAACAGCTTTAAGGCAAGAGCTGTCACTGAAATTCGTAGCTAAATGGCAAGAGAAGTGTACCTTGGTGCTATTCATTCAATAGGATTGATTAGTATCCATGTTGTACTTGGGATCCTGGACCAGTTTGACGTGTTGTCTGTGTACATAGTAAAAAGCAGTCTGTGATGAAGTTTCTGTAATGTTACCGTCTTGTTTCTCATAAGCTTCATTTACTTGTTCTCATGCCCCAGGACAACGCACTTGTATTCATGTTACCATTAAGGCAAAGGAAAGTTTCAATAACAGTTTTAGCCTGAAACTATTTGGGAAATATTTCTGCTTCTATTGCTTCTTATTTTCCCCCATCTGTGCTGACAGATTATATTTATTAGCACAACACAATTTTTGGAGCCAAAATACATATTAAAACCTTGTTAAGTTGCTTATTCATCAGTCTGCTCCTTGTAAAATAGGATTTTTAGGTTCTTGCTTGTTCCGTAGTATACTACAATGCCTTTAAATGGCATTGGTTTGGGTCCTAGGGCTAACTTGGCTGGGCACAGTACCAAACTCACTTTTCCGTAGTCTTCTGTTCAACGTGCAGTCTGTATTCAGCTGCTTTTATATGCAATAAAAAATAAAGAACAGATAGAGAAGTTCAATTTTTTTTCTAACCGATAAGCGTAAATTGTGCAACCAAGAAGTTTATGCAGTGACACAACAAGGGATTTTTGATACATCTGTTTTTATGTCATGCAAAACAATATCTTTGCAGACCGCTGATGCTACTGACTGAATATAGCCTTGAAATATTCTCAGACTTTAAGTTTTTCCTATTGTGTAAAGATCTGAAAGAACATATCATCGTCTCATTTTACCTGCTGAGCAAGCTAAACCATAGCGTGCATTCGAAGATGTTTCTGGGTTTGAATGGAGCTTTATTCTTGTATTAATTGTTTTCTAGGTGATAGCTCCTACTGGAATGGTCATCAGGATAAAGACCGCTGAACATTTTACTTTTTCTCATCTAACTGGAACATGGTGAAGGGCTAAGATTTTCAAAGTAGTCACTGACTGCCACTTTTTCAAGAAGGGCATGTTATTTATAGCTGATATTATTTTCATCATCCCCAAGGGCTATGGTAGTGTGGCCACTAAGGCAGTCTGATAGGCTTGAGTGTGTGTGGATAGTACCTTTTAGGAGATATGGTGGGGAAAAAAAAAGAAAATATTTTCTATATCACGTGTCAGAAAAAGCTACCAAAGCCATTTAAAAGGAAACAAAATGGACTATAACTCTCTTCTGCCAGATGATTATTTTAAACTTCCTGTCCTTTGTTGTAGAACATTTGGAGAAATAACATGTCTGCCATTGGGCCTGAAGTCTGTTCTCTGCCTTTTCAGGCTCTGTCTTGCATGACTTCTGAAATCAATATGAATCATTCCATTGGCTTTATTGGACTTTGGATCGCGTCTTCTATGTATATGTAATTCTTTCTTGTCCTTTTATTCTCTCCTTTTCCTTCCATCAACTACTTCCTTGCCTTTTGTTGTTTAAAGGCATTAGTAGCTGCCAGTACTCATAGGCAACCTTTAAGTAATACATGTGGAGTATTCATGTGTGCGTCAATCGAAGGAGACGGATTATGGAAATCTTCATGTTTCAGATTTAAACATAGGTGGGATCACCACTGTCACATTATTTCTATTATTATAATCTTTTGTACTGCTTTAAGTATTTTTGTCTCAAGAGGCAAACCCCTTATTTAGAAGCTAATTAATTTTCAGTGGGCTTAATGCCTTTCTGAAACACTGATTGCTGTCAACTACTAAAGACGGAACAAGATGGACCATTGGTCCACACTCTTGTCTATCCAGGGCAACTCCTATATGGCTCCTATTCTGTTAGTTCTTATTTTCACTAACAGGAAAGGAGACAAAAATCAGTTTTATAGTTAAGGAATAAGATTAGAATTTGTGAAAGGTGGATTCAAGTTTGGACTCTTTTTTGAACTCAAGGAAGACACAATGATTGAAGCGTGTGAACTGTCAAAATGAAATCATCAGGGCTTCTTATGAGCTAGTGTTGCACCCTGTTCAGCTGTTGTCTTGACCTGTTGAACCTCTCTTTTCCGTGTGGATAGTTGTATCTCCTTACTGAACACATTTAGTCTTGCCTGCTGTGTTTGTGCTCCTCGGGTAGAGCTCTGTCTAGTGCTGCATTGTATCTGCATGGCCAATGAAAGTTATACCATTTCAGCTAAGAGCTTTGAAGTTTACTGTACAACTGTTAATTTAAAAAATGTATTTTTTGCATCAATGACTAGAACAAGCTATTCTATTTCAGGAATGCAAAATTTGGATGCAAGCAATGAGCTTATTCTATGATGTGCTTCCAAGATGATTGTGAGTGATGGAGTTGGACTGTTCACTTAGTTTTACTGGAGGGTGAAAAGTGCTGATGTGGATTGCTACTGTTATGGGCAGAAATTGGGACTTTGGATACAGGTCTCAAATATATATGAGTATTTATGAAAGCAGTCAAGCTCTGGCTTGTATAAAGGTAGTTATGACAGTGTTTCAAATGGCACTGTAAGTGCATCTCTACTCAAATGGGAAACGACCCATTTCTTTTTTTACATATTCTTATCTGCTGTTGCAGATAAACATGTTATCTGAAGAAATTGCTCTATTTTGCATTTGCTGCAATACTTTCAAATAGAATCTGGAATATCCATTTTGAAAACTTAAACCTGAAAATTGTAAATGATTTACTGAATTACCAGAGAATCATTTATTTGTTTTTTGTTGTTTGGGTTTTTTTTAAATTATTATTTTTTCTCTAACATACAATACTTTGCCATTGTAAATCCACCAAATAGTGGGCTAACTAAAACACTGTTATATATTCTACAAGGCAAAGCAAGTGTTAGGGCAGAGAAGTGCACATCTGTTTTTGAAATACTGTGTATACTTTAGGTGAGCTTTACAAGCTTCTTTCATTTCACACCTTTCTTCTTACCAAGGTGCTGTCATGAAACACTGAGGTATTTTTGGGAACAACTTTCCCATTGGAAATATTATATAGAAAATACTATAATAGTTAACAGAATACCTTTCTACAAACATTGTGTGTTTTGAAAGGAGGACATCACTGAATTGATGTACAGTCTGCAAAATGTGTACAACATCCAGAACAATCCTAGTGATCAACTGATTTCCATCAACTGATAAAAATCATTAGTAAAGTCATTGCTTATGTTAATTTTTCAGATTTTTTTTTGAGGAAAAAAACACAGAGCTCAAAGTTGACATAGGTATCAAAAAAAAAGGTGAGCCGTGTTTCGTGAGCAGAGAAGAAAATATTGTGTCTTGTTCCACTGAATATTTTGCATCCAAGAAAAGTGTTTTCTCTGCATATCCATACTTGTGTGCCATCACTTGGTCAGCTTCACCTTTTCTGTGATTCAGATAGCATCCACTACTATGTTCTGAAGGGTGTCCTTCTGCCCTCCTTTTTTTGTGTGGATTTTCTGTAATGTGGGTTTCATCCTCCTCATTTGGCTATCCTAATATGCATGTGTCAGTATCTCCAGTTGTGTCTCTTAAGGGCAGCAAACTCCCCTTAACTTTCTTTCCCTTATCGATCTGTATTTGCCTCATACAGGTAGCTGAGGGGTACAAGTATAAAGCATGTCGTATATGTATTCCCTTTTTGTACACAGAAGTCAACAGATTTGCAGCATTGTATACTTCAGATATTTGAAGGGAATAAATTTGAATAAGCCCTGAGAAGTTCACAGAATTCACACCTCTTTTTAAAGTCATTCAGAGCCTTCATCTGGAAGTCTTTTTGAAATAATGAATATTTTAATGATATTTCACGTCAGGCCAGCTGTGTAAAAGGAGGAATTTTTTAACATTACCCAACAATTGTAAGTCTTAGATGTTAAGTATGAATTCACATTTTAGGAAGATTTGCATTGTTTATTATGCTAGCTGGATTAGTCAAATCCTGTTTAAAATATTATTAGGGAGAAATGTTAACACACACTGTAGAACTTCAGCTTTAGGAATATTTTCTCAGCAAAAATGTTAGATTAGCAATGCTCTTGAGATGTAAGAATAATGCCGTGGCTAAAGCACTTGACTTGCGCTTGGGAGGCTCTGGTGGTTTTTTTGACATTGCCACTAATTTTGGTGTGACATTGTGCATTTCATTCATTTTATTGTGTGAACAACAGTGAGTGTTGCTGGCTCCATCACTCTCTTCAGAATATTATTTTGCAATTACTAGGCTTTATAAGGGAACATTGAAAGGTTAGAGCATCCTGAACAGATAAGCAGTATCCGGAGCTTAAAAACAAACAAAGAAAAACCCATGCCCTGAGCTTTACCATGTCACTTTGAGGCACACTCAGAATGTTCTCTTTCCTCTGAATGATAAAATCTGTAATATATAACTAAGGTGGTATTGCCAGATCTTGACAAGGTGATGAAAGCATATATATAAAATGTTTTAGTGCGGCAGTGGGAATTCTTTCTAGACTGTTCATACACGTATTTACTTACAGTCACATGCAACTACTTACTTTTACTGTTTTGTTCTTCCAACAGTATTCAGAGAGACAATTTACTTGCACCGTTACTGAAAATGGACTATTGCTTTTATTTCAACAACTGAAAATAATTATTTGAAGAATTTCATGGTTACAGAACCATCTCTTACCCACATACTAATGTAAAAATTGAAGCCAATTATATCTAAAGAAAAAAAAATCCCACAGCTTACTCTTTTCTTTTTATTCAAGACAAAGAAATTACATTGGTGGACATTGGTTATTTTTACAGCTGAATGAAAACTTCCTTGTAAGACTTTATTTTTTTTATACCGTGGTGTTTAATAATGATGCCTCAACCCAGACTGACAGCTGAGTACTTTGGCTATATGGATATCTGCTATCTTAATTGGTAATGTTAAGGCTGTTGTTATTGTAGAAGACAAACAATTCCTTCTGGTTACTAATGTTTATTTTTGCTATATACGAATTATTTTTCCTTCTGTTTCAGTATGCATATATAACTCCTCTTCTGTGGGTAATTCTGTATTTGTTTGTATAATCCTACAGTGTTTTATGAATAGATTAAGGAATTAATTTGCCTTCTTATTTTCCTCTTCCTTATTCATCATTTGTAACTATGTAGAACAATAATTAAGACAAGAGTGCATTGATTGTTCTTTAAATCCATAGCTGCCTATCAAAAGGGACAGTCAGATATAAACTCTGTTTATCAATTAAACGTAGTGCTCATTTTTAGGGGGGGAGGGTGCGTACGTAATATTAGCAGGTAGATGTTAATGTTAGCAGGTTACTTGGCCTCCTGTAAGTAAATATTGTTGTTTTTCTGTAGCCTACTGACTTAAGTAATGTTTTGCTGATATTCTCAAGCTACACCTAATCAGTATCCAGTTCTGTAGGAAGCAAGTAATTTGGTTTCTGAAACACACCAGTTCTCAAAATTTCCCTCAAACCACTGTGTCAACTTTGCCCATTGACTTTGTTATGAATGAGAAAAAAGATGTGGGTTTCTTTGCTCTGTAAAGAGGTAAGAAAAAACATATTCCCTGAACTCTGAAGAGAAAGCTAATGAGTGTCCTAACCTATATATTTTAGCATTTTGAACCACTCTGGAGTTATACTGTGAGTTGTTAGATTAGCTGGTCAGAGCTGTGCTGGAGGAAGATAAATTTTAACCATTAGCACATGAGCAATGTGAAAAAGAGAAAGAAACACACTTCTGTTAACAGGGCTGATGGACTAGTCAAAGTAGCTGGAAACTCATTAGGTGATGTATTTCCATCAACATGTACATCTGTAGCAATTGAAAAACACTTAAAGAGTTGGAGAATTCAGATTATGATTCAGACACTTGCCTTCAGTAGGACATTTCTTTTTGTGCTAGCTCTTGTGCTTAGAAACATCTCTTAAAACACTGCAGAGAACTGTTCTGTGGTTTTCCTAATCCCCATACTACTGTGCAGCTGATGCCTGTAAAAGGCAAAAGAATTTAAGCATATGAAAAGCAAAAAGACAAATACAATTTGCAGAATTGTTTGCTTGATTTGTGTGTTTTACCATACATGAGGTTGGTGTGGAGAATGAGTGACGAATACAAGTAATATATTTATTCATTCACTATTGTCAAAATATGAATATAATTGCATTCTAGTACTTGTTTGCAGCAGTGTTTGCTGCTTGTGATAGCTTCTGGTCTACTTGCAGTCAAATGTGAGCAAAATAGGCTTTCACAGCATCTAAATCAGACTCCATGGCCCCTTGATTTCCAACTGCTGGTTTGAAAAACTTCAAGTCATTTGGGCTTTTTGTTTTCTAGTAGGAAAACTATTTTTACTGTCTGGCAAGTGATGACCTTCAAAGGATTTTTCTGAAGCATAAACAAAGAAAAGCCATAAGGGTTCTGGTTATTCTCTCCCTCCTGTATACAGCCCTCTGTATTATATCACATTCTTTTTAATCACAGGTGCCAGAGCACTGATGCCTTTTCACTCCATCGTGATATTTTCCAAGGAGAATTGTTACTCTTGGAGTAAATTGTAGCTACAGACTGAAGAAGCAGGTTATCTCGATGTGTTCTTAAGCTGAAGAAAGCATCCAGTTTCTTCAGAATCATTTCTTGGCTCAGTTAGTTTCTTTGAGGGCCACAGCTTTGAGGTAACTTGCTAGAAAATCAGTGGAATTTGGAACTTTTTGAAAATCAAATGAAACTCCTCATGCATATTTCATGAATGCTTCTGTAACGAAATGGCTTCAGTGTACACAGCATGTGCCAAATCACAAACTCTCCTCTTTTTATGTGTACATACAAACTCACTGAATCATTACCAGGTTAGTCACTAAATGTGACTAATCACCTAGTCACCAAATGTGACTAGTCACCTGGCTCAGCTGCTCATCAGAGTTCAGTATCCCCTTAGCCACCAAGTGTCGGAGGAATCGATGTTCCTTGTCATTTTGTTTCCAGCTGCAGCTGTTAACTGTTGACCTTTATGCAAGAAGTTGTGGTGGTACTACTGGCATGTAGGGAGAAATACGCATTAGTTCAGCTTGGATGACCAGCTAACCCAGTCCTTCAGTTCAGCAGAGACAGAAGTGAATACAGCTCTGATAAAATTAGAAGTCACTTGAAATATAAATGATAATACTAACCTTCTCGTTAAAAAATAACAATAACTTTAGTAATCTAATATATTTACTAGCCCCACAAATTCAGGAGAACCACAGAGAAAAGGACTTAAATTATTTGGTGGCGATGAACATTCTTGGTCAGATTAGTCCTTTCCACTGGTGTCTTATTGACTAAGCTGATGTTGATCTGATGGCTTAGGACCTGAATGAGGAGGCTGGGGCTGATTCTTTGTGTTCATTTCTGGTCTTGGAAAAGATTAATCAAACTGTGTCTTTCACAGTCCTTATGGAAAAGAATCTGTAACTAAAAATTTTTCCTGCGGTTCCAACATCATAGAACTGTGAGAAATTTTCATTTATTATTCACAGAAAAATTATTTGTGTTAATTACAAGAAATGAATGTATATTTTCAGTTATCAGAAGTTTAAGGGTTTTTGTTTCTGTTGTGTTGTAATTTTAACTGCAAGTATGTATTTTACATATATCAATCTTTGAATAAAAGTAATATACCTCCATCCTGGGGGGGAAAAAAAAGTCTTTATTCCACCTCTTCAAACTTCTCCCAAGAGTATTCTTGCATTATTACTGATGTTCTTTAGAAAGTTCTCATACCACTAACACAGACAAACAAAGTGACTACACATAGGAAATATACAGATAATTTTGTATTTGTTTTTAGACACTAGGTTTTATCAGAGGGTCTCCAAAAGGCTATGTGTTGTCTCTTCTTAAAACAGTCCTTTTCTAGTGTAGTTTTCATCAGTTTAAGAAATATGATCTCTCTTGTCTCTCAGCTTAATGCTCAGCTGTATCGATTTTGGAACAGACTGGGGCGTGCAGAACACTTCTCAGAGAACTTCAAAGATTTTCAATTTGCTGATGTGAAAATTGAATTTAATGTGATTACAAATTTAAACACAAAACCAAATTAAATACCTTTTCTATAATTATGTATATATTTAATTTTTTTAAAAAGTGCTTTATATGCATCATGTTACTTTTTTCTTTAAACTGCAGACTCTGGTGCATTGCAAGTGCCATGGATTGATGAACCAGTTGAGAAGACAGCAAACAGATTCTGCTGAATTAAACAGGAAGTTAAATTTACTATGTATAAAAAGCATGAAGTATATGAAGGCTATTGATTTTTTCCAGTCAGCAAGGCTGTATTTTCCTTTGTTTCTGTACAGTGCTGTTTGTTTCTGGGTACACCCCTTTTAAGAGGAGGAAAAGTAGCATGCAGCTGCTTTTATCATTTTGTGCCATGTTTGCTGATGTAAAGTAAAAGCTAAATAATCCCACCAAGCTAAAATTCCTGGCCAAGGGCACCGTTAGGTGTGTGGAAATGATATGGAAGAAGACAGACAACTTTAAAATGTTTTTTTCAGAATTTGTCTGGTCAAGGTTTGCTAAGAACTTCTTGCATGTCAGAAGCGAATAAACCAGAGTCGATGAATTTCAGTGGGTGGGTGGTGTAAGTGAAGCTTGAGTAACGGCGACAGTAACATTTACTGTTGTCACAGTGGTAGCTTATCCTACAAACATGACCACTTTTCAGAGGATGGTCCCATGCTGGGGGTGAAAGACTTTTGAGAGACTTGAAACTGCCTGAACCATACAATGTCACTTAGAAAGCATACTGAATCTCACCAGTGCTGCTTAGTGTAAGAATGACAAGGCTCTGAGTGACTTGCTGTCACACCACCTTTAATGATTTGTGGCTTGGGTCATGAGTTCCACGGTGAAAGGGCCAGTTCTCACACACATACTCACTTGGGATTAACAATAACTGATAATCAGCAAGTAAGAATTTGTTCCATACTAAGCAGCAACAAATTCTTGAGCCTCTGCTCTTGATCACTGCTCTCTCAATGCTGCAGAAAGAAGTAGGTGTTTCCAGCAACAGGAGGTGACACTGCCTGTTGGGGTAATGGGATCCCCTCTGGCACAGCCGTTGGCAGCCTCTTCCCAGCCTGAAGGATTGGCAAAGCAAGCTCATATTTATAGCTGGATTCTCAGCAGGCAGGTCATACCATGAACTGGTGTTCTTTGTCTAGTGAGTGGCAGTTTCTTACAGGATTCTGTGTTTCAGCTTGTCCTGTCAAGGTGGGGATCTTTCAGGGTTGCATTCAATGCCAGAGGATGAATGCAATGCCACACTTGTACAATTTTGCATTGTTATTTTATTGTATTGCATGTATTTCTCCATGTGACAACTAGAAGCAAGTGTGATTAAAGCTTAAATATTTTGCTAAGAATCCTTTCTCTTTGTACAGAGTTTTGCTGTCCCCACTGGAACACCATAGTAAATCACTACTTAGAATTCTTTGTGTGAACAAAAAGCTGGTGGAGGACTAGTTACATGTAATCAATTGATAGCTAAGGAAATCAAACACTATTATAACATTCATTTGATGCTGCTTGAAACAAGACTCCCTATAGATTAGGAAGTATAAAGCATATAACTTTCCTGCATGCCATATTGATTTATATCAAACCAGAGTAATGCATATTGATCCATATATTCAGTTCTGAAGGTGTGTGACAGTCCCTTCAACAGCATCTCCTGGTTTGGTAGGATTTTCTTATAATATTAAATGGCCCACAATAAATTCACCTTAACTGGTCTCAAAGCCTAGCAGCAATGCCTCAGGATTTGGCTGTTGGGCAGTTTGCAAAACACAGGGTAATGGTGTTTTACTATGTTATGTTTTGTCCTCTGAGTTGGTGAGAGACTCTTGGGCAAGCACACAGTTGCAGATATTTCCAGTACTAGTACTGGAATTAGGAATTATTAGAATTAGGAATTAGTATTAGGAATACTTAGAGGCACTCATCTAAATATGCAGTTTTATTGTTTCTGTTGAATAGGTGTAGAATAGTTTATATTTGAACTTCAAAATAGGAGACATATGGGCTTGTGCAGAAATTATATCAGTTGCATATTATGAGAGGCAGAATGCTTTCTGGTGAGTACTCCTGTAGCATCTGCTTAAAAAAACATAATCTAGCGTTATTTTAGAGCTCTAAATTTTGCTTTATTTAGAAGCAAATTACATGTTGGTGAACAATAAAATGGATACAGTTGTCTTTAGTAAAGGTATTTGTAAGAACTAGTCATGTTCTCTGGTTTCATCTTAACAAACCATTTCTCTTATAAACCTTCTAGGTGCATTATATTGTTCTCTTCATCTAATTTGTTTATGTGGCTATGTTCCCCATGCCAAAATTCCCTCTGTTTGAATAAAGTACCTTTGACCTTTATACTGGAGTTTCAAAGATGCGTGCACAAATGAACAGAAGCCTTAACTTCTGTTCCCCTTTTGTTTCTTGCTTGCCATAATGAAAACAAGCTTCTTTTTACTTCCTCTTCTACAATCACTGAGTTAAGGGAACACTGCACAGATGAAAAGTTTGCCCTTTTTGGATTTGGCCCCCTTCTGGACAAACTGCCTGGCTTTTATAATATATCAGAGAACTGGTATTTCTGCTTTGTTTCATTGACACTTCTACAGAGTAATTTCATAATAAGATCAGGGACTGGGTAATTTGTAATCCTACAGTTGAGGAGCTTACAGTTTATTGCATTAATAGAATAAGAGTTTGTTGCTAACACACTAAGATCTGTGTAATAAAATAGATCATCCCATAAGGGAAGAAACTTCCAACCATTTGGAAGAATATATTCAAAAGTAGCGAGTGTGGGCCAGAATCTGGGAATACGATGCAATCTAAGCATCTCTTTTTAAGCTTAAAGGAGGAGATGTAGTTGAGCTTATTGGTTTGAACTGAAACCAGGGAGGCTGCTACCTTGAGAACTGTGTTGTCTAATGCCAAAGCTTTACAACCTGAACCATATTTTTCTGAATCATATTTCCCTCCTTTGTTACTGTGAATGGAACTCATGCTAGCACTAAATCTGACACCTCAAACCATCAGCAGCTATCAGTGAGGCTTTCCCTGGCTATTCACACAGCCTCAGAGACTGGCATGCGCAACTCAGCCTGAGCAGAAAACATCATACCTGGGGATATGTTATAATGCCTCAACAGCCTGACTGCCCTATGGTTTCATTTCTGGGAGCAGTGGTGCTGATTTATTATCCAATTATATGTTTCGGGTCTTCTTTTTATGATGAAGCTGAATGGGATAGATTTTTTTTGGACATCCTTTTTGACTAAAAGACTAATTAGTCACTACTGATATATATTTCATATGTACAGAAGTTTATAATACGGACTAAATAATTTAGGAACGCATATAATATGTTATTTGCCGTCATTTGTCTTATAAAAATATAATAATACAAATCATACATGAAAAAGGAAGAAATTAAGAAGAACTAAGAATAAAAATCATAGAATTAAAAGAGAAAGTTTATGGACTATGTAATAGGAAAGAATTGTGGTCTAGCATAAACAAACAGCTCTATACGTTGATCGAGTTTTAGGGATTTAAGGAGAAAAATGACTGCATTATGTTCATTAGCAAGCCCTTCTTCAGTAATAGTCTTAATCAGTAGACATTTTGTCCTATAAGACCTTAACTCTGCATTGAAAACTGAGGTAATGACTGTTGACATTTCCAGGGACTCATGAAAGTGTGACTACCTTGAATATGCTGGCGTGATCTTAGCTGTTGTTATTATTTTACCACTGATAATATTTTTTTTTTAGTATTCTTAAGTACTTTTAAGTATTGTGCATATGAGAGATTGTAAGCTCTATGAAACACTCAGCAAGTTACTGAGAGTGAAAATTAGCATTTCTGTATACTCACACTACATAACATCATTTCCAGAATGCTCCTCGGCTTCTGAATTCAGAGAGCAGAAACATGGTGCCTTATACCTATCCAAGTTAGTTCCTGTTTGTCTGGTCTCTGTAGCCTTCTCCTGCAGCAGCAGCTAACCATTAAAGGATATTCAGGGAAGTAGTTTGAACCAATTTGTACAAGCTGCAGTCACAGAAACTTAGGACAGTTGAGAATTTTCAGCTACACTTACTGGTATCTCATATTTTGTTCTGCTTTTGACAGATGTTGCTTCTGACAGATGGAGTGAGCTTAAATTTTTCTATAGCTACAGTATGATTGTGCTCACACACAGATGAAGGTTTTATTCTTAAATCAGGATGGTTGCATGAAAACTGTGGAAACTAAACCATAACTTGAGTGGATTTGTATGGAACCCAGACTTGGTCTGACAATATGGATATTGGGCTTGTTAATTACTCTTGCAGTATGAGAAATCTGGACTAACTCTACAGAATGCTATTAAACCAGTGAACGAAGAGTTGTAGGTACTGGGAACTAGCAGCAGTACTATAGCACGTGGAGAAACATCTGGTCTTTACCAGGGGTACTACTGTGTTACTTCTCAACTGAAAAAGAACAAAGATAATGTGAAATTCCAAAGCACCTACAGGTGCTACATCCTGAATACAGGATGAGACAACAGCTGGATGTAGGCAGTTGCATCCAGACAGATACTGAGATACTCTGAGACTGGATTAGTCAGCTTTGTAGGCAGTCACAGAAACGTTACTCTAAGAAAAACTCCACAAAGCCAAAACTGAGATTAGTTGCTAATATTACCTGAATTATTTGTAACAAAAAATGAGCAAGTAGGAAAGACAATATCAAAATACTGTCTTCTAATCTTACAGACAAGATGGAGGTAGCTGTTTAACTCCAAAACACCTTATGACCCTTTCTAATCAGTGGTTCTCAATATCAATTAAGCACCACTAATGTGGGCATTGCTTCTACCTGTTATTGCCTGGATTGTCAGAGGTGAAAGAAAGGCAATGCTGCAGTGTACTCTGAACAGATGTTGGTGCCAACAGAGATGTTTGCACGTGGGGAACTACACACTTGCACTTTGAGAGATGCTGTTTTTTCAATAACTTACTTTATCCATTAAGGCTCTCAAAAGTAATTTTAAACTGTACATACATCATTTGCTCCTCACATGAAGCTTAATCAGTTTTATAATGGTGCTCTGCCACAGACTTTATTGCTATGGAATGTTATTGTGCTCTTTTGCTTTCCTTAGATATGTCTATCCACCCCGGTCCATCTCCCAAACATATGTACATGTGTGTGCTTGCCTTTTTTTTTTTCTCAAGTAATGTTTTCCAGAATGTCAGCATCAAATAATAAAGAAAGAGATTATTTTGACAGAAGCTCGGGGATGCTGTGACTGGAAGGGGCATGTCCTTCACAGTCAAATCGTGGAAACTGTACCTTCAAACCGATGTTCTCCTGCAGGCAGGTCAAGAAGAGTGCAGTGCTTTACAAGCCAGTATGACAAATGAATGAAATAGTGGGGAAGAAGGAATTTAGGAAATAGAGGTTTTGTGATTGTCCAGACATGATTTTTTTTAAAATCTGATTTTACTATTTTAGTTTATAAACCATTTGCCATTTAAAAAGCTGGGAAGTAATTACTGTTAACAGTGTTTGAGGTTTTTTTGTTTGTTTTAATTTGGTAAAGCTGGGTTGGCTGGAGTATTTGATTTAAACAATTCTTCAAGCTTCGATGAGTCTGTTTAATGCATCTCTTTCCGGAAAAAAAAAAGGATGCTAATACTGCAGTCTGTGTCAATAACTTTCCTTTCAGTATAGCTGCTTGAGTTCAAATGAAACACTGACATGGGGAATGGAGAGTGAATTCAGTGCTGCATAACTTTTTTTGTGTAGAAAGAAGGAAGAGACATGCATGGGAACTTCAGATGGTGGAGTAGCATATTTTCTTCGTTGTTTAATAGTTTGACAGTCCTTGTGGAGTCTGTCAATAGGTACTGAAGCATTAATTTGGATATTTTGTACTACTTGACCAAAGTTGACTACAGATCTGAGCAAAACAAAAAACCAGTATAGTAGGGTCTTGGAGCACAATTGCTTATGTCCAGCAAGCTGAACACCTTTTCCTAGTTTGATGCCAGTGACATTTCCACAGGCATCTATCTAGTCCTCTGCAGTGCCAGAATTTCTGCTATTTGTAAGGGGCAAATCTGCCTTGCTTTGGACAGTTCCCTGAGGCTGATGAGCCTTTCAACCTTGTCAGATGGAGACCCCTGAGTCTGTAAAGTTGACTTCTCAAACTGAATTCTCCTTCCCAGTGGCATTTGGTATCATATTGACTTCTCTTTATTATCAACTAGTAACATAACTTCACTGTACAAGGTAGAATGAAGAAGTAACTGGTCTTGAAAGAGTTCAGAAATCTAAATATGAGCAAAGCTGTACAGAGGTCTGGACTATGGTGCCTATTCAGCTCAGTGGAATTGGCAGGTGGGAATTCATATTCTTAGTTTAGGCATACACCTGCAGATATATATTATGCGTGTTCTGGTCTTGCAGAATCAACTTTTTCTTGCCACCAATGAATTTCTGCAGTGTTTGGATCTGTGATATCCAAGAAAGGTCTGATTTCCTTTTTTTTTTTTTTAATTAAAAATTCAGACCTTGATGTACTGTGAAACTGATTGATTGTGTAACTCTGATATACCACTTGCATTTTTGTACTTCAGTTACATCCAGCTGGTATCTATAGTTTTATCCTGTGTAAACTTCTTGGAGTAGAGGTCATTGTTACACATTTGCACTGAAAGTAGTACAAGTGACTAACAAAGCATTGAAATAAAGATGTTATTCAAGTAACACTTGAATAACTATGAAAAGAATAAAATTTTAATCTTTTGTAATTTTTCGTATTGTTTAATTAAAGCTCCAGGTTGGGAAAAAAAAAACCACAACAAAGAAGCTGTCTCTGTTATGAATTCACTACTTTGTCTCCACTTGGAGGAGTAGAACAGCATCTTGTTGGTCACATCTTTGAAATATCCAGCAAATTAAATAAAAACAAATCACAAAGATCTGTGTAATCAGTATCTAAATCTAAGCATCTAATTAAACAAAAACACTTGCTGTTTTAGAATAAATTAGTCTCAGGCCGTCTTTATGGGCAGTGAAACAAAAGCGTAACTCATCAATCTGTTTCTTCCTCTTAGCTATTAGCTGTAATTTTCCTCCCTACATTCTGGTTGTCTTCCTCCCCACAAGCTGCTAATGCAGGTGCAGTTGGGTGATGATTTCTCTTGGAAATGTTATTCAGCACTGCTTCGCTTCTTTTCAGAACAAACAAAAGGCTCCACTTGGTTTCAAATGTTTAACTCTGTGATCCTGTCATAGCAGTGTCCTCAACTGCTGCAGCGAGGTTGACATCTAAAGGAAAATATTACCAACTTCAAAGCAAACTATAACAAAGTACTTTCAATCAGAGCTGATGTAATAGGTAGACACTGACACTAGAGGGTTCTGGCTTGAACACTGAAGGAACAAGAACTACACATGGCTCCCTAATTGAAAGAATTTTACAAGGAAGAGAGAACAAGCTATTCTGCTAGTTTTCTAAGCTCCTTGCTGATTTATTTTATCTAACTAAAACTTTCTAGTAGGTGTCTGAGTAAACTGTCCATCTGAACAGGATGACTAGTCCTGTGCTTGGGTTGTTTTATTGCCTTTGTTCTCTCATTCACTCTGAAGGAAAATATTAATGGTTAGTTTTTGGGGTTTATGACCATGGGACACTTTCTGAGGACTACTCAGAAGAAACAGGTTCTACTTTACAAAGCTGAGGAAAAGCCTCTCTGCTAGAAGGAGAGATGGCCTACACCTTAGTCTAGGGATAGGGTCCTGGGCAGCCAGTTCCAAGTGGCTCTGCTTGAGCAGAGGGTTGTCTCCCAACCTCATCCACTTTGTGATCTTAATTAACCTGTATATTCCAGTTGCTTCTGTTAAAAACTAGCAACTTTTTAAAAACATGTCTGAGATGTTTATTTCCTGTAGATCAGCAGAAAACAACTGTGGCAGTTGTGGGGGGTTTAGAACTGACTGGTGTGTACACACACAAAATATTTACTTTCAGCAGAATGCGTAAAATGGTCTGAACACCAGGTTTGGGAACTGGTGTGATTGCTGGTTCTCTGGACTTCTACAGGCCTTCCAAACCATTTGCTTTCCGGGGTTTTGAGGGATGTTGGGTTTTGATGTTTTTTGTTTGTTTGTTTTGTTGTTGTTTGTGTGTGTATTGCTTTTTTCTTTTTCCTTTTTTTCCTTTTCCATTTTTTTTCTTTTTCTCTTCTGCTTGTAATTTGGGCATAATGCTTCAGTACTGGAAAGAAGTTCCAAGGAAATTAAGTAGACAACCTCTGGAAACTACTTTGGTTTTAACAAATAGCTGTCAGTCTATATGATAAGCAAAACTTTCTCAGAGGGGATTTAAAGAATTTAATGTATTTTGATGAAGTCAAAATTTGAGAGAAAAGCGAAAGTGAGATGATACCGTGATTTAACAGACTGGTTTAATGTTTGAGGAAAAGCAAATAGGAGAACACATATAGGCAAGCAGGGAAGCATAATGAAAAAAATGTAATCTGTACTGTGCAAGGGACGGTCAATGGAGAAGGCAGAGAGGAGTCACGTCATCAGAATTAAGAGGGTGTCAGTGCAAGAGTTTGTAGGGAGGCAGATGATTGCACACACAGTAATCATGTTTTCTTGATAAACAAAGTTAACAGGAACTTTCTAGAGGCAGCATGTAGGAAGTGGCTGGCCTTTTCTTTTTTTTTAAAACTTATCTGCATAACCTGTGCTATGAACCCCTGTTCCTCCAAGCAGTAGATTTGCCTTTCCTGAAGGAGCAGTGGGATTTGAACCTCAATCTGTCAAATGCAGATAGACCCATTAGTCATTTATTTTGTGTGGTGACTCACTAGGTGACCGAGTCTTACCTTTTCATGCTCATCTTGCACAACAAATTAAAACTGAGTCTCTTACCCAGAAGCGAAATGAGACTGAAAGCTACTGACAGGCTTTCTTTTCAATTAAGCCTTAAAGGTTGTCAGCTGACTTCAGTCCTGGCTTTCTGAAGGCAGATTTGAAGATGCAAATCTGGAATGTTTCTTCTTAAATTGCTCTACACCAGAGCTGTAGTAAGCTTTCATGTTAAAAACAAATATTTTTTTGCATACCTGTTGAAATGCTCTACAGTTCTGCCACAGAAATGCTGGAATTACTGTGCACCACATTTCACTTACTCACAACAACAAACTTAATTAGAATAGCTTCAGTACTGGGGTATCTCTCTAAGGGTAACCTAATGATATAGAGATGCAATGACTGCTGCTTGATCAGGGTAGAATTAGTCTATGTTCTGCTCAGTGGCACAGCAGCTCCCTAGTGCTGTGTTACTAAATGTTGTTTAACCAGGTGATAAATAAGTGTGAAATTCCGAATCCTGATCCCTTTTAATGCAGCAGATTAAAATAGAAAACAAACATATTGTGGTAAATCTTGTTGTTTTTCAAATTCTAATTTGTTTTGTCGTTTATCTTGCTTTTCCGTCAGGGCCTCCTTCCTCCACCAGGAGTGAAAATATGTTTATTTATTTCTTTTTAATTTTACAAATGTTTTCTGATCAGTCACATTCTTTTTATGATTTGAAGTATGACATTAGAACTTTTATTTTCAAACATTTCTTCATTGTTTGCTTTCATTTTGAATTTCCTGTGGGGATTTAAGAAAATCTTTGGGGACATGGCCAACCATATCGTGAGGGAATGTGTTTTGTGTTTCATCTGTTCTTTCCAGCTCTCAGCAGGTAGGGTAAAGCTGCAGGTCAGATGCAGATAACATGATATTGCTGTTTAAATCTACTAGATATCTTCAGAAGAGTGGTCAGTCGTCCTTTTCCCTACTTCTTCCTGTTCATTCTTATCACTGGTCTAAACAAGAAGAAAATGACAAAACAGCTTAGAGAATTGGACTAAAGTCTCAAAAATGAGAACATTCATGATGCATGTGTGTCACGGATGAGAGGGGACTGGTTTGCAAAGGTATCACTTGTGGCTTCCAAGGTTACTACTGATCTCTGTTTAACTGTGTGTACATTTAAGACGTGGGTTGCTAGATGACACCTTTAATAGATACCAAGCTTAGTGTATGTTTTATTAAGTGAAATTTAAAAGATCTGAAATAATATTGATGTTAATTTGGGTCCTGGTCCTCATCAGGAGTCACTGCATGCTACTGCAATATGAATAGGAGTATTATTGTGGATAACCAAGAAGCGCTGAGAAAATGGAATTTTAAAAAAGCTTTCAGGTAGAGTTTCTTTCATATCTTATTTGAACTTTCTCACACGTCCGGAGTGAAAATTACTGCATAGAACATTCCCATGAGAGCCTTCATCTTTGTTCTACTTCAAGAAAAAACCCAAAAGCAATGACTGCTTTTTTAGGAAATAACAAGCTTTAAAGTGTTAAAAGCTTTTATCTAGTAGGAAGAAATTTAGCATTTTGGAAGTAGCAGGAAGACACATCTCTTGTAGGCCTGTTTTTTGCCCATATGCAGATACTACATAAGCTTTTAGGAAAATTACATTTATTCAGCATTGTTGATGATCACAGGAGTTCCAGTTTTTTTCTAAGATGAGTTTAAGTTGTTTTCTAAGGTGTCTCCAATGTGCAAGTAAAAATTTCCAGTGCTGTAAAAATAGCACATGACTTACTTCTTTTACAGGAATATTTGATGTAAGCAGTCCTGTCAAACAGATAAAAAATTATCCAATAATATGAAAAACTAATAGGCCTTGACTGTAGCTTGAGAAAATGCTGATCCTGATAAGGATCTAAATCGTTCATGATTCAGTTGAGTCAGCAGTGAATGATTTTGTGCATCTTTGTCTCCATGCCAAATCAAGAGGTTGAATTTTTGAAAGTGAAGGAATTGGTTTTACATCTAACTTACATTTCAACCTATTTTGTATTTGGGAAATCAGATGGAGATTTCTTCTAAGCTGGTAAATGTAAATTGTTCAACTCAGTACATCCTACTTTTGGGGAACACTAAATATCTGTCTTCTGGGTTTGGGCTGAACCATTAGTCCCTTCCATCAGACTTAAAGCTGACTTTAATCTTTGACTTAGTTGTTAAGCCAGATAAATTTTTATTTAATGGAAAACTGTCATGCAACAGTAATTGTACCAGTATTTGGAAACTAGTACGGTGAACAGGCTGTAATACAAAAAGAAAATAAAATTAGCACTGAAGAAAGTAAAAATTTAAGCTGCCCTGAGCCCTAGTCTAGAAAAAAAATATGGGAGAAACTGTATGAATTTGAGTAGCCTCAGGAAGTGTGAGTATGATGCTGGTCTTGATAGTTAGCCAAATTGACAACAGTGAAAAAAGGAATCAGGTAGTATTAGCAGAATAAACCCTCTCCAGCACTTTTAAAACTATCACTTCATTGTTTTAAAATGCTCTAGTAATTGTTTACTTTTATTTTTTAATGTGTATTAGGTTGTAATGGGCCAATAAACGCTATCCTTTTTAGGATATTTACAAATTTGAGAAAAGCATTTTGTATTACTACTTTAAGTGGAACTAAGAGTGGAATTGAAGTCATGTTGGTGGAAGACATCACCAAACCAACTGTTGACTTTAATGTATATGACCCATACTAGTAATTTTGCAAGACAGGAACCGCACTTTAGGTGTAGATTGGATGAGGTCGTACCAGTTACTTGTGAGTGGAATATTTGGATGACATTGACATGAATAAAACTAATCAGCCAATATAGCTTCAAAAGTCAAGACATTCACTATGCTAAACAAATATTCTCCTTGTGTACCTAGATTAAGAATCTTTGTTCTACACATCTTCTTCCTCATGGTGCTTTAGATAGACCAAATGGGTTCCCTCTGTGAGCAACTTTGATACTTTGCTTTTACCTTGATGTTCAGTGTATATCCCTATATCTTATTTAAAGCACTCCATTTAAAATCTTTATCAAGTCACAATTACTCATATTCTCTTGAGCTTCAGCATGGCTCTCATTGCCATAGTATCTGAGTACATCACAGGTACTAATGAATTTATTTTCACACCGCTTCACTCACTGTTGCGAGTGCTTAGCACTTTTGCAAGTCAGACCCAAGGGTCTGCAGGCAGGCAACCAGAAAATGAGAGCAAGCATTTGCTGACTATCTGTGAAAGCTCACTATATGTGGGTTTTTCTCAGATGGGATTCATAGGTGATTGCTGACAGCAGAGTGTTGGCAAGACTGAGGATTCTTTGGTTGCATTCCAGGCTCTGATGTGGAATATACTCCATTTACTCCAAATTATTCCCGTGTTTGATTCCACTTTTTTCCTTTCTTTGTTCTGGGCTCTTTCTCTTTACTTACAGAGATCTTGTTTTCACTACTTAAGCTTCTTGCCAACAAGACTCTCTCCCTTGTGCCATTGTATGAGTTAGTTTTTTTTCTTCCTGCACCTCCCCATCCCCCACGCTTCTTCTCATTTTCAATATGAGATTCCTGTTCCCCTCTCCTTGTTCTCCGGATCCAAATCTAGACATCATTGTCTCATTCCTGTTCTATTGTCCAATTGCACCATCATCCCAGCTTCTCAACAGCCCTAGGTTTAGTTCAGAACATTGTTGTTTTCTTTTATATCAATTCAATTTCTTCCCCTTTTCTTCTACTCCTCAAATTTCTTGCAAAACAAATACAGACTCCTGCTGTCCAAATTTACTACATTGTCTGATATCCTAACATTTTCATATTCCTGTTTGTCCTAATTCTCATACAAAATGTTATTTTATTTCTGCTTACTCTGCTACTGTTGAAGTCCCAGTTTCCTCACAGGGCCATTCTGGATGTCTTTCCCCAAGTATATTTGCCTTGAATTTTAGACATTATCCCCTTTCCCTTTATCCTCTCACTGCTGGTTTCCTTCTTTAATCACTTTTCTTACCTACCTATGTCTGTGACTGTGACACTTTCCCCCCATTTTCCCCTTATTCCCCCATATCCCTCCTGATGTCCTGTTTCCCTTTTGTATTCTTGTCATGAAGGTTGCTTTGCTATTCTCTTGTCCTCTTCTGATAAATCTGGGAAAAATACTGGAGAAATGAGCTGTCTGTCCTCTGCTCCAATTCCTGGGGCTGATTTGCCTGCAGTCTGCTAGAGCTGCAGCTTCAGGAGTATTCTCAGTCAATCTTGGGCCTGAACTCATCGCTGTGGTGTAGGTAGTGAATTCAGATCAGAAGAGACCTTGTGAATCAGATATCAGTGTACATTTGAACTCTCATATGTCAGAGGTCTGTGAAGGTTACTGTGGCACATCTTTGAAATGAGCCCTGAGGAGACTGGGATACTGAAATGACAGCATGAGGAACACTGTCTCTTCTTCAGCACTAGTTTAATTGCCTTTGTTTAAAAAAGATAAATTGGACCTAGATAGATACTTGCTAGAGGAAAAAAGTTCTCAGGTGGTTATAACAGTGACAAGGAATTTATGATTGTCATATTGGATTACATTTGTCTGAGTGAAAAATTGACACTATTACCTACTGATTCCCCACTGCCCCCTCCCCTTTTCTTTTTTTTCAATAGTCAGAGGCAGATGAGACATATTTGAATCAGGCAATTGACTTTTAGATGCATGCTGTGGTGTCACTGCACTTTGACTTAGCATGTATCATTTTGTATATATGCAGCTAATTGATGTCTGTGTGCACAAGGGGCTTTTCCATTTGTTGTTACCCATAAAAGTGGAACATTTCTAAGATTCTCAGTATTTCAGTTGATATAAACTAGGATAAGGAAACATGAAATATTCTTTTTTTCATTTCCTATTGAATAATCACCACAATTTTATACTGGCTACTGGAGGAGGTGAATTCTTTTAAATATACGTTCCATACAGAGCGAATTTTAGAAAAATAGTTTTAATTTTTTAATGATGTTATGGAGTGTAAAGAAAAGTGGAAAACTAGGACTGGAATGGGCCTCAAGAGGTAATATTCTTACCCCAAGTAATTTTATGTGTATCGTTCCAAGCAGATATCTGTCTTGCCTGTTCTAATTACAGACTTTCCACATCCTCGCCAGGCAATTTGTCACAGTCTGTTACTCTTTTCACTGTTTGAAAGTTTCCATTATGTTTAATATGCATTGTTCTTGCTGCAAGTGGAATCCATTAATGAACATGGAAAACAGACTATTTCCATCCTCTTTGTTAGCAGCCTTTTATGTACCTGTGGATTATCGTCCTGCATCTCCTCTAGCTTATCTATAGCCTGTCTTCAATGCTGCTACACATTATTTTGCTAATCGCTGAAATCTGAAATGAGAGAATTTTATCCCAGCTTCTTAAGTACTCTTTGTTGGAGCTTATCTGAAATTCTGAAAAGGCAGATACGGTATCCAGGCAGGCAGATGGGTGGATTTAAAGGGCTGAAAAAAGTCTTCCTTGTTTACCTGGAAGAAAGTTTCTCTACTGTATTTCTTTGAGATCTCTGTGAGATCTCTATTTTCATACTCAACCTGTTGTCCCTAACAGACTTTTCCACTGTGTGGAAACATCTCCTGTGTAGACATCTCACATTCTTCTACAGTGTCCACACAGACAATCACAGTGTGCTTATTAACAGTTATTTCATAAGCTTATACTCTAATTATAAGATCAGATGTCTTTTGGTTTGTTCTTTTGAAGTGGGGGATGTTTGTTGGTTTTTCTGTTTGGTTGGTTGGTTGGTTTGGGGTTTTTTTTGTTTTGTTTTTGTTTTTTCTTTTATGACTATGCACGTCAAACTCTGCTATGGGAACTAAGTAAAGTTGCATATATTCTTTAATTGTTGCAAGGTGCATGGAAAAAGTGAGAATTGAATAGAAATCAAAATAGACTAGGAAAGTTTGCTGTAGAGAACCAATATTTGCTGAATACGCAGCAAGTTACTCAAATTTAATGTTTTATCCTTTTTCTTTTCTGGCTTCCCAGCTATCCCCCTGATATACATGATATCTTACTTGAGAAGTGGTTATAGTGTTAATCATATCATTGGAAATGTGTTTCATAGGGATATAGAGTGGGTTTTAAGATATTGCTTTCTAATTAACAAGGTAAATTAATTGACTCGTGGACAATTTTGCCTTTAATTGCTGCCCCTCTGTTCTTTGTGTATAATATGGACCACCTTGTTTTACAGGAGAGTTACGAAGCTAGATTAATTATGTTTGTTTAAAAGAGGAGCACAGTAAGATAATAGAATAAGAGAACTATTGAAGGCCCATGAGGAAAGTAATAATTCTGTATTCAGCACAGGGTTTGGATCGTGTCCAGTAAATACACTGTGGGATTACAGTCTGGGTGGTGAATGTGGAAACAAGAGATGAATAATGATCAATCTAGTACTATCCATACCCTGCTTTGAACAGAAGAGTTGTCCTGTAGAAATACAATATTTGAATGTAAATAGAGAATATACCATATGCATACAAGGATGTCAGGGAGAGCTTGTTTAGACAGGCTTATTTCTAGAATCTTCCAACATCTGAGGTATTGAATTTGCCAATACCGTATTCTCTAAATATGAAGAGTTTTAAGGGTTAGGCTGTAATCTTCATAATACCTGGATTTTATAGGATGCCTAGCTTTAATTTAGCCTATTGCTATAAAAAGAATACTGGGAATTTTCTGGAAGGAAAAGGGGTACTGGGATACTAACCAGGTAATATAGGAAAGGTTTGTCATGTATGGAGAAAAAGTGCTATGTAGTAAATGAAATGCAAAGTTATATGAGATCAACAAATTAATTATGTCAGGGAACAATTAAGAATCCCTATTGAATTTCTGTTTATATCTATATATGTATCTATCTATCTATATCTATCTATCTATCTATCTATCTATCTAATAATGTTTTTAAGTGCTTGATCAATGAACATGGCATACCAGGAGAGGCCAGAGACACTTGCCAGGAAACATAAAAGAAATATGTTGTTTCAGCTCACCATGATTGTGGCCTCCCTATGTCAATTGGGTAGTAGCTGTCAAGTCAAACTCAACTTTTAGACACCACAATTTACTTTTCATTGAGGAAGGTAATTGGAGAATCAATAGAGGGGCTGTTTATTGACACAATGTTATTACCAAAGTACATTCTGTAACCATGTGCTTAAATTCAACATCCTGTCAGGAACAAGAATCAGAAGAACCAATACAGCAGTTCTCAATTCCACAAATGTGAGTTTTAGAAAAATAAGGATGCTTGTTAAAAAGAAACTGATAGAGATAGCTAAAAAATCATCTTAACAGATGATGTGGATATGGTTTCAAGCCACTATATTGGAAGCTAAAAAAATAATGCATTAAAGGATTGTAGAAAGGCCAAGGATAAAAAGCATCATCATTAAAAACTGAGATTAGAGAAACCGTTGAATATGTAAATTTTCTTCACAGAATATCTCAAAAATAAAAGAAGAATGTAAAATCTGTTAGGTTAAATGTAAAAACTGTAAGGCAGAGCATACAAGATAGAGGAAGAACTTCCAAAGACTTTTTTCAAACTCAGGGGTACCTATCAGGTAGTTTGTAAGGCGAGTGGATCATCACAGTATAAGAAGTTGAAGCATAAAAAGGATTTGTTTCAGTAACAATGCAAATGCAAAATACACTGGTCAGATTCCCACATGGTGAATTTTTTTTCGGGAGTTCATTAGAGAATGAAACTCCGTATAAGAGGCAGCAGAGTAAACCGACAAAATAAACAGTAAATGTTGGTTAAAAATATCTGATCCCAGTGGCATTTGCCCAAGAGTTCTAGAGGACCATTAGGGGTGAAATAGTAAAATTGAACTGTATTGTGTTGCCTCTTGCCTATTCCTTGGTATAAAAGAGTTGGAGAAAGATTAATGCAATGCCAAGCTATAAAATGGTTTCTTGAGAGTATCCAGGGAACTACTAACCACTAAGCCTGCATTCACCAAATTGATAGAAACTATAACAAGGAACAGTAACTGGACATATAAATACATATGATAGCTTGGGGAAAGACTCAACATGGCTTGTTTAGTCTTTCCTCACTGTTAAAATTCACTGTGGGAGCTAGAGTAGTCCTGTTGATACAGTCTACTTAGGTTTCCAGAAAGTATTTGAAAAGATTTCTCACCAAAACTATAGGAAAAACCAACTAGCCATGAGAGAAATTGAGAGGCACACAACATGGAGAAATTCTTTAAAATAAAAACAAACTCAGACCAACAAAACACAAAACGATAGGGTAGGAGTTAGGGTTCAGTCATAGGATTTTGCGCTGGGGTCTGAATATTCTGGAAAAAAGGGTTTATAGTGACTAATAATGAATTCCTGTGAGATTGCCAAGCTAGTCAAGATAAAAAAGAGAAGAGGCAACTTCGAAGAGCAGCAAAAAAGCAGATGATGAAATTCAGTCTAAGTAAATGTGAGGAGGTGCAAATGAAGTTAGGAAAAAATCCCAGTTGCAATCATACATAATGATGGCCAAGCAATTAATTACTGCTTTTTAAGAATGAGATATAGGTGCTGCCATGAATAATTCTAGGCCATTAGAAATTATTGGGAAAAGAGTGGAAAAAGACCTGAGACATTTTTTATGGCTTTTTATACATTCATAGTCCATGTCTTGAAGTACTTGCAAAGGTAAGAAAAAGAAGAATGATGAGTTTATTAAAAAAATATTTTATCCTAAGTAACAATTGAATAATCAAGGACTCTTCAGATTAGAAAAAAAAAAAGATATGACCAAAGGGAATATTACAGGAATCCAGATATCATTGTAAAATTGAGGGAAGATGATCAGAGAATTATTATTTACAATTTCTTTCTGTGCAAGAACAATGGCACATCAAGGGAAGCTAGCAGAAGCAGTCTCAAAACAAGCAATAGAAGATGCTCCTCAGAAGACATAATTAAAGTGAGCAAAACTGTGCCATGGGGTATTAAAGATGCTGAATGTTTTTTCTGGATCTGAAAAAGCAAATGCACGAAAGCAGAGAAAGAGATTTCAGAAGGCTGTTAAACCTAAATATACTACCACTGATCAAGAAAGCTCCTAAGCAGCAATCACTGAATGTAAGGAGCTTTAGAATGATGGCACAAGTATGGAAAAGGAGCGACAAAATGTAGCTTCATGATGAAAGGAAGAAAATAATAACAGTGGTGAAGAATAGGAAGGTGTGGATGTGCTGTATGACAAAGGGTGAAGACAGAGGAAGAGGAGTGAGCAGAGCTGGTAGAAGCTGCAGGTGGCTGAAAGAGCAAGAAAGAGAATTTGACACCAATGCTGAGTATTACTCTTATTGTTTAGGAAAGGAGTGACAAAAAACCCACAAGAGAATGGCAAAAGAAGAAAGTTGAACATTCACATATTTTGTGTGCATAACAATATTGAAAATATTAGATTGATTGAATATTTTTAAAGTACGAGAAATTTATCTACATATGTTTGTAAGCTATTGTGCTCATAGAAAGTAATATAAGACAGTTTAAGAATCAGAGCTGTGTTGAGATGTAAATTCAAGTTCAGTGAGAGTCTCTTCAGTCCATAACTGTTTTCTCACATGTATGATAATGAAATGAGTATCATCGGCTAGCTTAGTAGATTTGCAGAGCCCATATTGGAACTTCATTCCTGGTCTTGTCACAGACCTCTCTTACATCAGTAGTATATATACTATTTCAGTTTTATGTTGTTTTGTTCTCTTATTCATTTGTTTGTTCTTTTGGTCAGAGCACAATCAGTTTGGCTTGTTAGCATAGTGAGGAACAACTGAAACTTCAAAATCTTCCAGGTATCCAAGCAAAAGAAAATAGAAATGAATTTCTATGATCTCCACTACTGAATGTTCTTTAAAAAAAAATTCTTCAGTGGATGAAATTATATTAAAATCTTCCCAAAGAGTTTATTACAGAGGCTGAGGAAAGGCCATTGAGTAAGAGGTGACTTTTTTACAGTAGACTGAGACATAAAATTAAGGCTGATAAATGCAGTGCTTTTGAAGGAGTGCTGAAGTTAAGCTCAAAGACATAGCTAATAAAAGAAGCAGGGAAGAGAATGTTTTGCTTACCAAGAACTTTTTTGTGCAAATCACTGTTTAATCCTTAGTACAGTTATTTCCAATGTCTAGTTAATTTAGACATGCAAAAAACTTCACAATTATACATTTCATACAAACCAGAAATTGTCTAGTAAAATAGCAGTTTCATGAATGCTACTAATTCATGTTGATTGCTTTCCAACATCTGCTAGTGAAAGACAGATTTTGTGGGGTACAGTTTTGCTAGATTTATTTGTGTCCTTTAGATTTAAAGAGAATTACCTTCCCTTTGAAAGCTTATTCTTTTGATTACCAGCATGCATGGTTTAATTTCCAACCTAATACTCTATGCAGAATGCATTGCATATGACTCCTGAGTAGTTCTGTTATTTATTTATCCTGCTGCAGTGGGAGCTGGTTCAGAATGAAAATCCTGTATTATCTGTTGGACAGATATTAAAGAAAAAGTGTGAAACCACAGAAACCACAAGGTTTGCCTGATGATTGGTGTTGGTTTTTTTCTGCTGCAATTAGCTTAGTCTCAATCTTACTAATTGGATTCCATGTGAAAATGCAAGTAACCCTGGGGTCTCAAGGTTTGAATGAGGAATAAACATTTTGCAATAATTTTTTATTCTAAAGGGAGTTCTCTCAGAAGCTTAAGTCATACTGTCTTACCTGTCATTCAAATGGACTGTGATAGTGATTTTGGGTCAGCTTGACAAAGTTGCCTGGTAGTTGGTAGTTATCTATCTATGTGAGTGCCTTCAGGTGTTCTAGGACCTAGGGAGGTTCAGTGAGTTTGTTTTCTTTGAGATATGCAAACCCGTATCTCTCTTCTTTTTTTCACTGGCTGTCTGAAGGATTGTTTCTTTTTTCACAGCTGGTATGTGATAAGGAGAGAATCTGCCCCTTTTTTAGGAATGAGATCAGCAGCATTCTCCTGTTGACTTTAAGATGTCTCTGAAGCTGTTAATGAAAGCTGATGCCTTGTCATTTGGTTTGCAGGTAACTAATTTCTGTGTCATACAGAACTTTTTGCAAGACCATTTTGGGACTGCTATTTTGTCAGATAGGCCTTCATAATAGTCACAGTTTTAGGCCTGATTTTGTGGCTCAGTGTGGTAAATTGATTTGACTCGGATATGCTTACAGAGAGCTTATGTCTTGCCTGATTGAGTTTTCTTATATTGGTTTTTAAATGCATTCTGATTCAAAGCAGAATGCTGTTCTTCTACACATGGAGCCTTTTCTGTCTGTCCTATTTGTTTGTATGTTTCCCATTGTCTGTGTAACTCTATCTCTCATTGTGTTTAGAGGTTTTCCATTGGGCTTGCAGTGTTACTTTTGTTATCATTCATTTCTAGAAACCTTTTTATTTATAGTTCTATGAAATGCTCAAGGTACTTATCTGCATCAGTTTTATCTGTCTGCCATAGTCTGTCCGTCTAGGAGACTTATCGGTGGTGAAAGAACATTGCCTGTCTAAGAACAGTTATCAGTGATAAAAAGACTTTGTCAGAAAAGAAAGGAAAGGTATATTCTACAATGCATTTTAGAGATATTCAGGAGTTTGTTTGTATTTGTGATTCTGTGGTCTGATGCAATTTTTGTTGAAATAGTGACTTCAGATGGATGGTATTTGGTTTCATCATAAAGTGTTCATCAGGATATAGCAAACTGGGTTCATTTTAGGTAGGAATTCTGAGATTCCTTGGAGATTGATCTGCCATTTTTAGTACATGCTAGAATACCATTTAAATCACTATGAGTCTTTGATGTCTGAAGAATAATCAAGTTGCTTCATCCATTTTGTTTCTTTTACTTTAAGCAACTTGTTTTAGCAAACTGTCATTGGGCAAAGATAGAGGCACGTTTTATGTCCCCACACCTGTTTGAAGAATGTATACCATCTGCACAGTGCTGCTGAGAATTGACTATCCTAGTGTTTTATTGTTCTGTATCGTTGAGAAGAAATGCTACCATACACGCTCACGTGCTGCCTCCTGCATTTGATGAATACTTCCAAAACATAACAAAGTGCTGATATAATTGTATAGTAATGTATAGGCCTCTTGATTGATAGTTTCAGTTAAACAGTAATGAGACAAAATAGTGTAAACCATATTTCTTCATACCTTTTGTACCTAACTATACAGGGTTCCTTCCCCTCACCCCAGGCCCCATTGATCCCAAATACATTTGATTTGTCAGGACAAAGCTCAGTGAGCTCAGCATAACACAGATGCTGGGAGGGCAGTATCATTTTCCAGAATAACTTGAAGTGATGTGGCTGGAGATGTTACCATTACCAGGTAAGATGAATATTTAATTTGAGCCCTTCAGCTGTGTTTTGAGTGACCTCATGGCAATCTTTGTTACCAGTACAACAGGAAAAAAGCACTTCAAGGCCCATTTAGAAAATGATAACTGTGTGAATAACAAAAGCACTGGCAATGTTCTTTTATACTGCCCCAAATTCTACTATTAGACAAACAACTTTTAACCAGGAGGGACACAATGAGAGCCTGGAGTGGTATTTGTGTAGATCTGTATTTTGCAAAGAAATTTGTTGCTAGGCTTTTTGTGTTATTTATAGGTACTATGATTCCTTTTCTTTCAACTATGTGACACAGAAATAATTTATTTCACATCAGTTGATAGATCTTTCTTCAAACACATCTGCTATGGAGAGGGTTCCAGTTTCATTTCAGACCATTTGATTTTTTTCCATTTCATAAACACAATATACACACAAACATACACATTGAAGTGGGGTTTGTGCATGCATGTTGTGGTGTCAAGTGACAGTTTCATGAAGACTTCTGTGAATGCTCTTAGACTAAACATTAGTTCCTACATGTACCTGCCTTTATACATGTAAAATGTTAGGCTAATAATAGATTTAGATATCCTTATAAGGCCAGACACAGCTTCAACAGTGAAAAAAGAGTATTTTTATTACAGAATGTTAAAATATGACAAGTAACAATAAGAACGTCACTGTTACTTCCAGTGGAAATCTTAAATTCTTTGGAGGTCTATAGACACTCTGCTAAAAAAGAAGACTAACAAAATGTAATTACAGTTGCTTCATAGTTAAACTGTGTGTTGAATAATAAAAGCATTTTTTTCTATATTTTATTCATCATGTCTTCTTATGGAAGACCCAAACTTGAAAGATTCATTAATGTTTTCTATAATGAGATGTGCTTTCAATAAAAATTTGTTTTTACTTGATATAATTACCATTTGCATGTAGTAATTGAAATAAATTTGCTTATGTAAATCAGAATACTTCTTAGCATATAAGCTACTTTTAATAGCCATGTAATTTTATGAAGTTCTTTATGCCTTTAAACCAGATCTTATTTTTAATTTGGATATGCCTAACATGCAAATTACTCATGTTCCCCATATCTTACTAATGTTTTACTTAGTTTTAATTGCCAAACTTCTTTTCAAGTACTTTGAATAGGAGAGTTACACTTTCACACTTCTGGAAAATAGGATTTTATTTTGTGAGCCTCTACACAATAAAGAGATTTCCATCGAGCCATGATTTGAAAAGCTGATTAAATAGCAAACCCCATACTACACCTCTTCTTTACTTCTAACAGTGTCCACGCTGTAACAGAGACAATAAATGTAGGCGTGATCCATGTGTCTTCTCACTCTAGTGGTCCTCCTAATTACACAAAGTAAATTTATTTATTTTAAAATAAATAAGTTGAGTCTTCATTTCCAATGTCTTCCACAGCCACGTGGCTGTGTGCATGGCAGTGCACTAAAACTGATGCAGTCGACTTTTTGTTGCTTTGTTTTCTTTTTACTCATGAGTATCTGATGCTACCAATATAGTCACATAGTTGTTTGTGGATGGAATTTGTTGCTTATGGGTGGTGTAGGAAGAGAAACTGGGAGAAGAACTTTGCTGAAGAGGAGCTTTGAATATTTCATCATTGCTGGTCTTTTGCTAATTCTTTCTCAATTCAGTTTTTTATGGTCTTGTTTGGCGGTTTTGGCAGCTCTGTTCATTAAGCAGAAGTTATCCCTGATTAATGTACTGTAAGCTGCTTCTGAAGTGCTATAAATAATGTGGTGATTAATTGCTGTATCCAAACGCAGTCATCCCTTAGCATACTTCACAGATGGATTGTTTTGGTGAAATGATGTCCCATTCTCATACATATTAGAGACATTGATTGCAGCAAAACTTATCACCCAGTTTTTCTGTGTTCTTCCAAGTAATTTATGTCTTCTGATCAGTAGGAAAATCAGTATAGAGAAGCTATTTTAAAATTACAAATGTAATATCGCTGCGGATTCTCTACAAGACCATGCAATCCAATTGAAAGAGGATGACAGAATGTCTGAGCTCTGTAATTTTCAACTTTGTTCAGGTCTAAAAAAAAAATTTAGTAATCATGCACAAAGAAAACACACTCCTTGGAGGATAAAGAAAATATTTTAAACTCAGTAAGCAAAACAACTGTGTTTCTTCATGCTTTTTTCCTGCAAGTAAGACACCAAATATGCAGACAGGAGTGTGATTTTTCTTTTAAAAATTGATAATGTCCTATTTGTGCAGAGAAAAGCCTTGAGTATAATGAATCAAAAATATTATATTATTATTTCTGAATAAATCATCTTTATTTGAGATTCTGATTTTAAACTTTCTAACTGAAAGGAGACTAGTAGTGCTAAATTCAGCAAAGCTTTTTAGAATTTGTCCCTTTCAGAAAATTCCCTATACTGTAGCTGCAGAACTGCTTGTCTTGCTTTTTTAGATATGCTTAACTCTTTTGCTTCTACTAAGACTGACAGAAAGCCAATTACCTCTTCTGACATCTGTGAATAGAGTATTTTAAATTGTGTGTGTGTATACATGCACGTATGCAAAAGAAATCTGTGGGAAAGGGGTGACACTTGGCAATATAGGCAAAACACTGGCTTGAAATCAAAGATCTAACAGGACAGTCAGATGTTTTCATGCAGATACCAAATTAGAGTAACAGGGAGGGACACTTCAATGGTCACAGCTCTTTATTGGCCATGAAGGCCAGGCTATCTGCTTCAAAGGCCACTGGATCAGACTCTGGCTGCGTTTCAAGGACTACAGCAGTGAAACAATGTGGTTCAGAAATTCTGGACTGTTTCTCTGTGTGAGAAAAGGAGTTTGTCCAGATGGGATCTCACCAAAGCACAAGTCTGTAGGTATATTATAGGGAAGAGTGTGGAGATGACTGCTCTTTATAGGAAATTTCTGATCTCAAAGGCTTTGAATATCACCTTGCACTTGATCTTATTGTGAACTTCTCAGCTAGAACTGAGTCATGAGCAGTTTGTAGTAATATAATGAAATCAAACTTGCATTATGACCCCACTCAATAAATCTCTGTTTAGTAATAATTTAGGATTACTGTATTAGCTTATTTTATAAGCTTTAGGATTATCCCATCATTTTAGAGAAGATGTTTTTGAACACTCTTAATCTCCTAACCTCAATTTCCTCCTCAATTTTTCTAGAAACTCAGACGACAAATCTAAGTGCCATCTCTGTTAAGAGCTTTGCTTATTTAGCAAGAAATAATATCATCCATGGTACAGACTGTGGGGTTCTTTGTTTCTAAATGGTCTCAGTGATGACAGTGGGATTCTTTGCTGATATGAAGAAATAGCTGACAGTCTCGGCCCATTTCCTTTAAACATGTTATTTAAGAAGTACAGTTTCTTTTTGCCCACTAATAAAGAGCTCTTGATTCTAAAATAAAACCAGTATTGACATTTTTCTCTTGCTCTCAAAAAAAAAAGAAAAAATCCAATCAAAACCCCAAAAAAACCCCACAAAACAAACCACAAAATTCCTCCTCTATTTATGACATAGCAACAGTCTTAAAGATTATTGTCTCTCAATTTGCAGACTGTCTTCACAGTCTAAAATTGTACCATAATATTGTCTCACAGTAAGGGAGGAGCAATGAATTTCTGTAATGTCCTAGGTAATTCAAAGAGCAGAGGAAAATGGACTGCTGGCGTGCCTTTTTTTTTAAGTGGTGATGTTTATTTCTTTCTTACATTGGTATTATATTGATGTGCAAAATTTATTAACTGAAAATGGAGAAGTTATATCTTTCTGCATTTGCGAGCACATAAACTAGGAAGAAAAGTTAACATGAAAGCCAGGGAATTCTCAGTTTATGGATTTGTAGGAAAATGTCGATGCTGTGGTATTTGAAATAGCCCCGATTTTATTGATACTTCTAACTGATCTATTCTTATCTTTAGTGTAATTATGTTAACATGCTTTTTTTTAGACTGAGGGATATCCTGAAGGATAGATAAACTAATTCTCGTTGAAGTTAGTATGAGCTGGAAAAGATCCCGGTCCTGGAAAGATTCACGTCAAGCTTATGTTCAAATATGTGAGAAGCTCAGATATTTACAGAGAAATCCGCACATGTGTAGAAAATAATGCTCCCATACAAGTCTTTACAGAGTGGGAAACTGGAACACTTAGATGTTCTTGATGGAGTCTGTGTACTGATCTCAACTTCCCATTTCTTTCTGCACATTTGAGGAAGTGTTAGTCCTGCTCCAAAGATTCTTACTCCCATTTGAACAGACTACAACAGATATAGTAAAGTCATAATTATATTGAGAAAGAAGATAAGCATAAAATATTCCATCTAGTATTTCCTGAATTGATACCACCAATGTAGAGCTCTTTGTACATTTTAGAATCTGCCCTACATTTGAAAGTACTCTCATACAATATTTATTGTGCATGTTTATAGTGGACTAAAGTACTTCTGTTCATAAAGTGCAAACAGATAGCCCTGAGAGCACTATGAAGAAAATATTTAAGGAAAAAAGTGTGTATACTGTAGCATATTTATTTATATACTTTTGTAAGCCTCGTGAATATCTTCCCATGCTTTTCACATACACCATTTAGATAAAAAATGTATGAAAACACCTAATATAGCATACATTCAAACTGAAAACACAGGTGCTAATAAGAAGGGCAGTATATTTGAAAACAGGCATTGTGCTCAACCAAAAACCTTCCCATCTTTACGGATGCCCTACTCTTTCTAATAGGAATTAAAAACCAGCGTAATAGGTGTTCAAATGACAGGTATTTTTTGTTAGTCATCTGTTGCTAATGACTGGTTTTTTACAATTAGTGCTTTTTTTGAGAATACAGGACAAAATGCTGTGGTTTTGTCAGGCTGTATAAAAGAATGCAGAGAAAAATCCTAACTCCTACGGAGAGTTCCTCTCTTCTTCTTCCCAAGAGAGATAGATTGTCAGATATATCCTAGAAGTCAGCCATAGAAATTTAAGTCTAAAATCACTTCAGTCACTTTGCAGGCGCTCGTTCTCGCAAATACCGTCATGCACTACCAATAGTTTGAGACAACTGAAATGTGAAAAACTTACTGAGAAGGTGTCTTTCAGCTGAGGACAAAACCACGAGAGCAATTACAAAACTAAGGGTATAAAATGTTACATTTGGTGGGTAGGGAGATAACTGATTAACTATGAAGAATGTCTCAGTGATTTGCAAGACTATTGCAAGGAGAAAAGGGCATGTGAGGACTTGCAGTACATTATATATGATTTCTGTACAAAAAGAAATTATGTGAATGCAGCCGATAGCTGTTAAGTCTAAGTGTCTGAGCAGAGAAAAACACTTCAGAGTGCAAATCTGGTGATCCTTGAAGAAAAGATGTTGGCCCATTGATCTCTGTCTCAAGAGTCACGTGCTACAAGAAATACAAGATGATTTTATTTCAGTTTTTTCTTTCTTTTTTTTTTTTTTTTTGTAATTCAGCTAGTATTTGATGATCTTAGCTTTGCTACTCTGTGTTGACATGTAGCTTATACTTTTACTTGCAAGATTGGTGTTAAAATCCTCCTTTTGAGGGATTCAGATCCTCCTCCTTATTGGCATAATTATAGGTAATAATTGGTTTGTCTTCTGCCATCTTCGAAGCCAGAAATGCAAGTCCATTAAGTTTTCAATTAACTTTTAAAAAAGTGTAGTTGTTTTTAAGGGAATTAAAGTAGTATACTCCAAACCATAGTGTATACCTTTCTAGAAACAGGGGTAGACCACATCTTTCCTTGCCAAGTGTCCTAATTTGTGGTCTCAAATGCAGTAGATATGCTGTCAGATTTCTCTATATACTTTAAAATGGTCATCTAGAAAGAAGTGTAGTATATTCACCTTTATGAAGTTTAGAATTCAAGGTCAAATTAATTTTAAAATATAGTGTGAAAGTAAATTTTTATTGAAACAGCTTTTATAAATGTGACACCTTTTATGGTGGCCTTTTTAAATTGAAAGAATGTAAATTGCACATTTTTGAGGGAATAAAAGTTATGGCCAAACTGCATTTCCTGGAATAGGGACACTTGGTTTCTTTGTCAGATGGGAAATTATATTTTGCAGTAGACCATCAGAGAGTTTTGAAACTTGAAACTCAATTTCAAGACATATTTAATAGTTAATTTTGTATAGTGTTTTTTCCTAACGAGCAGGTTAGTAGAGCCTAAAGGAAAACAAAAGTCCATTGACAGTTGGTAAGATACAGGTAGAATCACTCTGTTGTGGTGCGAGAAATTTACTTTCCACAGTCAGCAATAAAATAGACATAAAACTGGAATAAAATGTGTGCTTTTAAATATCTGGTTAAAACAGTGAAATTCTGTATCTTATTTTTACTTTTGGGTAAACCACTTCAAAAACATTCCCCGGGTGTCTCTAAGAAATGAAGAAAGAACAGTATTAAACGTCTCCTGGGTGACACTGCCTCATCAGAGTAATAGAAACTACAGTACAGAGGAGGCGTCACCAGTGAATTGACCAAAGCTGTAATAATCACACATGTATGTTTGAGGTAACTATTAAGATTTCCATATTCAACAAATTAGATACTTGGTGAAGCTCTACTTTTATCTTAGGGTGATGCAAATAATTGTGAAGTTTTCCTCCAAGTCTACTTGCCTGTTCAGTGCGTTGCCTAGAAAGACTGAGATATTATGCTGATGTTTATTTACAGAAAAAAGAAAAACAGGGCCACTGTGACAACAATGCAGATGACTAGCAGATTAATAGCTGTAGGTAGATGTTGTTGATAAGACACAGTAAAATTTTGAAGCTAAATGCATAAATACCAGAAACTGTGCTTGTCCTGGGCCTCCGCAGGGCAGTGACAGTATTGGATTTTTTTCCAGAAAAGAAAGAGTGTTAGGGGTTTTATGTGAAGGAAAAAATCCCCAACAACTTTATGTTTTGCTAACATTAACTACCAAGAGTTATTAATGCAACAAAACAATAAAATTCTTACTACTTTAAGTAACCTAATTCCTAGGTGACTGGCAATAAGTAAATTTTTAATTATTAGCTTTAGAAATTGTTTTTGCCCTCCACTGAAAGCACTGGTAGCACTGACTGAAAAACATTAAGATTCAAAATTTTAACTAAAATAACTGCAGTTATAAAAATAATATTATTTCTAGTATCCCAAATGCTGTACAAAATATAGAGTTCCAGCCTGTTATTTATTCTTTGAGTAGTCCTTAATATGTATTTATTGTGGGAGGTAACGAGACTTCTCTCCCCAGCTTTGGACAGTTGGACCTAGAATGGACAGAAGTTTCTGTAAGCAGAATATGGCAAGGTCAGGGTAGTGCTTGGTATCCCAGAGTTAGGTGGAAAGGGCTGAAGGATAACAGAAAACAAGATGATGCTTTTGGCCAGATGCACAAGCTACAATGGAAAAGCATGTGCAAAAATCTGTTGGCAATCCAAAATGCATGTAAAGTTGTTCACGCTCTCCTGTCACCATCAGAGAGCTCTAGGATGTTTATTTCTAGACAGGAGACAAAACGCTTCTGTTTTAATCCTGAAATTCAAGATTCTTTCATTTTGTGTCTGAAGGCATAAAATAAGAACTGAGGCCCAACCATACTAATTTGTTTGTGGTATTGTGCTTTGTGGTGTGTAGATTAAGGCTTTCATTTCCTCTATTGTGATATTAAAAAAAGAATTAGCATTACTATGAAAAATAACCATTTATATCAAACCAGTCTCTCAGTGATCATTATTTTCTTTGATGTAAAGCAACTTAAATTTTATATACATACTTTTATGTATATATTCTATATTGATATTTATGCTGATTGGAACACATCTCCATTGCACGTTTAAAATTAATATAAACATTAAATGCACTTCAGTCCTGTATTTCTAGATGTATTTTCACACACATTATTGTGTAGTAGAACAACTACTCAACATTTAAATTTCCCTTATTAACAAAAAAAATCACTCAGTAGAAAAAAATTTCAAAATAATTAAAATAGTTTGTAAAAGTTAATAGATAAATCACTAAAAGCATTTTGTGATATGTCCTTGATGTGAAGCTGCTTTCATAGTTAAGACTTTATCCAAAATGTTGGAAGCTGTATTAAAATTTCCTTTTCCTATTCTAAAAAAGATATGAAGTTTTTGACTGAAAGTCTGAATTATTTCCATTAGGCATGGCTGTCTAGTTATGGCTTTCTACTCTTTCTTATTTTTTTGAACTGGAAGCCCTTCCCCACAATCTGGAGAGAAAAAGTAGGTGAAACTCAAAAGAGCAATTTTTGAAAGATTTTTTTCTGGGGAGGCAAGTATTCAACTAGATTTTCTAGTACTTGTGACACTACTGCCAAGTAGCATAGACTGATAAGTACCGGGCCTACTTAAATGGTCAAGGCTATGGGATGTCTTTGGGAAATACTCACTTTTTGAGTATTTTTGCTGCTACAGGAGATTCTGTTGCCAAAGACACTATTTCTTTAACTGTGTTCAGCTGTAGTTTACAATTTGCATCACTTAGATACATCCACTGAATGTATGTAATATCCATGATGCTATGTAGAGTTGCCCAACTTACTTTAATGTAGTGTTATGTGGTTTTAATAGAGAAAGACTTCTTTGTCCCTGCCTCTTGTTCTTTTGACCTATTTGTATTTTTTTTGGTGAACTTTTTTGAAAGGTATTGTTAGCATAATGAGGTAAACATTATGCATTAGTGGTAGAGCATTCTTTGAAATTAATTTTTTTCTGCCTTATAGTAGCTTTAGAGAAAGGTGTGGTTTTCACCTGAACCAAGACAACATTGCACTGTAAGTTTAATCACACTTATCAGTTCCTGAACACCAATTTCAGAGGCAAAATTACCTCAGATATTATTACAATATAATATGATTCAGGAAACTGGTCATCTGGTTAAAAAATTGTTATGATTTGGGAAGGACAGAATGTACTTGTGATGTTGAAATTCTCATAAATAAGCTGTTTCTTTCATGATCCTAGTTTTTTACAGAAGATAACAGAATGATCTGTGATGATCATGTATTAATAACGAAGATTAAACAGATGTTCTGCAAAATGGATTTAATGTGAAATGTTGGATTGGTTTAAGGAAAGAAAACAGGGTTAGATCCTCATATAAATCATTATAGCTCCATGGAGAACAGTAATAGAAATGCTGAAAAATAAGTCTGTATCCCTGGAGGTATTTTGGGTATACAGCAAAATAGCAATAGCATTAGATGATTTAATACAACTCAATTTATTTTTACATGATGAAATTGTGAACTATTTAGTTATGTGCATTTTTATTTTTTTTTATGTGCAGTTGTCTTTACTTTTTCATTAATTTGTTTTGGCATGATTGAAAAGAAGAGCCAGGCAAAGGACTTCTGAAGTCAAGACTACTTGTAATTTCAAAATAATGGTTTAATTTTGTTTAATTTGATATTTATTTGATACCAGCTTGTTTTCACTTATTTATTCCCATTTAGAATTTGCCTGACTGCTATATATCTAAAGCTTACACAATGTGACCTTTATATATTGTGCTGACAAATCCTTTCCTTTCTGGTATTAAGAGACAACTTGAAAGTCTTTGGTTTGGCCCTTGTTAATGAAAGGTTGAATTTGTTAACGGTACATTTAAACTGAAAATCTGTATTTCCACCTCTCTTAAGTGCATTTTTTACTTCTATCTGGAAGTGGTTTTAATCTAGATATCTTGGCATCATTGCCACTGTATTGTCCTATAGCTGTATCGACTTCCATTTATTAGTTGTTGGAAACAAATGCAATTCCTGTAATAACTGAATAAAGAAAGTCCTACAGCTACTTCCAGCCTATCTCAGCATAATAATTTTGGCTAAAATACAAGATAAATTAGTGCTGATTGAATTTAATTATAACTGTACAAGACCCAGTCTGCAAGGGCAGAATGACTATGCAAAGGAGCCACCACTGTGACTAACTTTATGGGGATATTTTATGAATGGTGCATAAAGCTGCAAGTATACTTACATTAATGGATCTGGGCATGACCTAAAATATACTTCGATTTATTATGTTAGATGAGAAAGTGCAAATTTTGGTCAAAGTGCCCCAGTCAATCAAAGCACTGCTCAATTGTTTGCCTGGTGGAACTCTACAGACACAGAAAGTGCTTTGTCCCCGCTCTTCAACTGTATTTGATATATGTGAAATATATAACATTTACCTGCTTATAGTATTAACAAGATCGATTCCATTGTATAAAGAATGAAAAACACTGCTTTGGCATGATAGATTGTGGTAAGTTTTGCGTTTGGGAAGAGCAATGGTATAATTTCTACACAAATTATTTCAGTACAGTTTATAAACTTATAGGCTTTAAATATAGTCATTTAATCATGTTAGTATTACAGCAGAGGATTTTGAATATAGCCTTCTTAAACTGGGGGACTGGGGAACATATAATACATGCATTGGAGTGCATTCCTCTCTGCTCATTTCACACATCCTTGAATTTAGGAGTGGGATGACATTATAGCATTATGCTCTGGTTAATTGTAAACATCCCAGGAGCAGAAGCAAAACAGCAGGTGGTTGTGGCTTTATTATGAAGTACAGTATAATTTAAAATATTATTATTTAAATAAAGATACTTCAGATTCAATGTGTTGTCACTGAAGGCCACATACCCAGAGAGGCAAGCACAGACTTAGAAAGAGGAGAGCTAAAGTAGGGGATGGGGGTGTGTCTCACAAAAGAAAAGGAGAGAGAAATCAACATATGTAACTGTGAAAAAAACCTCTCAAGAGATATCAATGGTAAGAATTTTAAAAGGAGACTTTAACTAGATGCATTTGAGGCCTTCTGTATGGCTTTGGGAAGAATTCTCAGGCTAACTCCAGGGCTAATTCTCAGGCTTAACCAGTGAAAACACACACCCACATACCCACCCTCCAGGTCTATTTTTGGCTTACTTCTCTGTCACCTGCTCTGTATCTTAGCTAGTATGCATTAAACTTTCCCCCTACATATAGCTGCAGATTTCATTGCAACTCTGTATCATATCTTAATGCTGGGTGGTTTTTTACTCATGTTTTTGGCAAATAAAATTTGACAAATGTTTCAGTTCCTCTCTGTACAAAAATGCCAGTTGTTATGAAATATGCATGGTAAATAAGTGTACTTCCTTTAGGTGTATTCCCTTTAGACTGAGATCCATATATTCATAGTTGCTTTTGTGATCAGGTCACAAATGTTTACTTCCCCAGTGGTTGCAGGATTAGAGAGTAAATTTAAATGCCACTTCAAATAAGTGGTTGTTTATCATCCCAGTAGTGTATGTGTGTTGCCTTTTTCTTTTCTTTTGAAGAACAAAAGCAATTTTATATACACGGTACATTAAAATATTGGTGAAAACATGACTTAGATTCTGATAGACCTAATAATTTGAAATGCATAAGTCGGCAATGGGGCAATGGCGAGTTATGCCAGCTGAAGAGTCTTGTCAGAGGAATTTGACTAGGCAAAGATATAATGTATGTTAACTTGTAAGTAGATGCAAGAATTTGACAGAAGCTGCATCTTCATAAGTTTCTCTTCTAATAATAATGTCTCCCTGAAACACCAGAATACTGCTGATCTTACGAGATACATGACATTGAGGTAAGAAGCTTTGCATGGATCAAATTCTGTGGTCAGTCAGACAAGATGATCGTTTCAGTTCTCTTCCTATTGTGGTTCTTCATCCCCAAAAATAAACATACACGTTAGCTAAAATGAAAGAGATTGTCATTCATAGCCATTTCTAAAGTGAATGGAGGAAATATATTCTACATGATTCTCCTTGTTTTCCAGGAAAGGCTGTTCTCTACCAGCTCTGTATTAAAGAGCTGTTGTGACCGGTTGTGCTGTTTGTGACTCACGTGCCCCAGCGTATAAAGCGTGAGCTGCCTCTAGTGAACTGCATCCTCACTCTCAGATCTGTAGTAATATTCCCCCTTCCTGATGGCTTCTTGAGCTCTGGCTCCTCTTCCATAGAAGATCTGTTGTAAGCATTCTCTCCCACTATATACAATTATTATGCAGTGTTAAACTCTTTGGCTCCTTAACAGAGAATGCCTATGTCTACACTCCCGTAGCAGAGGCAGTGCTAAATAAACCACACTGTCTTTATCTTCAAAATGAATTATGAATTGCCCTGAATCATTAGTAACTGCATTGCATGTCCAAACGTGCATTGAGTTCTTTGAGAGTATTGTAATTGGATTAGCAAAATTCAGGCTTGATTAATTCATCACTGTAATCAGGTTACTAAACAATTCGCGATGCTCTTGATAACTTAACTCTGAGGGAATGATTAATGGCTTTTTATGAAGGATTAAAGAATAGCTAACCCTGCTTTGGGCAGGAGTTCAGACCAGATGACCTGCTAGGATCCCTTTGGACCTGAATTATTCTATGAATCTGTGAAAATTATTAACATACATTTCCAAATGTCATGGGCAGATCTTCACATGGTGTGGTTGAGAAGACTTTCATCAAAAACAATAAGCCCAGGTCATGTCACATCCTGAATTTTTATGCCTCTAATGATTTTTCTTTTTGGTTTTTTGTGTTTGTTTTTTTTTTTAACTAGCAAATTTTAACTGTCATACTGATAAATATGCCTTTCATCTGGGGTCTTAAATTATGCTGTAACTATTAGTTGTGCCTCAGGATTCTTTGTAATATTATAAAGTACCATAGACTCCAGTTGTAAAATAAACAGTGGCACAGCTTAGAAAATAATCCAGGAGTCCTAAAGTTAAGCTCCAGCTATAATCAGTTAACTACGCTTTCTGAACAGCAACTTTTATACTGATTTTCTGTGCATCAGGATATGTATGCTGTTCACAGCATTTCATGTAAATAAGCATCTTTATTCAAAATTAGTATTATATGTATATTGATTTTAAAACAAAAAAAAGGTCTTTATGCCACAGATACAGCAACTATTCCAAATATGAAAATTATATAACTCTGTCATACACCATGACATTCAATATAGTGCTTCATGACATGCAGCATTGGCATACCTGAAAGCTTTGGGGAAAAATATGCAGAAGGGCAAAGACATACTTCTTACATTCTGCTTGTGCTAGTTTTGTATTTTCTGTCTCAAAATTGTCATTGCAGGCCTCTAAAGAACTTTGATGTTTGGAACACACAATATGTCACAAGAACAGCCTGAGGAAGAAGATTCAAAGACACAAAGGAAGGAGGATCATTTTCTGTTTGCCCTTTGTATTCATCAGCATCTTTGTCTTGTTCTGTCTGCCAGCAAGTGATGGGTGAAAGAGCATCAAGATGAAACAAAGCTTTTGTGAGGCCAGCTGTCATCCCCAACCAGTATCATCTCCTACAAATTACTATGAGTTTTAGATAACCTATTGAAATACCTTATTAGGAGCAGCTGAGGGATTCAAACTGCTTTTGTTGCCTTATAACTACTAACAGTTCAACCTTAATTTTTGACCCTTTGAGACTGAAAAAGCTAAAGTTTACTAACTGTGGGAAATGCAGTAGGAATTTCCTAGTCTGGTAATAATTTGTTGCCTTGGTTCTTAATGAAATGAACTTCAGCTGTTACTGTCACCTTTGACTGACTCCACACTATGGCTGACTCTCAAACCAGATGCAGAGTTGCTTTTGTCCTTATCTGTTCCACGGCAGAGTGAAAACTATGGAGTTCATCCCACATAATCTCAACATCCCTTTATCATAATGTTTGTTCCTGGTCATCTTTGAGTGGTTTTTTTGTTTGGTTTTGCTACAGACTATCTGAAACAATGTGAAGCCTCTGTTGCAGTCCAATAAATTTGTGTTTTTCAAGAAAGAGAACAAGGGCAGGTGTTATGTGTTTTGGGACTTGGTATAAAGATGCATGAGAGTGACTGAAGGCACAGAGCACACTGGGAAAGTGTCGGAAAAAAATGTTCCAGGTGCTGAAGAATTTGGTGCAGGTAGCTTGGGGTGCAGCTGCAGTGCAAGCTGCAGGTTGAGCTCTGGGGGTCTGGAGCCCAAGGCAAGAGGCTGTGAACTGCCAACCCTTTGCACCTAAAAGGGCAGGGGGACCTGTAGCACCCACCAGGTGAGCAGATACTCAGAGGCACAGCAGGATCCGATGTCTCAGCTGGCAGATCCCATACTATCACACACAGAGACTGTGAGAGTACAAAAGCACAGGTAGCCCTTAGTTTAGGGTCCCTCCTCAGAGTCACCAGCATGTTATTTAGTTGTTGCACCGTGATAACATTACTAAAAGTAGCCAGAGGTCTTAGACTCTGCTATGGGAAGCTAGGGGATGATCCAGTAAGGAAAACTTGTCTCACTTTGTGAGTGAGGTGTATGTAGGAGCCAAGCAGGGCACCCATTGGCTCACTGGAACCACCTGCTGTGAAGGGGCCTTGGTCCCAGCAGTGAAAGGCTCTGGAGGTGGAAGTGTGGCTGCCAGAGTGGTTCTGGAATGGTCAGACAGGAGAGTTTCCTTAATACCAGATGTGCATGGGGGGTCAAATGAGGTGTATTCTTACCCATACTGCATGTGGGAAATAGAGTCCAGAGTAAAATTGTCTCAGAGCGAGATGGTTGACTGACTGGTTTGTAAGCGTGGGAAATCAGGTGACCAGGACTCAGGAGCTCAGTCATGACTGAAAACCTAAGCTTGACAATAGACTGAAACCCCAATGAGATTTCCAAACTCAGTTGATTGTGTCTTGCAAATTTAAATGGGTAAATGTGCAGGAGGGAAATAGATAGTTTCTTCCACCTAATGTGGTGAGGTTCCTAAAAAATTCAGGCTCTTTTCTGAAGATGGTAGAGAAGAGAAAGAAATAGGACAGTTTCTTATTTCCGTTTGCCAATACACTACATTATAAACTAGGAGAAGAAAATTAGGGAAGAGGAAGAAAAATTGACAGTACTTTTTTCTTCCCGTATAAAGCCTGAAGAATACTTTTCTGTCACACCTTATTATAGAAAAAGTTAAGCATAACCCTTTTTTTTTATTCGTCCTTAAGAAAAAAACACAGCACAAACAATAAGGGAATTAAGGGAAACTTAGGCCTTAATAGCTTACTTAAGACACTGTATTATTCTTCAAATATCCATTTGCTATCTAAAAGAAAATCCAGTGTCACTAGTTTGCTAACAGAAACCATGCATTGTGTTTTTCTCACAGCATTTCTAAAAATACTGATGCTTTTATCAATTCCATTTCCAGTAAGTTCTTTATATACATTGTTGTGTCTTGCCACTTAGAAATCTTGGAGGAAAAAAAAGATACAATTTTGTTCATTTTCCTGTTCTGTTTTGTCTGGTTTTTAATAAAGACTAACTATTTAGTAATAATAGAAAATGGTCTCACATTAAGAAACTCTGTTCAACAAAGATACTCTATTTCAACAATAGTTACAGATCTTTCCCTATTATAATATGTTTCTTAGTTCTAAATATTGTTTCATAGTTCATATTTGCTGTCATTTAAGCCTTGAAAAGTTAACTTCTACATTTTTTGTACCATTAAAATGCTAATATAAGTCTTGTGGATTTTTTCTGTTCCATGAGGGGACGGGAAGGAAGAGGTAGAAATGTGGAAAATGTAATTTACATTGTACATAGAAGTACGCATTTTTTAAAATGTTGTTTATTTTCCCTTCCTAGGGAATTAATTATGCCTGTTCCATTGAGAACACTCGTCAGCTTAAAGCTCTTTAAGTTTTACAGTCAAGTAATTAACAAGAGACTTGGAGGCTGTCATCTATGTTAACAGTTTTCTGATGAATGTTACTTAGTGTAAAATTACCTTACACCATTCCTATCCGCTTCACTGCTGCAGGAATGTATCCACTTTACAAAGACAGTAACATGGCTTGCTTTGTGAAGAACAGAACAGTATTTGTAATAATGTGGAAATTTTCTGTAACGGGTAAAATCACAGCAGCTGAGCTTCATCTTACCTGATGGATAGCATGTGGTGGTAAAAAGGCCTCTCTGAGGGCAACTCCCTGCTATAACTTATTTCCAACTCCTCTTCAGAAAGTAAGAGATAGTTTAAAAAGTGAATGTTGCTGCCTGAAGGGGGAAGGTGATGGAAACAGCTGGTCAAATGGTACACACCAGTTTCTCATTAAGGCCTCGTAAAGCAATTTCTGCTTTGTAGAAATAGTGGAACTCTGGGTAAGGTTTAGGTTTTTTTCTGGTGACTCCTCTGTGAGGACACAGTTGCTACCGGTGTAGAAGGGAGGAAGATGTAATATGAATACATCTCTGAGTCAGCTCACTTATATGAGCATTGTCACAACTTATTTCTGGTAAGTGAATTTCATTCCTATTTATTTCACTGTCTGAGAGATAAGTCCTTTGGTGAAGGCAGCAGAGGGAGGCAACTGGAAAAAAAGAAAATCAAATACCTCAAAGCATCAGTTCAGTATGTAAATCCCCTTTTCTTTCCCTAGCAAAAGACCTTATACTGTCCATGTTGTGTACATGTGAATAAAAATGGAGGTCACCTCTACCAAAAGTGCTAGCTGTTATGTTAGCATGTATAAGCAGATGCTTGACTCTGTTGTGTATGTTCAGAGGAGGTATTTGGGTCTGAATCCAAACTGTTTCTTGAAATGAATGTATTGATATGTAGTTTACTGACCTGTTTACTGTAAAGTGTGAACTTAGATAGATGAGCTTAGTTTCATCCCTAGTTGTACCATTATTTGTGAAGGCAGAGTAAGTCCTAGGGGGACAGTGGCTGTTGACTTATGCCAAGGGCATGTAAAGCACTTCAGCTATTGTTCTGTAATCTGTGTGACCAAAATACTTTATCGATGGAATCTGAGCACTTCGGGAAATGGCACAGCTGGTGTTTAAATTAGTAAGAATATGGAGGCACTTTCACAAAAGATATATTTGGCCTTGGCACTTTGGAATGGTATTTAAGCCAAGCTTATTTGCTTTTTCATGCTACTACTTTCTCTGCCTTCCCTGCCTGTGCCAGAAACATTGTTCAGATGCCAAATTTGCCATTTGTGCCCATTCTCTGACTGTATAATTTACCTCAACAGTATAATTAAAATCACTACCTAGATTACAGCTGAATTAAGTTCTTACCCAAGGCTCTTTTGGCCCAGTTTGGTCTTTTTACCTTTCCTGAGTCACCTCAAAAAGAATCTCTCCCATTTTGGTTTAGGCATTCGATTTGAGTTCACACACTTTACCTGCAGGGGTTTTTTAAGATTTTTTTTTTTTTCTTAAGGCAAGAAGGACTTCTCCACTGCTCTTTAATAAGCCACAGTCACCCAAATGAGCCAGTTTGGTACTGCTTTCAATCCCAAGTTAGTTGTCTTATCTGGACTTGGTCTTACAACTTGGCATAGGCAGTTAGCACAATACTGGGAGCATGCTTTGGAGTTCAAGCCTGTACTCTTTTGGTCTAGCTCTTCTGATTTATCATGTAGTGGTCACAGTTCCCTAAAGACATGGAGAAGAAGCATTCACTGATGCTTTTATACAGTGTGTGAAAAAGTTACCTTTTTTCCTAAAAGGTATCTGAAAAATATCAAGTATCAAATACCTGTTCTCAGAGCTGTTCAATTAGTGCAATACATGAGCTTAATGAAATATTTTGGTTATGAGAAATGTTGACTAAAAATTCAATTCTATTTTGCTGTAACCTGTCCTTAGAAAACTCTTTGCTCAAAGCTCTTCCTACATCTTCAGGTTTATATATGAAATTTTCAAAACAAAGAAATTTGCCAGCAGAGTTCCAGTTGGATTAAGAACAGAGTTAAGCTAAGTTAATGTGCAGTGCGGTTAATTTTATTTGGTGGTACCTTGAATGTAACACCTACTATCTTTTGAGAATGAAAAGCCTGTTCTGACTGGCACTTTCAAATACCATTTTCAAAAATAAATTGTAGTTTTGCCTATATTTCTTCAATCTCTTATTTTTCTTTTGTTAACAGATCTTTGTCTTTTTTTTTTTTACTGCTCAGTACAGAAAAAAGAAGTTACAATTACATGTCTATCAGGTTTATATTATAATGATTTTTCTATTTAATCAATGCAATTTTGCTTTTGATAACAATGCTGAGCTTTTGATTGCTTTTTGATAAAGCTTACTGGAAATCAGTATTCTTCATTACTTGCCCAGCAGAAGAGGGGGAAATAAATACTGTATAAAGAAAGGTAGCTCTCACAGTCACTGCCAAGAGATCTCTGGGGAAAATTTTCTTTGAGTAGCACCCACAGCCTAGAAAATAAGTAGTCCTAACTAATATTTAAGTAAGCACGTTGTGCTACAGTGAAAGTGAGACTTTTGTTCTCACTTTTACCTCTTTTTTGCATCTAATTCAGCACTGTTTAAACAACTACCTAATTTTAAGTGCATGAACAGCCTAATTGATTTTTCATGCTGAAGTGCCTTAAACTGTAGGGCAATGAGCTTAGCCTTTTATTCCTTTTGAGAAAAGGAACATTGGTGTTTGGGTCAGCAAAAGAATTATATTTATCTTCTAAGGAATTGGGGGCATTTTTCCAAGAGAATATTCATAAGAATTGCATTTGTTGCCTTGAAGTGAAAGTTGTTACCAGAGAGTCATTTTTTGTGTTAGAAATGGTAATATTTTATGGAAGTGATTAAAGAATGATTGTTAACATGAATTTAATTTTTTTAAAAATTTTCCTTTTCACCAAGCAAACTTAATGTTATTGTGACATCTTTTAGCTGCTGTGCTTCAGTCTCCTTTTAATGCAAGAGTTGTGCCAGTTACACGCTATCTTTTGATTTCTGATGGGAATAGTGTTCATCAAGTGTCAGAGAAAGATGTTTTGAATGTTAGGTTTCTTTCTTGTTTGTTTTTGTTGTTTTGTTTTGTTTCTTTTTTGTCTTTGAGAATTGTTGATCCCTTGGATGATTCCTTGAAAAGTGAGACTTTCAGGACAGCAAAAATAGTGAGGTTATTTGAAGTCAATATGATTATCACAGCATGTAGATCATTGCATTTGTGCAGGAGAGACAGTGTCAGGACAAGGCACTCATTTATACTTCTGTGAACTATATTGTTTTGTTTTTGATGATAAATTATTGGCTGCATATAGAATATGTTTTCTTTATCATTGTGTGAATTAATGTATATCACATATAACTAACCCTAAAGCACTGGGGACCCCCTCCCCCCGCCAATTATTTGTTGTCTTTCAGGAATAACTCCTGTCAGTGATAGTTAAAGTTTGAGAACAACCTTAGTATTTTTGAATTTAAATAGGGAGGGTTGTGTTATATTCCTACAGAATATCCACATATGTGTTCTAGGGAATTCTTGAATATGGTGTTGACTTGTGCAGTACAGGAAGCAGCTCTAGAAAAATCACTGTTGTAGTGGCTGGAGCTAAATATTAGAGAGATATAATGAACATTATATTTTAGATATAATGAACATTTCAAAATTTACTTCCTGTCTTTTTATTCCTATCTATTCCTTCCAGCATCCCAGAAAACCAAAATGTCACAGTTTGGGATGAAATAAACGTATGTAAATTACTTGTTTCCTCCCTTTAGTTTACTTGCTGTTTTACTGGCCTTTCAAATAAGGAGATGTATTTGTATGTTAGACTGTTTATTTCCTGGAGGGACCAAACTATATAGCATGTGAGAGTTAGCAGGAGTTAGGAGGTTGTTTAACCTACTGCTTGTATTTGCTGGTGATTCAGATGTTTGTATTCTTCATACAAAATTAATGATGCTTTTTGCTAAATTGCCTCTCCAAACTAAATAATGATAGAGAAATGAGCAACTTTCTTCTCCTAATTTGATGGTAGCATAGTCAAATACATTAGTCCTCAAATCAGTTGTTCAGACATTTGAAAAGACAGCTTCATTACCAGTACAAGGATTATATAAATAATCATGCAGAAAGCATTTTCTTGCTTTTCTATCTAAGGAATTTCTTTGTATCTCTTCGGTTTTATGGTGTAGAATTGCAGAATCACTCAGGTCAGAAGATATCTGAGGAGGTACCTAGTCCGAGGTCCTGCTCAAAACAGAGTCAGCCTTAAATTCAGAACATGCTGTCCAGGGCTGAAAAGCCTCTGAGGATGGAGATTCCATAGCCTCTCTGGATTTTGATGCTTCATTGCCCTCATCATGAAACCCTTCCCCCGGGCCCCTTTATCCAGCTGAAACCACACACAGGCGTGTCTTTCAACCTTCCACTGTGCACCACCATCAATAACCTGACTCTGTTTTCTCAGTAGCCTCCTGGTACTACTGGGGCTCGGCCATTAAGTCCCTTGGAGCCCTCTTTCTTCAAGGCTGAACAAATCCTGTTTTGTCAAATCCTGTTTTCTGCAGCCCCTGACCATCTTGATTGCCTTCCAGTGCATTCGCTCAAGTTTACCTCAGCCTTTCTTGCTATAGCCAAATAGCTTATCAACCTTCATTTATTCCAGAGTCCTGTGCTGACTCATCCTTAGCTAAACATCCACAGAGACACCTGGATCCTTGTCTGTAGATCTCCTAACCAGGCACTCTAGGCCTAACAGTACTGGTGGAATGGGTCGGTCTGTCACAGATGCAGGACTTTGCTTTACTTTTGTTGAATTTTGTGAGGTTCTTCATGCTATATTTATCTATGTAACAATAATGTATTGTTTAATTAATTTGTACTTTGTGCTACAGTGTGTCTTGCAACCTATTTTCACCAAAAAAACCATGGAAAGGTAGACCAGGAAAAGTCTCAGGAAGTCATCCAATTTTTCTCTGTGCTTGGGACAGGGTTGCAATGCTATTGTGTGATGATGCTGAGACATACCACATATATATTTTCTTTAAATTTAATACAGTGTTATGCATTAACTGTAAAAGATTTTATTTTTAGCACTGTGTATTAAGTATTATCACTCCGAGGAGAGAGAAAAATGTCTTGGTTGATAAGACATTCACTTGCAAATTAAGAGACTTGTACCTTGTCACAGGTTCCTTTATCTACCTTTAACAAAGATTATGCTTGTATTTCTCAATTTCATTTTTTTTTCTTCCCATCAAGTTGTCAAGGTATGACATTCCTTCTGTCACCTCTAGTGAACAAGTAGTAGAACTATGGCCTCTTCTTGCTTTAAAACTAAGCAGAGTATTGAGCCTTGATTCCCAATGTAATGTTTATGTTCTTCAATGGCTTCCAAGTATGGGGCTTGAGGTATAGGGTAATACGAAAAAATAAATTATGGCATTGACTGAGATGAAAAAACACACCTTTATGCAAGTCAAGGTTATTCAAATATAGAAAACCAACAGAAAAATGAGCAGTTTCTAGTTGACACTGGGACACTTAGGCAACATTTGGAGAATGTGACTGTCACTGGCAATAAAAACTTCACTTTTTGTACAGTTCTTAAGTCATTCATGCTGAGTACCATTTTTAGCATCTTCTACAAATTACAGTTATTCTCAAATTTCCACTTGACCTCAGCAGTCATTAGCATAACTTCTTGTTTTTTGGGTTTTTTTTTGACTTTTTCTGTTCCATTCAAAGAATGTCAGAGATGCTTTTTTTATAGCTACAGTGATCAATATCTCTTGAAGTGTTAGATTTGTTTACAGAAACATGTGCCTAGGTTTCCTTGCACGTTTGGAAATCTTTGTACTGCTGTGTTTAACCACTCTTGTTTGCCTTCTGTCTCTTCTGTCTTTATTGGAGACTGTACAGACATGGTACAAGGCACTTGTGATGGACTCTGTCCTATTGTTAGACTTAAAGTAGCTGATCTGCCTTGCATAACATGGTCAGTGAGTCTTAATTTAGTTTTTTACTTTATAGTGGTGGCAAAAGTTATAACAATAGCCATTCAGGAATAGGTTAGATCATGCAGAACTTTGTCTGAGTGTTAGCCTGCCTTGAACTCTAGGAATGGCCTATTTAGCTGGGAGTTCCTCTGTTGAAGAGGAGCAGAATATTTTGAAAGGAAGATCCATCTGCATATGTTTGCTGTCATTCAAAAGAATGGGGAAAAAAAAGGAGAGGGGGAGTGAGGGAAAACTACTGATTGGATAGACAGAAGGATCTAAGACTTCCACGTAAGTGGCCAAATCATCCTGGAGGCACTGATGTTTGCAGAACTACTCACTGCTAATGTAGGACTCTCTGAAGATGGAACAGTCCCTTACTCACAAAATGAGTGCTATTCTTTTTGAAAGAGAAAATCCTACCTGCGATGACTGTAGTGCTTGGGTTTCTTACTGTATCCTGATTTCTGACTATTTTCTCCTATTTGATCTAAAGTGGTTTTGGTTTTTTTATCATTTTAGAGGGCACTTTTTAAACCCACTCAGGAGGAGAAGAGATGCTTTCAAATGGACTTGTAAAGGATTATGGTTTGAATCAAATTTGAGGTCAGGAGTTAATTCAGAATCCTTAGACACAGCTCACAATAACTATCACTTACCTGTAAGTCTGTATGTCTAAATTGACTTTGGTTTACTGGATAGTCTTTTTCTGAGAGCTTTAAAATGTTGAGTAAGTGAGGAGGATGTGTTATTCGCTCTACCAACAATGTATTGACTCAGCAGTATTTTCCTATTTACACAGTGGGCAATTTCAGTTCATTATCCATAACAAGCTTGTGTTTATGTTCTTCCTAGTTAGATATTTTTGTACATATAGGCATTTACAAATTAAAAGCTATATTTTTGACAGATTGGAAAATGTGTGTAATTTCTTAGCACTTTTCCCCCATTCCTTCTCCTTTGACTCTGCAGATTTTTTTTTTTTTAAAGCAAGTAGTCCTATTTGTGTTGAAACGGGAAACAAATAGCAATTTATATTACAGGAATAAACAAAATATAATTGATTTCATTAAGTGGGACCTTGTGAAGGGAGAAATCTATATCTCTATTCCATTCCAGTGGATGAGAATTCCAGCTCTGGGAATGTAAAGCTAAAAATACCAATGCTGGGTACACTTTTTTCTTTATTCCACAATTCCCCACCCTCCATATTCCAGAGATTGTCTTGCTTATAGGACACTTCAATTATTGTTTATATCCTTGTATACATGTTGTATTTAATTGACCTTATGCTTTGAACCAATTTTTGGCTTGTAGAAGCTTTCTGAGACAAAATTGCCAAAGTGTCACTGTTACTAAAAAAGGCCAAGAGCAGCCAAATGACTCAAAGCCAAGCTTGCCTTTTAAAGTCCAACAAAGTACTTTGTGTCAAAGGTAAAACCAGCTGATGCACTCTCTTCTGTTAGTAGTCACTGTTTTTCTTTAGATGGAAATAGGAGTGATTGATTAACATACTGTTTCCCTGTTGAGGCGAGAAAGGAATGGCATCTGTTAACATCAGAACCTTAAAATTATGGTGCTTAGTACTTTTGATGCATGTGAAAGTATAGGGAGAATTTTACAAGGTACCTTAATAAAGAGCATGCAAAAATCTGCAAGCAAAGTTTATAGACAATCCTATAGGGTTTGATTTTTTTAAAAATTACTTCTTAGTCCGGAAATATAAAAATACAAGGCTGTAAAGAATAGCATCTGAAGTCCCTAAATTTTTTTGATTTCAAAATATCATGCAGAGTAAAAGAATGGTTGTTGTTAGAAGGTGCCTCTGGAGGTTGTCTAGTCCAACCCCCTGCTCATAGCAGGACCAGTTAGAGCTGATTTCTCAGGTGCATGTCTCATTGTGTTTTGAATATGACCAAGGACAGAGACTCCATTACTTCTCTGGGCAACTTCTTCCCGGAGATTTCAATCACCCTCACAGGGAATAAGTGATTTCTTAAGTTTGAATGAGGTTTTCTATATTTCAGTTTGTGCAGATGGCTTTCGGTCCTTCCTCTGGATATCGCCGAGGAGAGTCTGGCTCCATTCTTTCACTACCCAAAGCCTTATATATATATGTATATATAGAGAGAGATACACACATCCAGAAGATGGCCCTGAGTCTTCTCTAGAAGTTCTTTACTGAACACTCTTCTGTATCTCTCAATGTCTCTCTTGTACTGGGGAGTGCAGAACTGGACCCAGCACTCCAGCTGTGGCTTTGCCAGTGCTGAGCAGAGGGGAAGACTCTTACTTCTCTTGACCTGCTGGCAGTGTTGTATATGATGCAGCCCATAATCCTTTGCTTCAAGGGCACATTGTGGCTCACGTTGATCTTCTTGTCCACCGGGACTCCCAAGTCTTTCTCCTTGGATTCTCATGCTTTTCATACACCCTTTGTATACACTGGTCTTGCACAGCCGTGCATTTCTGGATCGGGCAGAGAGCAGCATTGCAGTTAAGAGGCCCAAATCCAGACAGGCACTGGAGTATTCAACCCTGCAGGATGTACTTGACAATTAGCATGATTGAATCCTTACAAAAGGTCTGGCTTACTGAACAAAAATACCTCAATACCTCAATGCCTGCTACCTCAACTGGTAGCAGTTGCTGCCTGATTTTCTTTTTATGATCTGTTCTGGTTTCTTTGTTGAGAAAATTTCTGTATTTATGCTTAAAGTATGCTAGGGGTACTCCTTATGACAATAAAGAGGTTGAGGGCAGACTGATGATTTTTTTTCTTTTTTTTTTTTTTTTCTACCAAAGCATGTAAGTATTTCTTGATTCTTTTTGAACTGGGAGATGATCAACTTTAGGTTAATTGAATCTTTTAAAAATCTTCCAAATATATTCCTGTCAAATATGTATATCTACTTCTACTTCCACTTTGTCATAGTTCTAACTTGGCTGTTGTCATTACAAATAGTGAGCTTGGAAAAAGCTAATATAGAGTTTTACCCAATTTATTACTATTTTACAATTGTGAAAAGCTCAAATTTTATTTGCATAGATCTTGATTTATAGATCTATTTGGAGTTTTCTATACAAAATGGGAAATTTTGTTATTTGATGTGACTTGTGAACTGAGAGGGTTTGTGAAGGAAAACTGTTGAGAAGAAAATACTCCAGAACAAGAAAATCCATTAACATTGAAAGGGGGAAATAATTATAGAAATTCCTTCCATAGAAGTCACAGTTATTTTCACTGCTCTTTATAATGGAAGTACCTCTTTTTGCTTGGGTATATATTACTTCTTCTCCTGCAGGAAAGGTTTTCACTCAAAAGGAAAAAATAAGAAGGAATTTTTTTTTCCTTGGTTTTATGTTGAAACTTGGTTACAACACTGGAGACAATTGTTTCTGATTTTTCCCTGATTTTGTTAATTGCTTTGATTTTTATAAAACATTATTTTAATATTTGATTTTTTTAAACATCTTGTTATTGCATAATCCTAAATTGCATCTAAATTCTCCCTACAAAATATCTATAAGTTTCACACTAATAATATGCCCTTTATATACACTAAGCTGAAGATTTTACAGGAAAGGCAATAGAATGTCAAAACTTTCAAGCATCAGTAAGAGTTTGGGGAAGTTATTATTTTGCAGAATGCAGTTGTTCTCAGGATTGCATCTTTGAAAGAGTAATTGACCTAAACGATTTCTTCTGTACTTTTCCTCAAATGATCTTCTGCACAACTTAAGTTAACATTGAGACTTAAATACACTTAATGTGAACTTAGAGTATTTTTTACTCAGTCATAGTAAGTTCTTTTTAAGTCTAGCTGAATTTTGCTTTGGGTTTCTCAAACCCTTCATGTCACAAGGTATTGGGGAATATATTGTGGCGTGGTTGTGACTGTGCAAGATGTGTAAGTGTTCCCACTCTTACCCTTGCAGAAACAGTGTTAAACTCTGTGAAGAAGACTGAGAAGACATTGTTTTCTCAAAGGCAAATGCTTTCTGTGTTTAAGCTATATTTCATTTAGAAGTTTGCTTGTGTTTTAGTTCTTGAATCCTAGGGATAACATGTTCAGTGTCTGAGTCCGTTAAAAAAAAAAAAAAGGAAAGAAATTTCCTTTTCTGCATTACTGCAAATAAACCTTCCTTCATCTTTCACTGCTTTAATGTTATTTCTGAGACCAGTTTTGGCATTTTACCAGAATTTTTTGTGGAGTTCAGTCATCTGACCTTCATTCTTTTAGGTCAGCATGTGTATACATGATTGTGGCAGTGATTGTAACTTCTGAAGCTTAAAATTATTGGGAATTGGGCAATCAGATTGAATGTTCTAATCTGAAATTTCAATAAAGCTTCACACACTATGCTGCCTTACGTTTTTTAGTGTTCTCTCATTGTAGCTGATGAGGGAAAAAAAGAATGTATGTTCTTATTCACATGGCACTAATTGGAATTCAAGCATATGGTGTCAAAAAGGTAACATCTTGCCGAAAGTTCAGGTTTACTTACTAATGTAAATGAAAATACTGATAAGAAAAGAGACTGTAAAACTAGAACTTTATAAATTATCTCATTATACATAGTGTATCTGAAAACATGGCACAGATAAAAGATTGCTTCTGATATGATATTTTACAAGACTATTTTGAACTTTGATGGTATATTTAGTGTTTTGGTAAATTACATTTCCATTAGTATAGTACAGATAACAGTGAAAGTACATCTTACTATCTTGATCATAAATCAAGAAAACTGTGATTAAATGAAAGTACTTAAGAATTTACATGGAACTATTTACTTTTTGAATATTTTATGGTTCATATTTGACTGGCTATTAGACTGCATTACTGTAATTGTAAATAAGAAGTGGTTGGAAGATATCGTCTGTCTGCATAAACATACAGCTTTAATTAAAAGAAGAAAATAGGTGTGTTTTTAATATGGGGCTACTGCTTTCTAGGGTTAGCCTTATTTTTTTTCGAAAACACTTGCTACTCTTTGTATTTTTCCACTTAATTTTTGTTATTTGTATGGCTGTGACTGGATATCTCACACACTGGGACTGCGCAACTTGATGAATTTTTCCATTTCCCATTTTACTCCATGTTTATGGTGCTATTCTCAACCTCCATTATGCTAGTCTGACAAACCACTCTTTCTCCTAAAGAGCCAGTATATAGCTTTAACTTGGGCCATAAATATATACACAACTGTGCAGGTTTTAGTTTAAGCCTTCATAAAGCATGATCACTGCTGCAGGAGGAGGTAAGACTTGAAAAATATAGATGGGGGTAGGGAAACGAAAAAGGTGTTGGTGAGACTGAAAAGAAGAACTGAGGGATGGAAAGCAGGGTATTTAATGTTTTAGCTGCTTACCTGTTTTATTTCTTTAATTGATGTCTTGAAGGCATGGTGACAATATAGTATATCAATGGTTTTGTGTAGGAAGCAGTTCTTCTCCTTCCATGTTATTTTATGATTTTGTATAGCCTGTAGATTTAACAGACTGTTAAGTCTGAGGATAAGGAAGATACTGTAGGTAAATGAGACACAGGTACAAAATGAGGGCTGTCACAAATGTGTTGATCATAATTGTGGAAATAAAGGGAAGTCACCATGACTTCAACAGTTAAATGACAAACATATTAAAACATGCCATTTTCAATATCACCTTTTCATATTTTGCTTGTGCAAAATATTATGCATTTTAGTTTGCTGTATTAGCTGCAGGATATTCCTCAAAGATCTCCTTGTATAGGTCATGAAAGACTGAAAGTGATGAATGAGATAGATGGAGAATGAAAGGTTAAGGTGACAAAGCAATGAACATAGATCTTGGCTCAGCATCATGTTGATGCAGATGCTTATTTTGAAAGCAAGTAGGACTTAAAAATGATTGCAGGTGAATAATTTTTGTAATATATTTTACTTGTCAAGTGGGATTTTTTGCCATTTCAGTAGTTTTGGGGATGTTTTTTGCATAATTCAATAAAGCATTAGGTGATGGTTTTAATCCTAATTGCCAAAATACAGAAGCACCATGTAGTAATTTTAAGATAATCTTTTTTATATTTGTTTGAATTTATCTCATCTAATAATGTGAACAATAGAAGATATGAAACATCAGTCGTGCCTATATTATTGTAGAACTGAATGTGAAGTTCTGGGTGTTCAGTGTTAGCAGATTGTTTGAATGTATCATTAGATAGTAATAAGATCTGCAGCTTTCAAAGTGCAACTGACATGTTCTTCCTAACAGGCTAACAGAGTGTTGTAATGATTCATATAGGAAAGAATAAACCTACATTTTAATATTCAAAAAATTCTAATTTAGAAGAGCTTGCACAAGTTGTCAAAACCTCCACAATGAAGAGTTAACAGTTCCTACTCATCTGCAATGAAGTCTATTCTAAAGACTTCATTAAAGAAGGAAGCTACAGATGGCAAATTATGGTAGCTGTGAAATAAGTTTCCTCAGGGGCACTTGGAAACCTTGTGGTTTTCATTTTTTTATCAGGGAAAGTGATGGTCAGTGTCAACAAAATGCAGTTTGATACTTTTTTTGCCTTTCTCTGCAATTTCCCTCGTTTGCTTATGGGATTTTTTGGGGTGTGGGCTGTTTGTTTTTTGATGTATGGGGTTTTTTTTCCTTTTCAACTGCTATGTCAAATAAAAGTGGATACCTTCCTTGATAGAACTATTATCATTGTAGAGCTATTGATGTTTCAAAGGAAAATGTTTTTCCAAATGATTTACTGAAGCTCATCAGGAGCAGATAAAAGAGATCTAGAGCAAAAGGAAAAAGGTTGTATGTTAGAGCCCTGTATTTCTATTAGATAAGAAGGCAAGGATTTGACATTTATTCTTTCTGGAATTGGAGTAGTTTCTTTCCCAACAATTTCTTATTTTACCTGGACAGAAATTGTGGTATGCTAAATTAGAATTATCGCTTCCTAGTGTAGTAGTTAGTCAACAGGATAGTGTACTTGAGTAGGGTATTCATTTAAATCTCTAAGGACTTTATTGAGACCTTAATATATGTATCACACTGTCTCTGTATATAATGCCAAAAGGCTTTTAAAGTGGATTGTTATTAGTTTTATGTGAAAAGGATCACTGGATTGCAGATCTGCTACTCTGGAACAGGTTTTTCTGCTGCTGTGGAGTTACCATCGGGAGTACAACAGCCAGCGGTAGAAGCTCTTGGGGTTTATGTAAGGCTTCTGCTTGGGAATACCAATAGGTCTTGGGTGCAGTCCTCCATATTGATAGTTTAGAATATTTGACTGATTTTGTGATTCATGCTGCTTCTCTAGTTTACTCAGTTCTTTCCACTTTGAGCCCTTTTGAGGACATTATGCTGCATACTGAAAGTATTTGAAAAGGGATGAAAAGAGACCGTTTGTAGTTACCAGTTGCTGCTCAAATATTTCCTACTGTAGATTACGAAAGGGAAACTTGTGGATTATGTTTGCAACTTAAAAGTAGCGGGAATCTGAAGAGAAGTAGGAAAGCAAAGATTGATTACACCAATGCATAGAGAGAAACCCTTATATCTTCAGGGTGTGATGTGATTTTTGGTGACTAACATAAATAGCTCGAAGTCAACAGGACCTTGTTAGAAACACTGTGCTTAAATGAAGTCTTTTAATTCATGGAAGGCTAAACTCAATGTTGTATCAGAAATGAAAATGTGTTTTAGATCTCTCCATCTCATGCATTGAAGTTGAGGTATTTACTCTGATATTAATGGAGAGAGGAAACTGCTAAGTATGTGGAGAATAATAATAACTTTAAAAAAAGAGGAAAATTACATTGAGTTTATACTTGCATAGACAATTTTGTAAGGAAGAAGAAATGAAATAACAGGAAGGAATGAAATAATGTAGTACAAGTCCACATGAGTGAAACTGACAATTTTCGGTAAATTCAGTGCCCATTTACCCTTAATACTTATTTGCAAGTATTGTTGCCATGATTTTTTGTCACAGTTTATAACTGAAACAAGTAAAATTTTGAAGAGAACCTAGAGGCTATTATGCAATTTAAAATATTTTGTTAAATACTGTGATATTAGTTTTAATGTAAATAATAAGTGAGAGATTGCTGTAGGTTGTTTGGATCTACAATCCATCATTGTCTTCAAAAGTCTTAAATTGTGGAAAATATTTATAAATTTCAGTTATAATTGATTAATTAGTAGCAATTTTATTTCAGATTTCCCCAGGGAATAGATTAACTGTCTATAGTTTCCTCTTAAATTGCTTAAAATTTCTCACTGCCCAAAAATGGTGTGAATTTTAAGGTCAGCTGGCAAATTACTGAGAGAAGGAGTCTGGTAGTTTTTTTAGATGATCTGTCAGAAGAAAGAGCCAAGCATCATGTGGCACTGGCTCTTTGTGCAATTCTCAGAGCAGCCATAGAGCCTAAATTTACCATCTGACAAACTTGTCCACGTGAGTCGTGTAAGGCATTTTCCATGGGAGAAACTAAGCTTAAGATTTCACTTTAGTTCACTAATACTAGTTAGTATTTTCACATTTAGGATTGTAGCATAAACTTACCAAAGAACAAATCTCCAGTCTAAATGAGACTGAAGTCTGAGTTGAGGCAATGCTTCTCTGACCAAGAATTGCTTTAGGCTGACCTGTCTAGTCATGCCAGCTCCTTTTATTGGCATGTTGAAGGTACAGTCATTTATGATTTTGGTATTTCCTAACCTCTTTACTTTTCAAACAAAGCACACTAACACTTGTATAGAAAACTTTCCATGTTTGATTTTTATATAAATACTAATTGTATTTTTTGCAGAAGTGACTATATGGGTACATGTGCAAAATCCATAAGGTCTTGCAATACATGCATGTATGTTAAAAAAAAAATACCATTCAAAGGAGTGCATTAGTGTGATACAAAGTTGCATTAGCAAAAATTATATCTGTTCATTCTTATTGTCATTTTGCAGATTTCTATTTAGCAACAAGTAAGCCATCATTAATTCTGTCATGTAAATATATATGAGTCATTTGGGAGTTTGTCGACTCAGGGGAATAACCTTGCTTTTTTCCACTGTTGTGTTTTTAATATAAATGTTGTTGACACAATAACAACAGTGATGAATGTTCTTTCCTAAAAGGTATTCTTTACTAAAAGAGAGGATCCCTTAACAGGTGAGTAACCCTGAAGTTCTTCTTACAACCTCATCAGACATCTATCTGTCTGTGGAGCTTAGGAAACTTGAGCTGCTATTGTTAACCCCATGGTAGAAACTTGTCAGTGTTCATAGTTTGGGTTGGGATTTTTTTTTGAGTGAGTGGGGGAGGGGTTTTCTTGGGGGGGATTGGTTTTTTTGGAGTGGGGGAGCTTTTGTTTATTTGGTTGGTTTTGTTGCTGTTGTTGTTGGGGTTTTTTCCCTTAATAATAGTTACTTAAAAAAAGTACTCTCATCAGGAATGGATAATGTTCCATTACATGGTTTTTGAGAGGTGACTACTTTTCCTGTTCTGTCTGTAGAAAATTCAAGAAGGATAATGGATTCACTGCTTAGTCTAGGTTAGCTCACCATAGGTACCTCATAGAACAGATTTCAGTATTACTGATGTTTATATGAAACTAGCATTTTATTGGTATGTTAAATGAGTCCAGAAACAGTAGCTTTTAATATTTTTAAGGTTGTTGTTGAAGAAATGAAGTGGAATACAGCAAGTGAAAATTATTCAAAGTTTTTCATAAGCAGTTTCGGAAAGGTGGGCTGACTTTCAAATTGCAACGGAATGAAAATCTTAGTATTTCCTCTTTCACACTGAATATTTTTTGATAACTAATTACATACAAAGTATCTTTTCAGTTATATCTAGCTATCTTAGTCAAAATCTTTTTAAAGTTCCCCTCAAGTTACATGGCACTGAATGAAGACCTAAGCAGTTGTGAAATTTGAGGACATCGGAAAATTTTGCTTCTATTTAGCCAACAGGTCTAATCCATCTCTTTGCTTTGGTGGATCATCTTTCTAGTGATGACTCACCCCAAAATTCCATTTAAAAGCCTCTGAGAAATCTCATATTCTTTTGCTCTTAGTATGTTTCAACTTTTGCAGCTGTGAAAAACAATAAAATGAACCTAGAGGAAGCTGATTGAATGAACCAGAAGGGAGCAATAGAGGTCTCTTTCCACCTATTCTCTGTGTATGCTGAGACTGGAGTTGAACACATGGTCCAGTTTACTAGTCTTTTCTGCTGCTTCTGTTCTGCCACCTCATTATTTAGTGGTTGGGAGTTAGAAATTACTACACTCTGTATGAAGGCAAAGATGTCCTTCCCAGTAGCATGAGAAGAAATTGTATTGCTGAGACATAAAGTTAGGGTCACAGCTTAAATATGTGTCCTTTTTTCACTTCAAAAGTCCAGCTTGCAAAGCCATTGGAATGATATTAGAATGATAGATGAAAACAACAGTTATGTAGAGACAGTTGGAATTTTTATTAAAATGTCTTAAATCTTTACTTAACAAACTTATTGTACCGTGCTTTAATTAAACACAGTAAGCTTCTGCTCTTCCTGTCAGCATTCAATGCATTTCCAACTAATTTAAGGAAGTTGGAGATACCTACAATGTAGGTTTTTCAGGTATGCAGGTTTTTTGCCTTCTTTATATTCCTTCTTTTGCCCCCTAGTTACTTTTGATCTGAAGCTGTGTGCTCTTCAACTGCCAGGTTGCTTTTTCTCTCCAGTGAAAGCCCTTGTTATGCTTGGAAGTCTACAGGGTGATGCTGCTCTTCTGATCTTTGGCACTGTGTGGGTGTAACACTGGCAGGGAAAAAAATTCAATGTTGTTTCCATAGCAGGCACGTGACACCTAGAACTGAATCAGATTTTTAAACTGATTAGTTTCTTTTCAGAGATAATTCATCTAAAAAATTGCTTTATTTGTGTGAATCTAATTTCATCAATTTTCAGTAGGAAAAAATTTCAAATGAGTCTTGAAGGTGTATTTAGAGAAAAAAGATAGATAATTTCCTTTGATAAAACCTTTCATATTGTAATGCTGGTACATGTAGAATATCCAGACTGAAATGGAATTAAGTTGTTTTAGTAAAAACTTTAGAATGAAATGGATAGTAAATATACAGAAGGGACAGCAGTTTTACAGACTGAAATATAACCTATATTCATGTTTCAGTAGTCAAAAAAGCCCCAAATATTTTCAAAATAGTATTTAATGGGAATTTTTTTACTGATGTTTGAGTCAAAAACAAATAAAGCACGAAAGCATTGGGATATCCTAGAAAAGCTGCTTGTTGGATTCTTGTTTCAGTCTTTCCACTGATCGGTAGGAATAGGAGCTCATCTTATAATAAATAGAGGGGATTGGTCTGCCACTGTGATTATTAGCCTATCCCAGTTTTAAAGGTTTTGCAAATTATTTTATGGTAATACCTATGATATTTTAGATGTGTCCATGGATGCAAAACTAACACACTATCTTTCCAAATGTACAGTCCGAAAAGCTGCATTTTAATTTTCTTTTTAAACCCATTACGATGATCTCTCAGTTCATGCTTCTCTTAAATGTAAATTGGTGTGTGAATGAAAGCCTTGGCTTCTGTTAACCTCCATCTTTAAAGAAAAAAAAAAATCATATGGAAAACTCCCAGCTTTGGAGCTTGAAGAAACACCATCAAATAGAATTATCTGTTGCTGGAAAACTGGAAATATGGCAGCAGCATCCAACTTCGAGTAGGCAGACACCTGTTCATTCACACATATATTATCATAACTCTTGAAGAATGCTGGTCCTCTTAGAAAATCTAGATATACAGTGTGTTCTCTTTTTTTAAAACCAGCCTAAAATTAGTGGTTATATACCGTTCAAGGAACTTTTTGAGTTTTTAATAGCATGACCTGTTTACCTATCCTCACTTTGCATCCAGTGAAAATGGGATGATTCATTCCTTTTAAAAAAATAAATGAAAAATGCATTTTTTTCCATTCTGTGGAGAATGTCAAAAGTATAAATCTCTGTCCATTTCATGTAAAATGTATCAAGGAAATTCCTACTCCAGTATATGGAAGTTATTCTGCATTAGCAGTGTACTTTTTGATCCAATGCCAAATCAGATTTTGAGTACCATCTCAAGGGTAAAGCTTCATTAAAATAGAAGGATTAAACCATCAAAAGTTCTTCCAAATTATGTAAGCCTCTATGACACTTTGGTTAACTGGATCAAATTCTTGTTAGATGCTGGCTTTCTGTCCTTCGTTCTGTGGATATATTATCACAGAGTCATATTATGGAAACAGTAGGACTGTCTCATTCCTATATCACAAAAAGGATGACCACAACATGAGAAAATATTCTTCATGGCTATAGTCTTCATTTATTCAAGATTTTGGAGTTGCGTTTGGACTGCAGGTTGGAGCAGTTAAAGTTGCAGAGAGTTCAAGTTGTTGTAAATGTACTTTTACCAAGAGAGAAAAATTCCAGGCCTTCAGGTTTTGATGCTGGGTTTCGTTTGGTTTGGTGGGGTGGTTTTTTGTTTGTTTGGGTTTTTTAATTAAAAAAAATAATTTTAGCAAGGTTTGATTGTTACTTATTGTTCACTGTTCTGTGGCTGTGTTGAGACATTCAGCATTCTCGTATGATGAATTTATTCTAAAAAGTTGTTAAACATGAGAAAATATTACTTTTTTTTTTTTTTGAAATACATTGCTGAATGTGAGAATACCAAGTTGTAGAAGTTTTTGCTTCTTCCTTTTTGATAAAAAAACCCTTGATTTAGTTCTTAAAAATATGATTTGCACTTTTTCACATCATAGTTTTGTAACTATTTAAATGAAATAAGATACTTGACAGTATTTTTTTTTTGTAAAAATTCATGTTATGTGGATGCGGAGAAAACTGATGACCCCCAAGCTGTGGTCTGTTCAACTGCTTTTGAAGATGTTTCTCAAACACACCATTGAAAAAGCAGCTGGTGAAAGCCTCTGTGAAAATTTAGTGCTAGAGTCTTTGCTTTGAACACTGATGTTTGCTTCATCACAGAATAAGGTAACATTAAGGGTGATGATGTGAACCAGAGGGCAGATTGTGGTCTGCCTGCTGATTTCAGCAAAAATACCAAGCAAAGTGCAAAACCACATTCTCCTGCGTTGAAATGGTGTGTCTTGCTCTGCTTCACTCTTAGTGTAGTCAGTGGAAGCTGCAGAACAGGTTCCTGCAAACTTATGTTTCTAGTACTTGAGGTAAATAGGAATGAATGTGATGGTATACACATTATTAAAATATTTTAGCAATTTTGTAAGTGCTTCTTCCCAACTGTGATTCCAGGGACACTGCCTTGTATGTGTGTGTGCAGTCTTTGATCTGAGGATATTAGTGATGTTTATACTTGCAACACAAGAAAGAGTTTGTTCAAGTGTTGCATATTATCTACATTTGAAAAATGGCTAAAGTACCTAGAAGTGGTAGGATCATCATTGCTGAAGATATATTCCAGGATATATATATAGAGATAGTAAGGTTCAGTGACAAGTGCTAGTCCTTTATCTCAGCAGAAATAACAGTTTGGAAGACAACAGCAGCAGCATGATGGAAATTTGGTGATTTGTTAAAATGCCAGTCCAGGTTGGAAGAAGTGGTTTGAATCTTGCGTTCCGTGGAGGTATACATATGTAAATGTATTATGGCTGACTAGGCAACAGAATTTGGCAATATTGAGAAAGAAAAAAGGAAAAATTTACTTGCTCCAGCTTCTCTTTTCTTGAAAGAATGTATGTGGGCCGAGGGAGACACTGTTTTTTCTGAGTTGATTTATATATCTAAATATATAAAAGAACTGGTATTTGTGAACCTCTCCATATTGATAGGTGAACCATAATAAAGTGCCATTTTAAAAAGGCTAATCTTATGAAAAGCTCTCATATTGAGTGTTTAAGCTGTTGGCTGCTTCATTTGTATGTGGATAGTGAAAAGTCTTCTTTCCTTAGCTGAAAGTAACCCAGGGCCCTCTATTTATTTTAATATTTTTCCTGTCTTTCAAAGGTTGTGGTGTGGGTTTTGTTTAGTTTTTTGTTTGTTTGTTTTGTGGGTTTTGGGTTTTTTTTGTGTTTTTTGTTTGGTTTGGGGGTTTTGTTTTGTTTGTTTGTTTGTTTTTGGGATTTTGTTTATTTGGGTGTTTTTTGTTTGTTGTGGTGGGGTCTGTCTGCCTGATTGTTTTCTGTTGTGGTTTTTTTTTTTGTCTGTTTTTTGTTTTTTTTTGTTGGGGTTTTTTGTTTTGTTTTATCTTTGGGGGTTTTTTATTCCAAGTTTTCACTTAGGTCAGAAAACCTGCATAAATACATTACTGTGAATGGCTTCTAAAATTATCTTTGTTTAACCTTGCAGTGGAGCAGTTTGACTTTGCATGCAAACCGTATACTACTTCTCCTGTCTGCAATTCTTCCCTGTTTCGTGACCCAGAATGAATACCAATGAAATTGTGGTGACTGACACCAGTTCTCGGTGCAGGATGAAATAGTGTTTTGCTTTTAAATAGGATTTTAAATATAAACTTTTAAAGACTCTGCTATTTACATATATTGTTGTTTCTGTTATTTTAAATAGTATTTCAAGTTAGAAATGTAACCAGTGAAATAATGAATTGTAATCCATGTGAAATTATGGTTGAATTAACTCAGCTGCACAGCAAAAGAAAAAAAAAAGTAGGGTTCTGTGAGAAAGTGGTGTGGCAAGGGATCTTTTCATGCTGAAAAGATGAACAGTATAATAAAGAGCCAGGTAGAAGATAAAAAGATAAGCTGCCAAGATCTGAAATAAAAAGGTGATAGTTTTAATGGAGTTTGGTCAGAACTTCAAGTTTGAAAAATGTGCTAATAGTTTGCAGATGTGCTGAGATTATGGGGACTTAAAAAGTAGGATGAGCTAGAATAAAACAAAAAGAAAAAAATCCTTGCAAAATACAAAATGAGCTACTGTGTTTAAGGAATATAAAATTACCATTTTTGTCTTTGTAAATGAAAAAATGCAGCCTGATAGCAAGTGTCATTTCTGAAAGAACTATCTATATGTATTAGATTAGAGGTTTGTTGTGGAAGCCATGACTTTACTGTATTAAGGGAAAAGCAGGTGCATGGAAATATTTTTGCTTCCTAAAGTGACAAGGTCTTGGTCAATCGTAATGTCTCTTTTCCTTAAGGAAATAGTACTGGGACTACTTAGAAAAAAAAGACATAAGTGAAATATTTAAGAGAAAAACACAAACAAAATATGTGTAAAATGCCAAGATGTTGGTAATTATTTTTCAAGATTCATAGGAAGAAAGGTTGCTTTTTACTAGGGTTGAAACCAGGAGATAGGGAAACATTTTGAGGCAATAGTAAGTCTAATATTTTCTTTTGGAATTTTTTGAATTTTTGATAAATCCCTTGAGACCAGAAAGGAAGAGACTTATGGAAAGTTTTTATGCAGAAGTAAGCAAACATTTCCTCCCCACCCTCACTGTGCATGTATTCTCTTCTGTTTTCTTCTCTCTGAAAGATACTTAGTCTGAACTCATGTAGGTAGAATTCACATATAGATAATACAAGTGCACCTCCACGTATTCTGTGTCTGGTTAGATACTGCTTGTAAACACGTGGGGATCTGTGTGGGGTTTTCCTCTTTTATTTATTTATTTATTTATTTTATTTCTTAAGTTCAATCTATTTGAGGAATATTTTAACACCTTCATTTGAAATATGGAAACTTCAGTGAAAAGTGCAACCACTTCTAAAATCCCTCTCTGTCTCTGTTGGACCACAGAAAGGACTTCCAAAAAGGACTTCCAAAAGGACTTCCAAATTGATGTAATGCTACACCCCCAGGGTTCTATTTGGTCATCTCTGTCCAAATCTTCTGAAAGCAATGCTTGTAATATAGGATTTTTCACTAAAACTGTAAGGGTGGAGTGGGAGTATGTGAAGGGATGCTTGGTCATGCATGAATACAGGGTCATTGTGTCTTAGATTTGCATCAGTCTTGATAGCAGTCCTCAGACTGCAGTTATCAAAGTGGACTTAGCTGAGAAGCTGATGGGGCAGTTTCTGGCAGCTGAGTTTCTTTAGGTAACAATAAGCTGTTCTTTGAGTAAATGATATCCAGCAAAAATCATTTCATGTACCTAGTATATTTTTTTATATAACACAAAAAATCACATTGTCCTGCCATTTGTCAGAAGCCCTTAATAATATTGGGCTGAAGGAATAAGCTTTTTCAGTAGATAACTGAAATCTGGTTCTTCTGGACTGGAAATATAACTGAACATAAATAACTGGAAATTCTGCTTCCAGTACCAGACACTGTGGCTATACACATTGAAGCTTTCATTATTTCACTGTGTTATAGTTTTGAGAGAAGGCAACTGAACTTCTGGGGTATCTGAAGCAGACTTAAGAATTTAAAGGTGTCCCTTTACTGCAAAGGATACTTTTTAAGATATTATATTTTACGTGGAAAATTTCATACTGGAATCTAAGAGTTTTCCTATCTCCTCTGAGTACTGTCTTTCTAGTACCAAAGCAAGACTGACAGGCCTTAGCATCACTGCAGCCTAACAAAGGCAGACTATATCCCCTTGCATGACTGTTTTCTATGTACAATAAAAAATCCCAAGCAAAGAGCCTAGTTACATTATCTGAGAATTGTTTCAGTGAGGAGAAATTGCTGATGAAAGCAGGTACCTCTGATACAATTCTAGTTAAGTACAACAGATATGTGAAATCCAGTCTCTGCTTGCATTAGTGAATTCACCTCAGATCATTAAAGCAATTATGGGTTAAATCCTCTCCTATGAGGAAATGCTGAGAGAATTGAGCTTGTTCAGACTAGAGAAGAGAAGGCTCTAGGAAGACCTTACAGCACTCTTCCAGAACTTGATGGGGCCCTATAGGAATGATGGGGGCAAACTTTTTAGCAAGACCTGTTGTGATAGGGCAGGGGATAATGATTTTAAACCAAAGTAGTCGATTTAGCTTAAATGTAAGAAAGAAGTTTTTTGCAGTGAAGGTGGTAAAACACTGGAGCAGGTTGTCCAGAGAGGTGGTAGATGCCCCATACCTGCAAACATTCAAAGTCAGGTTGGATGGGGCTCTGAACAACCTGATCTCGTTGAAGATTTCCCTGCTCATTGAAGGGAGGTTTGACTGGCTGATGTTTAAAAGGTCCCTTCCAACCAAAACTATTCAATGATCCTGTGAAATCAAATAAGGGGGAGCTTCTTTGCTGATATCAGCCAGCATTTCCCAGAAGTGTTTATCTTAAAATATAGGTTTTTGTTTCTTTGAACTTCTTTGAGTCCTTATTTGTGCTGGTTAACTTTCCTGGTGCACTGCTTGTGTTATGCCACAGTGCCAGTGCCACTTCATAACTTTGAATAAGGAGTTAGAAGTAGTTAAAATAATAGGGAGCAGTATCTCTGCAGTATGCTCTTTCTTTTCTTTTTTTTTTCTCCTCTTATTCCTATAGAGTCAGGGTTACACAAATTGTTCTACTATGGACTCTATATTTAACCATAAAGAATATCTATATAATGTGTCCAGGTATCCTTGTATGAGTAGGATCAGTTCTAATCATCTCATACATGATGACTGTTTTAGACAGAATTAAACTTCAGAACAAAAATTGGGGTTCAATTCTGCTTAGTACCTGACACATAGGTAATGATTTTGCAGAAATCTCTTCAACCAACAAAGTAGCATTACTGAGAAGTAAAATGTGGCAAATGTAGTGTCTTATAGAAGTACAGTCTTTAAACAAGAGCATTTTTGAGTTTCACAGAGACATCACCATTGATTTCTAGTTTCTCATTGTGCCTAAAATGTGCTCTATTCAGATCTGCTTACACAAAAGGCAACAATCCATTGCAGGAAGAATTCAAATATTAAAGGAGGGGAACAAAAAAAAAAAGGCAGAGAGCAGTGGTGCTGTAAGGGTAGATGGCATGCTGATAGTGAGACCTGGTTAAAAAAAATAAAAAAAAAGAAATTTCACTTGCACATGGTCTACCTTGCTACCCCTTGCATTAGTAGTCTACCTGGGCTTTGTATTTGGGTTGGTGGTGTGTTTTTTCAGGTAGAGTAGTTATTGTGAAAAAATAAACTATAGTTTGTGGGAATCCTTCCTCTGAAGGACAGGGAGTCCCTATTAACTACCCATGTGAGTAGTCATCCTCCATTACTAATTACCTGTTTTGTGTATGATTCACTGACTTGAATTCTAATCTAGTTGAAAAGAATGCATGATGTTAACATACAAAGATTGAGTATCAATGGATTACTCCATCTGTACAATGTGCACTTAAGTATGAATAGAAATGAGTCACTCATAAAAATATTTAATTGCCCCAAATAGATGGCTATGTACATTTATGCCTGCCTGCTTCTCTCCTCTTAAATAGTGGATTTCCTGAAAAAAAAAAGTTTTGTTAATTTGATGACTATACTTACAAAACAACTGTTGTCACTTATTTTATTGAGCTATTTTCAGTGAAGGATAGGGTATTATACTTAGTGGTTTGTCAGGTACTTAAAAGAATGATGGCTGCATGCAGTGAGGTATATAAAGGATTTATATTAGCAACAAAAGCAGCAAAACGGAGAATGAGGAGTTTCATGTTTGTTCTTTCTACATAACATTAATTCTGGAAGTGAACATCTACTCAGGATTCCCTGGAGCTGCAGTGCTCTCTGAAGAATAAATAAAAGCAGCATGTGAGTAATTTTGTCTTCTCCCTCCCCACCTGGCAATTCCCGTTCTGTGTGTTGGTTTTGCTGCAGAAACAATGATTTTATCTGAAATGGACTCTGATTTTAAACTTCTCAGCTTTCTCTAAGTTTGATTATTGCTTGACTGTCCTGTTTTATGACCCCGATCTGTGGCAGGAACTGTTACTGCTTGTATTATTATAGTTCACCCTTGATGGTAACTAGGTCTAAAGGACACTTAAAAAATAAATGTCAAGTCAGAATTCTCACTCCCCTACCCCTGTACTACCAACCATTTCTCTTGCAAAGGCTAACCTCAAATTCTGACCTGTGCTTATTTTCTTTTTTTTTCTTTTTTTTTTAATACCTAACTTCTAGAGCATCATAGGTTTATCCTTTTAAGAATCTGTACTTATCAATATTCTTGTATTAGGAAAACCACAGAACAATCCCGTGGGAAGGGATCATGATTTACTAAAGTGTCTTTATAAAATACACAATGAGATGTGTACAGAATAGAATCTGAGAATGTATGATGATATATGTTATAACTGTAAAAATAGAAAGGCAATTATGATGTCGAAGGGTTTTATTTGCCTTGATTCGATAGCAACTGGTCTGTTCCATGGTAATAAAAAAAAACAACAATGGATTAAAAGTGAGTTGCAACTCACTGGGAGAATACCTCAAAACATATATATCTGTTATTAGAGGGGCTGTATCCCTTGCATTCCTCTTCCATTTGTTTGTTGTTCATCTCTTTATGGTGTAGACCTTATGCATTCAATCCTCTATTAGGGGACTCCCCCAAAAATAAAATTATTTCAAGCGCACTTCATGTAATGCTGTGTTAGAGAAGTGCTACAATATGACCATAACTTTGTAAACATGACCAATAATAATAATAATAAAAAGTATTTTGCATTGGGGAAAAAAAGATAACCAAGGATAAATGAGATAATTTTTGTTCTCTGACAGGAAAACATCTTATTTCCATCCCAAAATGGTCAAATTATTTTTGTGAGTTATAAAGTATCATTTCTGAGGCCTGCTGACATCCTGCTGCATGAGGTTTCTGATTTTTTTTTAAAATTACTTTATATATATTATAGGCAACCTAAAATCACTTTGCTTTGATAAAGCAAATGAATTCCAATAGTATCTTTATGTTCCTGAATTTGATCTTACTGTATGGTTTTGTAGAACTTTCCAGAGGAGTTAAATTATTTTGAAAGCTTTTTCCCATTGTGGATTGATCCAGACACCTATATTGCCAAGGTAAAAATACTAAAAGCAATTTTTTAATTTGTGCCTTACGTAACTACTGGCTCCTCTTGGATATCTTTCATCAAAGCACTAAGACCTCAAAGCAATTTTCAAGTCAATGTAATTCCTCCAACACTTTCAAACTTCTTTCACTGTTATCAACTGGCAGAGCCCATGGCCAAACTGTTTAAAGAGCTTGCTAGAATCCCATTCCCTTGGCACTTATTGTAAATAATACAGACTGACAGAAAGGCAGGTTTACTAGACTTATTTTTATGCTGCTGGGCTCTTTAGCAATTGTAGCCATGTAACATAAATGACACATGGAACTTCTGGCAAGAAATGTAGTTTTTTTCTCTTGGTTTTGTACTTCAGACAAAGGTAGGAACTGAAACCGTTTTTCAGATCCTCACCATTTTATATTAAAGTTTCTTTCCTTTGATGGAAGTATTTGTGGGCATGGCTAATAGAAGTGTGTTACAGTGTGTTAAAGCTGAGATCTAGGGAAAGAAAATATGGAAGACCTTTGTAGGAAGAACCTAGAAGCAGCTTGGTCTTTGAGACAAGACTAAGAAACCAGCTTGGGGGACTGATTTTCTACTATAAAATGTGTGCAAGGGAACTGCAGATCATTTCGTGTGAGGACTGAGGACTTTTCAAGCAGTGGAAAGGTAGACTCTCTATATTCAGCACTCCTTAGAGTTATTTGGATTCTCAGAAAGGTATTGGGAAATCTTTTGGTATAAAACTGACTGTGTAATGACTGTGTCTTATAATGGTAATTCCAACTGGGAAGCTCTGAATTTCCCTTGTATATCACCCACCTGGGAGAGGAACATTGAGGGAAAATTAACTCTACCCCAGCCAAAACCAGCAGAGTTATAAATGTGGCTGAGCCAGGAGAGTTCTGACAGCCAACTGAAAGAGCAATTTGTGTGTTTAAGCCTAAGGGAACTTAAATCTCAGCTTTTCTGTTGATGATCTGGAAGAGCAACAGCAGCAAAACAGCTTGCCATCTTGGCAGTGAGAGAACTTGACACATGATTTGAAAAGCTCCTACTGTAGGAAGAATAGTTAAAGGTTCTTAGACATCAGTATTGTGCTTGACTCCATACTTTGGGGTTTTTTTCAGCAGTAATTGATTGTGTCATTTACATGTAAAGGATTCCTGCTAGAGTTAGTAGTTCTCTCAAAGCCAGAGGGAGGAGAAAGCTGGTTTTTCTCAAACTGTAGTACATTTACCACGAGTGTATTCAAAGATGTGGTTTTAGTCACATAATTGAAGCCATTTCATAGATTATTTTAAGGTAGCCGTAAGTAGCCTGTTGTGTCACAGACCTTCCACTGAAAGTGAATGAAAGAGTTACAACTTCCAGTCTTCAGGCCAGTCCTACAGTGGTGGTGGGATTTCAAATAGTTGCTTAAGTGTACAGATGTTCTGCTATTGGCTCCCACACCTTGGTTTCTCTGGTCAGGTTTCTGTGGTGGAATTGAAACATACATTTCTAATAGGTGTCTTCGGAGCTGGCATGTGTTTGAACAGCATTGCCTCTCTAATGTCAAAGTTGCTGAAAGAGGCAAGAGGGAAGTAAAACAAAGTGATTTGAAGATTGTCTGCCCAGGTGCTTTTTAGTAAGAAGAAATTACAGCTCTGTGCCACAATTGACCAAGCATCAATACTGAAGAAGTGTTAAATCTTATCAAACATTTTAATGGTCTTCAGACCTCCCAAAGCAGTCTTCTAAGGTAATGAAGAATGCTTTTTACTAGTTACTTGGCATAATTTTCTTCTTATGAGCCATCCACTGAGGGCAGGTGTCAACCTTTCTTAGTGTTGCATTTAGCTTTGTCAAGAACAGTCACAAAACTGCAGAAATTAAGATGATCGCTAGTTTTTAAACCTATTTCAGCTATAGAATCCCAAGATTGCGTTAAGTTTAGGTATCCAGTATAATAATGGATCCCAAAAGTTTATCTGCAGCTTAATCTCAGGACAGAGAAATTTGGTAAACCGTGTCATCCTTGGTAGTTTATTTTCAGTAAAGGAAGTCCTGCTAGTGTGAGACAATCCGAAGTAGATGAGGTAAAGACACCTGACTGCCTATAGAAATTGGAAAGAAGTGTCCAAGTAGTTGATGCACATTAAGTGAATATATGCTAATTCTACACAGGGGACATTGAGATGGTTCTGCCTCATTGCACACGCCTAACTTTTCTTTACTGGCTGGCTTTTACTTTACTCACTAACCTAATTCTCTAACTCTCAAGAAAAAAAAATAGGAAGAAAAAAACCCTCACAAATTTTGAAGTGGATGTTTCAGTGCAGTGCTTTTACCTGTCACCAAAGCTTTTACACAGACTCATTTGGCTTTTTGTTATTACTGTGGGTTTTTCTTTTCCTATTATATGAAGCATAAGTGTTACATGCTGCTTAGATGTCATTAGTTTGCAGTGGCAATGTTCAAGTACGTTGCCAAGAAGAGTTTATTTCCTCAACCTACTATTTCCTTATTTTTTAGGAAGGGAAAGTTAGATGGTAAATTGGTGGTGAATATTTTACTGAATGAGCACTGAAGACTTGTCGACATATCAAATATAATTGAGTCTGCAAATACATGTACAACATAGGTACACTCCACAGCCTGTTTGTAGTAGTGCAGTGACAACTAAGAGGAGAGACAGTATCCTGGTATATATATATATATATATATATATATATATATATGTGTTATATATATATGTGTATATATATATATATATGTGTAATATATATATATATTGCACTTGTTACAGTGTAGATCTGCAGTTCATGGATGCATGCTGCAGACTCCTAATTTCGGTGACCTCAGGGCTCATTCTAGACATCTAGATCTAATTTTGGGAATGTGTGTTTGTTTGCTTGTTTGTTTTGTTTTTCTTGGTGATTGTGTTCTTAGGATGACTTTCTTTACAGTTAAAAAAATTCTATACTCTGTGACAGGTACACAATAGGATAACTGCGATTAGTTGGTTAGAGTACAGTGCTAATAATGCCAAATTTGCAGGTTCAATCCCAGTATGGGCTATTTGCTTAACAGTTGGACTTGATGATCCATGTCCCTTCCAACTCAGTATATTCTGTGATCTGTCAACGGAACTGGTGTGACTTATTTTCATGGGAATTAATTTTAAAAAAATAGTAATAAAGCAAATAAAGGACTTACTAAAATTGCGTATTTAATTTTACATTTTGGTTTGGTTTCTAAGCACACTTCCTATTTTCTGGCAAAAAGATTGTGTGTGTGTGAGAATGTGCACCTTTCTGTATGTGTATACTTGTCTATATAAATCAAAAATATGTATATATGAACCAAAATATTTTTATTGCTTGATATATGCCTTTAACCAAAACCTTCTGGCTGAGGGATTGGTAAAAATGTAATCTGAATAAGTGATGTCTGCTACCCACAAGAGCTCAGAAATGCTAAGTGTAGGTGTTGTGTAGGATACCTGTTTAGAAAATTATTAATCCCTTTATCAGATAATAGGTTTGATTCTTATCTTTCACTTAAGTAAAGCGAGATAAAATCATGCTTTATTTCTGTTAGTGTGTTCTGACATCCAGACCCCAAATTCCAGGGAAAACCAGTAAAGCCAGTAGTATCTATCTACAGTTATAGATAATTGGTTAATTCAGTTCATTAGAAAATGGTTTAAAGGTATTATTCCCCATTATTATTAAAGAAAGTAGCAGGCAGTATAGCTAGCATCAAAGATTTAGGGACTTTTGAGTTATGTACATGAGAGGCACTTCTGAATAGTCTCATAAAACACAATGTCATTGCTATTCCTCTTGCAATATTTGGATTCTCCTTTCAATGTGCAGATCATTAGTAAGCTGTGAATCAGCCAAGTAATAAGAGCCCAATTAAATGGCTCATTCCACTTCTGGGCTTATAGGGGATGGTGGATGTGTGAAAGTCTGGCTGCTAAATAGAGCCTGCACAGCATGAGGAGTGAAATCTTCTTGTGAAGACTACAAGGTACAGAAAACTAGAGACGTGTCATCTGACCGTGGAAAAACAAGTGTAAACTCATTTATCTTTGTATTTTTTGTCATGCAAATGGAATCACAAAACAATCTGTAGTTTTAGGACTAGATTTAAGACTTTCTACTCCATGGAAAGAGACCAGAAGAGCAATAAAATTTAGAAATATATAGTGATCCATAGTTAATAAGGCTGGCCTCTGCCTTCTACCTCTTTCCTTCTCTACATTGTAGACCTTTTCGATCTACATCTGAATAAGTAATTGAGTATCAATCTGTGTGCATTAAGAATGTTATCCCTCATGCTAAAAAGGAGAAAGAGATGTTGAAAGAAGTGATTATTAAGTCAGGCCTTAGGGTGAAAAGAGTAATTTGTGTACTGTGCATAGGAAGCACACTACACAGTAGTTTTTCCAAGTATGACAGGGCTGGGATGGAGGCAGAGTGCTTTAGTTTAGGGAGCAGAAGTGTTGTGCATTTAGGGTTCCTGGGACCAAGAGAATAATTCAAGTATAAAAGAAGGAAATATACCTACTTGATATCTGTGTACGTGAAAATGCGACCGCAGAACTAAAATAAAGCAGTCACTTCAAAGACCTAATTAAAAATGTGAATGCTGGAGTTTGGATACTGTCCCAGAAAATGCGAGATCTTTACTGTCTTATCCACGATCAACTCCCTATGGAAGAGTTAGAATGAAAGAGATCATCTTTGAAAATAATTTCTTCCAGAACAGCTTTTTTTGGCATGATGGAGTTCTTTACAATTCTTTGAAAGAATTTAATTTTTTATTCCAAAAAAAGGAGTATCAGTGGTAGTCATCATCCTATTTTCTTTCGTTGTATTGAATTTTATATTTATCTCTAAAGGATTAAAAAGAAATCTGTCAAACATTAACAACTTCACCTAATTTTCCAAGCAACAAGCCTAGCCTCCCCTACAACTTCAGTTATTAAAACCCACCAAGTTATATGGAGTTAGAAAGCTAGAAGGCAAAAGATGACTTGAGCATCTTTTTAGTTTAGCAGAAGAACTTTAAAATTGTCAGAGGTGAGACACATGCCAAACAGTTTTAGCAACTTCTCAGTAGTTTCTTGTAAAGTTTCTTTCAACACCTGTCTTCTTATTGTTGAGGTAATTTTTAAATTGCATTTACCTGAGTACTGAAGAGCTTTAGAGTGTAATTCATGTCTCATGTCAATGCCTGTTTCTCTTTCTTCTCTTTTTTCCTTTTTCTTTTTTCTTTCTTGTTCAAAGCACATTCTTTTTTTCTTTTGAGTATAACCCTATGCACCAGAAGTCACACATGGCTTTTTAATTCTAACTCTTGCACTTATACAGGGTTGCATTTCCTTAACTTTTTCCTAAGTGACCATTAAGTATAATTGCTTGAGGACTCTGTATCTCTCCTGATGTGACTCCTTGCAGTTCTAACTAGTCACCTTGGTGTTGTGATCATCCCTGAAGCTGTATCTTTGACACGATACTGAATTTCTAACTAGATAAGTTGTTGTTTTTTTTTTTCATGCACAAGTGCTCTCTCAAGGTATTCATAAAACCCAATAATAGCAGCAGGGCAGAATTATTGTAACACTGACAGCAGAAAATCATTGCTATGAAGTCGGTTCCTAGGTGTTCAGTGGTGTTGGATGGACATCCTGCTTGTTGTAGATGGATGGTGAGATTCTGAATGGAGGTTGCTAATGAAACAAATGTGTCTGCAGAGCAAGAAATGAAACTATACGACCCTGCCTTAGTATTTCTTGCAGTGGGGCTGATGTGGTCAGGTTTTTCCTGAAATGTCATTATGTAAAACAGTAATGACATGACATTAAGCCAAGAATGGTAAGGACTTCATAAATAGGCAAACAACTCCTACTACACAGTCTTATAAAGAATCGCTGTTTAGCTTTTTAAAATCTTTGCCTAGAGTGTTTGAGGTGCAGATAATACAGAAGTGTCCATCTGTTTGAGAACCTGAAAAATAAAATTAGTGGATAAATGGATCAATCTATTTTCATTGTTCATTAACTTCAAAAAAGCAAAGTAAAATGTGGAAAATCTGATTTATTTGCTTTTCTGTTTTCCAAGCATTTTATAAGTTCTTATTAATCTACTATTGAGCCATTTCTAGCCAAATGGAAGAGTGTTGAGACATAGTTTTCTAGAATCCTCTGGATATAAGTGGGCTTTAGGCTGGGGTCAAATACAAGTTTGCAGTTTGCTACAATATTTTATGCCTGAGTTGGTTAATCTCTGATCCTTCTCCCTACAGATTTGTTCAGTTGCAGCATATATTTAAAAAAAACTTTCACTCTCATTACTGGATACAGCCTGCCTCACATATGGGGAAAACTAATCTGGGACTGCGGAATGGGCACAGTCAGAGCTCAGAGACATTTAAGAAAACCTCAATGGGTGTGTAAAATGTGATGTGTAGATACCACTGAAACATCAGAGGAGAGATTAAGGCACAGTTACTGAACGGGGGCAGGGTGACTCAGCCTTTTCTGTGGCTTTGAAGACAGAGGAGGAAATTACGGAAGAGTCTAGTCTGTAAAAGAGGTTGTAGAGATTGCTTTTATTAAAAGAGGAGCTGGAGAATACTCTGTTCACAACTTTTTCATATAGTTAAATAGGATTTATATTATTCATCAGTGATAGTGTTACAGTTAAACCACAAGGGTATTTTCTGTAGTTCTTTTCTCATCATTAGTAATTAGACTGATATTTGCCTGTCAATATAAGTCATCTTCTCACTAATTAGCACTCTGGTGTGATTTGTTAACTGAAGCTAAAGAAGTAGAACTGTGTGTGTGACTCATCCCAAAATGCAACTCAGAAAGCAGGTCTACATCATAGTTTAATCTAGTGGCAGAAGAAACAAAAAGAAAAAGCTTTTAGTGACTAAGACGCCAGTAGTTCAGCCTAGTTGAATGGAAATCAGAGGCAAGGCTCTAGTGATTTCAGTTGGGTAACCTTTGAAAATAAGTGGAGTGCTGAGAAATCTTAACTTAGACATTAGGATTTTTTTTTTCTTTTACCAGTAATTGAGTATAGTAATAACTTTCCAGTTGGAGTATCTGTTTTAAGTGTGCATTATGTAAATATGCATATTCATGGGATATTAGAGGCATCAGAAAAAGGGTTGATATGTTTATCTTCTGGTTTGAACTGTCCTTGAGATATATAAATTTCACTGCTGTGTATTTTCAATTCGGTTTATGACAAACCTTTTCCACTTCCTCTATTGAAAACATTTGGAACCCAATTATTTCCACGCTTAGAATTTCCTTCAAAATAAACAGTCTTCAGAGACAAGTTTTCTGAGTTGAGAAGTATGTTATTTGTTATGTTGGTGCATATGCTGCTCCATTATATATTGGTGTGTTCTTTGGTGGGAGGGCTCAGAACAGAGATTTGGTAATGAACTCTTGAAGACAGCATGGGGGAATAACAGTGGAGATAAACAAATGTCAAAAATTGTACTTCAACTATATAAATTTTTCAGCTTCTTATTTGCTGAGGCTCTTACACTTTGGGAGCAAGTGCTTTCACATGTTATCCAATTGTCACAAGCTGTTCTGGCTACTGAAGTGTCTGAGTGTGCAACAAAGCCTGTGAGGCCCTGGTGCCAGGCTAGAAAAAGAGTAAGGGAGGGAACCAAGTCTTTTTGATTGTTGGGGGGGGTCTTATTTTTATGTCTCACACCATGATCTGTGCCCATGATACTACATTCCAGATTCTGCAGAAGACAAATGTGACATAAAAATTCAGCAGGAATAGGTATTTCAAAACTAAAAAGCTTTTTAGCAGCAACAATTAGCCTTTTTCTGCATAACTAGAAAAGTTCCATGTTGTCCATTGTGTCAAAAGGCTACTGACCAGAAAGGAAATAAGTAATTGCTGTTATCTGTGTCATTAAGCAGGACTCTGAAAATGAGAGGTCTAGCAGGATGTTGACATGAACATAGAATAATGATGAATTTCACCTATCCTGTAGAAATGTCTAACCCTTGTTTCTGCTCTTCCACTTAAAACAAGATGGGAAGAATTTTTGCAATGCAAATAGAAGAGGTAGTGCAACATTTTGGGCGTAAAGGAGTATTTTCCTTGAACTGTGGCCAAATTGCACTGAGTGTACTAATGGAACTGTGTAATAAGTGACTACAAAATTACTTGTGCTGCAAAAAATGCATTTTTAAAAAATAAAGCAGGAAATTAATTCCTATTAAATGAATTTAATAAATTGTTCATCCCAAATGCTTTCTTCCCTTTCTGTGTTGTTTATTTATGACATAGAGCTATGTGATTTTCAAATTCTATTATTTTACTTAACAAATATTTTCGCGTTTTCTGAAAGCAAAACAGACCAGATTAACATAAAACAATTGGTTTTGAGCTGTTAAAATGGTTATTTTTAGCCCAATGCTAAATGATTTTGTTTTTTACTCAACTTTTCAAAATTACTAAGGAACTCTTGAATTACTGAGGATTTTTTTTCACATGCCAGTTTTGTTTGAAACCTGGAAATTCAAGATAAAGAAAGTAAAAGATGTCGAAGTTGTTTAGTGATGAGGTTGTTTTTGGTGTCTGTAGGAATCATTTACTTGTCTTGAGGATTATTGTGTTGAACTATGCCTTCTCATCAAAATATTTGGGGAAGAAGGAAGAAATATGTTCCAAGGATGAAATAGGAAATTGAAGAATTAACAATATAAGCTCCCAGTGTGTTTCTTTGTTTTCTCAGTTTTGCCCTTGAAGGTAGAAGGGTAGTAAAGACTATAATACAAAAGTTAATATTCATAGAAGGTATTTAAAGGTAAAACAGAGCATTTTTATACACTGTGTGAAACAATATAGCAGTTGCTAGTAGCAACTGTGATAAAATACTTTCCCTTGTAACCTCCACTTTTCACACATCTGCTGTTTGTCTTAATATTCCCTCTCTAACAATTTTCTGAGGATTTCCCTTTCAGACATTACCTATACAAAGGAAAATGTGAGAAATATTGTCTAGATTATTTTTTGACCAAGTTTGTGGTTTTGGTTTTTGGTTATGAGTTTTTTAGATAGAAACATGAGAAAATTACCAGTTGAATTGGATTATCACTAATTGAAAGTATCTGATTTTTCCAGTATAAATCCTAGATATGATAATTGCAAGCCTTGAATAGTCATATGAAAATTAAGATTAGCTCTTTTCTTGCTTTGAAATATCTTCATGGAACTGGGAAAATATGACTGTTGTGGAAGCTTTTTCATCTTTAATCAGATCAAATGATCAAATGTTAGTCTTGAGTGTTTTAAGGGCTCTCTAAGTCTTTCGTAAATATTCTATCAGTATTTGGATTGTCTGAATAATTTTATCTCTAATGGATTTTCCCTGGGAGTAATTTCAGGGTAAGGGAGACATGGTATAAGTCATTCTGGTTTTGGAGTACAGAGTAGTTATTTTCAGTCTTATGATCCTGGGCCGTTCTGTCAATACCCAGCAAAGGAATGTTTCATGATCTCTCTGTATCCTTGCCCCAGAGTAGACTTTATTTTGTAAAATCATAATTAATAGGATTGGAAAGGACCGGACGAGGTTAGGCAGTCATTCCTCCTGAATTCTAACACAAAATTTGTTACATTTTTATGTTAGGTAGATAAAGCAAGATGATCAGAAATAAATCCAAATCAAAAGATGGAGTGAGGCAAATACAATTTGAATTTTCTTAAAACCCAAAGGAAACGCCTTACTCTTGCCTTCAGAAGTCAGGGAAGCTTCCTTTCACACAATGGCTATTTTGCTTTTCTCAGGATTAATACTGTTTTCAGAGAATCTGTGTGCTTCAAGTGCATGGCAGTGCAAGTACAAATTAAAGCAGGTCGGACCAAAGCTTTATGCACTGTGGTCATGGTGAGAGAACAGTGGGATGGGGTCTCCCCCTCTGTGTCCCTTGTCATCTTCCAAGTGGTTACAGAGATCCAGCTATACACTGTTTCAGAAAAATGAGGAAGAGGTGAGGAAAAACCACTCATTTCAATCTTCAAGCCGGGCATCCATCCCTGGGAGGGATGAACTCAAGTAGCGTTCAAGCTGCCATAGGTCAGAGAAGGAATCAGTAAATAATGTGACAGTGTGGGGAGATTTTCTTTTTCTTGTTTGTTTGTTTTTTTTTTTCATTTTGCTTTGTAACCCACTCCTGCAGCTTCCTTGAGAGCACTGCAGAGTAAAAAAATTAATTGATGTCTTTTATAGGCTAAACAATACTCTGTACATCCCAGTGTGATATTTATCTTTCTCTGTAAAAACATAACAGCATTTGCTTATGTTGAGTTTGTGACCATTGTAATATGTAAATTGTGTTCTGCAAAAAATATTACCTAATTTGTAATTTTTCATCTTCTGTTATAGAAAATATGCTGCACCCAATGGGACAGTAATCTTTTAAGGATTCATAAGTTTATAATTATGGTAAACAATTAAGCGCTCATATGACACTACTTCTTTCAAGATTAGAGGCTTGCTTTTTAGTGTGTTTACCTCTTCTTCTATCATAGGAATTTATGTTGGGTTTCTGTAGTGGCTCCCATCCCAGACCTCAACATATTTTATAAACATTAACTAGGAAACCTCAGCACTGAATTTTTACACAGCAATTCTAGGTCCTTAGGGGAAATGGTTTCTTTATTATGAGTGCTAACAGGTCAAACAATTTCTTGTATGTTGTCTAGCATTAGTCAGTGATCTATAAAGTTTAGCATCATTTTTATTCCCAGTGAAGCTAATGAGATTAGTCATAGAAAACAGTCTTTCTTAGCTGAAATTATCATACCTCAGTAAGGGCTTGTCTAGCAGTTGAAATCCAACTACAGAGGCTTGTGTGATTTATTATCTTCTGTGATTATTGTCTGCTGTTAATTACATCAATCATTAGTAATGTCTTCTTGTCAGGATTCATCTTCTGAATTTCTTGGATTAGCAAAGAAAATATGATATTAACAAATAAAAAAACCCCAACCTTCTCAAAAATGGTTTGAGGAGGGTGGGTTTTTTTGTTTAGCTTTTGTTTTTGCTGTTTGTTTTTTTTGTTTGTTTGTTTTTGTTTGTTTTTTTAGAACTGTGGAAAGAGCTTTGTTTCTATTGTGTTTTTTTTTTTTATTTTTGTTGGTTGGGGGCTATTTTGTTTGCTTTTTATGAGGATTTTGCTTGGATTTTGTATTCCTAAAGGTTCTTTTAGTTTCAAAGGATGAAGTACTACCATAACGTCATAGTTGATGTACCAAGTAACTTTCAAGAACTCGCCTTTAGCTGGGATAATCAAAATGTTATTCTGTCAGAGATATATAATTTCTTCTAATTTCTTTTCATCCTTACGTACACTATAATCTCTCCCTTTACCCCAACAATATTGTGAAATTGATAGCAGGTCTGCTGTGTCCTTCTCTGGTATTTGTATCATCAGATTTATTCACCCATGATAGAAGTTTCTACTGCTTGAGTAGTGTAAAAAACTGAACCTGTATTAATTTTTTACTTTTTTTTTCTGTTGCCTTTGTGCATTACTTCTAGCCAAAAAAAAGATGCAAAAGACTTAACATGTGTCAGAGCTGTGGGCTCGTCTGTGGTCTGTTGAGAACAGTCTGTTTCCTGCAGAATGAAATCTTCTAGATGTCATCTGGGGAGTCACTACGGCTTTTCTTCAAATGCGTTTTCTTATCAGCATAACAACGATTCATGCAATGAAAGGAACAGTGAATTGAAACAATAGATTACATTTTAATAATGCTTGACCCAAAATGCACCAGAGAGATGTTTCTTGCTCAGTGAAGTATGACACTCCCATCCCAGTCTTTTCTCTGTAGAAAGCTGTGGCACTGACATAGAAGAACTGTAATTTAAACACTTGGAATGCAAGTTCTGGTAATAGAAATCCAGCAAAATAGGTGGTAGCAAAAGCATGCTTGTTCAGACTGCATCCACTATTTCTCTTTTAGAAAGTTTTCCCATGATGTGTATTTAAACTTTTTCAGTTTTCCTTATGTAATGTTTAATTCAGGCCTAATTTGTTTATGTTTGAAAAATTTTATTTTACTGTTATTTTATGGTGTAGTAGATGCACATGGACTGCGTTTTTCTTACACTAGACCTAGTTTAAGTAGCCAGAAAGGGTGATACCCTGCACTATTCACAGTCTATGCAAGTTTAGGAAAAAACACATTGAAGATGTGACTGGAAGGAAGATAGTGTTCTGTAGTGCCTCAGTCCATGATTACAGTAAAATAATTCTCATAGTTGCTTGTTATTATTCAATTGCAAGAGGTTGATCAAACAGTATCAGTTGAGCAGTGAAATGCTTAGAAATATTTGAAAAAGTATTATACATATGAACTTTAACAATGCACTTTTACTTGCAGCTAATAATGCACAGATGAATTCTGATACATCTCTACAGTGTAATAGAAAAAATACACTTGTTTCTAGATAATTGCCTTTTTTCATACACTACACGCTGTGACAAAATTACTCAAACAAGAACTCATTGTTAAATCTCGAACACCAAGTATCATAGATTTTGTGTTCTTGAGAATTTTTTGAATAGTTGCCAAAAGAGTTTTGAAATTCAAGAAGTGCTTCATTTTATTGGCCTTCAATGTAGGGCAACGTTGAAGCAAGGTATGGCAAGGTTGCATTTGCAGCTGGGGCCTTATAGCATTTTTTTTCAGCTAACACCATAAAAATAGAAGACTAGTAATGCCATTTTTGTATGTTAGCTGAAGAGTTCCCATTTCCTCTTTGTGGATGTTGGAAATTGTAATGATAAATATGCTCTTGGTTGAACACTGTTTATTTTCCAGTATTCTGGAGATCAATCACAGAAAACAGTTTAGCTGAAAAATTTCTATCTGAAGAACTGATTGAGCTGATGTATTCATGGAAATTGCCACTATGTTGAATGCTGGGAGGATTCCCACAGTTTTTAGTAAGAAGTTATACAGCTTTCCCCCAACCATTTTTCTATGATTTCCTTAAATTGACAACTTATGTTGTCAATTACTACATACTGTGAAGGCAGATTTAACTCTAAAGCTGGCTCCTTATCAAACAGTTTTAGGGAATTATTTTAAAAAATAAAGGCATTTAAATATTAAATGGAAACTTATCATAATAGATTTCTACACAGGAGAATAGTTGATGTGTACAGCTGTGATCAAAGTAACTATTTTGCAAAAAGAATCAGTGTTTGCTAAAACACCTTGAAATAAATTTCATTTTATCCATATTTTCAGCAAACAAAGGTGACCTGCTAAGGTGGAGAAAATAACTAAGGGAACAACAATTTCACACTTGATTCTAACAAATAATGAGAACAGAGCTTAGTTTGAAAGCAGAAAGCCATTAGGATGAAACTGTTCTGAAAACACCGTAGAAACATAATACTTCAAAGGATCACTTGGTCCAGTGAGTATCATCTCTCTGATTATAAGAAAAAGAAGGAATAATGATAGCAGAAAATTGGAGGCAATGAGCATGGAAAGGTAGATTTCCATCAAATCATGAAATTATTAGATAGAAGTAGTCATTTAAGGGATAAGGGTCTCAGGAAAGGTTCCTTAAAGAGGTAATATCAAAACCACAACACAGAATTACTTTGATGTAGAATGCAGATATGAAGTCTAATAAGAGAAAAATATGTTTTTGTCAGAGCTTCCTAAAATCAGAAAAGTACTCTACTGTCAGTGGTAATTGCGCTGTCTTGGCAATGGCACCAATAAAATGGTGATACAAACATGTAGAGAAAAAATTAAAAAGATGGGTTAAGTTCCAGTGAATAAAAGGCCATAAAAATGTTCTGTTCACCCTATTAGGTGTGAAAAGAAAACAAAAGAAAAACCATAAATCAGTTTTTTGAGGAAGAGAAAATAATATTTCAAATGAAGCTGAAGTGGTCTATTCTGTATTTCAGGCCTTTTAAACAAAAGTTCCTTATAAAAATTTAACATAATAAAATCAAGTGTAGGATGAGAACATAGACCAGAACAGGAAAAGCATGAATCAGGGAATATTTGTCTCATCTCACTGTATTTAAGTCATCTAAGTCTGATTAGGTTTACCTACAATCCCTCAGGAACTAACTGGATCAATGGCTCAGAAACTGGTAGTGTTTATCTTTGCGAGCTCATAGAGTATGGGTTGGCCCCAGAAGGCTGAAGAAAGGCAAACACAGTAATTAATCTTTCAAAAGAGGAAAAGCAAGCGTGACTGATAGAACAGTCTTTCTTTCCTTACTCCAGGAGTTGAAAAGAGGGTAGAGAAAAGTAGCAAACAACCAGTTCTTAAGAAACTAAAAAACAAGATTAAGCTGATATGAGTTTGCAAAGAAAAAAGTAATGTCATGCCATGCTTCCATGTAGGAAAGTTTGCCTAGTACATGTGATGTGATGAGTTCTTTGGTAGCCTCACAAATTACTTTCAAAAAGAGAAAACTGTAAATGATGCCAATGCAATATTTTTATATGATAATTATACCTTATTGGTAAGCTTGTTTACAGTATTTATCAATAGTTCTCTGTGATTCCATTAAGATACAGGAATCACAGTCCCAAAGGATGTAAAATTACATTTTTTTTTTTTTGAGAATATCTAAGATCAATTCCTTATAGATTTTTTTCAAAAATGTCAGTTCTGTAGTTTATAAGGATCTGACCCAAAACTGAGTAAACCTATTAGGGAGGATTTTTGGAAAAGTTGTGAAGAAGAAGGAGGTTATGTTGCCTTTTTTCTAGCATTTAAGTATGAACCTACTATAAAAATGATATATCTTTTGGTAAATTAATTTGTTTTATTTTGGCACTCATCCCAGTTGTCTGCTTTTGAAAGGCATATGTGAAACATGGTAAACTTTGTTTTACAACAACCTTCATTCATGTGGTCATTTAGGCACAACTTTTCTCCTGTTGTCTCTCAAGGACTTATGTTCACATTCTGGATACTTCAATTCTTGTAATAAGCTTTGGATGTGCTAATGGCTGGGGGAACCTTTTGCAGTAATTAGCCATAGACCAGTGCTGGATATCATTAATATTATGGATGTCTGTCTTTCTCTGTTAAATTTTTTATCTTTAAATTGTTGCAGTAGAGATAACTGATTTTTATGTTTTGCTAATGTTTATCAGTGTTGCAAGAGAAATATTTTCCACTTGGCAGAACATTTCTCAAGCAGTCCTATAAGTTTGACAGATCCAAAGACTGGTACTGAGATTGGCAGTCACTGTGCAAGGAAGACTGACCTCAGGAGGCTAAAAACCCTATAGCTATTTTTAAAGTTTTCAGAAGCATCTTTTGCACTAAGGAAATTCTACCTGAATGTTTGTTTAAATGGATTTTCCAGTAGGAATAAACCTTTAAAGCTTTCAAATTACTTTTGGTGCCTTCTCCTTTGGAAGGCAGAATTAAAGATAACTTTTGTTGGCGAGCCCATTTTGAAGATTAGGATCTTTCATTCGATAAGTCAAAATAAGGCTCTTGCAATTTAAATGACCATAGGGGATTTCTTCTTCCTGTGCTTTTGCTCTCATCCAGGAGAGCACCCAGAAGAACTATTGTGTAGATGAGTAGGGAATCTGGATTACTAGCCAGTGTTTCACTATTTGGGCTTTTAAATTTTATTATTTTTTTTTTTTTCATTTTACTTTAAGACCTGTTGCTAGATAACCAGTATGATTAAAAAAAAAAAAAGTCAAAGAAAATCAGCAGTCTTAGGGCTCCTCTCTCATAGCTGGTAACTGTAGCACCAATAACTCAGGTCACTGGAGGACGAACAGCAGAGGTGTGATTTCAGATCCTGATTCCACTGACAATGGAAGTCTTGCCATGGATGAGTGTAGGACAAATTTTGATTTGTGAAGGGAGGAACCAAATTGTTGCTTGCCTTCTCAAAATAGTAATGCTGGTCTTCTGAAAGGATGAACAATAGTTTTGTGTGAACTAGAACAGGGGAAATAAAAAGCAGAGTAAGAATCTTCTGCAGGCTCCCAATGGCTCTTTTTAGATATCGGAAGTGTTGGGAATTTTTTTTTGACCAGGTCGTACTTGATTTCTGTTAGTTCTGCATTTACATATAAAAGTCTGTCTCTTTTGCTCAGAAATTATGATCAGAATTGTTGCATGAGCTCTGCATATATTCCAACAGGCATCTGAGGATTTAGTTGCTTGCATGTGCATCTTGCATAGCCAAGCTGCTCAGTTGTGTTATACTCTTTGAATATTTTCCACTTAAAGAATGTTCACAGACTTTAGAATGGCTAAGTCACACTTACAGACAACCTTGTCTTGTATTGCTAATATGTAACTGGCAAGTATACTTTGTTTGCCTTGTGTTTTCTTTCGTGCTTGTCTCCTAACCCTAACCATTCTATGGTTTCACCCCTGAAGCAGCTTTATTGCTTCCTCAGGAGCTGCCTTTCAGTTTCTTGTTCCACAGTTGCAACTGTACATTTTTCACTGTATTTTTGCTTTGTATGCTCAGCTTTAAAAACACAATAATAATGACTTTTCAGCTGTCTTTAAATTTCAAAGAGAGGATGTATTTATATAGGCAGGTAATTTTTGCTTAATTTTTGAGGAGTTGGGACAGTCATTGAAAGACATCTGAGACAGACACTTTTACACTGTTTTATATTTTTAACTGTAGGTTGTGTTCAGGGTAGCCTCTGATATTGTCCAGTCAATCGGTTGGAAGTAAAATAAATTAAATGTATTTAAAATTATCTCACCTTTCCTGTAGAAAGAACCACAATATGCTGCATTTTTCAGGGTTTAGGGTGAATTTTTCCAGCTTTATTTTGAGAGCTGTGATTCTTTCTTCTGTGAAATTAATTACAATATCATCTCTTGTTTTTTATCACTGCAACTTTTAAAAACAAAAGGAATCTACAGAAAGTATAAAAATGAAGGGGTGTATAATTTATTTACTGAGCCTGATACTCTTATTGAGTTACCTTGAAAGATTCAGAAGTAGACACTGATAAACTGAAATACCAAGTAGATATTGAGAGCATTAAAATATTAAAAGAATTAACAGTGAAGTAAAATAAATCATGGCCTGAATTAGGACTATTACTTCCTTCTTCATAGCCTTTGGTTTGCTTGGCCCTTGAATTGGAAGTGACACTGATCATGGCTGCTTCATGCTACTTGAGTTCTGCTTTGCTCTGTGGGAGAGGTGTCTCCACCTACTGTGTAAATTTAGCATGTTTCACTAAGGTACAAGCTGCCAGGCTTTACTTAATTTGCTTTGGTTCTCCTTCAGAGAATTCATTTTCTTTGCATTTTAGTTTCCTTGATAAAAGGATGCTTCCGGCTTACAGTTGCATGGCACCTTTCCATACCATTTTGTGCCAGCACAATTCTGTATTAGTTGCTCAGTCAAGGTTGCAACATCCTGACATTGTCACAGAAAAACAGGACCAGAAAACTTGGTTCTTAGATAATGTAAGTGCTTTAAGGAACTGACATTACCAAACAGCTAATGATTGTAGAGGGGGGTTGGAACTACATGATTTTAAGGTTCCTTCCAACACAAACCATTCTATGATTATGTGATCATCTGCCTTTGAAGATCATAGTTTTGGGCATCATGATATTAAGAAAAGACAGTAAGCTATTAGAGAGCACCAAAGGAAGGCCATGAGGGTGGTAAAGGGCCTTGAGATGAAGCTGTATGAGGTCACTTGGTGAGGTCACTTGGTCTGTTCAGCCTGGGGGAGAGGAGACTGAGGGGAGACCTCATTGCAGTCTACAACTTCCTTTGGAGGGGAAGAGGAGGGGCAGCCACTGATCTCCTCTCTCTGGTGGCAGAACTTGAGGAAATGGCAGAAGCTGAGTCAAGGGAGGTTTAGGTTGGCTTTCAGAAGGTTTTTTCACCCAAAGAGGGGTGAGCACTGGAACAGGCTCTCCAGGGCAGTGGCCACAGCACCAAGGCTGTGTGAGTTGAAGAAACTCTCAGGCACATGGTGTGATTCTTGGGGTGCCCTGTGCAGGGCCAGGAGTTGGCCTAGGTGATCTTCTTGGCTCCCTTCCAACTCATAATATTCTATGATTCTACAATCATATGAATTTGAATCTGTCAATTTATTTATTATTTCATTTGACAAGGAACTCCATACGTATGTGTAGCATACTCTCAGTATCAAGGGCAAACTGTGCTGGTTCTTGAAGAAAATTATCAAATACCCAAATTAAGTATTTTTTTTTCTTATTTTTTCTTTGTGTGTGTGTGTTTGCAACACGCACACTCACTTGGGAATGCATACCCAGAAGGTACTGTTGGTTCATGGCTTTAGATTGGCATTGGAGTTCCTCAGTTCCCTACTGAGCCACGTACGTGTTTTATGATCTTTGGCAAATTTTTTCTCTTTTTTTTTTTTTTCCTTTTTTTTAGTAATTTATCTCTGGTGATTGAAAGAGAGGTTTAGCAGAGATGTCCAGGCTAATATAACATATTTTAATCTCAGGATAGTGTCCTCTGATTTTTTTCAAACTGATACTGCAGCTAATCTTTTTCTTTTTGTTTTCTGCTTATTCTTTGCCACAACTGTGTAACATGCACATAAAATTAACAGATTTGTAATTTTAATGCATCATGTACAGTGTGCTGAACTCTGTATCGTCATGCTTAGGGCTAAGTGCTTTTTCAAGAGGCAAACTAAAATGTCTGAGACAAGGCCAACATAAAGAAGGGGGAAAAAATCAAATAATGACTACTGAACCATAGTCTGTCATCCAAACCTAATAGATATTTTCAGTCTCATGAATATATTCTTTGTAACTCTTAAATAGTACTAAATCAGTCATGAGGACTATAAATTGAGAAAATGAAATGCACTAATGCAGTGTTTTAAATTTTCATACCCATTTGAGTACTTGCCTGACCTTTACAAGATAAAATAAGCTTACTAGGTTTAGTATGCACAATTCAACATGCAGGTCAACTTCCAGGAATAATGAGAGAGGGAGAAAGTGAAATTTATCAATCTGTTGGATGCAGTTAACTGGTGATTTGGCATATGAGTGCCATTCTATGCATTCAGATATTACTAGTTGAACGCTGTAGATACATAATCATGTCTAATGAGTTTCTAGATGAATAACTCGTGGGTTGTTGTTTTTTTTTTTTTTCCTGCAGATAGAATGAAGACTTTCTAGGTAGAGGCTAATTTCATATTGCTTTGAACTGAACTTTCCTGTACTCACTTAGTTATAAGGAAAAAAACCCAAACAAACCCTGTGTTTTTAAATCAAGAGAATTGACCTTTAGTTCACTTGGTGAAGTTCCTACTTATGGAAAAGAGGTTTCAATTTTAATGTGAATCGAGGTCTAGGTAATGAACCAATATCTGTGAATTATGCAAGTGCTTAGGGTCTACATTTCAAATTAACGGTTCTATTTATGATATTGCTGGGACTATGGAAGCTTCTAGAAACATCAAAGTGACAGGTGAACAGTCACTGTAACTTTCTCAAGAACAGTTTATCAATCTAACAGCACAGTGTCTGTAAAATTAGTGATAGTACTTATTGTGAGATGTTATTGATTATCATTAGGCCTTTACTGCTTACATATTCTCAATTTTACCTTTTCCCATGATATTCCCTGTCTGATAATTAAAATTGTCAAGATGGCTTTTCTTGTGAACTGTCACATGTGCAGTTCATTAATTGTTTCTGTTTCTCTTCTTAGTTAAGATTATAACTAAACAGTATATACATAAAGTATGTCCAGTTTTTCTACCTGTGTAAAGAGGCAAGAGCTATGAGTGTCTCAGTTTTTCTGGCATGTGTACATTTATACAACTTATTTTGTATTCTCTTCACATTTTTCATTAATTTAAATGTTAGAATTTGTATGCAATTAAAAAAAAGCAGTGGACCTTTTAGCATTGTGACAAAAAAACGTGAAATTTGTCTTCATTTTGTACCATCCTACAAATGTAGATATGGACCAGTGCAAACAGCTGTATACTGTAGGAAGTTAAAAATCTAGTGATGATGAATGTGACCTGTTTTGCAATATTATTGAATTCTTGAGAGAATAAAGGACTACGTCAGTATCTCTAATTGCCAGGACTTCTGTTTTGATGAGAAGTGCAGTGTGCTTTGAGGAATAGATAGTCTAGTATTTGCCATTCTGGAGGATGTTTAGTGGAGAGGGCTCTATCAATGCTGCCTAAGATTACGTCTCTTGCACTGCTAGACCCCATACACTGTGTTTATCTGATTTTTAAGTGTCAGGTTTTCAACATGGAAGATTTGAGGATTTTAAAACTGTATTTTATTAGAATGATAAAGAGATATAAATATCTTTATTACTTTCTGTGCAAAATAATATTCCTTTTGCAGTGCAGACCGTTCTTTAAAGAGGAAGGAAGTAAAAATTTTGGCCCAGAATCTGGTTTGGTTGAGCCATGTAAGATATTGTGAACAAACTCTGAGACATTAAATCTACTGACAAGTTTCAGGACAAAATAAATCTAAAGACTATAAATAAATTACGAATAGTTCACAGTTCACTGTTGTATTTTCCCCATTCTTCCAAATACAGCAGTCCTTCCAGAGCAAAGATACTTTAGTATGTGGGTGATTTCCATTTAGTATTAATTGCTCAGAAGGTGGTTGGCTTGATGATATTGTACTTTTTCTTTTCTTCATTAACATGATGAAAAGTTTGTGGTTACTAGATACCAGATAAACCTATGGGCTAAATAATGCGATTGTTTTCTGGTGTTTTGCTGGTGGGTTTAGGGTAGGTTTTTTGAGACGGTGGGTTTTAGTAAACTAGTGACATAGGTGACCTGCAAAGCTTATAGCTTTCAATTAAGACATGGGTTTCAGTTAAGATTTTCTGGTATGTTATGTTCTGGCCCTGGAATAAGCCAGTTGCAAGGGGAAGGGAGCCCTGTGTAGAGAAAGGAAACGAAAACTTTTGCGGACTGCTCTTTGAACAGGCATTATAAAATTGTTCGGTGAACCATCAAATAGAGAAAACTGTCAGAATTAAGATACAGCTTTATAGGAGAAGAATCTTGGCTTAAACTTGAGAGCTATTTTCAATCCCCAGGTAAATCAGTTTCTATTTTATTTTATATTGTAATGGTACCCCTTGGGTTGCATTTCTTAATAGCACATTCTCTGAGGAAGTTGTTTTTTAATGCAAATGCAGTGACATTAAAATAGAATGAGTCTCTTTAAAGTGGTAATAATATATAAAATATACTAGGCATTCTGATTATTTTTTTCATTCTCTATGTAAGTTTTCTTTAGATATTATTTCTGATTGCTCTCCAGGTGTTCTGAAGAGCCCAGAGGCCGGAAAATTTTGTTACAAAGTTATCTGCTAATTTCCTCATACTGGCAGAAACCACAATTAAAAGTATAAAATGAAATAAATTAGTAAATATGAGTTCTTATAAGAGCATGCTAAGAGAGAAACCAGAAATAAGAAAAGACCCTTTCATGCAGTCATATACTGAATCTGAGGAGCTAATTCCGTTTGAGCAAACCACACTTAACCAAAAGCTCAGTATTTGTACAATTCATATCCAGTGTAGCTCACGGTGTTTTATGATGCCTTTGAAATATGGAATAAAATGTACCTATTTAAAATCTACATTAGAAATCATTATAGCTAAGCTAATGACCAATGTTTATTGCTATACTGGTTGAATTTGTTCAAATTCAATTTTGTTGACAGTTTTCTCAGACAATTTTTGTAGAGTTTTATGTGAACATTTTAATACACCTTTAAGGAAATAAGTGCATATAAATGTTAGTGTAAATTTGAGGAACTGTTCAGAAACTGTTCTCTAAAAAAGAGAGATGTTGGACCACACACCCTTCTTGCTTTCCAGACACAGTTTTGTCCATTTCTTCCCTCAGAATTTTTTTTTCTATTCTGCTTATCAAAAGCTCATGTTATCACCTTTTGCTTCTTATTGATCAGTCATTAGGAATGGTTGGGTTCTCATTTGCAGCTTGGAAGATTTGTTAGTGCTTGAAACATTTGTGTTGTCTATTTCATTTCTCCCCCTTCCTGCCTCATTCTCTGTAGTTGCTTCAGTCCCTTCAGCTTTTCATAGGGTGACCACCACAATGCTCAAGCACCTCAGATAATGTTCCATTGCATAATTTGATGCAAATTAGCTGAGAGCTTCTCAGTTTAATGTATTTTTCATTCATAACTGCTTTTGGCTGAGTGCTGAGACAACGGAGATGTCTGAGCTAATTAAAGTGCAGAGGAAAGTTTTCTTCCTGCTTCAGGGCCGTCAAACATATCCAGGCTTCAAAACTCAAAATAAGTCCAGTGTCTTTTTGATCCTGTGGTTATGTATATTGTATTGTGGGAAAAACCTCAGTGAGGCCTGCTCCACTGTTTAAAGTCTATTGGAATAGTTGACTGATATGTTGCTTGCCTCTTTGTTTCCCTTCTCATATTTCTAGTCTCTGTCTCTGCACTCAGATATAGGTTTTAGTTATTATATCAACATATCTCTATCTATCTGTCTGTTGTGGTAATCACTGTTTACAGGAAGAAGTTGTGTAAATTTCAAAAATAACATGAGGGCTCATTTAGAACATGGGACATTAGTTCAGTAATTAAAAAAAAAACCAAACCAGACAAATGATGAAAATGTTTCATGTCTACCTTTACACTGTACCGTTATATGTCCAGAACAGAAAAACAGGCCAAGTCAAATATGAACTTTTCAACATGGTAAGTGCAGGCAACATGACATCTGGAAGAAATTTCCAAAGCTCCTTTATGAAATATGCACTGATCTGTTTCTCTTAGCTGCTCATGGTTACTGCTCTGAGATTTATTATTTTTCTCTACAAATGAAAAGCAAATACAGTGAGAAGCATGGGATAGGGGTAGAAAAACTTGAGAGCTTGAGACAGAACCTGAGGGAATGGCCTGAAGTTGTGTCAGGGTAGGTTTAAGTTGGATACTAGACAAAGGCTCTCCACCCAGAGGGTGGTTGGGCACTGGAACAGACTCCCCAGGGAAGTGATCACAGCACCAACCCTGACAGAGTTCAAGAAGCATTTGGATGATACTCTCAGGCCCATGGTGTGACTCTTGTGCAGGGCTAAGGGTTGGACTCGATGATCCCTATGAGTCCCTTCCAACTCGGCACATTCTGTGGTGCTGTGAAATTTTCTTCAGGAAGAACCATTTTCTTTCTCAAGCATGAGTGGATTTGAGTTTCTTTTAAGATGTCTTGGTTTTCCTGAAGCAACCAGATTGTAGTGTGTTCTTTTAGTTTCATTGTTACCTATAGCCATCCAGTTTTAATGAGCAGTTTGAAATCTTGGGAACAAGTTGAACAGTTAGCTCTTAGAAACTTATCAAGTCTAGAACTGAGCTGTCAAAGAGTTTTAAAGACAGCTCTGAAAGATGAAATACAACTGTGGGAGTGAGCAGTTAAAAGCAGTTCCCTACTGCTTTCTTAGAGCTGTTTGGTTTTGGTTTCATTATTTTTTTTAATTATTAATAGAAGTAACTATGAATTAAATTGAACAAGAGATAATCATGAGGTTTTCCGAACTGTAGTTCAGCTAAGTTGCTGCAACATCCTCTTCATGGTCTGAAATACAGCTGGGTTGAAGAGTTCAGGTTCACATTTGCATACAGTGTGTTTGACTGTTGACTCTGACTTTAATTTCTGACAGCACTAAATGCCTTAATGGAATACAGTTGTAGGAGCAGACACTACTTGCTTTTAACAACTCATCCTAGGAGGCACACAGCCCTAGAGTGATGCATGTTGAAAAACACTTAAAGGCTGAACCAGTTTTGTTTCCTGCCATTCTTTCAAAGGGAAAGGAAAAGTGTGTTACCATGTACCACCATGTCCTTAGGGCTGCACTGTCCTGTGATAGCATTAAGCCTGATCTGAATCCAAAGACCAGGGATAAAACTTGTTTGGGAAAAAAAAATAAATTAGAAGGCCAGGCTGAGAGAGCTAAAAATAACTTGAAACAAAAGGAATGGAATGTAGAGTTCCTATGCTGTATTCTTTTTTTTTTTTTTTTTTGGTTCTTCTTCTTTATCATGTAAGCATAGAAGGTTTAGATTTTTATTTTTTTTTCCCTTACCAGTTTTGTCAGTTCTTTTGCTGGAGATCTTCCCAGTGCTCATATCTCCTTTGGCCCTTAATCACAAGGATTTCCTTCCAACTGCTCTGCCAGATGTCTGAGTTAAATGTGTTCACCAAAACAGAATATTTAAAAAAACCTGAACAAAAGTCACTTTCTTGCTTATTAAATCAAATATTACTACTTCATAGTTCTGAAGACAGAATTCTTAAGAGATTTCCAATGCTTATTCTTCGGAGGAAAAAGAATAATACAGAATTATTTTTTAAGAGGCCTTTCCAGAGACAGTAATTGTTGACTCACTGTAAAATATAAAAAGATATAAATCACTTCTGCATATCACATATCTGCATCTGTGTAAAAAAAATGGGGAGACTTTTGCCAAGAGATTTTCTCAGCTTGCAGATACCATCAAGGTTAAACCTGCACTAAGCAAACTTAGCCCACAGAGTTCCTAAAGATAGGGTGGACAAGAATCAGGCATTTTTATTCATTAAAAACTTCCTTATTTTAGTATTTCTTGTCAGTCCAAATTAGATGAAAATAATAAGTGAAAGCATTTTGAGGTAGCCAGTAGAGAATATCATGTTCTCTTGAGATGTGAAGGACCCAGCTCCAAATCAGGTCTGAGTCTTTAACTCTGTCTCAACCAGAATTTTCATCCTGTGTTTCAGAAGTTTTTCTTGACTGATCGTTGTCCAAACAAAGGCATTAAATCTGAAGGACTGGCACTGTTTGGGGAAAATATGTTCTTTGAAATACTTTGAGACACAGCAGGAGAGTGCTATAGATACAACTAAGCTAGTCAGAGCAGATGTTAGTATTTGTATGTCACTGTTTCTCATGTCAAGAATGAAATCCAGTGTACTGTTGCTTTCAGGTGCTCTTAGCAGATAATATCTGGTTGTTATTTCAAAACTGTTGTTGGATTTTCAGGTTAGTGCAGCCAGGGTCATTAAAAATCATTGAGTACTTGTATCATGGCTTGCGGGAAGGCTTCACTGTCAGACTCTGGATGTTATGCCAGCTCCCTTCTGGCCTCTTGTCATGAAACAGAGCATCTGGGGCATTGAGGTGGGCACATGGCTGCCATAACACTTTGGCAGAACCCAGGCCCTTTATAATCTGTGGGGCTACTGGAGGATGTTCAGGTTTGTATCCAGACAAGCTGAAGTTTGTCTCCTGGGTGCGGAAGCTGCAGGTGCCGGTGTCTCTGTATGCCTCTCTTCTGTGTTGCTCTTTCTGTTGAGGAATATATTTAGTGCAGGTAGCTTGGTGTGCAGCTGCAGATTGAGCTCTGAGGAGCAGGAGCCCGAGGCAAGAGGACATGAACATAGAAGAACCCCAGAACCCGTGGTCCAGCCAGGTGACCAGACAGGAGACACAGCAGGAGCCAATGACTCCAGACTGCTGCACTTATCTTGCGAGGGTATAAAAGCCCAGAGATTCCTTTGTTTGAGGTCCCTACTCAGAGGCACCCAGCTCAAGCTGCTATTTTTTTTATTTGGTTATTGCACCATGATTAAATTATTTTAAGGAGTCTGAGACTTTACCATGGGAAACCTGATTTGACTGTGATTGTGGGGTGTGTAGCTGCAGAGGGGCCTCAGTCCCAGCTCAGAGGATGTGAGCGTGACTGCCAGGGTGCCTCCTGGATGCTCAAACAGGGGAACTTTCCTTGACACTGCCAGGTGCAGGAGCTTCATGTCAGCTCTGGGATAGTTGCAGGCTTTCTAGCTTTTTCAAATGTTCTTTGTGATCTTCAGAAATTGTTTTTCTCTGTCCATTTTTGCAAGAGAATAGCAGATCATCTCCCAGCTGTGTTAGAGTCAGGGAGAAATGGGCTTCAAGATGCAGCTTTATGGCGACATTATTTTATCAATTCTGTAAGAATTTTTTGAAAGCTCTCAGGAACATTCTCACTATGTTCTTCAATCTGAAATTTAGACTGTCAGTGTGACCATACTGAAAATGAATGGAAAAGGGAAAAAAAACACCACACAAAAAACTCAAACCAATACACAAGAGAAAAAAAATCCAACAAACCTATACAGTAGAAAAGCAATGAGTGTCTGTATAGAAAACATGAAAGTCCTGTTTGTATCACACTGATTCTTTAAACTACTCCTTAAAGAAAGGTTTGACAGTCACTATCATTTGAGTCAGTTTGCTGACATTTTGCTGAAGGAGCTAAGAAAATAGATCTCAGTTATAACTCTTTGACTTTTATTTCCTTCTGTAGTAGTAGGAGTATCATCAAGGTCTCTGGTATTTAAAGTTTTTGGCCCTCACCAACAGCACCTTTTTTCCTACTTGAAGGTTTGGATGTGATTTTTTTATTTGTTGTTGTTATAATATAGTTGTGCCCAACCGTGCTAATGATTCTTCAGGAATAAGCAAGTTGCCTCACCTGCAAGTTGCCTCACCCAGTGCACTATAATAGAATTTTTACTTTTTTCCCTAATGGTGTTCCTTATCCCCATGAAAGCTGTTGACATAAAGGAGCCAGCTAAATAGGAAGTTTATTTTGAGCTTTACAGTTCCAATTATGACAGGGGCAAGCATCCTTTTGTTTGGATCGGGAAGCAAGCACAAGGGCCACAGCTTGTCTCTGAACAGTAGCAGAAAGCATTTTTCTATTTCTAGTCCCCTTAGACAGCTCTGGTCTTTTAGCGCTCCTATGCTGCACAGAGTTCCAGCAATCCTTTTATTACCCTGTTGTTTTTTTGCACAATCCCACAGAAAACAGCCACAGGGTAGGATTTTACCATATTCATGCAGAATTAATGCAGATTTGTAGAAGAATTTCTATGCAAAGGAGAGTCTGGTTCTAATTTTTTATTTTTCATTTTGGATCATTTATTTCTGCTTAGAAGGTAATGTTCAGGCATCAAGAACAAATTTTGCTTAATGTTCAGGCAACAGATGTTTGTCTTGCTGCCTAAAACAGCTCTAGTTTTGAGTTTTGCAGGTGAGAATTCATTATAGTAATATTTAGTACCAGTTAGACACAATAATTACAAAACTACATAAGTTTATCTAGGATATAGGCATCTTTACTTCATGATTCATGTCCTCACAACGAGTTTCTTTATGTTAATACCTTTAATAACATAGGAATTAAATACATGCAGACTGTTGCATTTATGTTGTTAAGTATTTGTGTTTGGTGTTAGTCTCCTGTTGTTTAAAGTCTATATTGCTTTTTCTTTCCTTTCTTGCTTATCTAGGTTTCAGGCTTCTCAGACAAAAATCACTAGCTGATTCTTAAACCAAGTTGTTCCAGTTTCCCTCTTTAATTGATGCATGTAAACTACCCTTTCAAGGAATTTCTTTGTGACCCGTCAAACCCACCTGACTGTTAACCTGAACAGATGTTCAAATTTTACCTATTGTAGCAGATGGCTATCATCTTTAATCTCTTACTGGTGTCAATGATGAGCCATTTTTGTTGAGGAAGAGAGAAAAGAGAGAAAGAGATTTGTCTGCTGTTTATGTAGCCTGACTTAAAGATGACCTTTATTACTGGAATTTTCTGCTTTTTCGTGTTGTTTGTTTAGAGCATAATATCTAGTATCAGTGATAGTGCAGCAACTCAACAGCAAGCTGGTAGAACCAGCTGAAGATTTGGCCTTCCTAAAATGAGATTTCTATTCTCACCTGAAGAGTTTTGAGACATGTATTTTTAACTTTAAGAAAGTATATGCTAGTGTATACTTATAATACGATGGTCTTCTTTCAGTGCCACATCTATTTTGTTGGTTGGCAAAAATGTAGAGAAAAAGAATTGATCAGAGAGATGGGTAGCTTAGGGTCAAGCTGACCATGGCTGTACATTACCTGAAGCTGTACATGCCCCAGACATAAATACTTCTATATTCAATGCACTTTTAAGGGTTCTGGTTCTAACACACCGTGGCACATCTGCCCTCCAGGCCCATCTCTAGGGGTCAGTGTTGTTGTCTGTCAGCTGTGGTATTAAATGCAGTACCCATGCAGAGTTGCATTGTTGATCTGTTCTTGAACCAAGTGACAAGAGCATTCAAGAGGTTTCTTCACTGAGAAGAAATGCTTTCTCAGACCATTAGCAGTCATGGCAGTGCTTGCATAAGATGAGTGCCCAAGTTCTTTCTGGTTTGACTGACAAGTGCTTTGGGTGGGTTTTTTCATAGGTTTTTGGTTGGTTGGTTTTATTTTTAATATGATCATATACCAACATTCTGACATTGGCTTCCCAGTGAAGCATATTTAGGAGTACCCTTAGGGAGAAGGCTATTCATGATGTGGATAATCCAGTCATAGCCATTCTTAAACTGTTTTTGTGTGTTATGGTGAGGATTTACATATTCATCTGGGCTGTAGGGTGAGCAAACCACATCCTCATTACAGTTTGAACTGAATTCTATAAGCCTTTTACTATAGATTTTTCTATAAACCTCCTTTTTATTGACATATGCACCCTTTGAAGAGCTAATTATATCTGAGAGGATCCTGCAGTTTTCCCCTCCTAGAATCTGCATGAATTCTACAATGCAGAATTAGCTGAGTTTTGTTGCCGGTATCTTGTGTTTGTCAGGTAGCAGATGTTTGCTTTACTCTTGTCTGAATTAGATTTTAATGGGAAAGATCCATGCCCCAAACAGCACAGTAAACTTGAAAATAAATGCCTTTTTACTTCATTAATAAAACATATGAGGGAAAATTGAATTGCTGTGAATTTTCCATGCTGTAACCTGTTGACAAACCTCTACTTTATCAGTTGGTGAGCTACCCGGAAATGCTGTGGTATGGTTAACTCCTGGGTGTGAAGTGCAGGTCTTCCGGCTACACTTTAAATTTATTATTATTTTATATTTTTAGGTTTATTCTTTCAAATGGAAGCTGAAATCCTGTATGGTTAGATATCATAAATGAGGTACTCACTTTATTGTAAGTGGATAACAATAACTTGATATTTTGAAAATATTCTGTAGGAGAAGATAGCCATTATACATTTTATGTGGTTGAAGAACAGCAGAATCTGATTGTGTATTATTTTGAGTTTATTATACAAAACCAGTATGAACAACTGAACTCAAAGGACATATCTCTAATACCTGAATAATTGACATCAATTTGTGTGTTTCATTTTTATTTGGATTAAAGTAAACCATCAACAATATAGTCTAGCTGATCACACAAGTTATATCCTTGAGTATTTAGATAGCTCAGTAGTAGTCTAATTATTTCTGACAATATTTTAATTTTTTTATACTGTTAAAACAGAAATGGGGGATTATATAGTCCAAGAAAATTACCTTCTCTGAAGCTTATGAAAAAAATGTGTTCTAGTACTATGTGGCAAAGCTTGTCCTGTCTTGGATATAAATTACGTCATTTGATGGACTAATGAAAGTAGAAATATTTAAGCATTCACCATTTTTCTTTATTGGGATTGACTAATGTTGAATGACTTATTACTTGTGCTTAGCTGCTGTTTTTTTGAGGGGGGAGTTTTCTTTTAAATTTGACTCCCCTTTTAACTTTACTCTGGCATTAATTTAAGATATATAATTCTTTCTTTGTGCCTCTCTAACAGCTGTTTACTGGTGGAAAGTAGTACGTTAAAGGGATGTTGACAGTTCAAAATCTTGTCATTGTCAAAAAGATCAATTTCACAGTGGTTTCAGAAACTGCCTCTGATTCAGGGTCACTCTGCCAATTTTGTTGTGTTCTTACAAATGCAATTTCATGTGTTTTATCTCCCTTGCTGTGTTGTTTAAAATAGTAATATAGCAGTGAGAATGAAAGCTGACTCCCTAACTAAAAGAGAGGTGTAGCAATTTCTGTAGAAGGATCTATATGTGCAATTCAGAAAGTTAATGTAAGAAATAAAGGAATAACTATCTAAAGATGCTGATAGAGAAAAAACTAATCAGGTGATGTAGCGTGTTGAACATCATCCTATTTTAACTGAAGAAAATCCATTCAATACAGTGTGTTTGTAAATGAGTATCTATGACCAAAGTTTAATACATCTTCAAACTGTAGAAATGTTCTTTGAGCTGGTCATCTGAAAAGAGATAACTGTTGACCCCTTTGTAAACATGAACCTTTATTTCTTGAGCTAGAAGGCAAGCCCTTTAATTTAGACTGCAGTTTCAGAATCCCAAAGCATCTTTGGGATTTACTGAATAGAGAATGGTGTGCTGTGTCAGTTGAGGTTGTACTTGCTCACCTTAATGCAGAGGCCTTGCAAGTCTCAGTCTCATTCTGTTCCATACAAAGGGATTATAGTTTTACAATGAGAGCAGAAATATATTTCTAACCCACAGCAATTCACAATCTGAGTCATTTGAGGCTTGGTAAACTACAGTTAGCATCGAGTTGGCCTTCATTTAGAGTAGACAAAAATATAAAATACCAAAATTAGTGTTTTCTGCAGAAACCAGCTAATTGAAAGATGTTTCAATTTTGATAAGAAACTGATGGTGATAAAAGCTGCATATAGAAGACAGTCAGTCAGGGTTCCAACAGAAACCTTCCTACTAAAGAGGAGGTACCATCAGAAACTTGCCTAGCTTTTTACTAGTACTTATTCTGTGTGCTTGACAATTAGTCTGAATGATTGCAGAGTTTATTCACTGTCAACTTCCAAATTGACTCCTGGTCGATTTCCTTCACCTATACATTCCTCTAATCTATGAGCCCTTTTTTGGAACTGGTGGGTGTCTGCATCTACAGCCTTGACCCCTAATTCTTCTGAGTGGTAAAACCTTGCTTTCAGTACCTTGAAACCTGTCCATGACCTGCTGATGCAAGAACAAATCTTGCAAGCATTCGACTCGGTGTTTCTCAGACAAGAAAGAAGTTCTCCAAAGGTGCCAAGTCTTTATATTCAGTAACGTCTTTTACCCAGGGTCTTTCTATCTGAGCACCTACTGATTTGTTTCAGACATTCTGTGTTTCCTTTAAATGATGAAGTAAATTTTTAAGTAAGAGATGCATGACGTGGTCTTAATATTGGCACACTTACTCTTGACATTGATGCAAAAAGGATAAAAATAAAACCCCTAATACTGTGGAAGTATTCCCCAGAATCTGTCTTGGAAGACCTGACTTAGGGGGATCAAAGCAGCAGTGAGCTTGCACTGCAGTTGAACAGAAATACATCTCTTGTAGCTACTCAGTCTTGGCTGGAAACAGAGATAAGGTAAATCAAAGCAAGAGAAGAGTGAAAAATGTGCCTAAATCAAATGAAAGAGATTAAATTTTTGTAATTTAGTCCTTGCTGGAAGATAGCTGTGTAAAAAATGGAAATTTCTAAAAAGTATACTCTGTAAGAAATCTTTCACATTACAATTACTTATGTTGATCTTAACTGACTTGAGTGTGCCAGCCCTAAGGAGTCTTTGACAAAGAAAATGTTTAGCATGCTGTATTGATCAAATAGTTAGAGGTGCTGAATACCCAGAATCTCATACAGGAAAAGTGAATGGAGCACATCTCAAATGCCTTCTAAAAATACTACCAGTGTACAAGGGCATGCCTCATTTTAGAAATCAGAGCAATTCTGATTTTAGTAAGACCATGTATCCTTTCTTACTACAAAAAAAATCCCTGAGTCTGTTCAGACATGGGGCAGAGCAAAGAAAGAGTTTCGGGTTGTGTATGCTGGAGGAGTGGGTATGGACATGGTAAAGATCTGTCCTATTGTGACTTTGATTCTTTAGAAAGCAGAGAATGAAACTTCGTAAACTTCAGATGAAAAATTCCCACTTGGAATCACTGTAAAGCAGTGCCAGAATACTGCCTCAGTAACCAGAAATAACTATGGGTACTAACCTTTAATGAACTGAGAAAAGTCAATGCATACGTTGACAGCAACAGAATATTGTCTGGAGTCTGAAAGCTTTTCAGAAACTTTTAAAATTGTGTCTGATGGGCAGGCTTCAGTGGTAGGTGAGTGCTTTGGGTGATTTTATCATCAGCTGTTTGCTGTGTGATGTTCTTTCCCGTGTTAACTTCATTAATGTCTGGCACATCGAGGAGCATTACACTGACCGATCTGCAGCAACAGCCTGATTCAATGCCCAGTGAAGCTAATGGATGTCTTTACACAGGCATAAGTTGATTTTTAGATTCCAGATGCTCTTCACTGCATATTGTAATTACACTGTTGTTCTCAGGAAAACAATATCTCTGACATAACAGCATATCAGTGAAAAGATAGAAATTTTTGCTGTTGCACTTGGGATTGTTTGATTTCAGTCTTACTGTAGTACTTCTGTTTAAATAAAGCCAAGTGAGTGTAATGCCAAATGTTACTTTTAAATCCTTCTAGAATAAGTAAAAACTTATACTGCACATTACCTAGTCTTTATATAAAAATTTTGACAACTAATTTAATTATTAATACCTAATATTGGAATAGCTGAGCTAACATGTAATATCAGATTAGCAATGCTGCTGGATGTCATAACAGTAATTGTCAGAGGTAAAAATCTTCTCCTGATAAAACGGCAAGTTTGCAATCACTAGAAATTAATATATGGGACAAGTCTAGCCTGGTGCATTTCTGAAAAAGAAAACTGGTAACTATGCTAAAGCTTTTTTGATTTTAGATATTGAATGATAAGAGTAAGCAAATGTACCAGAAAGCAATCCAGACTAAGGTTTCTTGACTTTACGAATTCTCACTTTGATAGATTCTTTTTTATTCCCTTGCAAGATAGATATTACTGATTTTCTTTGTCACTAGACAAATCTGAGGTCAAATTCCACCTTAGTGCTCCGGTGGTAATGCGTGGGTGATAAGCAGCTCAAGCTACTGTAGTATCAAAATTTTGCACAGTTCTTCATGTACCTATCTTTATACAATTTATGTGAGATTGGAAAACGACTGTTATCAGAAACCTTTGGAAAAATTATTTTTTTCTTTCAAAAATATGGCCAAAATATAAAGGATGACCTGTTCTGCTCTTATTTGCACTTGCAAGCAGCCAATGATAATTTAATTATATTGATTTAAGTCTGAGGTAGGCTTCTGAATTGAGTTGACTTATAAGGATAGAGTTTTCTCTTAACATTTGCACTCCTGTCTAGTAATCTCTATTTAATTCTCCACTTTCTTATTTGTGTTTAGGTTGCAAGAAAGTGAATTGTAATTAGGAACCCAACAATTAGGGTTTGTCATGGAAAATAAATAGATATGCAACTCTATACTAGAGGTAATGATACAGTTGGAAACTGGAGAAACCAAAGTCCCAATTTCTTTTAAATAGCTTTGTTTTAAAGAATTCACTCTAAATGTGCAACTGTGAGTAAATGGATGGAAAGTAGAAAACATATAAAAGTGATTAGACTTATTTTGTTTCTTTTTTCTTATCTCATTTTTAAGCATTGTATTTATATTCGAAAGGCAGACTAGGCCTTATAGGTATGATTTAAAAACGTGTTTCTGAGAGGCACTGTAAGGGAATACAAAAATAAGCAGATTAAGTTAGGAATATATGGGAGATAGTGTGGTAAATGGAGCAGAGAAAAAAATTGGAGCTAAGGCTGAAAGGGAAAACGAGGTGAGAAGAGAGAATGCAAGAAAGGATCCAGGGATTAGTGAACAGAACAGTGAAAATGAAGATTAAAGAAGAAATTAAGGAGACCTTTTCAGAGTATCCATACTTGATTGTGTTGTAGTCTGAGGTCACACAACTTTCTTTCAGAGACATTTCCCACAGGATGAAAACGGTGGTATTTTGTAATCAGTCCTGTTACCCATTTAGCAAGTTAATGTTCAAGCATGTGGGTGTGAAAACTTGCCAAGGGGAAGTTGTTCTTTTGTTTCCAAACTCTGCAGATGGTGTAATCCAGAAATTTCAGGATATTTTGCTCAATAAACCTTTCAAAATACATAGAGGTTTTGTTATTTGTTTGTTTGAGGTTTTGGGTTATTGTTTTCATCATTTGCTCTGTGCCACCATCAATGCAGAGTGCACTGTCCAGTCTTTTAATACTACTCAAAACACTTGTCAAAGAACTCAGCCTTGGCAAGCCATTTCATTTTTCCCTATTCATGAATTTCTAGAGTTTGAAGTAAAATGGGATTAAATAACCTAGTAAATTTTACATACTTCAGTGGTGACATTAGAATCAGCATAAGGTTGGGAAGCAGGAATAAGGTCTGAAAGCCTTTTAATGCATAACCTGCTGAGCAAGGGTAGCCCGTTATGTTCTCTAACCTTAAGTGACCATCTCTTTCCCTCCCTCCTCCTATGAGAAGCTGTGTTGTTTATTCAACTTCTGGATGTCACTTTTAAGAGATCTTGCAGCTTAGAAAATGTTTTCTATTTTCTGCAGGTGCCCAAGCTTTCCTGAAACAGATGGATAGGCCTCTGGTTTGGTTTGGTATTGCGTTGGTTTTTTTTTTTTTTTTTTTTGATCACACTCTCCCTATCATCATTTATTTCTGGATTCCCTGTCATTGCAGTAACCTAGCAAAGCCTATCCTCTTCTTCCTGAAGCTTGAGGGTTAAAAAGAGTGATGTGATGCAGTTTGTGTGATTGATAAAAAATAGACATTACAGTCTTTCCTATTTTGTCTAGCAGGATGACTTTCTGCCATCTATTGCTTTGACAGCCTATCCCTGTAGGTTGCAGTTTCAGTCTTCTTTCAAACATGTGTAGGCCAGAACCCTGGCAACTTATCTTTTTATCATCTTTTTTGATTTCATTCTTAGTGGCTGTGGTATAAGCATGTCTTCAGGCAGGTTCTTACTTGGCCACAGGGAAGGGCAGGAGATGACATTCCCTATGCTGACAAATGTGTTGCTTTCCCTAAGGGAAAACCTGAAAGGAAACAGTTTACAGTGTGCCTACATTTTATTATTGTTCTTTAAACACAAGACTAATTGCCAGTTGAATATCTTTTGAAAAGTAAACAAAATCAAGCTTCCTTCTTGACTTTTAAGGTCTTGCAAGTCACTGTCCTTGCTCCATAAATTCTAAAACTGAATTTGTATTAGGCTTCATGCTTTTTCGAGGGATGCTTTACTCACTTTTTTTTCCTACTCGTAAACATCTGGAAAAGGTCCAGACTTGACTGAAGTCCCAGACAGTGTTTTTTTCAGGAAATGTAGCTGTTTGTGACACTACAGGTAAAATATTTCCCTGTAGGATGATATCTTTTTTTTTTTCCTTTCTTTATTCCCCTTGTAATTTATAAATCTTTCTGCAAGATAAAACAGTCTTTATTAGCGTTTACTAAATTTAATTTTATCTTAAAACATTTTAAAACATTACTTTTTTATCTGAAAAAAAACGTAGTAAAACTGCAATTTTTCATTAGGTAGAATATGAATTGTCTCAAACACCTGCAGTGCATTCAGACTGCCCATGTTTGAATCCCAACTTGCGTGTCCCATGTTGAGGTTTCTAATCCAATATGAGCTCTTTCTGCCTGCAGAGAGCTGGCTTAGGCTGAGTTATTGATGAAATCACTGGTCAGGCTGCCTGTCTTTAAGAAAAGCACAATTATATTTTGTGACACTGCTCCCCTCAAAACCTCATAATTGTAAAGCAATAAGAAGAGATGCACATTGATGTGTACCCATGTACATGTGTGTGCAGGAGAGCACATGTACGTGCATTTTAGAGGTGACCCCTCAGCCAGCACTTTCTTTTGAGACTCTTTTCCTTGTAGTGAGGAGGCAATGCACTGAATTTTACCAAGAGACTGGTTTAATTTCAAAAGGGGAAAAACATTTCCTTATTCCTAAGGGGTTATTTTTGGAGTCCTTTTGGGGGAAAAAAAAATAAAGTAAACGTGCATGTGTTTCTTAAAAGAGCGGCTCTGGCAGATGCAGCGTGGTTAGGAGCATATTCTTGAATCCAATGGGATGAGTATAAGTTGCCAGCAACAGCAACAAAAGATGGTGGTGGGGGGAGGCAGAGGGAGAAACAGAAAATGTGTTGACAGTGGATCTGACCGACACAGCCCAAAACAATAGGATGCATGTTTAGCATGACTGGCTCTATTCATTCTCCTGTCAGTGCTTGGCATGCCTGCCTCTCAAAGGCAACAAAGCTGCAGGAAGCGTCACTTCCTCACGCACTATAAAGAGAAATTTCCTTGACACTATTTTCTTCATCTGCAAATGGGTGGTTGTGGTGGATTTTTGATTAGTGAGCAGCTTTAACAGATCTGGTAACTTAATAGTTGTGATGCTGAATAATAATATGCATGCATGAGAGAGGCCTGTTATATAAATCAGCCTAGTGCCTGTTGACTGGGTAAGCTTTTCTCATGTTCTGCGCAGCACGGTATTTGACCCTGGTGAAATGTGTAGGAAAAACACTGTCTGCACCCAATAAATGCTGTTTTTCTGGTTTAAATTACCTCAGCTACACTGAGTCCTAGGACGGCACATGATCAGCTGCTATCCAAGAAGGTGTTTACCTTGCAGCTGACGTGCAGCCTGTGCCACACTTTCCTTGAAGTAGAGCCTTGGGTCACTATTTGATAACCTTCCAAGCCCTTTAATTCATCAAGAGAGACACTTGAAAATTGCATGTAAAAAGTGAAGATGCTATTACTCTATATTTGTAGTACTTCAGCACAGTACTTTACTTGCAAAATAGCATTCTGTTGCAAAATGTCTGTGGCCACTTCAGGTTGTCTGGATAATGCCTCCAACCCACTGCAAATCCACAGGAAGTAATGCAAAGCTTTTTTAGTAACCTACTTGCCATTTCTGCCACTTATTTTGAAACCTCATCTGCATCTTCTGGAGCTGCTCTTTTCACACTGATTTCTGTTCGTAGAATTTGAGATTAAAAAAGAAAATCACTATATGTTCAAATATGTGTATAGAAATATACTGAATTAATTTATAGAATAGTCTAAACCGATGGATATAGGAGGATTCCTGGTGAAGGGTTTTTGTCTGTATCTTCTGGTGATTTGTTGCTCTGTGGAGTAAGAGCTGCTCTTAACATTTTTTTGCCATGGCTGATAGAAACCTTTCTGTCTGTTGAATTTCTGTACCTACCAGCATTGAATTTGCAGTACTTGGTGAGAAGCTGTTTTTGAATGGTCTTGTTTTAAAGATATGTGCTTGAGCTGTGCAGAGATTTTGAGTAGTCCTGCATGCGTTGATAATCTATTGAAGAATGTGGGCCAAGTGTCAAACTCTTCCTGAAACCCACAGAGTTTTTCAGTTTTCTCAGGAAATGTGTCACAAATAATCTTTCAGAAAATTAGTTCTACTTTCTCAAAGAAGCGCTTTATTATATCCCTACCAAGACTGTTTCAGTACATGAACATTGTAAGTAGGTGAAAGGCAGGTTAGCCTCTCTGCAGTGATTATCATGATTGCTTTTCTGCTTGCTGCTTAAAAACCCCCTGCTTTTACAGGTTCTCTTTTTATTGAAATGGTAATAACTTCTTTTAAACCACAGATACTATTTTCAGTATCTGAAGGTAATCTGGTACTTATATGCTTTGCAGTAGAGCCAACACCCAGCTGCTGAGATTTGGTTCTACTCCCCTTTACTTTCAGAAGACGGTAGTAAGATTTTGATATGGTTGCTAAAACCTGAATATAGTATTTGTTAGTGAAAAGGCTACAAAAAGAAGGCAAGGATATACTGGATATTTTCAAAAGCAGATTTATTTATTAATAAAATGAGAGTTGAAGATTTTTGGAAACACAACTACAAAATGCAGACACTTCATGAAAGGTGCATGGATATCTCTTTACTTCTGGATTCTTAGAAAAAATAATCTCATTATGAGAGTTCATTAGGAAATATTTCCCCTTTTTGATTTAAGCAGGGATTTATGGCTGTTTAATAATTATTTGATGATCCTAGTGCATATAAATTTTTCCATTTTCTAATGTGTGTTCAGCTATTATTGTTTTCCTGGAATTCTCTCTAACTCCTCTGCATATTTCTGAGAATAAAGTAGCGTAATATAAAAAGAACGAGTAAAAAAAAAACCCACACAAGTAATATGCAAATCTATATTGTAGTATGGTAAAAGAACTCTTATGCAGTCATATGGAAGAGGAAGTTGGAAGATTTTATTTGTGGAAATTTAGTTGTTAAAGTTTTATAATGACTCAGTAACATAAGTGTATACTTTAAAAAGCAGAGCTGATTCCACAAGCCTTTTTGAGTTTTGCTGCTTTTTTGCTTTTGGGTCTTTGTTCTCTGGGGCCTATAACCATCTCTGAAAAATGAAGCTTGAGACATAGATTCATACATAATGGACTATATATGCTACCACTGAAGAATTATAATGGAATAGTTAGTCTTCATTAGCTTTGTCATTCTTCTACGTTGTAGGATAGAGCTTATAAAACCCAAATGACTTCTACCTGACCAATTTTTATTAGACTTTTAGAAGGCTCTGCCTTCACTTCAGAAATGTGATGTGCCATTTCTCTTTGGGAAACCATGTTCTTTTCCTTTTTAACTTTCTTTTAGAGTGCATATGCATGAGATGATAATTCTATAGTGTTCCCCTTCTGTGAGCTTCTATATGCATTTTTAATTTTTAATCAAAGATACCATAAATTTCATATTGCAGGATGGCTTATTGCAGACTGTAAATATAACAATATGACCTTTTGGAGCGATGTTTTTATTTATATACCCTGCACAGACAGAAGAGGGGACTTCCACCTTACATAAAGTAGTATTGAGGGATTTTTAAATTTTTTAAGTAATTACAGAAACAAAGTATGGTAAGTCATGTCTTCAAGCTTGAGTAATAGTCATCTTCCTGGTTTTCTGTATATTTTCAGAAACAGAGAAGTAAGATAAGCAGAAACAGAAATTGAAAGCTTCTGAGGATAGGTTACTATTCCAAAGCCAGTTTGTATAAGGTGGGATGGCCAGCTTTATGGAATCAACAGGTCAAAAAGTTACCCAGGCATCAAACTTGAATCAGCTACTGGGGCTTAGATCGGAAACACAAATGAAACTGTGTTTTGTTTGTTTTTTCTGAGATGACCAAAGATGAAAGCTGAAACTCCAACCAGAATATATCTTGACTTCTGTAAGCATAGCTGATGACAAAGGTGTGCTTTCAAACCTAGCTCTTTCTTCAGTTGTGGAAAGCACAGAACTATAGTATGGATGTCCTTTGGGATTTACAGCCCTGAATCTACAGGAATCAGATGCATGGACTCCCTTGTGTGTGAAACATGGTGGAATGGGGCAGTCCTGATATTTCCTCTTGTATTCTAGGATATTAGCAAAGAACTTGTAAAAAGTGCTCAAGATGTCTGCTCAATTTTAGTCCTTCCCAGGAGTTTAAACTATGTCCCATGAAAATGTTCCAGCCACCATTGCAGCATCCTGGTACTCTGCAGCAGACATATTTGTAGCACTGGTGAAGCCATTTTATTGTCCAGAAAATAATTCGAAGTTGATTGATACAAAACCCATTAAAGTGAAGGAGGGACAGGAAGAGAAACACGGGAAGATTATGTAGGATGATACCTGATGTAAATTTTACCTTATGCTTCAGATAATCTTGTTTTGGCATTCTATTTCTAAGACAAAGAGGAAAATTGTTCTCTGTATGTGAAGGATAAAAGAAAAAAAAGAGAGAAAAGTGGAAATGCTTGTGTATGAGTGGTGCGTAAGATGCTTTGCAAGGCTTGTTTCTCTTCAATCTGTAAAAGGAACTACCAGGAGATGTTTCACTGGGATGATTAGAGGCTGGAAGAGTCATACTAAAAGAAAATCATTCGCAGACCAAGTATCAGGGAAATACCTTCTGCTTGCCCTGTCAATTCGATGAATAATGCTTTTCCTTTGTAGAATATTGACAGGTTTTGAGGTTGAAGTTTTTTCCTCAAGAGGAAGGAAGTTGAATTTTGTTCACAAAACTCACATTCCATTTTGTCTGGAACGTAGGATAGGGAAGAGATGTGAATACTTGCTGTAGTCCCATTTTTTTTCTGTAAATATTACCCTTCATTAAGGGCTAGTTTAGTATATACATTCTGTTGTTATGCAACATATATGTAATTCTGAAATCCTGGACAATATAGTTTTCCTATTCCTCAGGAATTTTATCTTACAGTAAACTCCACTTTGTTATAAACAGTAAATTATTGTACAGTGATAATCTAGAATGGAAAATCATGACCTCAGTAGAGCAGTACCTGTTTTTAAAAGTTAGGAATTTGGAGTCATGCCTGCTGCTGAGTTCTAATTCTTAGAAATGCCCTTTCCATTGCTGTTAAATATAGAATATCTAGATATCCTCTTCTTGCTTGGAAAGAGGCCAACAAAAAAAATAGGTTTAAAATAAAATCTTCTAAGAAACCAATTGTGTTTGGCACAGTCTGCTGGGGAATCCCTGTAGCAGTGCTTAATTTTGCAGGGGTTTTACTAACCTCTGGTTAGGAAGACAAGTAACAGGAGTTATGGGTGAAAGAAGCATCTGTATTAGGGGGAATTCTGGCATAGTCCTGTAGAGTAATTTGACAAATTAATTCAACATTTTCCCAGATAAAATGTGCCACAATATACTCAAAGTATTCTGTATTAATTGGTAATAATACAGTAATTAATTAAAATGTAATAGTTAGGTGATAGAGCAATAATGAGATTCAAAACCAGTAGACAAGTTTTAAAGCTTTATGTCTAGTCACGTGACAAGTCTGCAGGCAAAGTCAATGTGAGCTACTGGAGGAACCACGTGTCACTAAGCCTTTATGTTATAAAGAAGGATGCATGCTCTTCGTGAGGTGGAGAACAAAGATTTATTTCAAATTCGGTGCTTCCTTTTATCCCCTAAAACCACGTGCCCTTCTAACCAATAGGGTTATCCATTTAGACGCATGTTCCTTTGGGCTTCTCTGCCCCAGCACGTCCCCCATGCCTTGGACACGCCTCCTACAAGCTACATTTACTCATCTTTTCCCAAACCATAACAAGACTTGACTGAGGTAGAAGTGACTGGAAAATAGAACTAAATATATTCAGTGAAGTATATAAGCACAAAAGAGAACAGATTTTAGGTGCTGGGGTTGATCATAACATACCTTTTTGCTTTGTAGAATGATTTTCTACTTTTCTTTAATGTTCACATTTCCTATATACAGTGATTACGTGGGTTGTTTTCTCAAATTTGCAGAAGTACATTATAAGAAATGTTTTTCTTAACCTAGTGAGCTGGGAGAGTTGCTAATACTAAAAGTGACCATAAGAAGAGTAGCATGAAGGTTATTCTCCTTGCCTAGGTTTCCCTGTGCATTTATTATTTGGGTACTTACAAAATGTGACAGAAAATAAAACACACATTGTTTACAGGTACTGTTCTGCTGACAAAAGGAAAACAAAGCCTTGATATTAGTTCCCAAAATGTTAGTAGGAGCAACTATTTTAGATTATAGTAGTGCTTTGCTAAAAACAAAGCATATTTTTTATTGTAGTGGGAGTTTTGCTTTTTCTCTCTTTATCGCTTTTGTAAACTAATGGGAAAATTTTCTGAAAATGATCTACTGGGTGGAACTGGCTGCTGTCAAAATGCTTCTCTCTCACTTTGGGTGGCTCCTCACATACTGAAATTGTTCAGTAGAGATGATGCAGTAATAAGAAAAAGTTTTATCCCTCCACAAGTATCACTTCTGGAATTTTTTTAATTCACATTCCAGTCTCTACATTGCATGTTTAAGTTTTAATGTGGTTAATGGCACAATATTTTTTCTTGGTTGGGTGGGGGGTTTTTTGCTGTTTAATTTTATCTTATCTTTTTCCACTTTCTAGCTTGCATTTTTTCCTAATATAAATTTTCCTAATCTTAAAATTTAAAAGAAAGTCTTTGCATAAGTTACTGGGTATCAAGTCTGTTCAAGTTAGTATTATTTTGAAGACACTAAACATGTCTTCGTCACCTTCAGTTTACAGCTGCTTCACTTGAAAAAAAGCTAAAAAAACCCAATAAATCAACCCAAAACTCAGAACTTCCCCTTCTAAAACTCTCCAACCCCAAAAAAACAAACCAAGCCTCTTTTTTGGTGAAATTTTCAGATAAGTGGGATCTATAATAATAGCACACTTACTGTTATTTTAATATCAGTGTTCCAAGATTGTATGTGTTAAGTGATTGAAATAAAGACAGTTACTTTGAATAATCAGTTTTTTATTAGATTCTTCTAATTTCGACGGGAAACTAATTCTGGAGTTTCTGAACAAGTCACTGTACCTCTGCTGAATATTGCTTAATCTCTAAAATGAGAATGTAGTTATTCACTTGCATATGGCTTTTTATAAGTTACTCTTGACAGGTGATAACTTAAACCAAATATATAGCTCCAGGTTTCATTAAAAAAAAAATCAAAGGTCGGGGCTAGTTTCTCAAAAATGTTTGTGATCTTGGGGTGATTTAAGTTTATAGCAACTATAGACCTGGAGGTTGGCATTATGGAATCCAATGGAAGAAACAGTTGTTCTTCATTTCTCACAGAGCTTCTGTCATGTCTTGTCTGTAAATTTTATTTTTTTTTAATCATTTATTGCAACCTGGAAACTACTCTTTAGAAGAACTCGACTATATTTAATTGACTTGCAGTGAGGCTTTGGGAAATGTAAATTCAGAGGCATTTCATATGACAGCACCATAATTTTCAAAGAGCTTTATATTACTGAAGAACTCTAGGGTTACTAAAACAAAGGGTGAAGTTAAATTGCAGCAGAGAATGGAAGGAATTGAAAGCAGGACTTTTTGGTCATATTTTAGTGTCTTGTATAGAATGACATTAAGCTTTTCTTATTCTCCACTTCTTATTTTGCCCATTCCAAAATAGAAACATCATTACCGGAATTTATTTAGTGAAATTTTTGAAATAAAAACTTCAAATCAGCTTATCTCATAGATATTTTCTTTCTGTTTTTTATACATGTGTAAATTATGAATTGAGAAAGTAGAAATTATGTTCTCAAACTTGAAGAACTATACAGACGATATTGCACCATCTTCTAATAAAAATTACAAGGAATTTAAGTATTCTACGTCCTTGATCATGAAGGCATTTTGAACCCATAGTCCTGAATATTTGGGAAGAAAATTTCAGAGCACCATAAGTTGTCCTTTTACCAGAATGATAGAATAAAAATTTTACAATTAGGGGGAACAACACTAGTTCAGCAAAATCTGTTCCTAGAAGTAAATAAGAAACATGTTAGTATAAACAGGGTCATATGTACCAGTTTTGGAAAGTGGCTGTTTCTTGGGGCACTTTTGTATATGGTTTTTGTGTTGAAATCAGAAACTGATTTCTTCCAGATTTGTTATCCTCTGTGAAAAAAGAGTGGAAGAAGTTACATACAACAAGACCATCCTTTCCTACCTTGGCAAGAAAATGGGCTACATGACTCTGAGACTATTTTGTTTGGTTTCTCCCATTTCCATTGAAATACCATGTTTGTGTGTAAATTTGCTGAATGCCTCTCCTCCAGCAGAATAGAGAAGCTGTTAAGGTAAAGGTTTAATTTCAGAGTCTGCCTTTGCATTTTTGGTAAGACACATAGCAGTTTCTCATCGCTGTTTTCTTACCTCTTATTTAATTCTTGACCTTGGCATTCATATCACTACATGTTGTATCAGATTTTTAAAAACAATATGTTTAGTGGGTATCTGTCTGTATTTCTCAACGATACCCAGATATGTTGTGGACGCCCCATCACTGGATATGTTCAAGGTTGGGTTTACAGGGCTTTGAGCAACCTGATCTACGGAAAAGTGTCCCTACCTATGGCCTTTAAAGATCCTTCCAACCCAAACCATTCTGTGAGTCTATGACATGCTGACTCAGCATCTGTCTTATTTTTTTACAGTGAATAGGAGGCTGAATTCATATACTGTGTGGTAATTCAAGAAATAACCTCTTATTTCTTTAATACCCTCCCAATGGCAATCTTTAGTGTCAACCCCTCTCTTTTAGTGTTGTAAGCCAGGCTGCTGTACTGCATGAAGTGATTAAAACTATTTGCAACAAAAGGCTTGTGAAATTTCAAAGTGAAATAAGAAGGAAAAAGCAGAAAAATGCCCTCCAGAAAAATCTCACACTGTAATCTTTGCACTTTCACGTTTGTGTGTGTGTATGTAGGCATATGTTTGTGTTTTAAGAACATCTCTATGATATTGGTAGTCTCATTCTCCACAAAGTTCAGCTGCTAGAGGAGTAAGGTGCTGCAGCTGCTTCGTGCCATAAAGAAATGGTTTGGCAGTAGTCTTCCCTTCATCTCTACCTAGCAGTCTGCATCATTTGATTAATTAAAGCATTAGTTTGTCTTCCAAAAATTACAAAGCAGATTTGCACATGGCAGAGCAACAAGTATGAGAGTGGAAGACAATAGGCAATGACAAATTCTTAACAGTATAGGAGATTTTATAGGATGCAGTCATCCTGGTTGACACTGCTTTGTGAGATGTTCTTCCATTAACAAGTAGGGGCTAATAAAAGTGATCAAATAGTGTATAGAATTGGTGTTTGCTCTGGCTCTAAACCAGTGTTTAAGCAAGCTCTGAAAATACATTACAAGGTTGTTTCTTTAATATTTTTTTTCAAGAATGCAGATACTATTCAGCAAATTTATGATCATCACATTAACTTTTTCTGTATGGGATAATAATTTGGCAAGAATATCTAGCAAAGCAGATGCTTTTCACAGCTAGACTTTAACTTGATAGTTATAGATATGATAGAAATCATGAGAAGCTTCTCATTGTTATCAGCTCATTTGTTGCATAATGAACGTGACGATATTATCACTGTAGTTAATCACCACATCAAGTTTATAGTAGAGCAGTGCACAGAAGATATCTTAATTCTTATGCTGGGAGAGGTACATTGTGTATAAAATGTATTGCTTATATGTGATAGTATTGTGCCCTGCTGCATTTACCAAAGTAGGTAGCAGTCTCCTATGTGACAACAGGTGCTTGTGCAGTACTTTTCTGCAGGAACAAATTCTTTGTGGCTCCGTAATTTGTGCATTCAATTAGTTGACTCTAAAAAAGAAAAGCAAGATGTATGTCAATTGTTATTCCTTTGATATAGGAATTTTTACTTTCCTTTTCTGCTCAAGAATCACTTAAGTAAATGAGAATGTAGAGCAATTGAGAAGGGACTTTATTATTTACTAGGAGATTTTCTAGAATTGACTTTTTAGATGCCTTTGATTATATGTTGCATAGAAAAAAGTGCACCTGAATAGATGGCACATGGTGTGAATCATGGGGCTGTCCTGTGCAGGGCCAGAAGTTGAACTTAAATGATTCTTGTGAGTCTCTTCCAACTCAGGATATTCTGTGATTCTATGAAATGCATGTCCTGGTAGGACCTCAATGTTTTACCTTCCTCTCCCTGTCCTCCTCTTCCTTCTACTTTCTAGCCAACAATAACACATCATGACAGCTGTTTTTTAAATTAGATTAACAAGACTCAGCAGACGATTTTGACAAATTGTACCATTTGCTGTATTAAGTATAAGTGTAAAATGATGGTTTAGAACTGGAGAACAATAGAAATATTTGTCAGGATGAACTTAAAATAATTCAGCGGGGATTGGAAAGAGTTTGTGCTTGTGCATATGGGCCCAACAGAGAGTGTAAATAAGGGGGATAAGATCTTAGCCTATTCTTTCCAAGTGTGAACAGAATTCCCAATGACACTTATGTGTATCCACAATGTTGCAATAGAAATACATGGAGGAAAAAAAAATCCAATATGCAAACTGTACTCATACTACAAACTGTCAGAACAGTAATTTTCAACATTTCCTGAGCTCCACAGAACTCTAGAATTTATTGTGTCCACGTGAACTGGCCTCAGACTGTCTCTAATAATATTAAAATTAAATTAAGGCAGCACAAAGGCAATTGATTCTATACCTTCAGGCTTGTGTGTTTCAGCTTTCCTAGAAATTCTGTGTTGCTTTATAATTAATAGGTTTGACATACTTTACCTGAAACATTGGCTCTCATTGTATGTAAATCTATTCGGAAGACTAAAGAACAGTCTTTATTTACTTAGTCAACCTGTTAAGCCATCTTAATACTTCCAAAACTTGGTATACTCTGGAGAGAAAAAAAAAAAAAAAAGTGCAATACAGTGGGATACCCCCCTCAAGTCAAAAAATTTAAAACAAATATCAGTTTTCAAAACCAAACAGAACTGTATTGGTTGTTTTACCGTGAGATTGGGACACTAAAAAAACAACCATGCTTCAACAGAAGAATGGAGACTCTTTTCTGTGTTTTGATGATAACTGCACTTTTCTGACTTTCTTTGTATTTTAAACAGACTTTGCCTCTAGCAATTGCCAGATTGAAACACCGTAAAATTCCTCACTCACAGCTTTTTTTTTTTTTTTCAAATGTTTAAAGTTAGAAAGTGAAAAGCAACAAAGGGAAGGAGTTGCTGTATCATTTACATGACATTCCAGTTGTTTAGCTGCACTGAGAATGGGGTTAAGTACTTACAAAAGGAACAGAAAGGGACTGTGTACTTTTATAATGTAGCTCCCAAACTGAGTGGAGATGTCTTCTGCTGTGGTTGAGTAAGTGGTGCCATACAAAGTTGGCAGCACTCTATTAAGGTCAGCGAAGAGTCTCATTTCAAGATGTGGCTTGAGATCGATTAGTCATAGGCCTAAAATTAGGTTTGTACATTCAAAGCATTTGCTAAAATTGGGTGTGAATAGGGAAAACTCTTTCATTCTCCAGTTCAGCTCTTTAACCTCTGATTTAATTGTTGCATCCAATAAAAAAGTATATATTCTCTAATTCATTAAATACCAGTAATGAATAGTTTGTATATATCCACCAGATTGCAAAACTAGATTGCAAGATTCGCAGGGAGGGTGGCTTCCCTAGAAAATAATGCAGAGAGGTTTGTTTTGGGGTGCTTGGGTTTTTTCTACCTTGTATTTAATAATTTTGCTTTTTTATTACTACATGGAAAGTGATTGTTTAAAGAATGTGTTTTGGAGATAGCAGCAACCTGTATGCAGTCATATGTGATGTACGGTCATTGATCTCAGGGAAACTGACATTGCTCGTGGTCTGGAAAAACATCCACCCTTCTCTATCAGAAGCAGACAAAAGTCTGCTTTTAATGGACAAAAGTCCATTAAAAAAATGACAATAGGCCTGACACGTCTTTTACTTGAGTAATCTTGCATCAGTGGTAATCCAGAAACTGTAGTGAAGGTTTTCTGGTCTCATCTGTACTGCTTAAATTCATAAGTAGAACTTCCATATGTGTATGTAGATTTAGTGTTGGCAAATACCTTCTGTGAAGCTTTATGTATCTGATGATAAATAGCAGAAGATATGTGCTAATGTATTGCTCAGTGTCTTTAGTGTGCTTATAGAAGAGATATATGAAGTAGAAAGAGAAATCTAACCTTTACAGTTTGGTGTGCAGGGGGACATCATGTCCTCTGCAGTAGGAGCTAGTGCAGGTGCTCCTCAGCCTACCCTGCTGTCTCTTTCACCATCATCATGGGAGCTGTGAAAGTCTTGCAAAATTAAAATGAACAAACAAGTAGTGTTTTCAAAAATTTCAGCTTGACCTAGATGCACTCAGATGCCAAGATCCCTGTGGTGCAGGGTAGAGAGCCTCTGGGGAGCAAACACATGAAGCTGACGATTTCAGATGCAAAGGATTGGCTCTGCCCTGAGCTAAAGCCCCACGCTGGCCCCGGGTGAGCCAGCCGTGGTCCCCGAGGGCTGGGGGGCTCAGCGGCCAAGCCCTGCGCCATGCTTGGCGTCTGCAGTGTGACGTGCAAGGTGGCTGAGGACACATCTGCTGGGAACTCCTTCCTGATACAGAGGAGGTGGAGGATTTCAACTCTCTTTGTACTGCAGTGACAAAATTAAGCTTACTGTACTGTTTCTAAAGGATTTCTAAAACTTAGTCAACTTAAAAGAGAAAGGCAAAGCATGCGGTTTTCCTTTTGTTGACAAAATCAGGATGTGACTGTACGTACTCAACTGCCTATCACTCAACAGAGAAACTTAACAGCAGCTCTGAATGTGTCACAATGAAATTTAAGGTCCAGCTGTTTTAGTGCATAGTGAATACCACGGTAATGGGAACTGCATGAGCAAGGGAAGGTCATGTGACCTATGTATGTGACTTACTAAATTCCTACTTTAGGGCAACCTCTCTCTCAAGCACGTCAAGTCCTTGTTATATTCGCATATATTCATTAAATCAGATATAGTATGTGGTAGAGCTAGGCATTTGCCATTGTAGTTAAAAATGAATGGATTTTATACAAATTTCCCCAAGCAGACACTCACATGGCCTGGAAATAACATGAGATTTTACTCTACAATGTATCTGAGGATCTCAAATACCGATCTTATTCATTTAGGCACCCAGAAATTAGTCTCCTAACATTATTTCAGACAGAGGAGCTATACCTGTGGCAATGTGCTCATGGATCTGAAGGACATCTCAGATGAGATTTGCCATGAGAAGTCAAAACTCTCAGCTTCCAATTCTGAGCATTAACAGCATGGCCACCCTTCTCCCAACTGCTGTGTAAAGTTTCTCATTCAGAATAATAATTCAGTAGCTGCAGTTGGGAAAATTGGAATTGTATTCAGTCACTGGAACAGGTTGGCAATATCAGTGGGACAAAGAATTTTCATAGAATCAGCAGCTGCTGAGAACATGAGATAGTGCCTCAAAAAGTTCCTACATATACACTTCCCAATTTCTTCCTTTTCTCTCAAAAAATTCCTGGTCTTGTGAACTAGGAAATAACTGGGCAAAGTGCATATGGCTTTTATTGGTGAGGTATGTGTGTGCAATGTTAGAAAGTGAAAATCAAACACGTGCTGTAACTGAACTGTGACCTCAATTCACAATGGCATTTAATCCATGTACTCTTCCTCCCCTTTGAAACGAGGTACTTAATTTTCTGAGACTAATATGGGGCACTGAGGTCCAGAAATGTCATACTTTCATAGGTAATAAAATTATAATACTTGAGAACACTGCAAGCAGTGAACTTTGTCCTTTTTTAGTCAATAGAAAGACGAACATTAGTTTAAATCTTTTCTCGCTTCATCCTTGCAGTCATGATGCATTTCTCTCCCATTTTTAGATTTTCTGGGCTGATTCCACTAGACTGTGGAAATCACTCTAGAAATAGCTGGCATCTAATTTGGATTCTACTTGTGCGTATGGGTCAGTAGGCCAAGGGATCTTTGAAAAGCCTTTTCAATGATGTTATCAGAATTTGAACTTATTGAACATTTGTCTGATTTGACCTATATTAACTTAAATCGACAGATTTCTGATAACATAGCTGAGTGTAAATGAGATAGCTTAATGCAAAGAATTCTCTGCTAAACCACAGGACGTTATTGATGTGCTAAGGGTTTTTTAAAAAGCCAGTAGAGAATTACGTTTGTACTGTCCTCATCCAGATTCTGAAATAAAGCTGAAAGTAATGACATGCTAATAAAACAGGAGGAGGAAACTGGTGCAGAGTAGTTGCTGTGTCAGCGTGTCGGCTCCTGATGCAATCATAGGAATCCTCCTTGATTATAGTTAGAAATGACATGTTTAGTGTGAGGCTAGTTCCAGCTGAGGTGAGCAGTGGGGGTGGAAGTGAAATGAACAGCATCTACTTTTGTATAATTTTGAAGAATTTCTTCCTTTTTTAATAGTGTTGTTGCATCGTTTTTCTAGACAGCGAGTGTCTTACAGTATTTGTAGGAATAATTTGCTTTTTCTCCTCAGCTGTTTATTACTTTCTGAAACAATTTTTCTTAGAGCCAGAAGGGTTCCTTTTAGGCAAGTACTCCAAATAAGTTTGCAGCTCTACATGAAGATATGAGAAAGCATATAGGTCTCACTGTGGAAATAATGTTTGAGTCTGATACCCTTTATTTGGGGTTGTTTGACTTGGTTAAATGACTGTATTTAAAAGAATACACATAAAAACTTCAGTGTGATTTCAGGCCTCAACAACAAAAGAAAATCATACCTCATACATAATGTTAAAGTTAAGCTTTAGTTAAAGGCTGTGTATTGAGCTAGATGTAAAAATTTTGATATGCCTATTTCAGATTAGAAAGATCACCCCGTCAATCAGAGGATAGTTCCTGAGACCACAATGAAAGGAAAATATTCCGGCAATGTTAGCACAATCCAAACAATGCCTTTCACCTTTTCATTGAAATGGTTTTTCGTTTAGGAAAAAACCAAAAATAATGTCCCTTCCTCCCAGCCCTGTAATTTAGAGTCATGGAATGCAGTTGAAAGAGGGACATGAAATTTTATATATGAAAAAAGGGAAAATTTGAAAATTAATCAGGGAGGGTTTTTTGTCCTGGTTTTCTTTTGGTTTTAGTTTTCCAATTTTATTTAACAACTGAAATTAAAATTTGAGAATCAATTATGTAATAGAATTTATCCTATCACTGTTTGAAGTGTAATGCATGTGCTGCTATGCACTGCCATCTCCTGAAAGGAACAGTGTAATCTTTATTATATCTTAAAAGGCTTTTTGTGTAGCCAAATTAGATCCTCTAATGAATAAAGCCTGAGTTTCTGACAGAAGACAATCTAATTCCTGCTAAGATACTCAGGCAGGACCTATGATTAGAACTTTTTTTTTTTTTGCAATTCACCTATATATTTATTTGTTTTACCTATGGAGATACTCCTACACTAGAGCACGTGTAAGGTATAGTGTTTGTGTAAGGTATTTTCTTTAAAATGTCAGATACAGTATTGGTAATAGAAGATATTTTGAAATTGGCATCTGAAACATGGAGCCATAAATGAAATAAGCAGTGATCAGAGCAAAAGTGGAGAAATTGTACTAAAGTGAGAGTGTGAAGACAGCATGGAGTTTCATCTAATCCAGTTCCTTATACGTTCAGATGCTGTTAGAGATAGGATTTGTTTCAGACTGAGAAATGGGAGAAAAAAACATAGGTATTTGTTAGGAATATCTGTGTGTGAAAGAAACAGATAAATTCTCAAGAAGGTTCATCTGTTGAGAAACTTAATGCATTCCCCAGTCCAACATCATCTTGGGAGCTGCCATCTGCTGGCCAGTGGAAGGGCTATGGGGTAGAAGGGGATTTTTATGATGACATATGGAAAAGAAAGCTAGATACCTGAGACTTTTCTATATCCTCTACTCAATAAATGACCTGAATTATTTTGGGGACAAAGCCACGCTTAAGATGACACTTCCCATCTGTGGAATAAGAAGCTGTTCTCTGCAGTGTTGTCTGGAAAGTCTTTGTTTTGCCATGCTGTTCTGCAACACGGTCGACAGCTGCCCTGTGCATGTGCATGAAATCTGTGCATGTTCATTTCTTTACAGTATAGCATTTGTTACAGAGTTACTCTACAGAGATAGACTAATTACTCTAATTATTTTCCAATTTTTTTTCTTAATTTTACCCTTGGTACTTAGTAGCCATGTAAATTTGTTCCTTCAAACGTTTGCTGGTCTATGTCACTGTCATCAGTATAGGTGTAACTCCAAAATGTGTGGGTTCGGTTTGAGTTCCATGAGGTTAGAAACATGTTTTAAGTTATGTATTGGACAAAGTCTCTTGTACCCTTAACTACTACATGGATACACAAATAGCCGTCTTTGTGGAGAAGACACAGTTTGCAGCATCTTGAATACCAAGCCTATTCTCTGCCATGTGCAGCTTTGCTTTATGGAGCTAAATAAAACAAGGGAAATTGAAATGGGGACATGAGAGAAAAATGAATGTTTTCAGCTGAGATTTGCACAGAGATGACAGGTGAATGAGGTGGAGAGGTAAAGAACAGCTGTTCCAGATGGTAGCAGCTTCAGGAGGGAAAATGCTGGAGTCAAAGCGGTCAGATTGTAGGAAGAGATGATGCTCATGGAGGATGAGTGGTGCTGGCAGGGAAATGAGTGTCAGAGGTCAGTGGAAAAAGCACAGTAAACACTGTGTATGAAGTTTATTTATCTTAAAGTAACCATTTCCTGTAAATAAATCTTTTGTAGTTCTTTTCATCACTGATTGCAGGTGTTTATCTGAAATCATCAGTGATCAGCATTTTCTATTATCTTTGTCTGCCTCAACACGTACACTGCCTTAGTTGAGTTTTGTACTGACAACAGACACTCAAGTTTTTTAAAGTCTGTTTTTGAAGCATCCCTTCTGTGTCTTTAATCTACTGCCTGAAAATGAAAGCTTTAGAGGTGCTTGAAAATTTAATAGCCTTGATTTTAAGGTTTTAAACAATCTAGCATTCTTCATGAGACTATAACAGTGTAATTTGAGCTATCTCTACATAAATAATTCATACAAGAAGCAAATGTAAAATAATAGGCAACTAATGATGCTAAAAGTGACACTATAGTTTAAAGAAAGATGTAAAAACAGGTAAAATCTCTGGATAAGTCTTGGAGTTCTTTTCGTGACACCTGAAGAATTGGTTGTCTGAGGGTTGGGCACTCTCACTTTCCAACTCCTCTTGAGTTTGATTGTTCCATGTTTACAATGTTCTGCTTAAATGCTGTGGAGAAATAGGCAGAACAGTCACTTTCTGTCAGATTTATAAAGGCGGAACTTATTTTAATTAACCATTTAAACTTAACTTACTGACTTTGAGTTGACTCAAAGTTGTTTTACAAATCCAATAGTTTACATTGAAGGCTGACCTGTCTGTTGATCATGGGTGTCAATTCTACATCATTTTCCCAGTGCTGCTACCATTTTAGGCTTAGTCTCGCATGATATAAATGTTTCCCTTCAATTTATGTTTTAAAATATGTCAAAATGAAGAAATTCTGTATATTGTGAAGTAGCTTCTGGGCTTTGTGTTGAGATAACTGCTCTTCAGGAGTGAGTGAAGGGATGATGTTGTAGCATAAAATATCTTAAGTGCTTATGATTAATCCATTGGGATACTGCAGGTGAAAGGTGCAATGTGATTTTGGTCTTTTTTTTTTTCCCTCACAGGGGCAATTTTTGATGAATCTGCCAAAAAAGATGAGGAAGTATTTCGAATGGCAGTTGCTGATCTCAACCAGAATGATGAAATCTTACAAACAGAGAAAATCACATGTTCAGTGACGTTTGTGGATGGCAACAATCCTTTTCAGGCGGTTCAAGAAGGTAGGACAACTAAAGAGATTTCCTGTTGTTGTTTCTGCAGTGACTTGCAAAATACTACCCTGATAGCTTCCTAGTTTTGTGAGAATTTTTAATTGTTGTTGGCTTGTTTTTCTATGAAATATAAAATATTGCATTTAATTTTGCATTTAGCTGCTTTGGTCTGTGTAGGTCTAGTGACTTAAAACTGTAAAGTCATTTATCCGTTTTGTAAGTATAGGCTGTTGGAATGTGGGAAAGAAGTCTTTTTGCCTACATCTTTCCCTTCTTGCAGGCCTCTTAGGAGTTATTGTCAAGCCAATGACTTCTTCCTACTACTTTTTGGTTTAGTGTCATGCAGTTAATGGCACTTATTTGTAAAACAAAAGTAATTGTGTGGATAACCTTTTCAACCCACACACCTGAAAAAGTTACCAATTTTAAAGGAGGGATTAGAGATAATCTGATCACTCAGAAAGTTGCCTGTGTCTTATATGATTTTGTACTCAGTCTGTCCTTTGTCATTCCCCAATTATTGGACAAGGGGTGACAATGTTGCTTTGGGCTCCTGTGATGATAGGATGTAGGATGATAACAGAATATTTGAAATCCCTCTGAGCTGGATTAGTAAATCACTGGTGTGACCAAGCAGTTGTCTGGAAAGACAGCCATGAGAAGTCTTTACAAGTATGGGTTCAAATTTGGTTTGTAAACATTTGTTACTTCTTTGCTGTTCTGACATACTAACTTCTGTCTGAGATGCAAAAGATGCTTAATGTAGGTATATTATTAGACTTTTCTTAACAAGAAAACAAAATTTTGATGTTTTTCCATGTCCTTATTGGCTCTATATTGACACTTGAGATTTAAGGGAAATATGCGTATAGTTACTCCACTATTTGTGAAATCAGAGATTGATACCAGTTTGGCTTCAAAAGACTGTTGACAAGACAATGCTAATGAGAAGGGTTAAAATGCTTATATGACAGTGTTTTTTACCAATGACTTTCTTAATTTTTGAGAATTCGGTAATTATTTTGTTCTGTTAAACTTTACAAGTGGATAGACCTGTCTAATGGGAACGGTTGCAGTCTGTGCTTGATGAGGCTGATGCTGAAAAAAATGTGATTTTGAAAGTATTCCACTTAGAATCAATTCAATCTCTTTCAGTATGAAAAGGCTAATATGAAAATTGAAACTATCTGATACTTTTAGAATTCAGAGGGGAAAAGTGAACTAAGCATTTTAAAGATACTTTCTGCACTGTTGCTATTTAAGGTTTGTTGGTTTTTGTGTGTTTTGTTTGTTTTTTTTTTCCAATTCATCCAGGAGAGATAATGGCATCTGATGCCATGTGCTTAGCATTGATTAACACTGAAACTTAGCAATTAATTTCCTTTATCATTGTGGTAGATTAGTTGCAGATTATTCCACAAAATGATGTTTTTAGCATCTTTTTTACTTCTAACTTAAAGAAAGTAGAACATTCTAGTCTAGTCTAGTAAAGTAGAACATTCCAAAGGACTTCATAACCTGATACTTCAATATTCAATTACTTATTTTGTGCAAAAGTTATATTTGTCATTGTCGAAAATATCTTGCTATGGTCAACATTTGAAATGTGAATGGAGCAGGTTTGACATAAATTTCATTACCATCTGTGTGGAGGTGAAAGGTCTGTTATGATATTGAAGAATTCAAGAAATTAGTTTCCATTAAAAACTGGTTTTTGTAAATACATGGTCAAATACAGCTACATGCCTAGCAAGCATCATATTCACTATCTTGTAAGTGCCCTGTGTTTTGTTTGGAATAATTTGAGTCAAAAACAAAGGTTCTGTCTTTTGCATGTGTGTATCTGTGAAATTTTGCTTTTTGAATTATTTTACCGCAGTTAACCTATTTTCTTTTGATTTAACTGAACGAAGGCATAAGCTGCAGTGTAATGTTACAATTTCTTTGCACCAGTTTCCTGCTTTCTTCTTTGCTCTCTATCTTTATATCACTTGTCTCTTGCTCTCAATTGCATTTCTTACAAGTGTTAGTAGCAGGAAAGGGGACCACTCTAACTTTTGTCACATATTACATTGTTTATACCTGGGACAAACACTTAGCAAAAATGCACTGTACTAAGCTCCAGAGAAAAAGTTCGTTTAAACACTCAGGACATTTTTGTCTTCTGTTTCTAAAAGAAATACTAGAACAAGGCTAAATCTCATGTTTTTAAAAGTGCATGACATTCAGTATCCCCCAACTTGCCTTTTTCATGCAAGCATGAGCCCTTCTTTGGAATCATAAAAATGTTGAGTCTGAGGTACTCTCCTATCAAGCAGAGCCTAATGTTCACAAAATTATACTATTTATTTATTATTATATTCTACTATTTGTTTTAATTATTTTATATAAACTACTTGACATTTTGCTTTTAGTTCACAATATCTGGGGGTTTTTTTAATGTTTTGACTTTTTTCATATCATCTAAACTACAGAAGAGCCTGTGAGAAAACATCTTTTAATGCTTGGTAAAATGCTAATTTAAAGCATTAAATCCATAGCAATAACTTTAAATGGGTCTAAATTTGTTTAAACCTACCTGTTTTAGTCAACAGAGAAGGTTAAAAAATTTGCCTAGGACTGTGAATTTCAAAAAACAAGACATGAGCAAAAACCTCACAAAACAAGACACGGAGGAGATACTTAAAAAGTTATTTTTCATAATGATCCACTAATGGAAAGCATGCAGTATTTCTTTTATTTCATTAAATTAGCAAAATTAGCAAGTAACTCCCAAACAATTTAAACATAAACACTCAGACACTTCATAATGATTTTGGGATGTAAAGATTAATACAAGAGGATCAGTTGCTGTGTGGTACTGTGTTCTTCCCTCTGAATCTGTTTTTATGAATTATTATGGTGCCCTTAAATGTCTTCCATTTGTACCTTAGGGCATCTCATTAACAGTTCTGATTGGAGTGATGATACTATAACAAAGCTGAGTGGTTTTACCCTGAAGACCTGTGAATGACATGCCCCATAATATCACTGAAAGTGCCCTCAGGGGCAATTTGTAGGCATGTTTTAGTGCACAGAAATAAGAGGCAAAATTCTTTAAGTTAGGGGAACTGTTCTTCCCTTTGGTACATGTTCTGTCAGAAAGGGCCAACGGTGGGTGTGATGCAGATGTTTTGTGTGATTCATGCTCCCATGTCAACATCATGGAGTAGTGTGGGAACCCGTGGAGGGAAGTCCAGGATAAACCCAGTTGGTAGGTCAGAGTGAAGACCAGTGAAGTGTACTGCCAGATGTGCATAGCTCCAGCCTGACACACACAGGGGAGCGTTTGCAGAAGAAGAGAGTGGCTGAGAAGGGTGGCTGAAGCATGTAGGTGGTGCACCTCGTGGAAGCTGCAGCCCAGCTCTGAGAGGTCACAGTAACACACACCTGTGGAAATGTCCAACACGGCATATTCCTCCCTCTCTACCTTTCTTTCTTCAGTACAAAACACTTCATAATGTCCAAAGTACTCTTCTATGAATGTCTCAAAATATTTGTGTGCTTGCTGATAGAGGAAGAATATCGTGGCTGGCCTTTTTATGCTGTGCTTGTGTTGGGTACCACAAAGGGAAAGCAGAAATTTAGGTTTTCTCTGTATAGTTATTGAAGGAAGTAGGGATAGTCAGTTTTTGCATGATAGCAAGTCGGTAATTTGGCACTATGAAACAAGGAATTATGGTGCCAGATCCATACTATTGGTAATAATACATATTAGTATAAACTTTACTTCTTTTCCTGTGAGATTTCAATTTACAACAGTATTTAAATAGGAGTAGGATTGACCTTCCAAAGGTTTTGAGTTCTAAATATACTTAAGCTGAAATTATTTTTTGTAAGAGTCTTGTTTCTATATTTTTTTCTAATGGACTGTTTTTCCTTTCACTGGGAAATTTGATTGAAATAAATATAACACTGTTTTTCTTGTTTGTCAGAAAATCATCCTGTTCTCTCATCTTCCTCTTGCTTTTATTATTCTTGTGCTTACTTCAATACACTAATAATTAAAGCTTAAATTTTATGGTTCAAAGCCTGCCATTTCCTCCAATTCTCAATTTATCATTAATAATATGATCACACATTTGCTGAATGGCTAGTATAAAATATGCAATAGCCTGTACATTTTTATGGCAAGGGGAGGGAAGGGGCAGCTTTGGTAACTTGAACCAGAGGTAATAATTTGGTTTGTGTGAATCTGCCTCCTTGGGCAGCACAGTTTCTACAGCCCTCATGTTGCTATTTCCACTTTCACACCAGGAGTTATAGATCAAACTCTGCAGGAGTTTACAGTGCTCAGGGCATCCACAGCATCTGGAGGGTAGTCAGAGCTCAGCAGGACCCATCTCCAAAGATGTATATTGTTCTTGGAGATCCATTGGCGATATTTTAAACCTCGTGGCAAACACTTTCTTTTCATTTAGTGCTGATTTTTTTTTTTTATCTTACTCTTTTCTCCTACCTCCTTTTTTTTTTTTTTGACAATATGACATTTTTACTGATTTTGAATAATAACTCCATAGTAATGCAATGTTTTCTTCTATAAACTACCTATAATACATGACAAATAGGTTTGACTGATGCTTTTTGAAATTCACTTTTTTGACACATTTTCCTATTGCAATCACATATATGTGAAGCTTATTTTTCTTTCTTTTTTTTTTTTTTTTAAACCAACCTTTTTGTCATTCAGGTTAGTCACCAGAGTATGCTTACAGACACCAACTTGAGCCTTGGTAATGGCTTTTGAAAGCTTATTGTGATCAGTGAAGTAAATAAGGCAGTGAGTCATAACTAAATGGGATTCAGCTGTAGAGTAGCAGAGGTTTGTAGGGCAGCAATATGTATGAAGGTCACATGCAGGATTTTATTCAAGCAAAGTTTTATGGTCAGAAATTACGACCTGATGGATACATCTGCCTTGGCCTTTGGGACTAGAGGAATGTAATAAGATTGTCCTTTCCCATTTCTCTGATCACTGTAGAAACCTGTTTAAATCCACAGATTTCATGGACTGCTAAACTTACTTTCACTTTGTGTCACTTATTTCTTCAAATTTCTCAGCTTTCCTTGTGCTGTTTATTAACCAGTACATGTTCAGTTTGAGATTAAACCTTTACCGGGTTGCACTTCTTCACTGCCCTTCCATTTCATTCCCGATTTGCTTTCTTATGTCCCAATAAAATGGATTTTGATGTGAAAAGATATACTGAGGGGGAAAAAAAATTCGAGTAGGATTTGAACCATAAAAAGTTAAGGGAGAAGAGGAGGAGAAGCATTTCAATAATGATATAAAACTCAAACGTAAAATCAGAAACTGCTGGAAATGTTTGCAATTGCAAATTACTTGTATGATGAGTACTTCAGAAAATATGGTAGGAGATTTTTTTGAATTACCTGTCCTCTGTGCATCCACATAATGTACCAGCTGTTGTGCCACTGTGCCCTGTTCTCAAAGTGCAGGGTGAGAAGCCTAGCACTCTTACACAGGCTTTGTTCTCATTTAAGTCTTGCTAACCCCACAAAATCAATCAGATCTCCAATTTGCAGAAATACACCATGGGAGTCCAAGTGTTGACAGCTTAAGAAAAAAGATCTTGCAACACTGGTGATAAAATCACGACAGTTGGGAAGACGGGTTGCATGGGAGAAGATCAGGGAGAAGGGAGGATTGAGCACTGATTGAACTAGAAAAGGGACAAGTAATAGAGGCTTAGTTTAAGATTAGCAGGATGCATATTTAACACATTTTCCACATCAATTTGAAAGCTATTGTGACCTTCCTTTGCCCGGAAGTATGCATGCTGCAAGCTGTAAGAGGAGGTCAGATTTATTGTCTATTGTACCTCATAGTGGTACAGCAGATACAGTAATTGCAAGACTTCCATTGCTCTCCAGCCTTTGAATTTTGAGCTCTGGTGTTTTCTAGTTCTCTAATTCTTGCTGTAGTAATGTTTTCTTCAGTTCAAGACAACTTCCATTATCTTTGTTTCCAGTTTGAAAGCAAACTCTGGCAGCTGTAAGCTGAACTAGGCTTTCAGATGCTTGAAGATAAAAAAAAACCCCAAACTTTATATTCATCTCCAAAAAGCTCCTTCTAATCCACGTAAATTAAAATAAAAAAATAAACAAATCGATCCATCAAGATTGACCTTCTCCAGGACAGCTTAAGCAATGTGAGAAACACGGTTTGAGGAAAAGAGGTGCAAGTCTTGACAGTCTGTAGTATTTGCAGATAGCAGATCTAAAAAAAGTTAATATATAAGATGTTAGGGCAGTTGAAGTATGTTTTCCAAATCACTGAGCCTAAGAGGGCAAGAAAGAGGCTAACTACAGTGCAGGCTAGGGCAAGATCCTGCCATCTTTTAGTTGCTTTTATTCATAGTGTCCCACAGAGTGCCTGAAATCCACTGAATGTACATTTTACGAACACTGTGTGTCTTTGTTGTGTTTTAAGGAAAGAATACTAGTGTTTCTATGGAAACCACTTTTTTCAGGTGACCAGGAAACCCAGTAGCATCCCACTGTTATACCTGACTGCATTGCAGCATTCAAATGCAACGGCAGGGCTGAAGGTGTTTACATAGAGTCACACATCAAACCAAGGTTATGGTGTTTCAGAGTTGACATTGCCTACCATACTACCTTTCTGCAGTCCTTTTTTCCCCTTCTGCTTTCACATGACTTGAAAACAGAAGGAGTGATTTTTCCTAACACTGGTGCCATTTCCCATTGTCAGTTGCCAAAGTTTGGCTCAACTTAATTTTTATGGCAGATTTTGACAGTTTTTATCAGAGCTTCCACTTTCAAATGACAGACAGGAATTTTAATAAGCTTGAAAGAATTTCCTTCCCAGTCTGTTGCTTAAGCATGTGACTCTGAGGCAGGCTATTAACCTCTAACCTCTTTTAAAAAGGTGAATCAAATAAATGAATAAACAACTGGACAAGTGTAATACCTTTTGATGGTGAGGTGCAGAGTGAATTTTATCATGTTACTGTAGGAATAGGTAGACAGGCTGATATTCTGCAATACTTACACTTTAGATTGGATAATTTCTGATTTTGCAATAGACATATTTCCCCTTGCAATTCATAAGTGCCCAGTGTGTGTTTTCATACATTAAACACGGTGCTTCACTCTCTGTTAATGTACCCTGACACACTGCTAGCAGTTTACTTTTAAGAGAGCTATGCAAATTGTGATGTGATTAAATAATATCAGTAGTACATTTAATTGTTTAAAGCCACTGTGCCTGAAGGTTTTTGGGGTATTTTAACAAACAGAAGGATTGACACAAAGTAAATGAGGGATGCCTCATCTTCCTAGATGCCAATTATTTAACTAGCACTCTGGGCTGTTAGTGCCCCAAAGTAGTCTCCTTAAATAAGTAATGGATACCCTATCTGGATTTCCTTCTCATCTTTCTGTGAAGCAATGTCCAGTAAAATCACTACAGCAGTCAATCATCACCGTCCAACCAGACATGTATATTCCTAGACAGGCCTCACAGCCTGCAAGCTTGCAGCAGGTTGTGGCAAGTACCAAGCAATGAATTGCTGCACTCAGCTGTTTTCTGCTCTGTGGAGTCCCCTAAGTTCTCTTGTAAAACAGTGTCAGTTGAAGATTTTGCTTTTTTTCTCCTGACTAAATTTCTCTGAATGATGCAAAAGTCACTAGGTCTTTATTTCACCTTACAGTTTAAGTACAAATATGAGTCCAACTGCTTACAGATCCATATTTGATGTATCTATCTGTATCAGTGCTTGTCTAAAAGTCAATATAGCTAATTAATTTAATTTTAATTAATTAATTTCTTAATTTAATTCTCCCCTTTGAGCCTTCCTTGCACTTCTTCATTCCCTTCTGTTTCATTTACAAACTGTTTTTGTTATAATCTCTTAACTCTTTGAGCATTGTATTCTGACTTGTATTTGAGGCAATTGGGTATTTATATGCTGCAAATAATTTTAAATGTACTTCTCTCTCTCTCTCTCTGTCTGTATAATCAGAGACAAAGTGTACTTTATGGAGGACAGTAGTGTTTTAAAATCTAATTTTGGTAATGAGGAAATGAGCCATGACAACTCTGGAGGTGAAGCCTGAAGTGAATTATGAAGGTCATTCTCTTAGATGGGGAAATTAATTATATTTTAGCCTGGTTCTCTGTTACTTAGACCCTTTATATTGTGCACTACCAAGTAATTTTGACTAAATATCAATTTATGAAAAATTATCTGAGTAAAAGAGCACAGTTACAAGGACAGATTTTGAAAGTAGGAAGAGTTTTATTAAAACACTAATCATATTAGAAAATCATAACCTTTCATGTTATTTTTCTGAAAGGATGGCTGCTATGGGATTTAATGCTCGTTCATTTTGACTCTCGGTGGGCCTTTAGTTTCTGTGATTACTGGCTCTGGCTCTTCTGAAACTTATTTTTATCCTTAAAACCCAATCTTTTGAAATTCTTCATTGTGCAGTCTGGAAGAGATTGAGGAGAGCCAAGCTGCTCTGAAAGATGCAACCGATAAGTGTAGCACTCGCAGGGGGGAGATGAAACAGGTAGTGTTGATGGTAATCAGAAAACATTTACTCTGAGCCTGGAATAGACACGGGAGCCTTGCAGAGCCGTTCATGTGCTGTTGACACACAGGAGGGAGTTTGGGCTTGGGATCTTTATGTAAGGGTATAAAGCATTAACACGTGGGGCTTAACTTCATGTGGAAATTAAGCACCTGCTTAAAGACTTTCCTGAGCAGGAAAATACTTAAGCAGTCCCAAATCAGTGACTTAATTTTCTTTGGCAGCTGGTATTCATTATTTTGTTTACTTTAAGGGCATATTTTCTCCAGAAACTTGTAGATCGTAGCAGCATTTTCACATTCTGCACCTCTGGTTGTCCAAATGAGCCAGGTGGCTGTAGCTCCTCTGCTATTGCTGGAAGCAGAAAATATGGCTGCAGGTCATGGCTGTGCCTTGTGATATCTGGAAAAAAGTTTGAAATCACAACGAATCTTCCAGAGTGCCAGGCCACAAAACACAGCTAAATAAGTAAATGCCTACAGAGGTTTGGCTTCTGACACTGTGTTTCATGACAAGAGGGTTATGATGTACAGGGCTTTGGTCATCAGAGTACCAGAGAGCTGTACTTAGAAATTGCAGTTTCGTGTTACAGGTAAACAATTTATGTTCAACCTATCCCTTCGTGACCTGGTGCAGGAAAGGAAGCCAGCAAGCTTTCATTTTCAAAAATGTTATGTCTCTTTAGCACCAAGCTATGGCTCAGTGGCAAGCCCTGTGATAGCCAGCCCTTGCTAAGGGCACAGGAAGGAAGCAGGAACTCCCCATTCCACGTGCAGCTTGCTGTAATGTTGGATGACAGAGGCTGAAAGTATATGATCATTAATAGGTCAAAAAAACAGCTGCCTTAGGAGAAGAGACTTATGCAACTCTGAAATGCCATTGCAGTGAAAAAGGGTGCCAAAACTTTGTTTCCTGAAGAGAAGACGAATGTTTCAAGAAGATGGAATCCATTCAGACTTACCAGAAGGAATTTAAAAAAAAAAATAAATTGCATGGGTTGTAAAAGCTAATGTGCTCTTTAGTGGGTGCGATCTGAAGAGAGAGGTGATGCAAAAAGATGGACTTTTCAAGACACTTGTAAAAAGGCTCAGTAGTTCTACTTAAAACATGAAAGTTTAGTTTCTCCCTGAGGTCTTTACTAATCCTAATTCTCTGATAGTAGAAAGGAAAAGAGAGTAAATTGGTATGGATGAAGAAATAATATAACTTTTGCTTGGTTATCTCGCCTTTCTGATATTTTCTGTCTCTTAAGTATATTTTTCGCTTCATCTTAATTTGGCACTGATGTATCAAATGGTGAGCCAAGATCATATTCTTCTGTGTGCTTGGCTTGTTGAGTAGAGTAGAAACTGCTTCCTGTAATGAGAGCAGGAGAGAGTCTAGACATTTGCAGCATAGGAGCAAGTAGTACCTAACTCAGTTGGATTAGTCAAACACAGTTACCTTGATTTGGAATAGTACTGAGTGTAAAACAAACCTCTAAAAACAGACTTAAGAAAATGTTTTTAGGTAATGTTACTTGCTGTGTTAGTTTACATGACGTTAAAATATGTACTGTTCTATGTTATCCTAGAGGAAAAAAAATCAAACTATTCAGAAAAACATTTTCCTATGTTACAGAAAGCAATAATTTCTTTGTAGTCTTTGCTAGTAACAACTACGTCTTTCTTAATACTTAAATTATATCTATCAATAGCATATAACAGCATTATATTGACAGTTACTGGGAATTCTGCAGTTGGGACATGTTTTCATTGAATTTCATTATTTGGAGGTCAACATCCAGGGAAGCCCCATGCACAGTAATTGCATGGCTCAAGTCACAAGTTTTTAAGCATAAAACATGCCTTTTTTTTTTTCAATATTTGAAAATAATCAAAATTTCTTTTTTGAAGAGCTTTGCAAGCAGTAATAATTTTACTGTTCATATTACAATACACTATGGAGAATTTCTCTAACACTGTTTCTTTCTCTCTGCATAGGATTCATGTCTGGAAATCTACCATTAAAACTTATTGTGAAGGGTTTTTTTTATCGGAAGGGAGAATAAGCAGTCATACTTCATGCAAAGTACTACTTAAACCTTCTCTCAGCTCAGTCTTGTTTGAGTTAGGTTCTGATTCTTCACAGACAAAGTGCCATAAAGACAATTTGATGTGTTATGATGTGTTACAATGTATTACATAACATCAAAATTCTTTAAGAATTGGTTTTCACATATAAAAATTAATTGTGGATGTAAAAAGCGGGGCCAGCTATGGCTAGTCTCTGTTCCTCCTTCTTTCAATAAACTTGACAAGAAAGGAAATGTATTAAGATGCTTGTTTATAGCAAGTTCAGTAATCCTAGGATTCCTTTGAATTTGAGCACAACTGGTTTCAGAACTCAAATCACTTTTAAAACTGAAATATACCTATTAAGTGTTTTTGATCATGCCAGGATTGTAACTCAGGATTTTCTAAATTGAGTTTGTGTGTCAAGTCCCAAAATAGGTTTATGCATGTAACACATCTGCCAGTTCACCTATATTTCTCCTCTCTGTGGTTTTTTGCTCTTCAGACATTAATTCCATGTGCAATCTAACTTCATGAGAAAGTTAGAAACTTCTGTAAATCAGCAGATGTTCCTTGTGCAAGCTCTAGGTGGTTCCCATAGTGAATGTACTGGATCAGCTTCTATTCCTAGCCAGAACAGGTACTGGAGGAGTGCACATGGAATCAGGAGCCTCCTTTGGGAACTGCTGATACTTAAACTCTGACACGACCTATTCCTCAAAAAACAATTTTGGACTTTGTTCCTTATATAATATGATGTCAGTTGCTGCTACAGTTGGGATGACTTTGAAATGCATGATTCCTTGCTCTAACCTATCAACAAGTTTATGTTCTGCAATTTTGTAAGGAATGCACCTTGAAAAGCCATCCTTTCAAACTGGAAATGGGCAACCAAAATCAGCAGCTTCCCAAAGCATTAGAATGGTAGAATCCTTTTTGCACTCTTCTGTTAATATTAAGGACATTATTAAAACTAGTTAACACATCAGGGTATTGGTTTTTAAACTTCAAATTATTTTCTGGAGCTTCTATTTAATAAGAATAAAATTTCATTATTTTGCAGTGTTCGTTACTTTAAAAATTGTCACCTTTTAAGAGTTGGTTCCATATAAAGGTATAACCTATCAGGGAGTCTTAAATTCCAGACTTTTCTTTTATCTCTTTTTTTGCTACTTGGTATTTTGAAATCTGTTTTCCTATGTGTTTATACTCTGTGCCTTCAGCTTGTACACTTTGCAATTTTATAGACCATATTTTGTTATTGCAAAATGCTGTTATTGAGGAAAAACTTGCTGTGAACAAACATACTGCAAGGTCACACTTTTCTCTTGTATTAATGGGAAGTGAATTTGAGGAAGGAAGAAAATTTGAGCCTATCACCATTACTAATAGTGACTTGAGAGCTTGTCCCTTTTATTTTTCATATGTAATAGTGTTCAGCACAGGGACCAACTCTTGTTGAACCCTCCTCATTGTCTTTTCATTGGCTTCAGGAGTTGGACTTAATTATCCTTGTGTATCCCTTCAGCAAATTGGTGTGGTGACTAATGCTTGGAAGCATCAGGCTCAGCAAATCCATCTGATAACTCGAGTGTGATCAGTTGTACAAGAGCAAGCTGGAAAATATTACATGTAAAAAATCCGTGGACTCAACAACGTGGCTGTTGCAGTGATTTTATTCAAAGTCAAGGCTGAAAATAGAATTAAAATCTCATTAACATATTAGATTATATTAGGATATTAGGTAACTTAGTGTCTTGTGTGTTTTGCAAAGTTTCCTTGCTGCACAGGATCCTGGTGTGCGTCACTGCTCAGTAAAATTTATTTCACACTTAAATTCAGATTCTTCACAATGCAAAGACGTGTTCAAGCTTAGTAAAATTAATTGAAATATTGGAAATTTAAGAAAAGTCTATCAAAAACCGACAGAAGCAACGTAGCAAGAGACAAACTACTATCATATTTTTTCAGAGAAGATTTCTTTCTCACAAATTGGCAGGCTGAAGTGTGCCACTGATGTGTAGGAAAATAGTGAGAGATAGTACAAAGTGAAGAATGTGAAAGCAATATTTAAAGATTTGTTCATGCCTTTCCAAACAAGCTTGATATCATACATGTTAGAATGGAGTGGTGTTAATGCTGGAGATTTTGATAAACTATCCAGAGGACAAATGCAAAAAGTTCATGGTGACTTTTTTCATGCTTTCTAGGAGATGCAGGAGCCAAGTAAACAAAAATGTAGGTGTTTAAGAGTTTGTTGACTGTATCACAATAAAAATGGCATGAAGACTTTCCCTGCAACTTCCTCAGATTTTGGACATTACTGCCACTTGGGAAGCAGTCCAGGTTTCATTGCAAGACTTACTTATATAAGAGGGCTTGTATGTTTTTGAGGAACAAACATCCCAACTTGAAACAAAAGATCTTTTTAATGCAATTTTTGGTGAGATCTCTGCATCACGGGAGATCTCTACTTTTTACTCAGCTGCAGGATTACAGGGTGAATAAAGGTTCTCTTATCTAGGAAATGATTACTTTCTTCAGCTTTTCAAACTGCTCTGTTTTTTGAGGTGAATTAGGATGGCTATTTTGATTTCAAAAGATAAGTGTAAGTCTTTACACATATCTACTGTTCAGATTTTGCAAAGTTGGAGAACTTTAGAAGCATTAGGGTGAATGTGTGTGGCTGCTGAAGGGGTTAACAGACTTTTCAATTACATCAAAGAAGTTTAGTCCTAAATAGTTATCTCTTGGAGAGAGCTGTATTCTATAAAGTATACAGAAAAGGTGGAGAAACACTCTTGCACACACACAAAAAAATCTGTGCTGTTTTTTTCTTTTGGAATCTGAAGAAGAAAGGCTTGCAGCCTCTGAGGGCCTCAGTTGTGACACACAGAAGAACTTATGCAAAATTAACCACATTTATTTTAACTGTAAATATTTATCAAGCAAGAGTAAATTATATCATTACAGGGTCTAAAAATGTATTTGTTTATCTGATTCTTTTGTAACAGAAAATGAAACCTTTAGAAAAATATGAAATGCACTTACTTGTCATGAGTTGAAAAATTTTCTAGTGTTGCTGACTAATCCAGGATATCTCTTCTTTTTTTTTTCCCCTTTCAATTTCTATTCAGGACTCTCAAATTAGGTTAAAACAGTTGAAAAACTATCTCCCATGAGGTTGGGTTATACGCTTTTAATTGGTGTATAGATCACAGAAAGATATATGAAGGGTTTAAGCCTAATTCTCTACCTCTCACTTTCAAAACAGAAATTGAGTGGACAGCCATGCCTGTAACCTCTGTTGGACTCTGCAGAAAACCTGAACAGTGACATTGCAAAAAAGGAATGGGTTTGCATTTTTCAGCTAATAAAGGATCTGCAGATTTGTCTTCTAATCTGCCATGTCTATAAATTCTTGTTACTTATAACTAGCAATGCATTAATGGACAAAAATGTACTGCAATTAAGAAAAGAAAAACAGCACCACCAAAATAATAGTTTTGGATAGACATGTATGTGAGTACATACAGAATATTAACTTGTGATAAAATTCTTATTGTTACCAAGGCTACAAAAGTATACATGATGTCATCTTCAAATGCATCAATAATTTTTTCCATTAAACCTATCATTGTAGCAGCAACTTGAGCATTTGAAATAGGCATTTCCTAAAGCTTTACCTGGCATAAAAATCACTTGGCAGATGTATCTGTCGTGCAGAGTCGTTACATCTGGCAGGTGGAATATATATCTTGAAAGAATAAATTGCAGTTTTGGAAGTATCAGACTTTTGGAAAAGTAAAATATGATTCCCAGGTTGTATGGGACACTTGGATGAAAGGGAACTTTGAAATGTTTACCTACTTCTGGCAACTTGTCTGCTATCTGATTATTTAATAAATTGTTTATCTACAGATTAATATAACTATAATAATATAATTTCATATTTCGACTCTCAGGATAGAATTACATAGAGAGAAATATTTAAGTGTAAACTTAAATGGTCTGCTTTATGGGGTTTACCTTTGGTGTTTTCAGGCTGCCTCTTGAAATAGTTGAATCAAGTTTTGTTTTTCTGATTACTGTGCTCTGGAGATCACTAAATTTGGAAGGAGCGCATGATCCTTGGCTGGGTTCCCTATGGCAGACCTCCTCATTACAGATCTGCAGGGCTATGATCATATGGATTATTAACAAGAAATCTAGAATGGGCCAAAGTGGCTCGAAGCGTACTTTGTACCCAGAGAAATTTATTTGTGATAAGCAGGGATATGAATTCAAAGAGAAATAACTATTTCTGATCTAATCTTTTGAACAGATCTTTTGGAACAAATTTCCATACAGGTAGAACCTAAGCTGTTCAAATTTAAGACTACAAACTACTTGGAGACAAAGTTTGACCGTAATGTGTAGGAGAACATAGAAAAAATCCTTTTATGTTTAGAATACTTTGCTTTGATTTTCTTGTTGCTTAATATTTGCATATGTGTAAAAAACTTACCTAGTTTGGAGAAGATGGAAGAGGGTAAGGAGAGAGCAGAAGGAAACTTTGGAGTGCTCCTTGATGTGGAATTTTCCATTCTTTTGTCTTGGTGTTTTACTTGGTTCTCTACCTATACAATATGAGGTTTTGATCAGCATTTTATTTTCTGCAGAATAAAAAACTTGCATAAGATTTCATTATAGACAAACTGCCTTGTGAGCTTACCTAGGAGCTGCTCTAGGCATGGCTGTCTTTTCATGCAGTCTTACCTCTCCAGGCAAATAGCACTTCATACAAAGACATATTTTGAAATTTTCTAAAGTAGATTAAAAAAATATATATTTCCACGTGAGGGTACCTGCACTTTAGCTCAACCTTATACAATTATCAGACTGATTAGTACCAGTTATAGCCTGTTCTCTGATTCTCTATAGTTTGTCGTTATTCTCTTTGTATGGCTGATACCACAGTGAGAGGCTTATAGGTATCGAGTAGTAATATTTTTAGTATTGCCAAAAAAATCTCCTCTATTTCAATCTTTATTTTAAAAATTAGTACCAGCATATTAGCAATTATTTCCTCAGCTAACTTTTAGGATTCTTAGATTATAGGCATTTAGCTTTACTGATTTGGAAACATTTCTCCTTGGCAAATTAGATTGTTTCCATAAAATGCTTTAAAACTATACTGAAAATACATTAATTTATGAATGGTAGTGCTGCTTTTTCTCCACTGTCTCTGCTTGCAGCAGCCCAGCCTTCTTTTCTGTCTGCAGCATCAGGACCTGGGCTGTTCTGAACGGCTTTGCCCATTGTGTGATGATGATGATGATGATCCATCAGAAAAAGCAAGGCTATGATAATACAGTGCAGATGTTCAAGTAGACAAGAGAAATTTTCCCCAAACTGAGCTAATGCCACTTACCATTTTCAAGTTTTGGAGGCTCCTGTGAGTGCCATTTAGAATAATGCATGTTGTTGGAGGATTGAGAAATCCAGAGATAGGGTAGAGGACAGGTTTCAGAGGATGGTAATTGCTGTGACTTGAAGGGCACTGTACCTGAGCAGCAAGAATTAGACATCCCTGAGCATCATGAATGTGTTCTATTGCATTCACCCACTTCCTGTGGCATCACGTTCTGGTTGTTTTGAATAGCTGTACAAACAAATTAGATCTGTTTATTCCAACTAAAACTCTGAATACAGAGTAGCCAAGCTGAAGTTTATTGCCTGGTTCACCTTTTACTCCTTGCTCTGCATTATTGTAAGAGGGCAAGAGAGCTTCATGTTTTATTCAGTTAATACAATGTATATTTAATTTGCATTTTTAGTGTTTTCAGAGGTGAAAGATAACTTCAGCAGTGCTGAACGTGGTAATTTAATTGGTTGTAGGGCAATAATGAGATGCTCAGAAATGGCTTCATTGGGAAATCTTGCAAAGCCTTAAACAAGTGTACCATTCAAGAGCTCACCTGTACTGAACTGTCACACACCCATGAAGTAGCAGGGAGTTATAGCTGTGTAGCTGCCTCAGTGTTGCCTGTTCATTTAATTTGAAATGTTTGCAGGAGGAGAAACAAAACCTAAAGGGATGAATAGAGGCTACCAAGGCATGCTAAACACTGCTGAAAGCTTTCTTTAATTTCTCTGCCACTGGGAATGGTTGAGGTCATAATTTTACTTGTGTACCTTACAAATGGAGGAACAAAAAAATCACTTGTATTGAAAGGGAGTATATAAAGTTTGTGATAGTGAAGTTTCTCTCTCCTAATCCAAGGTCTGCCTGTGTGATCTGGAGTTTAAGACAGCATTTTTTACATGTGTAGATGGCGTGTTATGAAAGATACCACAAAAGATGAGACAGGAACACCCCAGGATTTCTGATGGCTAATGTATGCCTTTTGCTACCTTGTTTCCAACTTAGAGATGGGGACAATTCTATCAAGTAAAAGGATCTGCATTCTCCAAATTAGATGCTAAGGTGATAATATTTTCAACCATGCAAATTTTTCTGAGTACAAACTCAGATAAAAACATCTCTTTAATCAAATTAAGTTGGTCCAAAAAGGATATTTATCTGTAGTGTGTAATTGTACCATTCATTTTTTATGAAGTTGTTGTTGCCAAAATAGTGTTCACTCAAAAAAAGGTACTAGTTACTGGTCTTAGTGTTTCTTCAATATGGCTGAGTGTTGGCTTTTTAATGCTACTTATAACACTGGTGGTAGATCTAAGACTTCGTTTTCTCGAAAAGGTGTATGTCAGCAAAGCTGGTGTCCTAGTACTGAACTGCATGCAGACTGAGGCACTGTGTCTGCTTTCCTCTTCCAAACCTGTTTCTACATCTTCATTCCAATTTATGGTTTTAGACTAGCACCTTAAGCATATCTTGTGCCCTTTTCTTCATTTCTCTAAAACTTCTGTTTTGTTTCTCTCATTCTTTTGAAGTGTTCTTGAAATGCAGTGTTTTCTTAGTGTGAAGTTGATGACATCCATTACAACGTGGATATGAAAATAGCCAAATTTTTTACCTGAAGTGGGTTAATCTAAGATTACTCTCCTGCCTGTTCCCACAGTGATACATGTTCTTTATTATTTTTGTCCTTCTTGTATATTTTTTACCATTTGGAAACCAAAATTATGAATATACTCATTATTACTTATCTGAAGTTGATGAAGATGTTCTGTTCAATGTTCAGGAGCTTGACATTTTGTTCATTAACTTTCTCTTTTTTAGACAGATTTTAGTCTGCTTAACTCTGTAATGTACTTGGCACAAGAATCACCAAAAAAAAGAGGTGGGTGTGTTGTGACTCACCAGATCAAATATCCTTGCACCTCCTACCTCCTTCTTGTAAGACAAAATATACACACAGAATGGGTCAGGGAGCGACTTCATTGAAAGCATCAATTTAAAATTACATCAAAATAATTTCGGCAGCATCAAGCTATATCATTTGTAAGCAGTTTAATCCTGTATGAATTATTCTTTAGATAAAGGTTATTAATTACCATCTGCTGTTCAGTTAATGGCAACATACCAGGAAAGCACTCAGAGGCCTCCCTATTCACCTACCTATCTGTTGTAGTGAGTTGAGTATTTGGCTTTAGAGAAGAAAACTTCAAAGAAATTTTTCTGCCAGGCTTTTAAATTCTTTCAATTAATAAAATACAGATCAGCAGCATTAATTTTAAAGTCCAGATTAAAGTAGAAAGAGAGGAGAGAAAATTGATTGGGAATTGCATTAGGACTTCTGTGTTATCCCACTTACCAGCAATCGTTAAAATTATTACTGCAGGTGCATTAGTAATGAACTCCAGTCAAAACTGTCTCCAAAATGTGGCTGTTTCCTGAGTCACTGGTCTCTTTTCAAAGTTGCTGAATTTTTACTGCTTGTTTGGTTGTAATTTCTTCTGCTCGTCACTCTCTCTTTTCTTTCCCATAAGAATATTTGTCTTTGCAAGACATTACCACACAGTGTGATGTATTTTTCTCTGCTAACAATTTACCAAGGCCTGTTGAAAATTCTATTATTATAGCATATACAGTGCAATTACCTATTTAAAAATATGAAGTAAAAAAATCAAGGGATGACAAATTTATTTTCATTTCTCTTATGCTGTATGACACTTGTAATCTTTTATGTGATGAAGTAGTGCTTTTAGATGAAGAGCAGTCAGAGTATGTAATTCATTAGTGTATGCTGCAGTGCAGGGTTCTGAAGGAAGAGCAGGATGCCTTCCACCAAGTAACTTCAAAACACAAAACTTCCTTCAGACAACTCCTCCATAGCACTGGGAACCCTGTGAAGAGCATCCACTGGCCAAATGAGCCCACAGTTCCCAAACAAGCAATTGTGGAAATTTGACTCCAGGGTTAACAGACACAGTTCTTCTTTAAATGTACCTTTCTTTCTTTTATTTTTAATTTTACTGTACAACAAGAGGGCTGAAGGATACCATGCAGAGTATGGTTTTGCAAAGGGGTTTTTTATTTATAATGGAAGAATGATTCCAGGTCTGAACCACTGGTTTATAAAATGGCATTAGTAGAAGTCATGATCAAGTTTAAAACAATCACCAGAGTCCTACATAGTATTTTGGTGAAAGGCAGCCACTGTTAGACTCTTTCAGTTGTGATACAGGTTTTTTTCTCCTGAGATTACACTTAGTTATAATAGAAGAGTGCAAATACAGTTTTACAGGAGATTTTGTAATTTAGAAACATTTTTACAAGCAAATGCTGTGAAATCTCAAGCAGAAGCTCTTAAAGCAAGAAACTTTATTAAAAAAACTATAACATCTAGAAAGAACCATGTCCTTGAAGATGTCCAAATAATCTTATCACCAAACAATTTGTCTTTTCTTTTGTATATTTTATTTATGTGCTTTGGTTCAAGATGTATGTATTCAAGCATGTATTTATACTCCACGATGTATATAAATAAAATGTAAGATTACAGCAAACAGGAGGCTTAGCAACATTTTGCAGTGTTTGGCATGTGTTTAAAGACATTATGTAGCTATCTATTGCACATCAGTAGTGCTTTAAACTGTTTTTCCAGCTAAGAGTTTTACTATACTAATATGTTAATGGGCCAAACTGGAAAATGAGAATCAATGATGGGATGGAGAGGAGAGGAACTGACATTTGGCTTGTTGGCTTTGATGCAGAGTGTGTGGCAATAGGTTAGCTCCAAGAGGAGGGAGTTCATAATTTTTTCCTGCGGTAGGTTTTGCCCCATTGATGCTTGCAAATCACAACAGTGTGATTCAACAGGTCGGGTTTCTGTACCTGGAAAGATACTGAAGTGCCCAACACTGTTATTCACCTAGGTACCTTTGAAACTAATTTGGGTAAGCTCAGCATAAAGTAAGAGGAATTAATTTATTTCTGTAAGTAATTGTAGGATATGAGATGACAATTTCCCATATCAGAAGTAGTTCTGCTGTGCATTTACTGTAGATCCACATAACAAATAAGCTCCACACTCCTGAGAAAGAAATGAACCCAAAGCTTGAGATGTGTAGCAACTTTCTCTGAGTGACATTCAGGATGTCATTAAATGTAACTGCAGGCAACTTTGTGTTACCTCACTCTTCCAGTGCAACAGTTTTAGACTAGAAGGACATATTTTATGATACCTTCTTGTCTCATGATACTCCTACGTGTGGAAGGAGCTGACTGTTTCATCTCGTCACTTCATTCATTGCTCTACCTGGTTGTAGGAAGACTTTACATTCAACTTGGTACACATATACCTCCCAGCACAAGGAAAGCATCTGAAGGTACTAAGAGTTGCTGAAAACAGAAAAGATCTCAAATATTCTGCCTATAGGGAGAGAGAAGAGGAGAAAAGAGCTATGACATAGCCATTTTTTTGGACAGATGGAAGGAATGAAGGAAGAAGTATTGGCATTCATATGTCTTGATTCCAGCAATGGAAGGAAGAAGAAGTATGAAATTGTGACCGATAAGAAACTCTTCGGAATATTTATTGTATTTTCACTTTCAAAATCTACAAGTAGTGTCTGTCTTCCCTCCGATAAGATATAAATGTCCAATGTCCTGATATAGGTAAATGCCATACTGCTGACACTGGAATTATTGGGGAGGAGGTAAATTTTTTTGTTCCATCAGACCAATGTGGTGCCAAATCAAGAACTCCTTCCAAAGCATTGCACAGATAGATGCCTCAGCTCTGCAGGCATCCAGTAGCAGAATTGCTAGGAAACACCTGTATTTGCTGCATATAGCTTCCTGTGTTTCCTTTCGAAGCTTCTTCCTGTGGTTATTGAGCAGAGCTTTCACTGCCAAGTTCCCACAATCTGCTGTATGGCTCCATGTCTTTTTCCTCCAAGCTCTGGTTCTTGATGCCTGCTCTAGACTTCCAATGTTTGTTGACTCAAACCCAATCTAGTTGAACGGATAACCTGAGATCCTCTTGTCCAACACCATATGTGATTAGCTAGAATAAGAACTGTAAAGCATTACTGTATACTGGCAAGTAGTGTCTTTGCTTTTATCTGTAGGTGGATGGATATTGACTTAGACAAACTGATCCCTGAACAGTATTTTTTTTTTTTTTTGTACCATGTGAGGATAGGTTGCATTTGAGCTCATTTTAATAAGAAGAGCTGTGCAGGGAGAAGAAGATCACATGGGCTTTACTGACATGTAAAAACCACTTTCTTCTTTTTTTTCTTGCAGTATAATAATCTGAGAGGAATTTGTTAGTGGTTCCAGGAGAACAATATTTCTGGATTAGTAACAGGGACATGAAATAGAAAACATTTTTGCCTGACCACAAGGTCAACTCTCATGTTTCATCTGCTAATGTCCTGCTCCACTAATACATACTAGGGAATCCAACGAATATTTTATTAGGAATATTATACAATTCTACTCAGCCTACCCCATCAAACTTGTTTGTGATGTTAATGTGTGTGTGCTTATTCTCATTGTCTTGTTTTTTGTTAAAATGATAATCCCTTTCTCTCATAATCATTATAAGTGGAAACAATGAGTCTTGCATCTGCACTGATAAGTTTTCATGGTGATTTTATAAGTCTGCAGCCATCTATTTTGGAATGCAGGGATTTCTTAATTAAACACAGGCTTAGGCTTATGTTTTATATTTCTTGTCAGAGACAGCATCAAGCACTGTTACAGGCATGTAGAACAATTGAGGCTTAATTGTGAAATGAGATAAACATGCATAAAATCCAATTTCTATTGTTATTGATCTTCCATATATTCCAGTGAGATAATGTCTACATACAGATGAGTAGGTCAATTGGAGAGCAATTTATACACTCTTCTGAGGCATCAGATCTTGCTGGAGGAGCTGAAAGACTACAGACATCAACTATTCCACAATTTAGGAGGGTAATAAGAAAACCTTTGTTAATGGACTTGCTGGATTTCTTCTTTATTGGGTATTGTCATCAGTCTAGAAGCATGAATAAAGATAATGTATGATGCCAGACTTCATTTAACCAAGCTAACAGCAGTACTTAAAGTGGGAAGACTTACTCCCAGTTTGGTGTGTGACTTGAAATCCCTTTGTGATATGTCTGTTTTGTATTCTTGTTTGTTTGTTAGTTAAGTTGTCTATTGAAGAGTAGCTGTGTTTTTAAAATGTAATGAGCACTCACAGCACTACTTAAATAACATTCTGGCAGTGTTATATTTGGAACAAAATAACATAGGGCACAGTGCTCAGATGGGTATGGATTTCACATTTACAGGGATTCTGAAGGCAAAAGCTTTTATTTTTATTCTGCTCTTATACTTGGCAGCTTTTAGCGTTATGCCTATTAACTTTTATAGATGTCATACATTTTTATGTTAATGGTGCGGCTCTGAGTATAGCGAGAATCTCAACTTCTGCTCATCAAACTAGTGTACAAGCAAAATTATGACACTTCAAAATGGTTAAAAAGCTGCTTTTATTGTTTTATGTTTTATGTCATTTTATTACTTGCTTATTTTTGTGGTAAAAAGAGAATTTTTTTGAGTGTACCAGGACTTGCAGAACTTCACACCTGTGTAGTAGAAGGATTTAGACTTAATTTTATTTTTGTAGGTGTTGGCACTGGAAATTTCAATATTGCTGAAGCTCATGCCAGATTTCACAGTGAGGTAGCAGAAAAGCACCTGTGTTTCTGTGGATCTTATTTTCATCACTGGTTAATGAGTATTCTGGCAGTTATGTGTGCCCTTGCAAAGCCCCACACCCAAAGGGTATAAAGCCTAGTTTTCTTTCATTCACTACAACCAGAGGCAAGTCTCTGATTTCATACAAAATCTTTTGTGATTCTTGCAAGGGAAACAGCATTTGTAATATAGGGTGATGTATCCCAAAAATAGTTGAGATCCAATCTGTATTAGAAATCTTCCAATAGCATGGAGTAGCCAGTGAACCATGTAGAGAACGAATTGTTTTCATATTGTTCTTCTGATACAAAGAGGATGAAACTGTGCTTTGGTTTTGAGTAAGTTTAGGGTTTGCTGGATTTTACTTTTTTTTTTTTTCTCCAGAGGCATAGAGGAGATATATGTAAATTTTGGTTATGACTTTTTGACATATTTGATAAGATGCTAAGAAGAAACAGTGTTTGCTTCTGTTTCTTCTTCTATTTGATAAGTTCTGTATCTGGCCTCATTGCTATGAAAACATCCTTAGTTAGAGACAGATTTTCATCAGGTTTGGAAAAGTGTACAGAGTGGCATACGGTGCATTGCAAAATTTGGCTGTAAAAGTATTATAATAGTATTTACTTTCAGTTGAATGTTTTTGTGAGCACAAAATTACACACACACTCAGAAAGTTGGTGTTTGATATGACTATTTTCTGTTTTAGTTTGCCCATTTAACTTCAGATAGAGGAAAAATAGGGATGAAGCAGTCCACTTCTATTCCTTGTGTGACCTTGGTCAGGTCAATAAAATACAATTTCCTTGTGATAGAAAGAGTAAATGGTGTCAGCAGAAATAGTTTGTTAGGTTTTCCAAACTGTTGGTAATTGCTGAATATGGCAAAGTTAATAATCAGAAGCTTCTGTTCCTTTTGAATTATGCAGTGGCCTAATCTGTCATTAGACCTTGAACAAATTGCCTTTTTTTTTTTCAGCATGTGTATTTGAATCTAAACTAACTACAATTTAAACTTGTGGAAAAATTCATTATTATTTCCAGTGTTGACTTCTCATTCGATCATATACTGTTCTTTTCTTGGAAGAATGGTAAAAGTTTGTTTTGTTTGGGGTTTTAAGTGTTTTCATGTTTTTCTCACAAACCAGTGGAGCAGTTGCTATTTCTTCATGGTCCTTTTCATCAGTTTGTATATTTTTTAATTTACCAATCATTATTTACCATCATTTCATATGAACTTTTCATATTATTGTGGGAATTTTTTCATTTTGCAAATTCTAACCAAATATACAATAAAATAGCAGCATTGTCTGCATCCCAGCTAGAGAGGGCCCTATTCTAAGATAAGAGATTTTGTTCATTTGAGCAGTATGCAGGTTTGGAAATTCGGATTTTTATAGTTGTGCTGTATAATCCAAATCCCAACTAAAAATCTTTTAAATTTAATTTACGTTTGCTCTGTGATTGAAAAGAAATACGTCTATGGCTTCTTTAGCCATTTATACCCTTAACTCTGCCATCTGCAGGGCTGTGGTTATCCACTGACTTGCATAACTTACATGCATCTCCCCACAATAAAACAAGGGAACATTAGATTAATTTATGTGAGATCACTGAGACCAATCAGATTAAAAAGAAATCAATCTCTCTCTGAAACCTTTCAAAATTCATAAATTGCAAAATCTGGATGAGAAACATTAAAAATAACAAACATTAAAAAACCAGATTAAAACAACAGTATTTTTCAATCCATTTGGCATAATTTGTGAAGGACCATACACAGATGTTAATCAGGAGAAAATCAGCCCCTGTTCAACCAAGGTGAAAATATCAGAGATGAGAAGCACATCCAGTGGAAAAATATCTGCTATATCTGACAAGTAGGATTTAATTTTTATCTGAAGTAATTTCACATAAGATCTGTGTCTTCCAAAAGGAGAACAATGATATTGTTATGAACACTGATGGGACATGAGAGACAGGATGAGCACTCTGAGCCCCATGGCTAAGTCAAAATAATTCATTAAATTCAGTTTACCTTTGGTAATACATTCTATAAACTTTTTGAGTGTAGTTAGGGCAAAAGCAAAATAGAATTGATATATATATAAATGACAATAGGAATGAACACTGTGTTTGGCAGAAGTAGACATAACCCTGTATCATGGATATGAGAGGCCTGAGACAAAAAGACTCTTTCTTTTGAGAGTATATCTACTCTATATGGTGTGAGTGAGTTTCTCTTAGTTTTGAACCAAGGCTATGTAATTTTTTTCTAGGAATGGTGCAGTAATATTACTCTCAATTAGTACTAATCTCTCTCCTTAGGGATGTAATACAAAAAAATGAAATTTTCAAGAGGGTACTTTAAAAGGTTAAGTATCATAAAATTATCTTTTCTTGTCATTATTTGTTTCTTGCCTGCTTTCCTTAAGAAATGTAAGTGATAAAGGAAAAATATTATGTTATTATTTAAAACAGGAAAACCTTTAACTGTTCCAGCCGCATTAAGAAAAGTAAAATCTGTGTCATGATTCAGATAACTTTGTTGTACTGTAGAATATATCTATATTGTACTATAACAAATGGATATTTGCTGAGCTTAATGATAAAGTCTCAATTCAGTAAGGTATTTAGGTTACCAATTTCTGCTAATATTCTATGAGGACATTGGAATGGGACTTAGGCCTTTGAAAATCAGTGGCATAGCTTCTTAAGAGATAAGTATGCATACTTATATGTACTGTATATTGAATAGAATCTTTTTAATGTGATATGATGACCAAGAAGCTATAGTTTATGTACCATATAAAAAAGTCAGGAATTTTTTCTTTTTTTTTTTTTTCCTCCTATGATGTCTGTACCCCTTATTTTTCTCTTATATCTTTTATTAACTACGTTGCTTAGGCAGGGAAAATAAGAAAGGTATTACACTAAAAAAAATTTAGAACAGCACAAATATCATGTAGACTGTGAGATGTATTGCTAACCAAGTTATCACAGTGAAAGAAATTGCTGAATGGGAAAAGCAAAGGCTCATTTAATCTAGTTAAGTGGTGATTTTGCTTCCTTCCTTCTCACTCAAAAAAATCACAATTTCTTCAAAAGGGAAAAAAAACAATCTGGTGTAAGAGCCAGGAAGGTAAAGCACTGTCTTTATCCACTGTGTGTCTTGTAGATTCTCATTACCTTTCCTATTTGGCAGTCTGTGTATAGACTTTAGATTAGTTTGCTTTGCAACCAGCAAAGCAACAAAGACCTTGATAGGCTTTTACTATCAAATAAATTAGTAAAGTGACTTATTTATCTATCCTATGTATTAGGATACTATTTGAATATGTTCCTGTCATTAAAAAGATGTAAGAAGCAATTAGAGGCTGCTGTAATAACTGTAGGATGACAAGCAAGGAGATAGGTAAGGTCTACGGCCTATCCCCTGTGCCCTCTATGTTATCTTTGCAGACGGAGATCTGCATAGATGATGACAAGAAAAATTGAGTTGGCTGAACGATGGAGGTCTTGTGGAGATAGGATGGTCCTGTTTTAGCTCTGACAAACAGCATAGAAGAGAACAAAGTCACATGACTGGAACTTTGAAGGAAACCATGGCCAAAAATGTAACTTTTGCCTGATTCGCTGTCACTTATATTAGAAGCACACCCTGTATATGCTAATAAGCTTAATGAAGTACATACTACCATGTACAGTACTCAACTCTGCTCAGAACGTCTTATACATAACATAGAAGGAGAAGGATAAGATTGGGCTGTATGTAAGAAGGGTAGAAATATCACCTAGTTAGGAGGAAGACCCAAAAGACCTCAGAAAAAGTCGATAAGCTACTCTTCTCTCCCTCCTCGCAAGCAGGGACGCCTACTTTGTAGGTTTCTTCATAAGATTACTATCAGTAGCCAGGTTAACACAATATTATTGTTATTGTTAGAGCTCTATCACAGCTAGTGCATTTATCAAGGGCAATTCTGAAACTCATTTCTGTTGCTTCAATAAACTGTACTATTAGTCACTCTGTAATCTCAAAGTTCTTACTAAATGTGACCAGACCTATGATGTTGGATTGGTTAATCTCACTACTTGTGGATCTGTGATCACACAGGTTCTTATGGAATGCGACTAGACCTATAGCTTTGAAATGGAAAACTGCCCTATTTATGAATCTGTGCTCATGGAATTTCCTATTGAACACTAGCAGCCTTATTCTGAATTTCTTGTAATCAGAAATTAAGCCCAGCCAGCCCCTCTGAACTCTGGAGACCAACTGAAGTGCAAGGGGTTTGTCTTCTGCCAAATTTCTTACTCTTAACACAATAAATAGCAGATATATATCTCATATATATATGTATGTAAATAAAACACATTTATATCCCTGTCAAGTCTATGATGGATGAAAATGCTAGTTCCAGATTTTCAGATCAGAAGACAATGGGTACTGATCATTTTTTCTTAGTTCCCAGCTCCTACAGCTGTATGTATAGTGAATCTCATACTGAGGGGTAAATTTCTAATTACCTTTTTCCCCCAGCACCATGCAGCAAATTACCTTTGTGTGTGTATAATGACTATTCTGGCTCAAAGGCACCAGATACTCTGTACGTGGCTAAAACTGTAAAGGACAGAAAGGTACAGCTTGAAGTTATAGAGGAGCTAAGACGTTTTGAATCTGGTTGCTGACAGAAATAATCAACATTAGTTCAGGGTTCCTTAGGCATTCTTATGCTGAACACTTGAAAATCCTGCTGTACTTTTCTTTTCTTGCAAAAGCAAACTTGGCATTCAATCATCTGTGTGATAAACTTTGCTTTCCAGTTGGTGAGATTGGTCATGGGATGGGTGGTTCAATTTTTTTTTTTTCCTATTTCTTTTCTAAAATTGGTTCTATATTCAAGTGATTGGAAACACTTTCCAAATAGTTGAAAATGTTTGTGTTTTACTGCAGTGTTTAATATTCTTTTTATCTCCACATACACAGACTTTCTCTGAGACTGTCCAGCCAAGTGTTCCTCATAATGTGAATGGAAGCCCCATTATGTCCAGCACAAAGCCCTGTATATTTGCAGTAGATTTGTAAATAATGTTTGTGTTTGCTACCTCGGGCATGAGGAGAAGGTGGTCAACTGCGAGCTGGTATTTTTGCATTTGTAGGTATTGTGAAGTTTAACCAGGTTTTTGGACAGAGTATGATGAGCTCTGGTCCCACCCAGTGTTTCTCTTGGTGCTCTGCCCAGATCGCAGTTTTGTGCACTCACACATGCCCTTTCCAGAGCGCAGGGGTTTTTTCCCACTACCCTGGCACAACAACATGTTCTTTTGTCCTGTCCCTCTGTATCCATTGCATCCTTCAGCTGACAGAGGTTCTTGCATTTTTTCCCCTTCTTTCTACACAGAAAAAGTCTGTTACCCCACTATGCACAGAGCATACTGATACTGAAGATTGTGTGAGGTTGAAGCTCAACAGAACCTCTGAGAACTGCTTGGTACTGAATTAATGTTGAAAACATTCTGTCCCATCACAGTTATTTGAATTTGTTATTTTAAAGCTAACTCTTCCATTGTAGGCAGATCTCAGAGCTTCAGCTTCCTAGTTCCTACAGCAGCAAAAAGACCTTTGACCAATATCTCATTAAAGAGACTTAAAATAGCTTCTTTGATCAGATACATTCAGAATGAAGGGAGAAAATTTAACCTTTGGAATGACCTACAGACCCACTCTTCAAGCAGGAGGGTAGTGCTAGGATACTTGCAGATAAGCTCTGCAATCACAGTTTAAGATATGATGCTAAGTAAATTAAACAAGCTACAAGGAGGCAGAGAAAATTCTCCCAGGTACCTTTCCCTACGTTTTGTTTACGTAAAGGAGATATCAGATTTAGAGCTTGGCAAAAATTTACGATCTCAGGTCTGTTAAACAGGATATTTCAGAAATCATTTTCTGATGGAATCATCTTTCCCCTCCTCTGTTACAATTTGTACAGTTAGCCAGCGCAGTATCAGGGAAGTAAACTGAGGGTAGAAGCAATATTTCTACAAAATAAAGCAGATTATGCCCCCATTCTTTCCACTTATGCAGAACTTGAGTGTAGTCTTTGGTGTCCATGGTGTTGAAAAATTATCTGCTCTTTGGGAATGCCGATTGCATCTGTCAGCAATAGGGAAGTGGTGACAGCAGGAGAAATGATATAGATCCAAAGTGCTTGTCAGGATGCCTATCCCAGCACCCAGGCAATTGGGTGTAAAGGGTCTTTCAGCATACTTTTTTGTGTCAGGTTGCCTTTTGCTTTTTGCATTTTTTCACACTTACACTAACATGTTACTTAGTAAAGTGTTTTATCACATATGAGATCCATGTTGAGTAGAAAACTGAACTATGAACAAAGCTGGTAGGCCTGTATTTATAAAATAATTTCACTACATCTTGGTTGCTACTCTGTTATCACTGGCAGGAAAGGGATAGGCTGTTGTTCATCCAATCTTAAAGCAGGAGTGAAAGCAACTAATGTTGGATAACCAGTCTGAATGTCCTTTGATTTTCCAGCTCCTTTAAGTATGCTATTCCTGAGACTGTTGTCCCAACTGTTCCAGCTCAGCTAATAATATTATCTTGCAGGTATGAAGACTCAAAATGGTCTTTCTGTTTAGAAAAGAAGATATATTTTTATTCACTTTCTAGGTGGCCTTTTGCAATGCTCTGAGTCCAGTAGGTGAAATGAGGGGATATAATCAAGATACTATGCCAGTATGTTTCCATGAATTGTATGAGTAATTCTACTTTCAAAATTGGCTCTGTGGTGACCCGACTGTGTCAGGGAGATAGGCAAGTCACTTTTTGGAATATAATCTGAAAATTATCGAAATTTCAGTGAAATTCTGCTCTTGATGTGATGTGGCTGAAAATTAGGAAAATTTAGGAAATCTTGAAGCAGGCATCTCCTTTTTATTGCAATATCTTTTGTTTCTTCTAGGGTCAACTTGAGGGCAAATAGCTAGCCCTCTGAAAACAGGATTGTTATCTTAGAAACTTTATTTTACTGTACTTTGTTGTTAATGGCTAGTTTCAATGAACCACAATTCTTGGAACCTTTTGGGTAGCAGAATCAACAGCAGCATTTCATTTCAGTATCAATAATTATTCCTGGTGACAGATTTTAAGTGGTCCAAAAGAGGATGGAAGTAGGATTTGAGATTATGGTGAAATAGGGGAGTAAATCTGTGTTCTGTCCCCTGCCCAGATCAAGGCCAGTCGATTAACACAGCAGTGCTGAAACGTTTTTGGACAAATGTCAGCAAATCAGGCTACAGGGCTTGTTCTGCCTGTAGTCTAAATGGGTAATAACTCCCAAGTGCCTTGAAGCCAGACAGCTTTTCAATCCCCAATCTGAATCACAGCTGCAATTTTAACCTGGTTACATGAATAAATCATTCTAAAAAAATACAAGTAAGAGGATATTGAACAGCCTAAGTATTTATGGCCTGTGGTTACACTAGTTCCGGACACAGGGCAAGAAAACCAATTTCTAAGGGTGGCCTACTTCATACATCACTAGTCAAGTATGCTAAAGTGCTGATGGCTAGGAACACCTAACTATGCATGATTAGACCAAGATGGCAGAACACATTTTTTCCTTTTATGTTCCTTGGCTTGAAATTTACAGGACACATCACTCTTCAGCTTAAAGGATCAGAGGTCAAGAAGTTTCAATCTCATCCTTCTCATATCACAACAATCATTTCATTTTTCTACCCCAAACACTATTTAGATCTATGATTAGATGCTGTGGTGAGAGCTTGTCATCTGTCTGTCTTAACAAGCTAAATAGAAACTATGAGCTAAAAGTGAGAAACAACTAAATAAGGGCAGGTCATTGCATGTATTTCCTCTTTTTCTCTGATGGATTTAAAACAAACCAGGACTAAGAGGAATGATTCAGTAGACTATCCAGATGTATGCCTTATCTGGCAAAAGTGTGATGGTGGCACAGACCAGGAAGTCTTTAAAATGTGAAAAATTTGCAAAGATAACATTACAACCTTATGCCTTAGGCCAGCAGCTGTGAAATTGAATCTGTATTGGAATCTGATGCTCTAAAGGCATATTCCCAGAGCTTTTGCTTGTGGGAAGTTGCACTATTGGGCTTTAAGCAGATGAGTGAATTCCCCAGAGAAAAAGTTTGCCAAGACTCAAGATGGGTTCCTTAATCGTGGTGATTGTTTATTGTCTTGTAGGTAAGAATTTTAAAATATCTCAAACTAAGCACAATGCTTACATTGATTGATTGCTGTTGGTTTTTTGTCCTCTTCCAATACCTAAGAAGGAATAAATGGTAGCTTGATCATCAGCCAAGTCACCTAGATCAGGATCTCCATATTGCATATTTCTAGTGTTCAAGCTTTGCATGTTTGTCATGAAATCTATTGGTTGGTTTGTTAAAAATTTATATTTAGTATTCTCTTCCAGAATGGACTAGAGCAGTTTGTTATATACTTGTGTTGTTGTTAAAATTGTGAAGAAGGGATGTAAAAATACCCCTGAGCTTGGTGGCTATCCCTTTATACAAGTGGAGACAAATGCAGACACTGCCAGGTAATAAGTAGATCTCACAATCTTTGTTCCTCAGGTGTATTTGAGGAGGTGATTCTTACCTGAGAAGGTGGTTTTCTGTTATCACAGTCAGGCCTGGGCATGCTGGGACTGAAATAGTTGTTTAATGGGCAATTAAGGCTGCAACTTCCTCCTTCCCTCCCTCCACACCTGGCCACATGCTTTTTCTCGCCATGAATGATCTCTGTTGGTTACTTACTTGCTTGGCAGGCCAATTCAGTTTACCAGTTTAGGACAAAACAGACCCAACCAAAAAGAAGGAAGTCTCCTGTTCAGTGAAAATACATTTGTGAGTCGGAGGCCATGAGAGTGGGTTTCGATAACTACTTCTTTTCATAAACAGCACCTTGTTGCATCAGTTCTCTTGTGAAACTTCTTGCACAGAGCAGTTTCAGGAGTCGCAACTTCAGCATTCCCTGGTGCACTAGGGTGCTCAACAGAGGTCTTCCTGCTGGCAGTGAATTCTAGGCTTATAGAAAAGTAATTTATAGTAGCTCTTTTTTAGCTTTTAAAAAATAATTTAAGAAAAATCTCCATATTATGCTGAGAGTTACTACGTTCTGGATGTGACTGCAATCCTGCAAAATGTTTCTGACATGAGGAATCATATTCATTTATTTAGTTGGTATGAGATCCCTACTTCCTGGGATAGGAGGTTAAGAGGTTTTCCTTACATGTGCATTGGTAAGATCTACAGCGTGGATGATTCTTAAAACTGCCTTGGACTTTCAGTCTTTATACTTGAAAAAATTAATAACCTCAACATGTGTGGAGACATTTTCTATAACAGATGACAGTGTACAATGGGATGTGTTACAGGGCTTTTGCTTTATTTTTGATGATCTTTTAAAGGTCTGGTGAAGACAGAAGTTGTCATCATCCATTTAGTAGAATCTTTGTTCTCCTGTGCTTTGCAGCAATGGAAACAGGCAAAACAGAATCAGGCTGTAATAGAAGGACTTCTTCTAATGTTCAATAACACTTTTAGTTCCACATACTATAAAAAAAATAAGCAAACCCTATCTTTTAGGATGCATAATAGATACTAGAAGAAAATAACAATCGTCTGAAGCAATTGGGTAGATGCTTCCTGATTGAGCTCCCTGAAGTCTCGGACATTGGCTTGCTGGTTTGATAGACCAATAGCCTCGTGCAGTCTGGCAAACTCCATGTTTATAAAGACAAAAAATGCAGTTTCTGTATGGCTTTTAAGATTTACCTAAGGAAAAACTTCTTTGAATGCATTTTTGTGTAATGGTAAATTATTCATTTTAGCAAATTTGTAATCTCCTTTTCTCTGCATGACAGTCACCTTTCTTTTCCCTTCATGCACACAACAGAATTCTTTTTCTTCTCCCTCATCTCTCTCCAGTTTTTATTACTGAAAATGTAGCAGGCATATTGATGCTTTGTCTCTACCCTCTGAGACCTAGAGTTGTATAATGGAAAACAAGGTCATGCCATAACAGTATGAATTCCATTTCAATTTGTTAATATATGTACAAATAATATAAATTATTTGAAATTGGATCAAGTTCTTATAAAGGAGGGTAGAACACAATTTGTATCAAACAGAAGATGAATCAAAATCCTAAATGTTTTTTTGCACTTTTTTCAATAATCCCAAACTAAATAGTGATCGAGAAATACAGAGAGATGGCCACTGGTACCCCTGTAAAAACATTTTTGTTTCCATTTATTTCCAAATGTGAAGCTAAGCAAGCAATTCAGATAGTTGTGGGCATAAATGAACTTTGCTGAACTTCTTCAAACAAACTCTGTATCCTCTTTTCCTTGTTCACCATTTCTAGCATGTGACTTTGCTAGCATATTCGTAGGTTTCTAATGACCGTAATGGTGTGTGAAGAATGCAACTTTAAATTGCTGTACTTAATTATAGCTATTTTCTCCTCTCTACTCTCCTGCAAAATTGTTTCCTTTTTTATTTAATAGCCAGTGATCAAATGATTTAATGAAATGATCTGTGGAGAGTTTCTACCAAAAGCAGATTTGACACCTCTGATAATTCAAGAGGTTTTGGCTCATTTCTTAGGAGAAATGGCTTTAAAGAGTCTCCAGGGCTTTAATATTAAGTTCTGCCTATAATTTACCTTTTGGATACTGTTTTTAAAAATGCAAAATCTTCAAAATTGCACTTTCTGCTATTTAAAGCTTAGTATTCACATGATGAAATGAAATTCCTTCTGGAGCGTCCACAGGGGTCTAAAGCAATCTCTCTTTTTAGACTTCAGCTACCTCTAGACTGAACTATAAAATGTTACATTAGGTACTAGGCTCTAGGAAGTGCTGTCTTCCTCTATGAGATCTTGTTAAAATCTATGGACCTTTTTAGTGTCTGAATTAGCTACCACTGCTTTGGGTAAATATATTTCAAATATATTTCCTCTTAGTTGTCATCTCAGGTGTCAGTAAATTGGATATTGAAACTTGAGGTAGAAACATGCTTTTTCTCCTGCAAATGAATGTTTCTTTTGCCTGTAGGACACAATGTGAGGGCTACTGCCTTCTGTTCTGTGTATGTGTTTCATGATGACAAGAAAAGGGCAGTATATTTGTATTTTTTAAAACTCTAGCTTCAAAATGTTTTAAAATATTAACTCAAGACAAGGAAGGGAAAAAGTTTGGAGTGGACAGGAGAGGAACATGGGATAACAGGGGAATAGGAATTGCTATCTGTGGGTTAGAATAAAGCAGCTGAAAGGGAAGAACAAAAAATGATCTGCTAATTTGTGCTTGCTGTGGCCATATTATGATAGAAGTAAGTTATGCAGGATATAGAAGTTTGTACTGAAGGTACTGTAGCAGACAACAGCATCTTTCTAGTGCATATATGAGCTTGTGAACTAGCAGAGTGCCTCTCTGAGGGCAGAGATATTGGCAGAAGATGTGCAAGATGCTCTCTTTATCCTTTCCACTCCATTAGTGCAACAATGTAATGAAGTTTAAGTGAGGTAGTTTGTTATGATGGAAGCTCAGCCTTGCTGCTAACCCATAGTGGAGAGGAGGTCATGTTCTGCAGTGTCAAAGAAAATCAGTGCTAATGGAATAACTTAATTAAAATTAATTGGGTATGATTCTGTCTCTTAAATGTAAGATTGATGTAGGTTATTTTCAGCCGCATCTTTGCTTAAGGTTAAACTCAGTTTACTTAAGATATCCCATGTTCTTTCTTTTCCTCTCTTACTCACATACAAGTTGAAATACAGTGAAATGGTTCAAAAATTTGAGAACTCGGGGTTGGGAAAGACGTACTAGGCCATCCTAGTCTGTTCTTCGGCTAGACCCCATTAGCATCTATAAATTCCCTCATTCCTCAGCTTGTATGTTAAATTGATGTCACAAGAAGAGTTGTGTTTATGAAAGCAAAGAAGAATTACATGTGACAGGCCATGCTGCGTGTTGCATATCATCTGAACATAAAATCTGGCCTTTTCTCATTCAGTGACATTTTCAGCGTCAACTTTGATATGGTAGCTGCAGAGTGTGTCCTATAAAACTGTATTTTCTACATCATTCCATGCAACTGACAGATATATGTCGATGGAAGATTAAAAAAACAGGTATCCTGTTATGTCTTCTAGAGATCAGTAATTTAGGTCCTTGCCTGTATTTCATGTTGCCCTTGGGTAAAGCCTAAAGCATGTGCATTTTCTTGTCTGATATGCTTTTTATTTTCTATTTTTGCATGTACCAGAAGGTAACATTTAAAAGTGTAAATATTTGTGGATGGAGAAGAAAAAAGGAAAGATAACAGATACAGTTGTCTATATTCTTGTTGTTGAAAATTGAATATAGCATTGATTCATGTTATCATTCCATTTTTGCTGTAATGCATTTTCAGGGAAGATCAAATTACCTTTATTCATGTCACTGTCACCATTACTCTGGAATAGTACCTGTACATACCACAGCTTGTATCATCAGCCACAAAACATTATCTAGTTTTACTGCATAGTTGACACTTTCTGAAGTGAAAACAAACAAGGCAAACAAAAAATGGCAAAAATCATGGCAGTCTGTAGGGCATCTGTTGCCTATTCTTGTGCAAAGAACTTGTGCCTTGAAGAACTGTAAATTAGATTGCAGAAAATTCTTCAGGTTGCAACTCGTATTAAATGCCTCCAATTATTGAAAGTATGCCACTGCAACCAAAAGCATGTTGCCTCAGAGAAAAAGAACTTACTCCCCTAAACCCTCCAGATGCAAACCGTGTATACTCAGTGTTGCTTCCCTCCACAATTTAGCTAAACACCGGGACTCAAAAACTGAACTTGCACATTTCTACTTTCCTACTGCCCCCTTTCTTTTTTTGCTGATTTCTGGTATGATTACAATTTTTGTGAGACTACCAAGGGTATTGAGCGAGTTCTGAATTTTTAAGAGCATTCAGTGATTAAAACATCTGCTTTTCTTTCAGTGTGTGATCACACTGATATGTCCTATGAACATACTTATTTTTCAGTATGGTATTTCCCTTGTAAGATGGAATATTTTTTGCTAGCATTTTGCAGAATGAGCAAGTGCTACTATATTTTTTTTCTTAGGCAACTCCTATAAGCTGCTAGAGATATCCCTCAGTTTTCTACTGAAAGACCAGTGAATCATTAGCACCACAGGAGAGAGTTGTAATGAATTCTGATTAATCTGTAATACACCACCACTCCAACAGTCTTTGTTAATGGAATTTTTGATTAGATTAATATTTGAATTATAAGAGGTTTCATCAGTTCCTTCTATAAAAGCTGCACATGCAAGTGACATTACCATTTGGGAGTATTTAGTTAGCAGAAACTGTAGAGGAACAGTCCCATGTTGACATCTCAGTCCAGAGTTTGCAGGAGTCTATTCATTCTTGTAATGGTTTCCCTCAGCTTCTCTTACAGATATATAAATATAGTGACTAGTTGCTGCTACCAAGATGTTTTCCCTACCTACTTTTTTCACAGACTGATTCCTGGATTTTGTTCCTTTCTCAGAAGGTATTTTCAACTGCTTAGCAGACTGACCAAAAGAGGATTAGGTGGACAGTGGGTATCTGGAATGGGTTTTGGTGTTTGGAGAGCTTTTAGATGACAGTAAATAACCTTAATTTTTGAAAGTTTCCATATTGCAGGAACTCTACAGTATAACAGCAAGCCTTCTGGAAGGCAGGGAAAGGTAAAAGGACAAAGTTTTCTTAAAAAACTGGCATGGATCAGTCTTAAAGATGAATGGATGTGGGCAGCAGCTAAATAATACACTAATTAATGTTTCAGAGACATTATAAAAGAGATTACATATAAAGCAGTTCTGCATTTGTATACATCTGTCCTCTCCTCTTATTGAAAAACACTTCATTTATTTAACATTTATTTATTATTTAACAGAGAAAAATCAACTGAGTTTACCAAAGAATTATTTGATATGTTTTGTGTAATAGTGAAGAATACTTACAAAATGCAAGGGGGATAATGCTTCAGACTGAATTTCTTGAAACCCAAATAAGGTTCTAGAGAACACCTCTGTATAAAAGCATATAAATTCAGATTTCATCCACGTGCTTGATAAACTAGAACAGTTTTTTAATTATGCAAAATAAGTTGGTACTATTGCTGAAATTATGAGAGAGAGCAAGCCTTGCCTGCAGGAAAGATCCAGGGAGTTCTGCTTAATAACAGTAAGTCATCAAGGAGAGTAGAACTAAGCAGAATAGGGGAAGTGTCTTAGAAATTAAAACTTACTGTATACAAACCCATTTTTAGAAAATTAACTCTCCAATGAGCATACATCATAAATTTTAAAAACATGACTGCAATTTCTGCATGGAAGAGTTGTTATTTAGGAGGCTTCTTGGCAGAGTTGTGGTATGGAAGAGAGGGTGAAAGCAGAAGTGCAAGTTTGTGTGTGGCTAATAAAGCTTCTCAGTCTTCAGATGAGAGCTCATGGGTTCATGTCGTGTGATAGAAAAGTCTCACAAATATTAGGCATTCTGTAGGTGTGATGAGACTGAGTCAGCTATATCTTCTATGTGAATATGCCTAAACTCTTCTCTGTAGCAAGTGTTCCAAAAAAATAACAAAACAAAGACAAAAATAGCTTTAAATCCAAAAGCCAGACTTGTCTTGAGTATAAATTGTAGCAATTAATATTTTGAAGCAGAAAAAACCCCCTCAAAACAGCCATCTAAACTGAAACTGATGTTAAAAGTTGACAAATTTTACTCTCCCTGACTTCTCTCCATTTGCAGTTTTTATGTTCTTTCCCTGGTTACAACCACATCCTTTCTTTCAGACTTAGTTTTTAATCCAGTGATTCTGTGGCTAGAGAACAATCGTTGTGTTCTCTTCTGGGTCTCCAGAAAAATGCTTTTATCCACCACCTCTGAGGCCTGTCTCTCACTTCTCTCAGCCATTTTTGCTGTCTGGACTTGTGTCTTTTTGGTAAGCTCCCTTTCCCAGTCATTCTTCTTCCTTCCCTCTCTTCACTCTCCTTGCACCTCAGCCCCAAGGAAATACTTGCTCTTCGCAGAAGCTTCATCATGACCTGATGTGCAGAAGCAGGACAAAATTTCTCCCTAATATGCACTCTCAATGTGCTACGTTATTACATAACCTTATTACAATACACGTCCATTTTTAGTAAAAGACAAATTTAAAATAAAACAGATGGTGGTCATCACATCAAGACATTCTACATCTGCAGGAAAATATAAATACACCAGGAAATCAGCAAAAGTCTAGAAATATTGGTTATCCTGTGAAGACTGAATAATATGCGAGGGATAAGAAGGTACACAGCTATTATTCACCAACAGCCATTTCATGATTATATTAAGTTTGATGGCAAAGCTTTCTGTCATTTTATTAGAACTGGACTTTTCCTTAGTTATTTTTACTTAAAACACCCCAAGGAATAAAAACAATAAGCAATGCTGCAGGGAAAAGGACAGTTCACTGGATGCAAAAGAGAAAATATCAATGAAGTGGAAATGTATTTAGCATTATGATATATGGTCTTGTTAATCTCAGCCTTGAAGTACTATGCATGGTTTTGACTATCTATTATAGCCACTTGTTGTCTTAGCAAGAAAAAAAAACAAGACCATACAAGAGCAATGATTGGGTCTAAGCAGGTAAGAAAAATATATTTTAGGAAAACAAGTGCAAAAATAAAATTTTATTTGAGGAATAGGAGACTGAGAGATGGCCTCTTTTTTTTTTTTTCCTTTTTTTTCTTTTTCTCTACATACATTAGGTATTACACACTGTAAAAGAATACGAAATAGGCTTTTTCTCTTCTACTTGCAGGAAAGACCAGTAATTGTAATTCACAGTCACAGCTGGAGGCAGTAGAAGTTTGAGCTATACTACAGAATAGTTTGTCGTATGATGCTCAGGTTAATTCGATGTGACTAGCAAAGATTTTTAAAGAAGATGCCTTTCCTCTATATTCTTGATAAAAGATGCAAAGAAAAGTATTCTCAGTTCCTTCTGCTGTGTTTTACTTTCCTTCATCTTCGTATCAGTTATTCTTTTATATGACTAGTTTTTCTTTGTAGTTTTATGTGTATTATGAGGTTTCAGAGCTGAAGTTTGAGGGTTCAAACATGTTCAAATGTAATTTAGTAATGCTAAAAGAAACCAAGACAATTTAGAGAATTTGCTAAATACAACAACATGACTGTCCCATAGGGTCACTTGCTGGCAGTGGTAGTAGTGGCAGTTCTTTAGGAGATGAATAGGTGAGTACTTCATTTGGTTTGTCCTCTCACCTTCTTGCTATAGCTGTTTCTTTATGCTTTGCAGGCCTGGATGGTCTTCCATGAAGTTGACTAATTTGTTTTTGAATGCACATCTGCTTGCATATTTAACCTGGAAAAAAAAAGGCTTTTTTTTTTTTTTTTTGGCATAGTTAATTTCCGGGTTTTTTTTTTCTCATCTCATTTTCTCTGCAAAGAATTTCCAAGGGAGCAAAACTTGCTGTCTACCTAACATATCTTCTGCAAAAAATATGTAAGTGTACTTCTTAGTTACATGAAGCAAGAAGGATCAGAAATTCATTCGTAGACTGTAAAGGATCAGGTTTTAAAGGGTCAATTAGAAAATCTACGTGCATGTAGTTTTTGGTTGAAAGTGAGGTCTTAGGATATACAGGTGTACTAATTATGACCTAAGCAGACCAAAGGTGTTCCAAAGACATGAATATACAAAGCAGATCTTTGATCTTGTATAGACAGTTCTGGTTTAATTTTTTCTTATTTTGTACCTCATAAAACACAGTTATGGAAGTGAAGTGTTAGGGATACTGTAGATAGCTGTGCTCAGTTAATTAAATGCAATTCCTGGATGCTGCATGGTTTTAAGAAAAGCATAGTTGGTGTTAGTAATTTTCTTTCATGTATTGTGATATTAGTCTTTTATAAGTTTACATGCTTTTAACTTTCAACTTCAGGTTTATTTTGATCATTTAATATTCTTTCAGTAGCATGGAAAGGGCAGTTAATCTTCACACTACTTTATTAAAACAACAAAATAATGAAGCTTCTTACATGGATAGCGCTGGCAATCAGATCCAATAAGAAAAGCACAGAGAAGAACTAATGACCAGGCTAGAAACATAATTGATTCATTCCTCTGGACTTTTAATTAGAACTATATCAATTTTCAGAGGTTCAGTTTACTTCATAGAAATGAATCATCTCTCTCAAGTTGACTTTCACATGTTTTTTCTTCTCTAATGGGTCATGACTTATTTATGTTTAATAATGTATTCTAGTTTTCCATAAGTTTTTTTACAGAGTCCTCTATATGAAAGACCATTGTCCACATTTTATGTATTTTTGGGGTTTTTTTGTTCCCAAAACCGTATATGGAACTTTTTCAAGTAGAGATATTTAGGCTTCAAACTTTTGGCTGTATGGACATAACTTTTCACTCACTGCACTAGTGCTGGTTTCCACTGTTCCCAAATGCTCAACCAACGGGATAGAAAATTTCCCTTTTTTTTGAAGTTCAGGAGACTCCAGTTTCTACAGCTTTTTCTCCTCACTAGTGTGCTCAGGAGAGCAATTGTGGTTTGCTCTTTATTGTTTGCAATACATACGTATGCAACCATTTTACAAAAGCTGGAGACCAAGACCATTGCAATTATAGCAAATAGCTTCTGGATTTTGTCTTTTAGCTGAGATGGGACGCTCGGTGATTGTCGAAATGTCACATCCAAACAAACACAGACCGATGACTATTTCTGACATGCAGACACTGCTTTCTTTGGTGTTTTGTCTTGAAGTTGCGTATTGGGTGTAGGTGTCTTGAAGGCTTGTTTTGTCTTTGTTTCTCACCATCCTAGTCTAGCTTTAATTAGCAATAAATTAAATTGATCCTCCTCAAGTCATGTCTTTTCTACCTATGATGGTAACTGTTCAGTGATCTCCCTGTCTATCTCAACCCAGAAGCTTTTTCATCACACTTTCTCCCTCTGTCCTGTTGAGGAGGGTGAGTAAGAGAGCATCTGGGTGAGCATCTGGCAGCCAGGCAAGGACAAATCCACCACAGGGTTATGAAGTTATTTATTTTTAGAATTGGGCACTTTACTGTGAGTAGAAAAGTAAAAGGTATGGGGGAAATATGTGGTGATCATGAAGGAGTGCACCTTCCCCTCCAGCTGGGGACCTGATCTCTGGGAACTGAAACAGATATCTTGCAGAACTGCATGACAGATGTGGTAGGGTCTGAATGTGCTTTATGATAAAAGGGGATTCAGTCAACCTTCATTTTCTAATGAAGTAGTATGTAAATTCCAAACTGTTTCTCTGAAGATGAACTGTGGAAACTGTAATTACAGCTATAAAGTAACAAAAACTTCAGTAGAAAAGCTTTAGGGAACTAGTTTTAATCTGTACTCTCTTAAGAAGCAACTGTAGCCTGAGGGAGTTCAAGAACATCTGGATACAGATGAATCTGTATAGTAATAAAGGGATTTATTCTATTCACCTGTTCTTGAATTCCTACGATACTTTTCTTATGTTCCAAACCAACTGGAAAAGGGAAGTGCTAGAGAGATTAATATCAGTTCCTTTGTCAGTCATCATTTTCTGCTAAAGAGGAAACTGGCAGAGAGGAAAAACAGTTCTCTGACAACTATACAGCTGAAGGTTTGTGCTTATTCTAGTTAGATGTTTTAGCAATGAATAATTAGTAAAAGCAGGAACATTTGCTGTCTAGCACTACTGATATGTCTCACAGCAAGAAAAATAGTTAGTGAATGCTCCAGGACTCTGATGCAAACCTTCTGCCTTAAAGAGTAATTTTGTCCTTTTACTTTCCTTTCCCTGCTCTGCCCTCACCCCCCCATTGTAATGTTCTGGGTTAAATCTTATCTTCCAGTCTACAGAAGCATATTTCAAATGTCTGTAGTTCTGTATCTTTGAATTTATTTCTGGCTTGCTCTAGTGCTTGCACAAATTCGAATAATACCCCTTCTCTTTTTTCTGTATTGTATTACCTTTTCTTCTGCCTTTTTTTTTTTAGAAACGGAGTTGCTTATGAAGGTATGTTTTTCAAATACCTGTCTGCATTTTACTTTCTAATTACGTGACAAAGATGTTGTTATTAATGCTGTAATAAACTATCTGACTGAGTTTGCTGGAGGGAATTCCATTTTTGCTTAGCTTCCAACATTTATCATACCCTAAACTGCTAGAAATTAAATTGGGCCCTTAGAGATAACACTTACCAGTGTTGTGTTGAATCTGACACCAACATCCAGGGGTTATATTCAATATTACTTGATTGGCATAAGTAAAAATCAAACTAAAAATTACATCACATTTCTAAAACATGAGATTTTGTCTTTGCTTATAGGCATTGCTTTCACTTCTCATTATAAATTAAAATTACCCCTAGATGCATTCTGTATAAATGAAGCTTAATATTATCAACTGTCAGGTCTAACAGATATCAAAGACAATTCTTGGCCCTTGTTGCCTTGACAACACATGTTGGTTTTGGACTTCTTTGTCAATTCAAATTCTTGTGTTCATAGGATTTAATTAAGCTACCTTTCTTTTTTTTTTAGCTGAATGAGAACCATTCAGGGGATGCCCCTGAATTTGAAATGCATTCAAATAAAACAGTTAATAAGTGGATGCTATAATGATTTGTTTATATTATCTGCTGAAAATTGAATTTATTTCATCTGCTCTGCCATGAAGTTTCAGTGTGCAGGACTGTAAATTAATTGAGACCCTTTCACTCCCGTTGTTTCTCCTCCTGTACCCCCTCATCATTTCTCTTGATTTAGTGTTGCAGGTTGTTAGAAGTCATTATAACTGTCTAACTAGGGACCTTTCTTCAACAAGATGTTGCTGAACTATAGATCTGTGCTTTTTGGAAAGCACCAAGCTTAATGTTAATGTTTCTAATGCTGAAGAGCTGATGTCAGTCCATGATAAGGTGCTTCAGTGGTTCATTGTCTCCAGTGTTAAAAATATCCTCCTTATTTTAAGACTTTATTAATCTTACTTCAGGTTTTGGCCATTCATTTATGATTGTTCCATTATCAAATTTTTCTGCATTATGTATTTCTTAAAGACCGTAATCAAGTCACTTCTTCATGTTCCTTTAGATCAGTAAAACACCTTTTTATGTCATGCATTCCTATCTTTTTAGGCTCAGGGATAGAGGTTGCCTTTTGAAGCTACTTCAGTCTTCAACAATTTTTCTGAAGTATGAATGGCCAGGCAAGGCCCATCTGATTCAGTGACAGATGAAGAGATACTGGGACCCTCCTAAACCTACTCAGTATTTGCTTATCTATGCACTTCCAAGCTCCTTTATTGAGCTACACTATTGCAGACAGTTGCTCAAGTTCACCTGACTCAGTGCTATGACCTGTACATCTTCATTTTCAGACAGGAGAGAGTCACCCCTCAGTAAATCTAGTCTTTGCTGTTGACTCCTCGGAACATGAGTGTAATAGTCTACATGGAAATGTAAGAAAAATGAGGAAAACAGAAAAAAGGCAGATGGTTGAGTTCAAAGCTGTCATTACAAAATTAAATTACATCCCAAATTTGCAGGAGAAGAGGAAAAAAAAATCAAACTTTGGTATTTGTTTTGACTCTTATCCGTACAGATTATTTTCCTCTAATTTACTTGAAATTCTGGGTTTGCTGTCACTCAAAGTCACTCTCTATTTATTGGTCTGCTGCTCAGTAAAAGGGTAGCAAAAGTGACAAATCATCAATCAAGCTGGAATATAAGTGATCTTTTAATAGGGTTTTGTTTTCAAAACAGATAGCTATTGAATGACAAAGCAAATGACTTTTCCGTGCAACATCTTGGTTATTGCTTATTTCTCCTCTGATGCAACTCAACCCACTTGCCACTGTTATAACACAGAACCATATTTGTTACTGCATTTATGACTCTAAATAACTTACTTTAATAAATACCTGATAGACCATATCCCAGTTTCTGGAGAACTTTTTAAAATTTAATTTTGCCATTTTCATGGGTATACATTTCGGGTGAAGATGTTATTAAGAAGGCATTTCTTCTATTCAAAGAGCAAAGTATCATTATGGTGGCATATTCAATTATTGCCATTTAGAATGGGAATACCTGCTCATTTTTGGCTTCAGGAACCTGATATAAATTAGTGAAAAAAAAAATACAATTTGTTTACCTGCATTCATTTGTTTTTGAGGAAGTACACTAGATGTGCTATTCACATAACTTCAACAGTTTGTAGGTTTTCTGTAACCATTTTTATCTGGAAGGAACAAGGGTTTAAGCTTTTTGGTTAGTTTGTTTGGCTTTGGTGGTTTTTTGATTGGTTGTTTTTGTGGAGGGTCCTTTTATCTCTTTTATGCTGGTAGTGATATTTCAGTTTGTGATAGTTCCAAAGGTCCCCAGTCAGAAATGAGCTGTCATGATCTGTTCTGTGCTTAACTGCCTTTGCCTATGAATGGGCCATCTGGTTGTTTAGTACCTTTAAAACGAAAATGAAGTAGGTAGGACTAAAAAATATGAGGAGAAGAGAGAAATTACAAAGTTGACCATAAGAAAATAAGACTGTGATTTAAGATCACTTTACAGTTTCAAAGTATTGCTTTACAGCTGTCAATAAATAAATTATATCAATTTTCTGCAAGTGCCACTCAGTTTGGCCATAATTTCTTAACTAATAGCTTTTATGAATCATAGGCAAGATTTATACCCAAAGAGAAGATTTATTGGAGAAAAAGACAGAGTGCATAGAAAAGCAAGGCACACGAATAAAAAAACCTAACAGACAAACCAACAGTTACTTATGTATTAAAAAACTGCCTTAGAAAGTTGCTTTTTTTTCCCTCTCTCAGACTGCATCCTTTGCTTACTATGCCAGATTAATTTGGAGAACAAGAATGAGACATGTGCCACCATAAACTCTGTCTCAGCGTTGGGAAAGCTGCCCTTGGCACAGCAGACCATGGAGATTCTGTGGAACAGGGGACAGCTTGTTGCATTCATATGCAAAGAACTATTTATACTCAAGCCTTCTTGTTTTAGTCCTAACTTTGTCTCTTGAAATTTTAAAAAGCAAATACCAATTAAAAAAATGCACATATCTTGAAATACCTTATGCTTATACTTTACAAATGTAAGATTGAGAATTTATCTTCTTCCTGACATATGTATGATTTATATCCCTAACTTGGAAAGTAGGGACTGTGACAGTTTTGAAAGCATATTTAAAATACATTTGTGAAGCACAGATCATGTCTGAACTCTGAAAGATTTGGAGCAATTTTTGATTTGCGAGGAAGAGTCATATGAAGGCTCTATCAGTGAAATTGGAAAGTGGTTCAATTAACCCAGTGGAGATTTTAAATAGTTTGAGCTTTGAAACTATTACTGGTAATTCACTTTTCTGAGCTAGGAGTCTGAGGAAGTCTTAAAATTATTCTAGATATTACTTATATTTGTACCACAGGAACATCTGGGCCTCAAATGTATTAGCTCAAAAGGTCTAGGATAGACCTGTGAAGAGATGAAGAGATTTCTGTCAGATTCAGTCAGCCTGTTTGAATATCATCATATCTCAAGAGATTTTAGGCTGAAAGAAGTGGTAATAAAGTTTGTCTAACTTTCTGCTCTTGTTTCTTCTCCAAAGTTACTATTTGACTTGGCAACAAAGGGCTCTAATTCAGGAATTGGAGCTCAGCCCATGAGTGATAGCTTTTTGTTAGTGGTGTTAAAGGGCTACAGAAACCTTCCTAGAGTTACTTCTTGGTGGTGGTCCTCCTCTGTCCCCCAGCAGGTGTTGCAATATTTTTTTTTTGAGAATGCATTAGACAGTGAAATCAAAATAATGGGGAAAAGTGGAAAGAGCAGAAGTGTCCCCATGCTTTTCCCTTAAAATTAGGCTAAGCATGTTGTGCTGTTGGATTTTTTTGTTTGTTTGGTTGGGTTTTTTTGTTTTTTTTTTGTTTTTATAGCTGTGAACGTTTTTCTTTGGTACTTAAATACTGAGAAAACATTCTCTATGTAAAAAAAGGATCGCTTTCAGTCTGCATAAAAGGGTGAAGATCTACATCCTTTTCCAAAATTGTGATTATGCCAAAAATAGTCGGAATATCCTGATGGGGGAGACCAAGAAACTGATAGCACTGTCAAGGAAAAATGCTAGGAGTAGTCAGAGTTACAGCCTTTTCAACAGCAATGAGTATTTCTGAACATGGTTCTGCATATGCTTTTTCACTGTGTGTAGCTCAAGTAATAAATATGTACATTTATGCAACTTCTCAAAGCATCATATGAAAACTTTCAGCCAAGAAAATTCATAAACAGGAGTAAAGAGGCAGTTTTGAACTGCCAGCATATATAAAAGGAGGAGAATACATCTTAGTGTAGGTTTGTAAAGAAGTGCAGTGAGTACGATGTGAGATAGTAAAACACCGTGACACTGCACTCCATATTCATACGTGCTAAAGGCAAACTGTGCCTGGCCATGCAGTTCTTCACCTGAAGGCTCCTAGCTTTGCCATCAACCTCTGCAACCATTCCAGAGTCAGCTTACAGCCATGTAACAGCTCCAAAAATCCTCAGTGCTTCAAGTACAGGCCAATGACAAATAATACTGGGCAGTGACAATGCTTTCCCTTCCACCACTGGCTTTTCTTTTTCTGCATAAGGCAACAGCTTCCTTTTAGGGTTAGGTTTAGTGGAGAGACCCATACTTTTTGACCATTTCTTATAAGGCTATTAACTACATTATGAAAATAAACTAAATCAATGGAAACATAAACACCCAAGTTACCTACAACTTAGGTAAACATGACAGACATTGTTCTTGCAAGGAAACAAGTCTTTAGTTTTGACATTCCCACTAAACCTTGGCAAAAAAAAAAAAAATCACAAGTTGCTGTTCTTTTGTGCAGCTTCAATATAAGATCTATTCCAGTAATTATTTTGTGGTATGTTGTAGAACATCTTGTAGCATCAAAAACTCCTTCCATATTTTCTGACAACCCAATCTCTCTTCTAGTATTAAGAAAATAACTTTGCTTAGCAACCTTTTGGCACATCAGTAGCATGTTCTTTCCCTTGGCTGGGAAATGCATCAGGTTGCCATGCAAAATTTACCTAATATTTTCCCCCAAACATACATTGTGCAGACAGTGTGTCCTGAAGATATTTGATTTTACTACAGTTTTGTTAGCAGGGGCACAATAACTTGCCAAAATCTTGGATTTATATGAAGCAAAATTTTGAACAATAAGTTGCATAAGCAGAGATAGATCTTTGATATCATTCATGGGTCCTTTAGGCAAAAATAGTGAATGTCCTGTCCTGTTGCTTCATTATTTCTTTGAAATGTTCTGTATATTCTGTGCTTTCAATGCAGTATAATTTAGAAAGTTACCATTTAAATTCATGTATCTTACTGTGATATTAAGTGTATTTAAACCCCATAAAATGTCTTCTAATTTATTTTTCATTTAATCCATTTAATAAAATAGCAATAATGTTCTTTCAAGTGAAGGTTATGGAAGGAAAATTACTCCTGCTTTTAAAATATACTCCTCAATTTGCTGTACCGTTTATTGCACTGCAGAAGTCATTTACCCTCTGGAACATTCACTTAGAATAAAATTATTGCCTAATTTCTTTAAAAAACACTGGAGATTGGTCATGTTCTTCATAACTTTGAATGCAATTTTGTGCATTGTTAATGCTTCATGGTTATGCCTAGCAGTAAATTCAAAATTTAATTTATCCTTGGTATTATTCTTGATTTGTTTTCTGAAAGCTTTGTCATCTTCCGCAGTCTTTGGAGAGGTAATAAAGAATGACAAAAACTGTTAAAACGATGATGCTTAAGTCATCTTACAGTGTTTTATGTTCCTTTGCTGTTCCTCTCAGATTTCTTCTTGTTACAGAGGAAACCAGTTTTAATACAGCCTATACTGGTTTTAAAGGTGTATGGAAAAGGCCACCTTGACTCACCAGTGCTGCTGGGAGGTCATTAATTTCTGATGTTCCCATATGTTTTAAAGACAGATGGAAAGAAACATTAAATTAGCTTTAAAGCCTCTTGAATCTGGCAAAATACAAACATAATTTCTGTGTTAGGAACTTTTTGTTCTCTTGTTGTCCTCTTGCATCCCTGTGTGCAAGCCTTTCCTTTAATCAGTGCTGTATTTAAAGAATGAAAGTCCAAGACTGAGCAGTGGATCTGTAACCACAACATCTTAGTATTTAATTTCTGTATTTCAGTGATATTTTATAAATTATTCTCAAGTGACAGTACCAGTATATGTTTCCTAAACTGCCATCCCTGCATAGTACCTCTGGGAACTGTAAATCAGGCTGTGCTGCAACTTTAATGATGTTGCTGTCCTTAAATTATATTTTTCATTGTATGATTGCCCTCCACTTACACCTGTGCTGTCCTGTTATTTTCAGTCAATATGAGTATTTGTAACTGTTTGGAACTGCTGATTTTGTACATAAGAGCAGAGCAAAAATCACTAGTTAGCTTTTGTTGTCTTGCGAACTATGGGCTTGGTTTATGCGTCCTGGTGGAGCAGGTTTATTGCTGTCTAGTTGAGTGTTACACTAGCTACAGTATTTTATAGTCCAAAACACCAAACAAAATAGCCCTTTACCACACTTTGGAAAAAGATGCTTCCAAAATCAGTTCAGTTTAGGAATATGAGGGAACATAAAAATGACCTTTTGGAATTTTAGTTTGGGTTTAAGATTTTAGTCTTGGGCTTCTTGCTGCTGTCTTTGGTCAGTTCTTTTCCAAATCTCTGTGATTTATGCCTTAGGCTCTTAATGTTTTCAGATATATCTGCTTAGTCCCAAAGACTTACATCTTAGTCCAGGAAGGTTCAGTAGTAGGGAGCTTTAGCAACTTCACTCTCAAGTAATTTGGGACCCTTAAAGATTTCATTGCAATCAAAGACTGTATACCTTCATTTTCAAAACAGATAATTAATCCATTTGTTACACTTTCCATCTAAAGCAAGGTTTATTCTTTCACAGGTATTAAATGCTAGTAATGATAATAATTTCTATTATTATCTATTATCTATTTTTATTATTTCTGCTTATTTGAACTGATGGTACTAAGTTAGTCTCACTTGGGAATGTTAGTGATCTGCCTTGTCCTATTATTTGGTTATCTTGCCTCTAAACTCTCTCCTATTCATTGAGTGGCTCCTAAGTATCTTTTCTCAGTACAATATCCTGCCAGACATTAGAGCAAATAAATCTTGGAAGATACAGGTAACTGGTCTGATACTGAAAATCAGAGTGGCTTTAACAAAGTAATTGTGTTGAAATAAAAACCTGTAAATATTCACACGTACTGCCTGGCACTGAGAAAACGTGAATTTTCTTCTGTACATCGCCAGGTGTGTTGGTGGAGGTTGTGTGGTTTTTGAGTATGTGAGAGAGGGTGGGCAGTCCAGTGGTCAAACGTAACTGCAAAGATTTTTGGTCCGTCTGGCTAAATGATTTTCTTATCAAATGTCCTTGTTAAGTTAAGAAGGAGCAAATAAGTCATAAGAAGTGGAAGAATACTGGGCCATGCTTGAAATGACAATGAAGAAGCAGTAATTGCTGGCAAAAACATACACATGAAGGAAATAAAAGCCTAGACTCTTAAGTGGTGCTTGTGGTTGACCTTAAATCTTTCCCTGCTTAAGGAATATTTGAAATGCAGAGCCTTTCTTCCTATTCATATTCTGATGAAATATTTTATTAAAGATTTTTTTTTTCAAAACCCACTTGTGATTTTCAAATTGTTTCCAAAGAATTGAGCACATTGTGAAAGTAACTGCTTTAGCCCCATGCTGTGAAAAGGTACCTTTGAAAATGTCTTGCAATGATGATGAAAAAGAGAAGGATCCTTTCTCTTTGTGTGGGAAGATAAAGCAGAAGTGTTGTAGAAAGTGTATCGTAATTACCTGTGATGGTAAGACAAATGCCTAGATTCGTGTGTTTAGAATGCTGTCTTGTACTTATGTATAGACAGAAACACCTACATCTAGTTTCAGGATGGCAGTGTGGCTTGTGCTGTAGTTAGTTGGAAACATATTGTTTAAAATATCTCTTACGGTTTCAAAATTAACATTATTGCACTTTGGCAAGACTTAAGACAACTTATTCTGTTGTTTCTCAATTGTTCATGAACTTTCCAAAATACCTTTTGCTTTGTTTGTGGTACGTTTGCAAGCTCCACAAATGGGTTTGGATTTAATTTAATGAGAATTTCCTGTATGTACAGAACAGTGTGGGTGTGTGTTTAGAGATGCACAAAATTGTGTGGGTTTAAAAGCATGATGTTTTGTTCTTTTGGTGTTTGAAAATTAATGTTTAATTCCCAAGCTCTTAATGTTGTGGTTTTTTTGGGTTTTTTTTGTTTTTTTTTTTACTAGGCTTTACAAGCACTTTTGGTAGAATCTGTATGAACATTTGATTTCATATGGCTTGTGAAGAGAGGTTTCTTTTAAACTCACATCAAGGGAAATTAAACATTATCTGGAGTCAGAACTGTAGTTAGGCACTTGCTCTCTTCCCCTTGTGAATGTATTAATCCAACCTGTCTATCATTTTTCCATCTTATCCCTCCCCCTTTTCAATCCATTGTTACACACAGTGTAATCCTCACATATTTCCCAAAAGGAGAGTTTGGTTAAGATAACCTTTGCTTTACTGAACTGAAAGGCATAACAGGAAGTATCTCCTCTTCTCCTTCTCTTCTTTTTTTCTGTTTTGTTTTGTTTAGTGTTTTGTAGAGATGAAGTCTAAAGTCTAAGAAAAACAGTCTGTGGGGCTGCCATTTGTTTAATTTATTCAGCTTTTAAAATCTGTTATCTAGCTGCCTCAGGTCTCCTTGTTTTTATGAGGTGTTTACAACCGTTATTTGCTAAATTACATTTTTGGTGTTCTCAAGTTTGCTTGGATTCACAGAATTAATGCCATCTTTTCCTGAGGATCAGGATGGGGCAGTGCTTTTGGAGACTATAGTCAGAATCCCTGAGACTAACTTCATATCACACAGAAGTAGTTGGTGCCCTTGACTCTCATTTTGAAAGCGTGATAAGGATGCTGCACCCTGCCCTCTTCAGCTGGAGAAGGAGCTTGGAGATATTGATATGTTTTGAAAACATGAAGGAAGTGTATCTTAGTTAAAGTAGGTGTGGGTATGAACTGCTTTGCACACTTTTGGTCCCCATAAAAAAAATTGCAAGAGAAAGCTTACCCTCTTTTGTCATTAATGGTCTAGCTAGTAGTTGAGGTATCAGCAGCTTCTATTATAGCTTCCATCTTTGAAAGGTATTTTTGTAAGAAACAATTAACACATTGGTAGCAGTGTTGGTTGTTTCTTCGTATCCTTTCTAACAGTGATGTTGTCTTCAGGAAATGTTTAATTTTCACCTGCCATTGGTTGTCATTTCAAAGGGACTAAAGCAGAGCTCTTTATCTCCTTTCCATTAGCGCAGGCTACAGCCTTCCTAGTCGCTATGGGCAGTATCATCTCTTTACTGTTTTTTGGCCTATAACCTTGATCTCATCTCAGTTTTGATTACCTTTTATGTCCCAGCATCTGCTTCCTTCTTATGTGGTTTTATTTTTACATGAGAGCTCTAACATACAGCTTTTGCTAGTCATGTGGAAATCTAAAAGTCCTAACATTTCACATCCCAATATTCTATTTTCTGGTATTGGCAGATGACATGTTTTCTAATCCCCATTTACTCACATCTACTGCCCAAATATTTTTCTTAGCCTGTGACTTGGAACATTTTGCCTGCTCTCAGCTAACCTCCCTCATGGCCCTCCCTTTCTCTGTCACATCAGAATAATGTATTTATTTTTTCTGTCAATGATGCTGAAGGCCTTTCCCAGCCTTGTGCATTGTTTGTGTGACATAACACCATTGTGTCCTGTTTCAGACAGACAGCAAGGTAAGGGTTTTTTCCCCCACATGTTAGCATGCTGGTATGCTTCCTCGTTTTAGCTTGGGAAGCTTGACACACAGAACCATCCACCAACTTATTATATGTATCCTTGATACAACCTTTGTCTCTGGGAGAAGCTTGACAGCAGTCAGGCGACTGGTGTGCCTGACACGCTGACTACCTGGCTCCTCTCCACTAGTTGTCTTATGCCTTGTATTTGGACTGGCAGGTCTTTAGGGCAGACACTGTCCTTTTTTCTCCTGTGTTTGCAGTCTGATATGGACTCAGGAAAGGCTCTCAGCTAGTATAAGAGGATAAAAATGATAAAAATGCTGGAACTATGTATATTGGAAATGACCAGTTTGCAAGTTGGTAGTTACGTAAAGGCTACTTTAATAGAAGAGCTTAGCCTAAAAAGTTTGTTACTTGTGAGGAAGTGAAATTTTTCCTCTGTCTTTTCCCATTGTCACACACCACCATTGCTTTGAAATTTTATTATCTACCAAGATAGATTTTATTATGTCTGCCAAGATTATGGTTTATTTGCTGTATTGAAATACATATCTACAGGCTGCACCTTTTCTGTAAAAAAGGCAGAATTGAAAAAAACCCCAATATGTTGGATAGATTTCTAAAATTTGAGGTGAGCCCAAGGAAGTGAATTCTGAAAGTAAAGGAAAAAAAAATTGCAAAGCTTAGAAATTATTATAAAGGAAGCTCCACATAATTGTCTTGATCTAAGAAAATCTGTATCAAACTTAGAGTTTTGTATCAAATATAACTTAAGAAAATCAAGTGTCAGTTGAAAATTTGTTTGATTGTACACTCAAGAAATATTTGTGTAAAGCTCACTGTTCAGACTAATTTGATAAAATATTTTACTTGTACTAATATCCACTCAGAATAGAAGAAAACAGGCTATAATTCAGGCAACTTAAATTTGTCTTCCAAATGTAAATATCAACCCAATTGAGCTTCTTCAGCTTTTTACTTTCAACCTTTCCAAGTGAGACTTCTCCTTGGCATCCTGAAGCCTTAGGAACCAGGCACTGATTGTATCATCAGTTCTGTGTCTTGGAGGGTTTAGTGGTGAACATCATCTATGACCTAAATTCCAAGACTTTTTTACCTCCCTCAGTCTTTCTGTTTTGCAGTGCCAATTTTTCTTACCCTTTCACTTTTTCAAGTTCCAATAATTTCCTGCATTATTGCTGCTTTCATTTCTTCTTGGAAATAGAACTAACAGAGATATTTACAACCTAGCAAGTGTAATGTCACTTTTCAGGCAGCTACTTTTTAGTTCATGTTTGTGGTTGGTTTTTGGTTGTTGCTTAGGGCTTTTTTTGGTTTGGTTTGCTTGTGGTTTTGGTTGTGTGTTTGTTGTTTGGAGTTTATTCTTTTTAAATGCTCTTTTTGCTCTTCTCCTCCACTGGAGAAGCTGTGTGACTTGCTCTACAAGGTAAAACAACTGACCTGTTCAAGACATGATCCCACTTGCACCAAGGGCTAATGCTTGATGTTTCAGAGGTACACGGGGCAGGAAGGCATACAACACGTCTTGCTGAAGATCTGAACCTATTTCTAGAGGAGGTATTCCTTTGTGATCTTTGTGGTGAAGTCCTAACACACAAGACTGTGACGTTGCCTTTTCACTCCAGCTTTCTCACTTTATTAAAAAAAAAAGGGGAAGTAAATCTTATCTTGATCTACTCATAGAACAAATTATTATATTTTATTTATTGTATTGTATTTTATTTTAGTTATTTATCCTTATGTTTCCTGTAACAGTGAAATAGACAGCTTCAAATTATTAAAATGATTGTGTTACTTTTGCTTACAGTATTTTTTTTTGGTAGTATGAAGTTGCATTTCTACTTCAGGCCTAGTAGTAGCAGCAGATAGTATGAAAATCCTGCTGTTATCATTGTAGTAAACAGGTATGGATTTGTAATTATGCCCCTGTATATTACTTAAGCTTCTCTTCCACACATGCTGTGAAGAGCATTCCAGTATATAATATTTCAATTTGAAATACAGTTGGCAAAGAAATGGGAAAACTATTTATTTCAATATGTTTTCTAAACTATTAAGCATTTTCATCCCCATTCATTCCTTCCATTATAGTGATAATGATAATAGTATTAAAAATTACTTTAATTAAATAGGACTTGTTTGTGCTAATTGCTGGCATCTGTTCTTTAATGCAACATGTCCATAACCATGCTTCAGCTGATGGGTGAGGGATCTCTGTATGTTGAGAGCAAAACTGTACTCACCTTGTTCAATGTAGAGGCTGGTGGCCTTGCAACTGGTGAAGTTTTCTCTTTTTTGCCTTAATATTGGGGCTGAGCAGCAGTTTGGGCTTCACTAGATCAACCGGGATTGTGAGACCTAGTGCTGCCGCATCACTCACATCCACTTTTTGCATCTTCCTTCCGTCTTCCTGAAATACTTCTTTAAGTCCTTGTTTTGTTATTAGAACAGTAAAACTGAATCTTAAATCAGGCAAAAGATATGGCTTGTCATTTCTGAAATATTCTGAGCTCTGTATTAGTTAGTGAGAGCTCACGTGTACATGCCTGAAACTCGCTCTCTTTGAAATTTACTTTGAAGTGTTACAGTGTTTAGTAGTTAAATTTGAAGCAGAGACTTTGGTTCAGACTATTTCAGAGTCCCTCGGGATGCATGTAAGAAATAGGAGACAAGTAAAACCTAGGCTTTCCAAATGGTTTCAGATTGCAGAAATGAGGATTTCGTTCAAAGCAGTACTGAAAATCAGAGATTCTGAACTAGAAGCAAAGGTGCACTCCTGTATTTACTGATTTGTTGCATCAGTAAGATTTCAGCACTTTTTGCCTGTCAAAATACTATTCCAAGTATTTCTGGAAAAGTCAGTCACTTTTGCCAAAGAGAACTGGGAGAGACTAGGACATATTTCATTTAGTTGTATGATGCGTGGGAAGATTTAGTTGAATTTTTTGGGCACTTCTTGACATAAAGTATCCTTTTAGAAAAAAAATGCAGAAACTGTGCTGTTGATCTTTGCAATTAAATGCTTCAGTCACAAACAACCTTCACCTTTGAGATGCACTTCTCAGATGCTCAGTGTTGGGGGTGCCCCTAGCATGATTCCTCCTTCCCCTTCTCTTTAGCCTCTGTTTGTCCTAGGCAGTGCTGTATTTACATGGGAGGCTTTGTAAAAAGTAAACAGTCTTAGAATCACTTAATGAATCTCAAAGCAGGTGAGCACAGAGAAACTCTTGGGGGACGTAGTTTGCTTTTTCCTGTCTGCAAGATACTGAGTTCAATGTACTTGTTATGACCAAGTTCACCCATTGCTGGGCTCATGCACTGTTTGATCCTATGACACAGGCTGCAGTAGTTAGTTTTGTCAAAATAAACTAATGTTAAACACAGAATATTCCCGAGTCCGTAAGACTTGGCTCATGTTTTGGTGTTCTGCTATGTTAACAATAAATCAATCTGTTTGTTATGAGAATCATATTCAAACCTTATCTCGTTAACTCTGGAAAGTTAATTGAAAAATCATAATTATTCCCCACAGAGAACTTTCTGGGGATGAAATAACAGTAAGGAGGAAAAGAAAAAAAGAAGGGAAAAATTTAAAATTGCTGTAAAATGATGCTGTTAATGCCATAATATTAATTTCCTTTGTATCTGAAAAGGGGCTCAATGCCTCTGCAAAATGACATAGAGATTCATAATTTTTGGCTTTTTCCTGTGCTTTTGGAGACTTGGCAAGGGATGGAGAAAGCTGCATGATTTTTAAAAATTGCAATTGAAAGCTTGACCCAAATTTTCCAGACAGTGGAAGGTTTGAGCAAAATCATGTTGAAGGAGAGACAGTGCGGATTTGAAAGAACACTATTGATGGAAAGAGAAAGCAGTGCTAGATTCAGTAGAGAAAAGATTGTAGACTTCATAGCTTAAAAGCTTACACTGACTTCTTAGTTTCCATTGCATTCCCCCCACTATCAATGCTTTCTTTACTGCTTTCTTATCCACATCCTAAAACTCAGTTTGAAAGAGAACCCCAGATAAGTTGTCCTCTGTGTCTTTCCCTTCATCCCACTCCTGTTTGTTGTTCTGCCATTAGATTAAAAAAAAAAAACAACAACAAACAAACAGAATAGAGAGGGATTAGAGAAATTAATCATGAAATTGGAAATTTATAAATCAAATGAAGCTCTGGTTATGAATAGTATAAGTGCAGTTGTGTAAGAGTAAGGAAATAATTTTCCTTTTAAATAAAAATAAAAATTCTAATGGTTTAATTTTGTATTTCCTCCTGGATTTGACAGTGACTAGGACTTTCCGTGTTGGACCAGTTCTGCTCTCATTCACCCTAGTTACTCTGTTTCTGAGAGGCTCCTACCATCATTATTTGCTGTAGCTAGCAGAAACCAGCTGTCAAAATGAGCTAGCCCATGCAACAATCTTTCCACAATGTACTAGCATCTAATTTGGGGATTTGTTAAATAAATAATAATAAAAAAAACTACTAGTCCTACTATAGAAATCTTGACTGAAAAAATAAAAGAAACTAAAAACCGTGGAGTTGACAGGTAGAAGTGGAATTAGATTCCTTATGGAAGGAATTAATTAATTTCTTTTTGAGACTAAGGGATGTCACTTTATATTTAGTTGTAAATAATGCTTTCAGTTCAAAGACAGCCTCTGACCTCTGGTTATAATATGTTAATGACGTAAAATCACCCAGACATAAATCATTTTAGAGATTGCATTTTCTGATCTGCAGTACACTCTGCTAGTGTCAAGCAATAAAAACAAAAACCAGCTGTAGCTTTTTGTCCTGTATACATTTGTGCACAGCACATCCACTATTTTAATAAACAATAGCTAATGGATCAGAGAAGACCTCAGAAGTCTTGATATTTAATTTCAATACAAATCTGATTTGTGTTGCATTCAGTTTGCCATTATTTTAAATGAAATAAAATTAGCTTGTGTCATGAACATCGTGTTCAAAATAAAGATCAAAACATACATTTGGTTTATGACATTTTGATTTTGATTTGCATGTCAACTTGACTACTGCATGTCGAGTTTTAGGGACATGTGGTTTTGGTATGTCACACCAAGGAGCTGCTTATGCTCTACAGAAAGAGATGCAAAACAGCAGCACTTGTGATTTGTAAAAAATAGCTATTAATGAAATTGTACTGTGTGAATGTCTTATAGGCTGAAATCTTGATATAGCATCAGTTGTGTATTTGACACCTGTCTGCACAGAAAGCAGGAAGATGCTTATTCCCTTTATAAGGGGTTCTAGCTGCATCTTTTATTTGTTATGAATTCAGGCTGGTCTTACGCACATCTCACCTTCATCCGTTCGCAGCCTATTCTGAACAACCAGGCCAGATCCAACAGCTTCAGGCAGAATGTGATTATTCATTGTTTTTTCAAGTTAGGACCTGACTGTATTTCAAGGCTGGAGCTGATGGCAGCCATCATCCCCAGCCTGAACCACCTGTCTGTGTTCACATAAACAGCAGACACACTAGGAGGATTATGAGATTAATGTTTCTACCATGTGCTCTCTAATTCTTTAGTATTTATTTAAAACGTGCTAAGCAGTGTTTATTTTATGGTTGAACAGTTCTAGCAGTGTATTGGAAGTTGCATCTATTATTGGTTATTTAACCCCAACCATCATGGGAAATAGAGAGTGTCATACTTGTCAGAAAAGTACAACACCAAACATGGGACTGAGCACCAAACCTTTTTTATTATTGTTGTTGTTATCAGTATGCTCTACATAGTCAATCTCAGAGGCCTTGATTAATGCAGGGCAAGAGATAAGCTCTTGTGAACTGATGCTAGTAAAATGCTGGGGAATTCAGAATAGTGCATTCTCTGGGTATTGCTTATTCCATTACAGCACACTGCTTGCCTGTTGTGTTTTTACATTACCCATTTCCCAGTGATAGATTTTTAAAGTGACACAATGTATTCATTTCATATCATAAAGAGTTTAAATGTGTGCACAGAGATTATGCAATGAAAAGAAGCAGAGTCTCCTTACAAAAACAGTTGAATGCTGTAAATGTGGCTTTTCCCCTTCGATTAAAAATCACTTCATGAGGAATTGGTTATATGCATTGTACAATTCCAAGATAGATCCTCTCTCTGCACAGGGAAACAAATGTGTATCAGACAGGAGGACAAATAATATTTTCTAAGATAAGTTGGGCGTTTATCAGAAAAAGCGATAGTTGTGAATTCTGATTTTTTTTTCCCTCTCAGTTACCATTGAAAGTCTATGTGGTAAGAATTTCCATGAAGAATGGGGTGCAAAGTGGAAAGGAAATAAACAAAGCTGTATTTATTATATGAGAATGTGCAATTCCCATATAGTCTTCAAAAAAAAAAGTGAAAAGCATGTCTGAAAAAAAAATAATTACAGAAATTACCTGTCTCGTGCCATTGGCACAAGAGGCATATCAGTGGCCTTCTGTGTACTAGATTTGATGTTGTTTCCAAAACCTTAAATAGAAAACCTTTTATTGGCACCGTGTATGTGTTCTTTAGTCTTTATATTTTACTTTCCATTAGATACCACGTTGATACTCGTGAGAACTAGTTGTCAACTGCTGATCAAGCTGCTGTTCCTGCTGTTCAGGAACACCCCCTCTGCTTACTTATATACTTCTCAAATCTTTTGCGTTCTCCAGGAAGATGCGATATCTCTGGTCTCCAGGCTAGACCTGCTTTATGGTTTTTTTGTTATTTGGGCAACAAACTTGCTTTATGTTCATTTGAGATTCTTCTCAGATGCAGTTAGTTTTCTGCTTAAGTTTTTTAAGTGAACTGATAGTTGTTTGCGTCAATCTGAAGTGTGTATCTCCTTTTTATCATCTTGGAAAGTATCTAACTCTTGCAGTTCAAATTACCAACAATGTTTGAAATAAGTTAAAAAAAAAAATGTTGCTTCTGCTCCTAAGGTCAGGCAGGTTTGCCAAAACAAAGTTTTCTGTAGGAACACTCCAACCAGTTTTGGCAGTTTTAAGACTTCTCATCAAAAGTAAAGGCCCGAAAGTGCCAGAAAGCCAGGATGCAAATGCCCATCCTTCCTGATTTAAACCTTCATATTGAATATGCCACATTCCTTCTTTGTCTTCTTTGAAATCCTCTCATTTGTAAGTGTGTCACGTTGTATTACTAATTAACTACTCATTAGATCTGGTGTTTGAGCCTTGCAGTCCTGTGCTGTAGGTGAGTGACATTATTTAATGTTTCATTATTTGTGATAATGCCAGGCAGAGGGGAAAATCCATCCCTGCAGCAACACAGCAGCTAGGATGCTGTCCTCTCTTGAAGATGTAGCTTCAAGTGCAACCTAAATTGACTGCTCAGGACCTTGGCTTGGGATATATTCCAGGTGAGCGTGGATGATTGGCATTTCTGCTTAGCAGTATGGCTTTACTCTTTTTATTTTATTGAAGAAAATATCTTCATGAGTGCTTGGGAACTTCCATAACCTTTTCATGCTGAGCAGTGGAGACTCTTACAGCACAAGAGTAGTGGGGCTTCGCTCGTCATCTCAAACTGCTAAGCCTCATTTATCAGCAAAGAGGATTTTCACTGAAAAACTGCTTGTGTCAAAATAACTCCATATAAAGAGTAATAGTCTCAAATACTAAGATTTTTCCATCAAATAATTCTAAGGAACAAAAAGCCAATATGATAAATTAGATATATAACCTCTTTTATAGATATATATAATAGGGATCTATACAAACAATTCATAACACCTCTGAAGTTGAATAAAAAATAACACCCTGTGTAGCTTTCTTAAACCTCCCACAGTGCTCAGTAGAAGGCATATAATTCCCTTTCAGACTTTGTAGGAGAATTCAGCTGCATAGCAAACTGAGGGATTATTTATGAAAAACTTTAATTATGTGAGCAGTTCCTTATAGCTCTCCTTTATCTGTCTTGTTCTATTATCAGCAGAAGTTGCAAAATGTAATTCTCTACTTTTAAAGGAAATAGACTTGAAACATTATGTTCAATTTCTTGAAAGAAAGCTAGGAGCTATTCCTTTTGTAGAGATCAGATTTGCTAATGGATGGGTGCTCCATTTTAGCCCCTTTTTAACTTGCACTGTGTATATACCTTGTTAGTAATACTATTTAAAGAAAGAACAAACAGCCATCATTTGGATCTAGCTAAATAACTCTGGGAGTACTGGTGGCCGTAGTCAGAGGTCCTGAATGATACATCACTTCCTTTGAGCCAAAATGCTACTGAAAATACAGGCAATAATACTTAGCAGTTTTTGAAGTAATCTCAGCAATTTTTTAGATTTATTTTTCTTTGTGTAGGCTTGGCATAAATTGCTCAGGAGAATGTGTCACACATGAAAGTGTCACTGAGGTGAAATGTAGAGAGGCAACTGCTGATTTGTGTTCTCTGGGATGTCAGAAAGCTGTCAATCACCCATTAAGCAATTTTGTATTTAAATTTTTGTATTTGAAACAAAAGATCTTTGCAAGTTTTTGAAATGAAAAATGTTTTCTCCTTCTTGAGTGCCTCACTGAACTACAAGTACATAGTTGAAACTGATAGAGAGTTTGGAAACAAAGAGATTTAAATATATATGTCTGAGTATACATATGCAGAGAAAAATCAAAGGGGAAAATAGGTAAAGAAAATGAAGTAGAAGTGAATGTGACTTTTTTAATGTCACTGGACTATGCATACTTGCCATATTTTCTCCAATATTTCACTTTTCATAACTCATATTGCTCTATATGTTATATATTGCTTTATTTTAATGTCGCACATCTTGCACATTCAGAAAAGTGTCATACCCTTTTGCCATATTGAGAATGAAGATTCTTGAGCTGACGCAGTATCAAATGCTCATGGTGCTAAACAAGACTGAAATTAAGGGCTAGCGTGGTTTGATTTGGTTCACACAGTGACACGTTGGATCAGTGGAACCACAGGACAAGTTTTACATGTTTCATCTTACAAGAGCCTGAATCCTCCCATTCATAAAGAGCTATTAGGAATCAAGCAAATTTGAATGTCATTTAATTAAAATATAAAGATGAAAGGAATTAGGAAATGTAAATAGCCTAATGAAGTGAAAACTGGAGAATACATCTTCTGAATTAATAAAATAAAAAATTTTGAGAATTATTCTTTATGTACTGACTTAATCCCTTAAATCATACTCATTTGAGTTGTTTAGCTTTGCTCAAAGATATGTTAATTCCAGTAAAAAATAACCTTCCTGTTATTATTATATTTTTAAACACTTCTGCATTGTTAGAAACCCTTTGCACATGAGATTCCCCAGAAGGAAAATAAGTGACTTTAGTATTTGAATCACCAATTAAATGAAAGAGGATAGGCGGAATTTCTCTGAGCAACTTGGATTGAAGGGATCCTCTACATTTACAATATAACTTTAAGTCTTTGTGACTGTGGAATTTCAGTACTAAAAATATTATGCAACATTTTAAAATATAAATTATTTATAGTAAAGAAAAGCTTTAATGTTTAATAGGAAAATTCCCATCATATTAGTTGCTCTTGCATTTTTTAAAAATTGATTTAATTCTGTATAGCATGGCATGCCTAAAAATAAGGCAGATCTTAAGGACATAATCTGTTGAATAAAGAAATTTTGGGTGATCATGGCAGAAAAACAAAGGATGTGCATGATGGATTGCTGATGGAGTGCTAGTAATTGATTCTTTTGGCCTTCCTCCTTTCACGATCTGACCTGTGCATTGCTCTCTTGTTTTGCTCAGTTCTTTCTGCAACACCTCTTTATTCATATCTGTGCTACCACAGCTTTGCACAGAGAGAGGAGTTCCCCCAGCCTGTGCTCTGAGCTACCCCCAGGCTGTGTGAATGTGGTAAGCACAACCCTGAACCTGAGCTGGAATGCCCGGAGTGTTTGAACAGGTTATTTCCTCGGGCTCAGGCATTGCTAACTGCAGTCTTGCTCCTTTGGTCAGCTGTGAGTGCACACAAGGCAAGCGTGTGCCTATCTGAAAAACAGTCTGTTTTTCTGTGTGACTGTGTCATGTGTGGGTCGCTCTGAATTTGCCTCCTTGTCTTTAGTTTTATGCTGAGTGATTCTGGGTTCACTGACACAGACTTTGCATGCACATTATGCGCTCTGGCTCAAATTTTTTACAACTGGCATTAGGTGTGTATATGGTTGTTAGAATATATCTTCGTATTTGAAGACCTTTGCAAATCATAACTCTTGTAATCTGTTGGGATATTTTACAATTTATTCAACCTTATTAATCTTATTTCTTGAGAAATATTGCAAAAAATTCACAGTATTTTGAGATATTTTAGGTTTAACCTGAAAGATACTCCTAAAGAATTTCCAGTTCTAATTGGGGTCAATGTGTAAGCTTATTTATTCTTCTGCAGCATGTGTGTGTCTGGTTATGCCTAATTTCAGGCATCTAATAAATTAATATTGAGAAATACATTCCCTTGGGTATGATCTGCTTGCAGATAAGCTCAGTAGACTTCTTTAGCTTTTTTTTTTTAACCACAACAATAAACATTTAATCTTTCAATCAGCCATAAGAGCTATTGTCTGCACGTTCATCTATGTCTTATTGTTGCAAAGATTGCTTCAGTTTTAAAATGCCAAGTGACCGTATCATTGTGGTGATTTGCAACAGAATTATGGAGTAAATGTTTAAGGTGGAGCACAGTATTACACTTTTTGTACATAACATTAGACAGCTTACCTAAGTGATTTATGAAAGGTATTTTTGCAATAAAATTTTGAAATAAAATAGTAACTAGGTGCAACACTGGGTGCTAAGTAGTAATTATGTAATATCTTAGAAATCTGTAATCATATACTGAAGAGGCTGCAGTAGCTACAGGTTTCGAGGGATTGTGCGGAGTGACAGTGGGGAAGTTTAAATGGTCAGGTGAACACTGGGCAATGTTAATCTTGCTATGAAGTTATCCTAATAGGGAATCAAACTGTTACAGTGAGCCAGTGAGCCTGGTAAACTGATGATATAGTTAAAACACCTCAGAATTTGTGAAGTCCTGGCTCACTGCTTGTGACTGTCTGCATTTTTCCTGTGGGTTTTAAAAGAAGATGATGGTGGGAAATCTTCTGTTCCAGATAGTCTATTTCACCTTTCCTCTCTGGAAAATGTGGATGGCTCAGGATAGGATCTTAAAAAAAGAACATAGTCTTCTGACTTCATAGTTTGAGGCCAAAACCAATGGCCTTTGTTTCTAGTGGTGGGTGAATGGAGGGGCTGGCAAGATGTCTATAACAGGAACCCTGAGGTGATAAATCCTTTTGAATGTCTGGACATTTATTCAGGTGATTGTTTTGAAATTTATGTGTTAGATCATTAACACTGAGATTAGTAATATGATCTCTGCCACCTTAGCGTGGGATGTATCCCAAATGTTAATGAATACATCTATATAGCACATTAGGAAATAAAAAAATTATCTCCAGTTTGCAGACACAAAATAAATATTGAGTATTGCTACATTCCCAGATCTGCCAAAGACATTAGAGAAATTTTGTCTAATTTGCCTAAAGTGAAAGAAATAGAAAATATTTGACAAGGCTGGGAATTGAACCCACAACATTTGTGTTTTGAGGAGGACCTTACCTCTGTCTTCCTCAATTAGTTTCGATAATTATAAAAGCATCCTGTCCTCCCACAGAAGACTCAATGCTTTTCATCTAGAGGTATCAGAGAGTATTTAACATTGCTAATGTGAATTCTAATTCATGTAAATTACTTCAGAAGTGTGGCACATTTCTACCCAAACACTTTTTATTTCACCGAGTACTTAGCATTTAGTTAGTCTGTGGAGGATGATGCATACCAAAACATGCCTGACATAATATGAAAATGGCAGTATTTTGTGGAAGTGTTACAGGAATAATACATAGATAATAGTGCTCTGGTGATAGTGATACATAACAGCCACTTGCTTTTCTTCTAGTGAAGTCAATACAAGCTAAACATGTTCATTTTATGGTACTAAAAACTCAAAAGACCCCATGATTATTTTAGTCCTTTTCTTCCTATTTTCCATATACTTCTAGTTGGTAAATGGCATGTTAGCTTCATTCAGAGGATTCCCCAGTCCCTATCCAAAAGAGGAAGCAAGGATGTAATCAGCCTTGGCCTCATTAAAATCTTTCTAATGTAATCTGTTGTTCTCAAAAAGCTTAGCCTCAAATCTACCAAATGTATTTTAATTATGTTTTAGATGGATTGTGTCTGGAACCATGTGGTTGCTGAAGCAAATTAATCCATTACATCAGCCAGTTCAAATTCTTTGTCTGTAAAAGAATATTTACAAAAGATTTACAAACTAGCTGAAGACATTCAATACAGCTTTTTGAACAGTGGTTTCTTATTCTTCATCTTTTTGTCCCCAGTCTATGCATGGATTCTATTAAAAACCGAAAAAATACAATGTATGTTTCAGTGTGATGCGTATTTTTAGCTCACAGAAGTAGATACCAGGAATGACACTTAACACTGGTGCACTCAGCAGTGAAGCTATATTAATTTATCTCATTCTATCTAAAATTTGTATCACTTGTATTAGAATTGCTGCAATTAGGAATTTATTACTGAAAGCATGCAATAAACAGTAGATGCAGTAGATGATGCTAAATAGAAAAATAAATTTTCAATTAAAGTGTGCTATTCTGGAAAATTTAATTTTCCATGGCAAATGGTCACATCCTGTTTAATAAACAAACACCAAACAACCTGGGAAGTCAGTGTGTTGACCACTTCATTAATCATTTTTTAAATCTTGCTAAATACAGTTTATTGTCTTCAAAGTACCACTAATTACTTCAATTAGCTTTGAAGTGTATCCTTTCTTTCTCTGACTGTGCCTGTAATTTTGAACCCAAGAGAGCTTTCTAGTCTTTAGATGTGTTTGTTCCTCATTACAAGACAAAATTCAGCTCCAAGCTTCTTCTACCTGCCTGTATCCATGAAAGAAATATGGGACCTGGTCACAACTTTTCCTTCTCCTACCATGTGGACTCCATGTGTAAATGAGAATCTGGAAACCTGTTGAGGTTTGGCCAATAAACAAGGATGATTGTGCTCTTCATCCTGTGGGTATTTGTGAGGAATGATGGTAAAAGCACAGTGTTAGACTGAGATTTTAAAAGAAAAAATAAGTAAATAGAATGACACTGAAGAGTTGAACATTCCACAGCACATGGGTTAAGTCACTCTATACTTGAAAGTCAGTCCTATTATTTTTGCTGCTGGGTATGTATTTAGGAGCTCATCTACAGCCTATTTTATTTCTGGAAATAAGAATGTGAGATTCCTAAGGAAGCTGAAATACCAGTCCTCATCCCATTATCTCCTCTCAATCAATTACCATCTTCAAGTCTTGGAATAGGAAGGTTATCTAAGAAAATTCATGGAAAGCTATCTTAGAAAAGGTACAAAGAGGATAAGAGGAAGAATCACACTTAGAGAAATGGTGAATGGAGGAAATATTCTACGTTCTTATCATTTTTGTTAATATCTTTTCTATATTTCTGTCTTCTTTTATGGGAGGGGGATGTTTTCAGACAGCAGGGATGCTGTAGGAATCCCAGAATGAAATGTCAAGACTGCAAAGATTCTGTTAAGATACATCTCAGAGGAGCAGCCAACTCACTCTGTGCTCAAAGAAGGCAGATCCCTTTTCCTTATTATTTAGTCAGGGAGTGCTGAGGGAAGAGAGTGTTTCCCCAGGTGCAGCTCAGTTAGGAGCTGTGGTCCCCAGGGGCACTGCAAATGGGGTTGAAAGCTCAGCAGTTTGGCATTTAAATCACTTTGGCCTGCGCTCAGTGCAGTTCAGCACAGTGATGTTGCACAGGCAGAAGCTCAGCTACAGAAACAGTATCATGCTGCTCTGCTTTTGGTTTTTCCAGTGTCAAAGTGCCACCCAGGAGATCTTCTGAATGTGCTGATCATTTGTTTTCCGTAGCTTCCATATTCCTGTGGCTTGCATAGTTAGACCTTCCTGTGCTAGTTCAGCCCCTGCTCTTGGAGTCTGTGCTTGTGGGAGTTCCCAGTAATATCATGTGAGGTGAAAGGTTTCTGGTGATTTTTTACACTTAAGCAAACATAGATCTCAAAAAAAATACATAGTTTTTGCCCCTTTCCCTTTTTTTCATTTTCCTTTTTCTTTCATTGTTCATTTACTTCCTGATAAAGAAAAACTCTGTGATTTACAAGATAAATGACTCCAGGTTGTTTTCACTGATACAATTTTTTCCTGTCTGTAAAATCCTTGGGAGTCAAAAAAGCTGATTGTTTTCCTAGTAACGTGTAGGTAAGACGTTTAAAGTAGGCTTAAGTTTCCCAGAGAGACAGAAGTATCTCATAGCCATATCTCCAAACACCTGTCTGTTCCTGAAGTTATCTGTAGTGTGGGCAGTTCTAGTTACGACAATTTTTATGTTCAAAGCTTTGCTGTGCTGTCATATTTAATGAGGAAAACTTGAAAGAAAAAGTTTGAGATACACAAGCTCCGTTGCAAGATAACTTTTCTGCTTCCAAATACTTGTATGGACATACTGCTTTAGCCCTTACTATTGCTTTGCTATGAAGTGAGAAAAAGAACAAATACATAAATTATACCAGTTAATAAAATTGTATTCACTCTTACAAACGTTGCTTAAATTTCATCCTTAAGGTTAATGTTGAAGTTGTATTCATTTATTGAATTGATTCTTTCAAACCCACTCAGGTTTGCTTTGACATTCACATTTGAAAAACGAACCATATTTTAAACTTCAAAATCTTACAAGATTTGGCATTAAAGGCAAGCGTTATTTTGTATCAGTTACAGTGTGTACAACCTTTAGATTGTTAAATCAGGGAGAAATTTAAGGTCTGTGATGAAAACATGAAATTGATGCTGTTTCAACTGTTAGTTCTTTCTTAGGTGTACCTTTCTTGATATCTAAGTTTAGAAGCTTTTTCTATGTCATGTGTATCTTTGCTAGGCTTTATATGTCTTTGCTCTGATTTAAAGGGAAAACAGTTTTCTGATGAGCATTAACATTGTCCTCAGTGGGGTTGTATTGCATTGCAAGACAGCAATTTGTTGAAATAAATTGAATTTATTAGAAGTTAGAGAAATTTGAGCATAAAGTTTTCTTAGCATTTCTAACATCCTTTCAGCCATTCTTTTCTCTGAATGTGCTGGAGTAGGCTTATAGAGAACCGTGTATAGTGCTTGTCTATATTATCAAACTTTATTTTTGTTTTATTCAAAATATTTTGCCTGCAGGCTGCTGAATATTTTTGTTAACCAATTTTCTTAGCTGATGATTGCACCCTCAGTCATAGGAAAATTGATTTAATATGTTCTTAAAACTTAGAGGACAAAACTCAAGAGTGAAATATTTTAAAATTCAGAAAAAAAATCAGTATGGGCACCAAATAAAGGTTTGCTTGTATGCTGTGAAAAGACTTTACCAAACTGAACTGATATCTACAAATTCAATAGGTATTTTTTACTATAATCAAGTCTTGAAAAACAATATCTTTTTCCTAAACAAAATTTCCTGGATATGTTTTTAAAAAGTGTACACTCCTACTTTCAACTCAAGGGAAAAAAAATCTTAATCTGAGTACAGTTTCTTAGAACCAGGCTTGAATAGCAAGCTCCCTTCTAATGCTGCCAGTATAAAACCACCCTAGTTACTGATGTAATTCTTGGAGTATTATTACAATTTGTTTGTCTTTACTTTGATTAGGGAGGGGAAAGATTAAATATATTACCTTTAAGACCAAAACAATGAACAAAACACTGGCCTTCCTCTGAACTTCAGACACAACAACGTAAATATCTTTTTTTCTCCTGTAATTTTTTTTTCAAATTTTCTGCCTACTTTTCTAAAGGGAAGTGTGAATAGCTTGACTAAGTCTGAAAGGCAAAGGAAAAAAAAGGAAATGATGGTGGACTGACAGGGATTCAACCTCATAAAACTTGTTGAAAAAGGAGTACCTTACGGAGTTGCTGTTTTAAAACTAATGTCACAGAGGTGTGATACATTCTAAAAAATAAAATAGACTTGTAGGGAAGCTAATGCGTAGTCTAAATTTGTTTTGAAGAAGGTAAAAAAATTCTGCAGTTAAATATTTTGACATAATTAGTGTATAAAATATATGCAACTTTCCCTTAAAAAGTGCATTCAGTCATTTTTTATTTCTACCATTTCAGAATAATCACAGAATAAGTTCATTTTTTTTTATTAACTGAGATCAGTAATCAGGCATAAAATTCACTGTTTAAAGTAAAGTTTTTCCCAGCAACTTTTCCAACTAAACAGTTCCAAACACTCTTGACTACTCATGATCCTCACACTTAAGAAATTTATGTTCACTGGAAAGATTTCTTGGTGTAACCTTATTCAGAGCACTGACAATGGAGGATAAACTCTCATTTCAAATCTGGTAAAACATTCAATGGAATTCCCCTGGACTAAAGAATGTTCTTTGGTTCTTCAAAATCTCTTATAAAAAAAATTAAAAATATATATATAATGTATTAGATGCATCCCAATTGCTGTGTTGTGTGACCTGATTCTCAACTGTACAGATATGTTGTCTGGTGTCAAAGTTTAATATAAAATAAATTGCTAAAATACCATAAGTGGCAGTATTATTTTTGGTAACTCAGCATCAAAAACTATATTGGATGAGGTATGTATGCATGTGTTCTCTCTTTTGATCTTTCTCTATGTTGAAGCACTAGTAATGGTATTTGCAATATTTCTGTTTAATTTTTTTTATTAAGTTTACAAAACTAGATGTAAGCATTGAAGGGTTCTCAATGGAATTAAATATTAAAGCACCTTGAAGCTACTTTTAGTGCTGCAAAATGAGAAAATGGAGATAAGAAAGAAAAAACATGCTCAAAATGTAAATTTATGTTTCCAAGTAATAGGATTTGACTGGGAACCAGTACATTGTATTTATTTTTTTCCCCTTTGCTTGTAATGTTTAAAGCAGTAGGAATGTGCTAAGGAGACTTTTACAGTGGCGCTATATCATAGAAAACAGGAAAATATCTAACTCAGCAGACTATTGTTGACAATTTTGTGCTAAATTTCTGGAGGTTTCTTGAACGGAGTTCATGATGTTAATAACAGTTATTCAAACTGCATTTTTCACTTGTTTGGAACAGACTTTATCTGCTGCATTCCCACTAGGGTCCTCCAGTTACATGCATGGAGCCAGATTCAGTGGCTGCTTTTCCTGTATAATCTGGACAAGGCATTCATTATCTTCCTGTCTCTGGTCTCCTACTGATTTTATGGTTTTGTTATTGGACTCAAAAGACATTTGGTCACAAACCCAGTTATCTCAAATAACAAATCTGAATAACCACGAGGAAGCATTTCTTCTCTAGATGCCATCCCCCTTACTTTCCCCATGCAAAATGAAAGAATTATATTCCTTGTGAACAGTATTTAAGAGTTTGACTACTGTTCTTTCTACACCTCTGCTTTCTATGAAAGTTTCAATATCTCAGAATTATGTGAAAACTTTGGACAAGTTTCACTCAACCTCTGACACATTTTTTATGTTAAGAACCATTAAAACCTACTTTCTACTAGCTGTTTCTTCTGTTTGTGATTCATATTCTTGCTGGAATTTGGATGAGAAATTTCAAAATAAAAATTGAGTTTTAGACACTGTAACTTACCATGAAAAGTGTTGTGATTATAAAGTGTAATAATGAGAATTTTATGTCAGTATTCAGTATCAGTACTACAAGTTGAATTTTCTATTGGTTATACTCAATAGTGAAATGTATTTTTAGAGAAGAACATAGGTAAGAATAAATAACATAAGGGAAGGAAATCTAGTGTTGTGTGGAACTACTAATAAAGTTTATATCCATGAATTAATTTTTAAAGCAACTGGATAAATTCTGGTCTCACTTATTTTTTAGTCATTTCAGACCCTTATTTCTCAGATTCATATCTGACGTAATTCTGAGTATAGAATTTTGACTGTACACTTCTAGATCTTACTTGTAGCTCTTTATTTCTTGTGCATTAGTAGTTGCCTTTGTTAATATTCTTAGAGATTTAAATAAACTCAAGATATCCAACTGGATAAAGAAACAAAGAACACTTCTAAATCTTAATTACTGCTTTTCTTTTACATTTGTCTTCAAAATCAACAAACTATTCAGACAGAAATAGGACTAAGTGGAATTGTCACTGTTTCTGTTGAGACTGAGTTGATCGTAACATTTAAAGGACTCTTTTTTTTCTATACTTGAGAAGAAAGCCTTGTGTTTCTTCTTGATGTGCATCATTTTCACTGAACAGAACATGAGCCAAAATGCTCAATTTTTCTGTCTTCTTCCAGTGAGAGTAAGAATTGAATACTTAACTTCCGAGGTGATGAATGCAATATCCATTGTAAAAGCAAAAGTGCCTGGCTTTTCTCTTGGTGGTCTACCCAAACAAAACCACTTCCTTCCCATACTTGTTTGCTTCTCTATTTTTCAGAAAGAAATCTGCAAATGCTTGGTTAGAGTCTTGTCTACAGCGTAGTGAGGAGCAGAAAATCAAGAGAGAATTCTCATTTCAGGCATATTCAGTGCACCTGAACTCTAAAATGCTGTTCTCTCTTCATGAAAGTTTCAAACTTCACTGGCTGAGTGCTAATTCAATTCAGTCTCTTTCAGGAAGGTAATTTTCTAGCACTAACAAAAGGAGCAAAAGGCATATTATAAGACAACAGCTTTTGTGACAATACAACGTAGTGATACACTGATCAAAGAGTTGATTTGCATTTGTGCTTGGTATTTTAAAATCCAATGCATGTTATGCAATCATTTTAACATTGATAAATGTAAAAGGGACTATGAAAAGATCTAGCCTTCCTAATTAATTTTCTCACATGATCATAAATCTGTTTTGATATTATTACTTTTTAGTAAGATGTGTCATTAAAAGATACAGCTGTTCTACATTTGTGAATATAATTTTAGACCTCTGAATAATAACCTAACTTAGAATACATATTGGTCCTGTCTTATGCTTTTCCCGTTGTGCTTTGTGGCGGTAGACACTGAAGCACCATAAGGAAATCAGTGGCTTTCTAAGCAACACAGAAATGGAAATTTCACATAGGAACTCTCAGAACAGGGTGCTCTCATGTAGGTAACACGTAGACCTGCAAACCTGACCTGACATCTCCTTACCTGTGGAACTATTAATGCTAAACAGAAATTAACATCGTCCAATCCTTCAGCACCAACCACATGTTCTGATATGATGCCTTCTGACATTGAGTCACTTCAGATTCCAGGAAACTTGGGTGGAGAAGGCATTAAAAATGTAGGCATCTTTCTTCTCAGCATCACTTTCCTGTGATATTTAGCTTTAGGATTACACATTAAGGTACATCCTGAATATTTTGTTGCTGACTGCACTCTTCTTATACCTGTTATTAGAGCCTCTGTAACTGGTGAGTTGTCCAGATGCCCACCCAGCCACCCTATCACTCCCCTTTCTTGATGGAACAGTAGGAGAAAATAAGATGGAAAGGTTGAGATAAAGAGGAGTCTTATGAGTTACTGTCATGAGAAAATATACTCACCTTTGCAAAAATTAGTTTAATTTATTGTCAATTAAAATAGGTCTGGTGAGTAACAAACAAAACCAAAAATTAAAAAAATACCTCCTCTCTCTTTCCCAGGTCCTTCATCCCAGACTCCTTGACCTCCTTCCCCACCATAAGTGGTACAGAAAGATAAAGATTGGGATATATTTTGCAATACTTTGCTCTTTATTTGCTGTGAAAAGGTGTTTCCTTATGGAAAACATTTCTCTTCAGAAATGTCTTCTGCAGACTTTTAGGTCTTGGAAATCCCCTTCAAAATTCACATGACAGACTGTGAAAGCTATGATGAACTGTAGTGGTCTGACAAGTGAAAATGTCAAAATAGATGAATTTGAGTATCATGTTGCTTCATGAAGCAAGTATTTTATTTTTTTTTCAAAAGGTGTTTCTGATTTTTGTCATATTCTATCTACTATTTCTGCCTTTTCCTTCCAAGTTGCCTCTTGAAGAAAATGTTTTTGGATTTATGAGTTCCCCCCTTTCTCTTTTTCTTTTACCCTTTTTCATCTAAATCAGAATGGCATGAACTATTTTGTATAAAGTTAGTTTTGGAGTCTTGGTTAAAAATAAGAAATCCCAAAGAAAAACTGCCTAATTTTTTTCCTCATTTGCTACTTCAATTTGAATATTTGAAATGTTCAGTTAGCCTAAAACAATTTCTGACATAACTTAGAATAGTATTCCCTAATAATATTCTCTTTTTTATTATTTTTTTTTCATCAATTGCTATTATTAAATGAGAAGAGTGTTTCAAGAAGTAATAATTTGAAAGTTAGAATTAATCCAGAGCTCTGGATCTAAATTCAGAATTTCATGATAGTTCAATTTCAAAGAGATAATTAGGTAATCCTTATCTCATATGTCTTTAACATATTTTCTGCAAGTCAGTGAGAGAAGAAAGTAAGTTGTCTTTTTGGTTTCAGTAGAAAAATATGAATGTATGCAATTTTTCATGATCTTCGTATTAGGTTGTCAGGTTCTCATGGTGCGAACATATCATATTTTTCCTTTGAGTTCCTTCCACAGGCTTCAGTTTATCCTTACCCTCTCTGTCTTAAGTGGTGAAGCTTATCTTCTTCCCCTACATTAAATGCATTTTACACTGTCAACAGTAGACACGATACCAATGACTTCAGTTTGCTTTCTCCACAGATTACCCATTGATTTGTTTTTCATGTTGCCTCATTAGCCTGAAACAGACTGTATGATCTCATATGCCATCTAAGCTTGCTTGATTTGAAATCCATCCTACAATCTTGTTATTTTTGATTGGCCTTCCAACTCTGTGCTTCTATTCCACAAGTACCCTCTAGCTTCTTAAACCATTAACGTTTCATCACTGATGTTTAATAGCTGTGACCTCAGAATTGATTAAATTCAGTTGACTTAACCTCTTTTTTTTTTTTCTTTTAATATGGGTGCAGATTTTAAGCTTGCACAAAAAACAATAAATTAAAAAAGTTCCAACCAGGACCTGATTTTTTGTTTCTGTTGTACTATTGCAATAAATGGGAATCAGTTCAATGGAAAGGAAAATCTGGATGTATTAAGAGACATGCTAATATTTTTCACTTAGTATGGCATAATAGCTAGCACTTCATTTTGAAAAGAAAGTGCAAAGAATAAACCCAGCTTCTTTATTTTCCTGTAGAATTAGAAGGTTGTATAGATCACTGCTTTAATTCTCCTGCCTACACAGCTAGTGCAATCTCCCATTCTCCCCAAGAAAAGCCAAATAAGCAGAAAAAATTCCCAACCCTGATCAAACAGATTGCTAAATATGAAAAGTCAGTGTTGAATTACTCTATATTCTAGCTAATTGCTTCTAGGTGTCACCTCGGTTAAGTGAGAGTTGTCAGTTGTTTGATAGTATTTTGAGAATTTGGCACTGTCATGCCTCTTGAAATTTTCTTTCAGAAAATTTCATTTGAAAGATCAGAAATATTTTGCTAATATGCTAGAAAAATATTTTTATTTCACTCTGTTTTTCATTTTTAATAATATATCCGTGCAATAAAATTTACATGCAGTGTTAGGACTGTTAGTATAAAATAAAAAATCTATACTGGGGTAACATACTTATCAGGTGATGATACGATTTTATTCTGTAATTTTCTCCAATATAAAAAAAATGTGAAGTTTCTTTTAGTTTTTTGAACTCTGGGAAAGATAAAAAACTATTTCTATTGACCTTTAGAAATAAATGGAGTTAAAAAGGTTACTAAGTGATTTTATCTTTGCTCAAGAGACATCTCCAAAAGGAAAGACAAAGCTTTCTGTTGAAATATTTTTAAATAGCAACATTTAAGTGGTTTTAAAACACATACTGTCATTTTGTAAGTAGTTATTGTGTGTGTTGTGCATGAACACCTATTTCTGACCCTATCTACATTTGTTTTTTTCTCTTAAGAAAAAAAAAGAAAAAAAAAAAAGAGGAAAAAATAAAAGGAAAAGAAAAGAAAATTTGATGTAAATCTCCATGTAATATTAAAGCCCCACTTGGCTCATGCTGATTACTAGAAATTAAATATAAGGGTAATCAACCTCAGCATTTAGTATGTGATATGGAAATATGTGATTTCCATTGATTGCAGTGAAATTATACATATGCTATTTATGCAATATGTGAATAATGCAAGAATATTTTTTTACCACTGGTATTAGTATATTTTGCAATTAGGGTGTATCTTTAATCCTAGGTGGGTACAGAGCAGTTCACAAATTATGAGTCTAGTATAGCAACAGCGATTAAATGTGTGCTTAACCTGAAGTGCACAAATAGTTTCAGTAATTATGACTGAAAAATTGCCTTGGATTTAGGTATGTTGGTACCATTTGTATGCAACCAGTGCTGGGTATCTTGTGTGTACCAGTAGTCTCACTGACAACCAGCTACTGTCAGGGCAGTTGTATGTGCTAATACTTCTGTTTCTTGTTAAACTGATCGAAAACACTCTCCTTAAAAACTTTTGTCTCAGAATGAGGATGTTTCAGCAATAGTCATCTTTGCTTTTTTATCAGTTGTGTTTCCTCCTGTTGAACTGAAGAATTGGCTTCATGGTTGACTTCACCAAGATCTCACTCAACAGTTAATAAAAGAAACACATTTACATTTACAAAGCGTGTCTTTGTTAAATGAGTATGAAAGAGAATATGAGGGGAAAATGTTCCTTTTGAGCTCTACTAAAATAATGAAGTGTATGGACTTTTGGCTGCTACAGTATTGTTCATTCCTACAGGAATTACATTCCTTTACAGCAAGTTAAGTAATTGTGCTGTGTTGGTGCTCTCAAAAGTGTCAATTTTAAGAAACCTTTCAGTTTAGTTGCAAATCTACCACTTTAATTGAGATGTTATTTAATTGCTGATATAAAAGCTTCTCCACTAACACGTTTTCCATTTCTTTCAAAATACATTTTCCCCTTACAGGTAATAATAACTGTTAACTCAGCAGGTAGATCACTCTAAGGTCTAAAACATGTGCATCTTTAAATAAGGCTAACGAAATTGTAAGAGCAACAAAGTGAATGAAGCTGAGCATAAGCTGTAGGAAAATGTAAAGGAATGTCACAATACTCAGTGGCTGCAACCACTTAGAAAACCCTCTAGACAGCTGAAGGATTAGGGAAGTGAGTACAAATTGAGAGAAAGTAGAAAAATAAGATATTAAAACCATAGAAGAGCCCTTGTCAAGAATAAATTTTACAAAATGTGATAATAACAACTTAAATATGCATAGTGCCTCTCTGCCCCCCCAGTTCTGAACTGCTTTGCAAATGACGACGACACTGCTAAAAAGACACCTGTACATGAAAAGTGGCAGCTTTCTAAGACATAGTTAGGTAGAAGAAACAAAGTTTCTCGAACAGAACTTAAAATTGAGCAAAATATCTGAGCCACTTCCCCTATGTGAACTCCAGACAATCCAGACAATCTGAGTTTGGACTTAAACATACTGCTGAAGGATTTTTCTACTCAAATATTAATTCATCATAAAAGCATAAAGTGATTAAATATATCCTGTCTGTTTTGTACTATTGAGACATGTAAGCTTGAAATCAAACTGTAAAAATGAAGTATTGGAATTTAATTGAAAATTCCTCTTCCTTGAATTAGTGTTAATTCATTTGACTTTGATAGAAACTTCAGTTCCAGTTTTCAATGTTAATGACATGTAATAAAATGTTAAATACAGGCATGTACCTTGTAGAAAAAAAATCAATAGCAAAAGAAAAGCTGTTTAGCTAGTTAAAACACTGGAAATTTGGAGCAGGTTTAATCCTCATTTTCTTCTTTTCTTATGATGCTCTTCTTAGCGTCACTGTGTTATGAAAGGACTCTTAGAAATCTCTTTGAATGAAGGAAGATGGAGTAACTTCTTCTCTTTTTACTCTTTGGACCTGTCATTGATATATTTAAAAAAATCAACAGAACAGAGATTATGCTCTTCTGCTGAGTATTTTTAATACTTGTATTGGTGGATCATTATATGATGCTTAAACCTGGGATTAGAAACTGAGTTTGGGAATTCAGATACTGGACAGGTCTATTGAAGGGTCTTGCAAACTTACTAGGATTAAAGGAGGTGGTTAGCATCTGAAGGATGCTTTGGTTCTCATGTTCACATGCATCATTAGACTATAACTAAAATAAAGGTTAGGGCTCGTTTGAGAAAACTGCGCTAAAGACCTCTGTTTATTAGTTTTCTTTCGGCTTACAGAGCTAAAATTAGATTTGATACCAGGTGGAACACTACTGGTACAACAGTAGTTTCAGTGTGTGCTTCTGTAAAGTTAAGATGCCTTCAACTATGATAAAAACTAGGATTAGGTTCCAGTTAGGAGGAAGATTCCAGAAATCAGGATATAAGCATTCTATTTCTTATTGTCCTGTGCCAGTGCCCCAGATTTTTAACAAGTACTGGTATAAGGAGGAACAATGACTTCTGCTTTTGCTCTGTAAGAAAAGTAGGAGGCATTGCTCTGTTTCAAATTTCCAGTTCATGTAAGTGGTTTGGAAAGTAAGAACTGAATGATACTGTCAACTATGTAAGGAAGACCTACAGGACTACTTGTTGCTAGTTGTGTTGACTGGTTAATACTAGAAGTCAGGTTAGATTTTGGGAACAGAGGATTGAAAACTCAGTTTATTGCAGATTTTTGAAGTGTCTCAGGGAATAACACAAATGACAGAAAATACAACTCTTACTTTTGGTGTTATTTTGGTTTGCTGCCATTCTGTTAAACTTGCATCAGGGTTATGGAAAGAAAAGGTTTAAAATAGTCACATGAAGGTCCCATAAGATGAATATGAATATGGATATGAAAGCAGATTGTGCAACTTTTTTTTGATGCAGAAGTATGGCAAATGAACTCCAGTTAAATAGAGAATTATGCTTATTATTGGAGTATGAGAAATCAGTGACCAAAGCACTCTCTTTGCTGTAGGACTTACCAAAGTACTGGATCCTAATTGTAGTAAAGGAGCAAATATATTTTTGAATCAGGATTGGAGACTGAGAAATTAAAAATCTAGGAGGTAAATTTATTGAGCAAAGCCTAAAGGAATGTATGCACACTGTGGTGTAGATGTGGACTGGAGAACTTTAGTTAAAGCCAAAGTTACGGTTAAGGCTCGAGAGAGCAAGCATTTATGGACTCAGTGAGTATTTCAGGATAGAGTAATATTCAACTAAGCTAATGTGGAATAAAAACATACCCTTGTTAATTTTTTCTTCTAGAAGCCAGCACCTTCACAAAGGAAGGCAATTGTTTAAATTCTAATCATTATTCAATAGAAGGTTAAGTAGTACCTAAAGACTGATTAAAAGCTAGATAACTAAAAAGGTGGTTTAGTCCAGTGTGAAAAAAACAAAAATGTGTGTGATTCTACCCCAAGAGAAATATGATTATAAACCTAGAACTTGGATAAAGCCTGGAGAAACTTAAACAAGTGTCTGTTTCAACTCATCCATGAATTACAATATTGTGTGCAGACTCCAAATGCAACTTAAAACAGTGTACTCAATGTCTCACAGCTGTATTGTTCTTACTTTGATTGTATGCATATTAGCATTCATCTTCAAGTGGATACCAGAGAAGAAAATGAGAGGAGAAAGGATTGACATTGCCTGTGTATATAATTAGCAAAGGTGATGAAAACAGAAGTGAAAGTGTAAGCTGAGAATTTGTCCTTTCAGGCCATTATACCTGGAGGAAAACCCCAATGTATGAGTTTGTTCTTTGCAGTGCTTTAGTAGTGAATGTGGTGAGACTTTTTTTTCCATTCAAAAATGAAATATATCAGTATAGTTGCCAAACCTTTGATCACTCTTCACTGTGATAATTTCTGGGCTCATGGAACTCCTACACAGATGGTAAAATAGGCTGATGTAGTATGTCCCTCAAATGACAACATTTCTCACACTAGACAGAAGCCTGGCGTGCCTCTGTGAGGAATATGTGCCTTGTTATCACTGGCTTTAGTAGTCAGGTAATGCTTTGGATCTCTTTTTTTTTCTTCTTTGGAAGTTGGTATGTATCTAGGAAGGCAAAACATACACCAGCATTATATGAAGGAGTATGATTTAAATAGGGATGTTGTAAGTTACAAACACGACATCTGCCTTTCTTGGCAAGAGAACTGAGAACCTGGAATGAGAATGATTTGGAACGATGGGGATTCATTTCAGAACAAGGTCAGAAACATAAAAGCAAATTATGTGGGCCAGTCTGAACATTATTTTTCATTAAAAATCAGTGCTCAAGCTTACTGTTAGATGCATTATTATGACCATATGTTAGGACTAAAGCAAAACAAAATGCATTTGGAAGATGCCATTGATCTTTAATGAGCGTGCTGTCTGTGACTTAATGAAGCATACAGTTTGTCCAGTTCATGAAGTGGAAGGGATTTTCATTAGGGACATGTTGGCATGGCAAATGTTTGGTACGTTTTAGCCTTCACATTGTCATTTTTACAGTATGGTTTGCTGCACCATTGAAGATGCCTTGACCTTCATAATGCAGCAAAAAGACAACTGGAAGTTGAAAAGAATTTCCAGTGAATTAATTCACTATGGCACCATTATTGGTTTTGATATAAGTTTTAAACTTAAATTTTTTTTTTTTTATTTTTTTTTTTTTGTGCGAATGAGGTGTCATTGCTCATCTTGTGTGTAACAAAATAGTATAATCTCTTTGTGGTATAAGCTTTCTATAATGAGGAGTGCCAAAATGCATGTGCAGTCTGGAAGTCGATATTTCAGGTTTATCAAGTTTCTGGAGGTTTATCAGGTTTTTAGATAATTTAATGGCATTGATTTCAGGAAATTCAATTTCCAGAATTTCTATGGGCATCACAAAACTCATTGAGGTAAAGAAATATTCACATAAATGCTGCAGAATCTGACTCTTTGTCCTCTGTCTATCATGTGAAATTTTTAAACTCTCCAGGTGTAGAAGATTACTTACATGATGTTTGCTCTTGATACCTCTAAATCTTTGATTTTCAAAAGCAATGGGATGTGCTGAAGGGAGGTATCAGTTTTCTGGTACTTGCATCTTTGCACATCACAGTCAGCACACTGAGTAAATGGACCTTTGGCAGAAATCCTTATGAGTGTTTCTAAATTTTTGCACTGCCTTATGTATTTAATCTCTAAACATATAATCCACAGTAAAAGTGCCACAGAGAATTGAAATTGCATTCAAGTACATATAATTGTTAAGCCTTTTTTGATTTACTGGGCCCAGAAATGCCTGAGATATCCTAGATCTTTGACAATATGATGTTTATAAGAGCTTAACAACATACATATATCTATTTTTCCCTACCTACTTTAATTCACCCACTTCTTGAATATTAAATTTTGGGACTTTTACAGTGTGTTTAATTTAATTGTCTTATTAATTGTGAACCTGAGAACACAGCCTTGTCTGTCAGACAACCCCCAAGTTTTTCCCAACTGAATGGCCAAAGCCTGAAAATTATGAACAGAGATGACAAAAAAAGCAGCACTCATTTTAAACAACATACAACTGTCACTGATTTTAGGTGTTATTTATTGCATCAGGCAGTCTCTTTCCAAAGAGCTGTTGTATTAAGAATTCATTCCTTTACATTTGTAGACATGAAAAATGAATTGAAGGTACTGTACAATATATTTTCAGTTAGTGTAAAATATAAGCACTGAAATGACAACCAAGACTAAGTTCTGTTTTCAAAACTATAAAGTCTTTTAATAAAGTGCGTAAGACAAATTCGGAAATGGAATTTGAAACCCTAAGCCACTGAAAAGTCTTCTTAGCCTTACAATAAATTCAAGCAAAGGGACTACTCATGTATGTCAAGTTAGGCATCTGCATAATTCTTTTGCAGAATCGAGGCCTAAACTTGTCACTTTAAACAGCACTGGCCTATTTTACATCCACAGATTAAAATGACTCTTCATTTGAACCTCCTTGCAGCAGGACTCTGGGCAGTTCCTTGCAGTCCAGGTGCATAAGTGGCCTCAAAGTAGTCTTCTCTGTAAAGTAGGAAAATAGAAGAAAATATAATTGATGAGAGAAGAGGACTGGAAAAGGGAGTTGAAAATTTAAACATGATGACTGTGTTTGAAAAAAAATTCTAGATTTTAAAACATGACTAATTTTTTCAAAAACAAATGCTGGTAATTTGAAAATTAAAGGCTTGACTTTCAGTTGTTGGGGAACTCCACCTCCCACTGAAACTTGCATCTTTTCTCACTCTATTAAAAAAACCTCTTAGTTAAATCACGTGTTCTTGTAAATTGTACACAGAGATATTAACGTATGTCCTTTTCATGTTTTTATTTTTGAAAAAATGTAAAATTTTTTGTGGCCTCTTTGTCTTGTTGCTTTAAACACTGGCACATGAATGTTAATCTTCTGTTTGCTTAGCTGTCATCTAAATACATGAGTTGTGATATCTCACATCAGAATAACATCGTACTTGACAACTTTAAAATCAAATGGCTAATATGTGGGGAGTATTAGAAAAGGGTTCTTCACCCAGAGAGTGATTGGGCAATGGAACAGGCTCCCCAGAGAAGTGGTCACAGCACCAAGAGTTCAAGAAGCATTTGGACAATGCTTATCTTGGGGATGGTCCTGTGCAGGGTCAGGAGTTGGGCTCAATGATCCTTGTGGGGCTCTTGCAACTCAGCATATTCTGTGATTCTGTGATTCTTATGTCACTTTAACTATTAGTCATTGAAAATACTCAGAAAAATTGCTTGTAGCCCAAGTAACCATTAATAATATTCAAGTATAATGGGTCTGGAGGAAGGCAAAACTGTAACACCATTATGTTAGGGGAGGAAAACTGTGTTGGATATAAGTGGTGGACGTTGGCAAAACTCCTGCTAAGGAGGCCAAGTGTTCTTCTCTGCCTTCTAGTTTTTACATTAGATGTTGTGGGGGATATAATGGGGAGGTGAGCTCAGTTTTATGGCATGGTTTTAGAGCACTCAGCATCAAAAGCTATGAAGTAAACAGATCTGTAAGTCTGCCTTTACAGGTGCTTTTTAGTGGTTCCAAGTTATATCTTGAGTTTACTGCAAAACTTTTAGAAATACCTGCATAGAGGAGGCTTCCTTTTATATATTGAATGCAGCAAGAAAGATTCACATTACCTTTTGTCTGAAGTGATCCAGGCACAAGGAGACCCAGCCTGACTTGGGGCAAGGTGGGGCCCTTTTTTGCAGAGTCTGGCAGAGTTTGAGTGGAGTGCAGGAACCCCTAGTGGAGAGGCTCTCTATACATTGCCTGCATAGCTGCTTAATGGGCAATGCATAATCTGACTGGATGATTTCAGAGGTCTTTTCCAGTCTAATTGATTCTTTGTTTCAGTTATTTACATCAACTGCTGATGTTTTACACTGTCCTTACATTACTGTGGAGTTAAGTTGATGAAAGCTGGAAAGAGGAACACCAGGATCTCCTTGGATCCCCATCCTGTATGTGTATCTGTAGGTGCCTTTCTGATGGTGTTTTTTTTTATGGTGATTGGCTATTTTCAGACATATTCCATATATAGCTGTCATCCTTATATAAACCGATGCTGACTCTTAGTTTTTGACTGGATGTTGCCCTACTGCTGAAAGCTACTAAAAAGAATAATGATGACATTTCAAAACTTAGACTTATTTTTAATATATTTTGAGATTGAGAAAGAAAAAGTGCTTGAGAGCCACCTAGTAGTATTATGGCTGTAAGATTTTCATATCACAAAAGTTATTTCACTATTTAGAATTAAAAATATCTGAATTCACATAATAATTTGTAGATGCATTGAAATAACTGTCAAGCAGATCGTAGGCATATTGAACTGCTCAGTGGTAATGTGTAATTTGGGTGGCAGTTCTGGTTATCAGTAAGCACTAAAAGTCACTTAAAGTTGCAGCTGCAATTCTACACAACTGTTCATCATTGCTCAAAGCCTCAGACTAGTTGTCTGACCAGGAATTTGCACACTGTCCATGTTTTGTAGCATGATTAATAACCGAACCTCATTTCATTCACAATCAAACAGCTCCAGTTTAATTTCTTAATATACATTGAACCTTGGGAATATTTGAAGCTTTGAAAATAAAACTCTACACAAGACCACAGTTCTTACTGGCTCATCTGAACAGACCGTGATGAACAGATAATTTTTTTTTCTTTTTTTATTGTTATTATTGTGCCTAGGTTTTACACAAATAACAAGGTGACTCCTGCTCCGAGTAGCTTGTCATCTTATTTATTAGCTGTACTAAATCATAGTAACAAAGTGGTGGGTGGTCCGTTTGGAAATTAAGAACTAACTTGAGAAATATAGCTATAACTGCATTAGCCCAACTTTATAGAGCCAGTCATGCAAAGAAGGTGAAATTATAGATAATATAATTAATTACTCCAGACAAAACTTACCTCAAAGCTCTCTTTTCTTGTAACTGCTTTTTAAAGTCATACCATGGCTTAAAGGACCATGATACAAGCTAGTATACATTTCAGCAGATTAATTTAGGCAATTTAATTTTGAACGATGTCGTTGTGAATTATGATGTATTTATCACCTTTTTCCCCCTGTATTGTATCTGGAACTGGATAATGTAATTTAAAAGTGTGTTTTGACTTTATCAGTTTTGTTTCCATAGTGAAAAGTATTTTGATTGTCTTACAGGGAGGAGAGAAAAGCTCGATAGCATCAGAACACTGTTCCTTAAAGAAAAACTCACCAAAACTAATACAATAAGTTATCAGTCAAAGGTTGTCTGTCTTTGAATCATACACAAACTGTCTTGCTATCTCCAGAAAAGAACAAGCTGACAATTTTACAGTAAACATAGTGGAAGCTTTGCCAATAAAGCTTATCACTGTTCTATAATGTGATGGAGACATTAGATTCCTGTCTCATCATAACGATACCAGAAAGTAACTATTTTAATTTGGCATACCATTCTCAGAGTGAATTAGCATGTTTTTTTTTCTAGACTACATTGTGATTTTTTTGCCAAGAGGTAACACTAATATTTCATTTTATTTTGGATACAAGCCATTTGTTTCCTGTGTGTTCTGAATTAGTATCACCAATCAGCAGAGTACACCTGAATTTTACTTACACGTTTAAAAAAAGCCCAAATCCTATACATTTCTTTTGAAAAAATTTTCTTTTTACCCTATTATTTATCTCTCCTTGTTTAGGAAAGAAAACCTTTATGATGCACTTTTTGTGGTGCTGTTTATCTGTTGTTTATTCCTTAGTTTTTCTGCTTCTGTGGGGTTTTTTCCCCCTATATCTACTGATCTTATCTGTTTTTTGTGTCAATACTGTTCTTTGGCAGAGCCATTTTTAAATGGTCTTATTCTAAGGAAATAGGTATCCATGCTTAAGGTTCTGTAAAAAATGAAACTATTCTTACATGCAGTAGAAAAACATTGAATTAACATTTAAAGCAAAAGTTAAATTTAGAGATAAAAAAATCTCTGCTGTTGGTTGGGTCAGTGGAGCATGTGTACGTCCAAGAAATCATGTGCTCCATTCATTCCCTCGGGGAAACATCAAAAAGGCAGCTGTTTCATACACACGCGAGAATATTGTCCCTCTTCTTTCCCATGGACTGCCAAATTGCTCTTTGAAGCTAGAGGATTGCAGTGAGTGAAGCTGTTGCATGCTTCTTACTGATGAAATGACAGCAAATTTGGTACACTTCACATTAGAATTGTATTAAAGCACATACTTAATAGCAGCTCACAGCAGTGCAACAAAGCCCCCTAATCAACCAAAATGTCAGTTTAAGATGCAGAGCTAATTTTGTCCTTGGAACAAAAAGGCCATTCCCAATAAATCCTACTTAATCTCTGTGGCACTTGAAGCAGGTACAGAGAATTATTGCCATTGTGTGGGTGGAGAGCATGAGACAGGGAGGAGCCTGAGTGATTTACCTGAGGTCTCACAGCAGTCAACACCTCAGCTGCACAGATGCTGAGAAGTTGTGTTTACTGCTTTCTCATACAGCAAACAGCACCTCTGACTTCGAAGGAAATGGGAGGAGCCTGGTACTGCCAAAAGTAGTGATATTGAGGAGAATGGCAGTGGGAAAATAGAAACAATGTATGCTAAAGCACATGGCCTCCTCAAGTTTAAAACGAACATGATAGAAATCAAAGAAGAAAAACTAGTCAAGCATATTCTCTTTCCCAGCATACGTTGTTAGTAAAGTGGGTTTGCAAGGTCGCTGCTAAAGTAACATCATTTCACAATCCAAACAGAAAGTGACCTCTGTCAGCTTTTATCAGAAATTCACCTTAAGAAACTTATGCACTTTGATATTCTTAACAGATCGTAATATAGTCAGTAATACTGGGGCTTTTTCCCCCTTTTCCGTGGCTGAGGTCCACATGTGGTTGTTCGATTGGAATGTGGCAAGTTAATCTGAGACCTAAGAAAAATAAGCAAAAGAAAACTTCTATATTGTTAGCAGCATCCCATACAACTGGTAGTAATGAACATTTAGTTATGGAATTTTCCTATATAAGTCATGCATAATGTACAGTAGCTCTCTTTGAAACCAATGGAAGCATGAAGATACGTTTCTGGAAAAGATTAAAATATATGCTGCAAGGAATGGAGCTTCTCAATAAGAAGCAAATATCTAGAGTAGATAATGATAATCTACTTGCCTGAGTTAGAGGATGCATTTGAATCTTCAAAGATTAGTTCATAACCTACAGTCTGGTTCTCAGTGACCCTTTCAACCTAAGTTTTCTATCTCCCCTGTGCACTTTGAGCTGCTTTTTCACTTCTTTCTTAGTATTGCTAGGTTGGTAGTGATCAGTGTTGTTTAGTGTTTTCATTTTAAACAGGGTATTTCTAAGTGTCTACAAGGGCTGAAACCTCTCATATTCTGGAAGGAAAAACATATTAAGAACTGTATGCTTCTCATTTTGCTCATTCTCTATCCTTTTATATGGGAAATTACACAGCCCCTTCAAAAGCAGCCTATTCTCAGCACCAGATCAAATAAGTGTCAACGCAGTTTGAATGCTTTCGATTTCTATTTTTGATCTGCCCAGCCTCACCTTGTAGTTTCATGGCTACAGGGTGGCATGTGGTGACAGAGCTGTGGTTCTAAATTCCAGCCTTTCCTGGTAGAGGTTTTTTTTCTATTCTTCTTCATAAAGCAGGCAAAAAAAATAAATTTCTACCATTTAGCAGTGTAAGGCGAACTTCAGTGGCCAACAGGTTTTGGCTCTTGTGCTTAGCAGAGTTGAAGCATATGTGCTACAAACCAGACGTTGGCAATTTTTTCAGACTTATCTTTACCTGAAAAGTATAACATCAGCTGGGGGGATTATTTCCATTCACTGACTGAAACAAATGTTTTATTGTTAATTCAGCATGCAAGATAGTTGTCTAAGCCCTTCTAAAGTAAATGGAAAGGGAGATACTTTCCAAGGGTAATTCATCCCATTTTAAAATATGTGAACTCAAAGAGTACTTCACAGATTCTTTCCTTTCATCGACCCCAAAAAGTATCTGTGTGACTGGCTTAGATTTAAACTACTAACTCTTAGGCATCTAAACAAATTGTTTAAATCTGGTTAAGATGTGTTCCTCTGGTTTCCCTTCCTTCTTTCTTCAGGGCTGCCTTTGACATGATGCCCCTGTCCTGAATGTCAGAGGCTGGCTAGTGCAAAGAATATTTGCATTGCACCTGCCACTTCAGCCCTTTTTAGGATACAGATGGTATACAAGTACAATTTTTATGTGATTTGATTCTTAACTGTCTTTGGACCCTATAACATTAAACTACATTCTTTATCCCTCTCCTTTAAAAAAGCAGGTAACTTTTATATGTACAAAAAAACAACAATCCTTTTGGCACTTGATAACATACTAAAGGGATTTTTTTAATCTCAAAATTTATCCATCTGACACTTTTGATTCTTGGAAAAATGATCAGAAATCTCCTGGGGAAAAGCTTTCTGAAAGCTCCTTAAAATCACAAATGGAGCAGAAAAATGCTGAATTCTTCGATCATGTTTATCGTTTTCTCTCTTCAAATTTTAATTCTCTTGGGAAAATCAGTCAAGGGGAAAAAAATCTCTAAGCTGAACTTCTTAAATTTCAGAAAAAAATAATTTATTTGTGGTCTGTGGTGTTCCTCAGTTATCTGAACTTGTCTCCCTCTCACGTATGCAATCACACCAAATTTTACATTTTCAACTTTTGCTACAGGTTCATTAAAAACAATAGAAATTATACATTTTTTTCTCTCATGCTTTTTGTATTATATTAGAGCTAGAAGCTAGTTAGCCCTCTTTTTTTTTTTTTTGTAATCATGTCTGGTTTATCAGCTCAATTGCTGGATGTATAAGCTGTTTAATTCAAGGCCAGATAGCCATTGTGCTTAGTGCTACAGACCTCAAAGCATGTTTATATTTAAAACCCTTGTAGATTATGACCTTGGTGAAATGAGTTACTGTTTTTGTTCTCTTCTGGGAGTTTATTTTACCTCCATAGATATCAGAAAACAGGGATACTGCATTAGTATTGGAATATTTTACTGTACAAGAATGTATTGTTGTACAGTCCAAATGCCTAACAGTTTAGCTAAGAGAGAGGATATTGTTAACCTAAAGAAAGAACACAGTTCCATTAATGTGTGTATCTATAATACCCATAAAATGTAGCTAAAATGGGATATCAAAATTACTTCACTTATTTTTATACTTTTTTACCTTATCTTCCCAGTCAATCTCACATATCTGCAGTGTCTTCACAAGTACTTATAAATGGGTTTGGAATGTAATGTAGTTATCAGATGATTTTTGTTGTTAAGCAATTATATATTTCTGGGATATTTACTTGAGAGAGAAGTTGGAAGACATTTGCACTATGTATTTCAGAGCATTTCACAAATTATTTCACACTGATCTGAGTCCAGCTGTGCATCCAACAGTGTCCTGATTCCGCTACGTGCACAAACCCTCCATTTCTGCCGCTGTTGCACACAGGTTGCCTTTCACAGAAAACCTAAGGGCTATGGCCTAAGGGTCACTTTGCAGGGGTGCCATCCCAGGTGATCGGGGATTTTTATGGTACATCATATAAAAATGCAAAAGCAGCTCAAGAGGCTATGTTAGGTGTGGAGAACATCCTCCTGTTTTTTCTGAATGAGGTGGTGATGGTAATACTAGAATATGCTTTCAATACTGACCGGCCCAGATATTGTCAGTGTAGCAATATGTATGATAAGAAAGAGTCACAGTAATTTTGCAGACTGAGTGCTCACTGGTGATCAGTTAGTGACTTATACTTTTTCAGACAACTTATAAACAATAAACTTACTAACTTAAGGAGTTCAACAAAACATTATCGATGGACTTCTTTTATGCTGCAAATTTAGCAGATGTTTTACTGGCAAAAGTGTGATAAGACTAAGAAGGATAAGATTGCCTGCTCTTCTCAATCTACTGCTATAAGCACGAAAACAATTTGGTTTTTTGTGAGTTTTGTTCTTTTTAAGAGGAGAGATTTGACATAAGCAATGTTTAACAAAAACGTGTATGTGGTGCACTAATTTAGCTCATATTAATTAATCCTCAGTCTCTCAGTGTTCTGCCTACCCAAAATAATAATCCACTGATGTTGTTGTTTACCCAGTGCTATTTTATTATAGTAAAATAATGCCTTGCTCTGAGAGTGGTACTGATAGTGTCTCCGAGCTGATGCTTCTTCCATTCTTGTACATTTATGACATTACTTTTTCAAGAGAGTAATAGTCTAATCCTTGTTGGATTTCCCTGTAGGACAAGATTTATAGACTTTATATAAATAAAATGGAGTTTGCGCTAGAAAAATTGTATTCCATTTGGCAGACAGATTTGTCTTTCCCATAGCTTTAGTCTGTTCTTGGTGAAGAATTTGTTAGGGAGATTTACTTTTTTCTTGGAATAGATTAGATTTATGCTCACAAATATACGGTCATGCAGCCTACAGACTAACATGTACCTTTAAGAGTGGTGCAGAATGCTGACAGTCAAAGGTTTTACCATCAGGGTGTATCACTTTCCTAGGTTCAACCTTTTTTGAAGATATCCAGTGATAAAATACTCTTAGGCTGCAGTGAAGTTTACTGGTGTCATGAGTAAATAGTTCAAATCATACTTATTCATAGAATTGCTCGAAGAATAAATATTTACCTCAATTCTTAAAGAGCTTTAAGGCCAAGCAAGAAGTAGGGTCCTCTTCAGAAGGGCATTCAGCTGTCAGTAATCTAAATATACTGAGATAGGGGAAAAAGTTTAGGTAAATATTAGCCAGAAGGCTGATACTGAATGTTTTTTTTGCAGTAACTGATTATCAGAAGGTTTTATGCATTCAGCTCACCTTCATTTTAATAATGCCATGAAGTTTTTACTGTTTTTACATCACTACTTGAAGGTCAGTAAGAAGTTCAGATAAAAGATGACTTTTACTACCTTTATCTTCAGACAGATTATGTAAATATGACATTAAGATGTGTCTTGTCATATAATATCTAAATATTCAACTGTATTTCTTAATATTCTTTGTTTTGGAAGTCTCTTCATTTTCAGATTTCTTTTCTATGGTGACCATTCCAATAGCAGACCAAAAAAAAGATTTTTTAGGCAAAATATTCTTCCTTGAGCAGAAGCAATGGAAAAGCTCTGTTGAAAAGACTGTTAGCAAATCATATTATAGAAAAATATTTAGCTGCAAGCTATGTATTATATATCAGATTTCAAAAAAAATAAGACAAAGAGCAAAATGTTGTGATTGAAAATCACTGAAATGAAAAATATACATGTGTATATAACATACTGAGAAGCTAGGAAGGGATGAATTCGTAGCTCTTTCAGTCTTGCAAACTTACTACAGTGAAATGAATCAATCCTATTAGAGGCAGAAAAGCAATAATTAACACCACTGAGACCAGTATTTTACTTTTGCATGGTTTTCTTGGACCTATACTTTCCTCTCTGCCCTTTTACCCTGCAACAGTTTTTCTCTGTCCTCTGGTAGGTACATTAAGGGTTGTGATACACATAAGAGAAAATAAGTATGTTCATAGGTTATTAGTGTTCTTTGCAGTTTTTTCTTAGCAGGAACTTTCACTGGCAAAGCATAGGAACCCTGCTTTGGCTATTACTGACACTAGGTTAAAGTGTTGTGTACTATTCCCTTGGCTAATACCCAATTAATGTATGTCAGGCAGAGAGAAAGTGACATGAATTGCAAAGTTCTGAAAGACTTTACTGCCTTTCTTTATAGCAATCTGAAATTAAAATCCACTTAGTTTTGTAAGTCAGTTTATTTTAAAAATCCTCTAATGTAACCAATGCTCTTTGACTTCCACTTTTCCAGATGCTCCTGCTGCCCCTGGACACAGTCCAAGGATGCCTGTCAATTATTCAGGCAGTTTTTACCATATTTAAACCTTTTCTTTTAAAACAGGGACTTCTAAATTAGAGAACTAAGGAAAAATATTATCTTAGTAAAACTAGTGTAAATGCTGAGAGAGATTCTGAACACGTATTTTTTTGGATTTCATAGTTTGTTGTATATCATAAAAAACTGTTAGCCAGTGCCTGTAGTGTTGTTCAGTTCTTTTCTCATTTAGAGCAGATGTAGCACCTAAAACTATACTTTTAACTCCTTTTAAGAATGACGTAAATTACCAATTTTACTGCTTTCTAACGTATTACCTGTGAAATGCTGCGTAATGTGCATATAGTTCATGTTTGGCGCAAATGTAACAGATCCTGTGATGATATTGCCAAAATACACTCAGAAATCTTGGTGCAAACTGGAAAGGATGTGGCACTAAATATTTCCAGTCTCTAGATGAGCAAGCAGCTCGTACCGATGGAAAGAAGGAATCACATGAAATGGAAAGCAGAACACCAGAAAGGATGTGGACATATGAGCTCGGGCATCTAATTGCAGTACACATAATTTTACTAAAAATGAGCTGTAAGGAGAGACATCAGTGAGCTGTAGTACAGTGAGCAGTCAGAGTGAGACATGGTAGACACTACACTGAAATCTACACATAAAGATGTTGGAATGATATTTAGTTGGAACATTTTTATCAATTCATAAATGAATGATTGTGTACTTATTCAACTTCTGAGAGCTGAAAACGAAATTTTAAGCAGCTCTGAAAATCCCTTGAAACAGTCTTTTTATTCAGGCTGTATCTTGAATATTTGTGGAAAGAGCTATAATATCTGAAAATTGTTTTGCTGATATACTTTAAATAGCTCAAAAATAATAATTAAAAAGCTCTGATGCATTTAGAAGGTCTGATCAAAGCTATCTAGTCAGGGACCTCCTGGATTCTCCAGAAGTTAGGTATCATTATCAGCACTGCAGTAAAAATGTCTGCTTAGTGTTCAGGAACTATAAAAAACATTAGGCTGCATTAAGAAAGGAATGAAGAAAAGTGCAAAAAATATTATAAAGCTGTCACGTGCATCACTGGTGCAGTAGTTTTTGTAACATGATGTTCACTTTTTCTGCTCCATGTCAGACAACCCTATATCAGATAGGGTAAGCATGTAAGGGACACAGATTATAGGCAGTAGAAATCTACTAAATGCTCTTATTTTTCTCTTAGCGTATGCTACAGCTTATTATGAGATATTACTAAGGGTTTCTGCCCTTGACTGCAAACTTTGGGAGACTAAACGCATTAATATTTAACATCAAAGAAGAAAGTATTGAAATGAAATATCAATTGGATTCCAGGAAACATGAACCTTACAAATTTGACAGTCAATAGTGAACATGAGTTACATTAACTATAACTTGGCCTTTCGCTTCAGGTACCATATTATTTTCAAGGTAATCAAATATGTGAATTTAGACAGTCATGTCCCCCTCCATATCCCTTAAATTTAATAGTATTAATGCTAACTTTTTGTCTGTGCTCCTGTCTCTTCTCACTTCTGTTAAGAAATTTTAAGCATCATAATAAAGGCTAAGCAAATCTATTTCAGATTGTGCATTGTTATAGCTGAATATATTAATTAGATTCTTGATAGAGGACATAATAATGACATATTTATTGGAGAAATAAATGGTGTTTTCTTCTTTCAGAGCAACAAATACCCATTTCAAAAGTTTCAGAATTTTAAACCTGCAGTATGTCAGCCATTGGCTTGCAATTCAGGAAATAATAAACACTAAGGCAGTCCTATATTTTCTGTAAGTCTGCTCTTGGGGAAAATTAACATGACTTCCACCCAACTAACTTAGGAATTAATTCGATCCATAAAGTTCAGAGCATCAACATTAACATCTCTTTGCTATCTACTAGCTTTGGAAAATGTCCTGTGTTGTGAGATCCCAAATTCCATTTAATTTTACCAGTACCTGAGGGAACTGGCTTTTTAATTACAATTCTGGCTAAGAGGACATGGACAGGATGGAACTAGATGAATGATATTTTCTGGGAAATCAATGGGCTAATTAGAGAGAAAAAGCAAAGCTCTGTTTCGCTTTTGCTTGAAAGTCAAACATACTGCCCTTACAAGATATGACTCTTGCTTATAGACATGGTTCCTTCCTTCATTTATGAATGACATTAATCAAGATGCTATAAGACATGGCAACAGAATACAAAGGTCAGGGAAAGAAGACATACTAGTTTTTAATTTCGAAATCAACCATGGGTTCAGTTGTGGTTCTTATGTGAATTCTTTGTATTTCCTAGATGAGTCAAAATTGTTTTCCACATTTACAGAGGACTATTAGAATATTCAAAAAGGTAAATAATTGTCTGTTCCATAGTGTAGAAAGCTCTTCACCAGTTTCTATAGATTCAATAGATCTCCACTTTCCTGTTTGAAAATACATCCCTCAGTTAATCCAAAAAGTGCATGCCGTGTTGCTGCAGTTAGAGTTTTTAAGGAATTTTTTTTAGCTGAATTAATCTAAAATAAACTAAAATAGATGTGGAGAATATGGAGAAATTCCCAGATCAAATGTTTGGATCAAATGTATTTTAATGTCTACAAATCTTATTTCCACTTCTAATTGTATCTGTATTGATAAGTTCTCAGCTTTCTAGACTGTAACATGCCAGCCAAGCTGTTGTTCAGGTCACTGTGACTGTGCAGGTATGACTAAGTGTGAAATAAGCAGCAGAACTTTCCATATTGAGCTCTCCCTCCTGTACCTGACCCCTGCAAAGCCTGACTGGCAATCCTCAGGGCATGATGCTCTTACAAGTCTTCTTCTTAGAGAACATTACCCTTAATATATGATGTGTATCCTATGTAGTTTGTCAATTCTGGTATTGAACTGGGACCCTCTAACTCGGAATTAGTTCTGGCATTTGGTTTGTAGTGTAGTCTTGCATAGCTGCCTTCTCTATGCCTGTTAGGCTACGAGAATACTGGAAATTCTGAGGCATCAACAGCCCAAATTAACACATCAAATTTGAGGTGTTTTTCAGGAGCCATGAACAGACCCTATCTTCTCTAGGTTTCAGATTTTCCATCTTGAAATTCTCTACTGTAATCTTTTGCAGCAGGCAGAGGAATGTTGTTTAGTTTGATTAAATTTAAAGAACAGCTTTGTAATCCTATGACATTCACTACAAGAACATCTTGTATCTTTATTTCTTTTCCAAGTGTTTTTACCTGGTTAATGTGTAAGAAATTAAACAAATAAGATAACAGAATAGAAAAAATTAGCAGAAAATGGAGAAAATTACACAGAGAAGAAAGGTAAGAAAGAAATTAATGAAATTAAAAAAAAAGAAATCAGGAGAATGGATTACAAAAAGGAAAGTAAATATAATGAGGGTAAAAATCTGGTTTCAAGTGTTGTTTTATGCAGTATATACATTTTGGTAACATCTCCCAATATATTCCTAGTGTACAAATTCTGCTATACTAGAAATACAGCTAAATTATGAGCACAACTGCATTATATTTATGTTATCTTTTATGTGCCATACATGAAGCTCTTTAGTAGTAAATGGAAAAACTTATCTTTGTTTTTCTCAAAGTTTACTTTCCTAATTCTGTTATCCTTCCTTGTTTGGAATCGCTTCCTTTTTTGTTCATTTCAGAAACCCAGTAAGATTTTTGTCATCATGTGTATTTTGTGTGGATAACTTCCACAATTCATTTTCTAAATTCTTTGAGTGAAACTCACTCCGTGTCATTTTGTTCCTTTTTTTGTATGATGTGGTATGGTTTATAAATTGTCATTTTCAACTTCTTAAGAGTACTGTTGTTAGTAGTGATGATTTGCACTGGTTTTTATATAAATCTGTCTTCCAGTGTCTCCTAAAAGACTTCTTCTATCTCAGTTGACTGAAGGCTGCAATTCTAAGTTTGAAAAGTCAAAAATTCACTACATACTTGTTTCCTAATCTCATAGAAGGTTAGTCATACTTCTGTGTCTTAATGCTTTTTGAGAACACATTAATGAGTGTTCAGAACTGTGAAGATCCACAGCATGTGTTTATCCAAAGTGTTAGTGTTATTGCTGCTTGTTTTCAGGCCAGTGGCTGGAATGAGTTTTGAGGTCTTTCCCATGGGAACCGACTTGTTCAACTTTATACTTATGGAGGAAAGTGTTCTGCTGTTTTTTGAGCTGTTTATTTTCTGATGATCTCACATTTTCAATTCTTGATGGGTCTAAAGTACATTACTCCTAAATTCTAGTTTGGGCTTGTAGACAGGAGAGGTTATAATAAATGTGATGAAAGTGTGCAGTTATGAGTGAACATCTCGACTGAAGTTCTGCAATGCTTGGGATTTGCTGGTCATCCAGAATGTACTAGTCAAGTCTGTGTAGCTGACTGTGGACTGGGTCAGTAAGGGTACTGCAGACTTTAACACATGTTCAAAGAGTTCTTTCTAGTCCTCAAACTGTTTTATATATTGCTCAAGAGGACATGTGCACATAGCAGACTGGAAAGGGCATTGGGGAAGGGTGACAGCTATAGAGAAAGCAAAAATTTAGCAGTGAAATGAGGATAGAGTGGCAAACCTGAAGAGTTCTCATCCCAAGAGCGAGGTCTGGGCTACCAGAGTGAATAGGGAGAGACTTGAGAGACATAGGTTTTTTGATTAAATTGAAATAATGTTGTGTCAAAGGGAAAATAAATTGACAAGAGAAAGCAGGAAGGTTCTTAGGAACATAAATAGAGTATGAACCATGAAGCTGCATTTGCAAAGAGGACACTGCATGCAGCATTAGCAGCTACTCTGAAATCTTGACTCTGACCCTTTTAACTAGCATCAGGAGATGTTTAAAGAGTATCTGAGGTTTGAAGGTCACACAGTCATGACAAGCATGTCAAAATATTTGAGAAATGGTGTATAATGTGATAAAAAATTTTCCATAGTGGCTTTTTTCAGTGATCATGGGGGAGAGAATAACTATGGCATCAGTTGTAGTTAGTAAGATTCATACTAATGTGTTAGAGGATACAAATACACCCATATAACTACATACTACACAAGGGGTTGGCAAGTTATCTACACTTTTGGCACTCATGTGAGGAAAGGCCCTACTTTATTAGATGTGCAGTGAGACGTATGGTTGCCATGGGAACTGCTACTCTACGTGTTGTCAGTATGTGCTTATTATTAATGTTGCACTTGTACTGAGATTTTAACACAATCTTTTTTATTCTAATTGGGCTGGTTGTATGTACTCCTTCCCAGATAAAAAACCAGCTCAGAACAAATGAGTGTTTTCATTATTAGATGTTTATCAGATCCAGAAACGTGAAGAAAATTGCTTTCTATCACGGTAAGGTGAGAGAGGAGGGCCAGTGAGCCTTTATCTCTCATTAATTTTACAAGAAAGGAAGAGTAGTTGCAAATTAACACATGACGATAGTGGTTGTTTACTTTGGTAACCTTACTGGATATTCGATAGGTTAAAATTTGATACAATGCTTCTGTAGGCTGTCATGAGAAACATGGAGGTATGATTTTATTAGAGAGCTTAGATAGCATTTATTTTTCTGATCTTATTTTCACAATCTTTTGGACAAACCTTAAGCAGAAAAACCCATTTCAAGTAAACGGATTATAATGTTGGATTTTCAGGGAACCCTTGAAGCATTAAGAGGAGAATAGTCAAGAGACTGGCAATTTTGTATTAGTGGGATGATAATGACAATTATGAATGAGTTATTCTAAAGGGACAGTAATCTTTTGTAGAAACTGTTCTGGTAAATGTCCAAAATGTAATTTTTTTGGCTTACTGGGAGCAATCTGAAAATTAATCATTGTTGTCAGAATGCATTCCTTAAATTGATACAGTCAAGTTTTTGATATAACTTTTATTGTTTCTAAATAATTAAAAACTTCTCTCTGCTTTCTCAAAAGTGCATATTCCTGAGCAAACTGTTCTATGTGTTTGTGTATTTTAAATTAATTTAGTTGTATACAAATGCTTCAGCTTTGTTAGCTAACATACAGGTTCTAGATGAGGAGTATTAATAACTTTGGATAGATGGACATATACATATGTTTGTCTATAGTTTTAAGTAACTGAAACAGTTTTGAAATTCACTGCGGATTTTTATTAGTGTTTTTCAGTGTAATTTTGGGTCCTTCTGTAGTATGTTTTCATGATACTTTTTTCATGTGGTATTTTCTTTCGGATTTCTTTTCTTTATCAGAGGTAAAAGAAATAAATTCCTAGTAGCAGAACTGGAGGCAATTAGTTACCCAGAATATAATGTTTTCCAGCAGGGAGGTAGTTTAGCTGCAAATCCAAACTTCCCACACTAACTTGTTTCAGTAGCACAGACCCTCTTAATTAAGAACAGAGTAATAAAAGTAATGAGCTCTTAACGAATCTGTTAAAGGAGCTGAGAGGAATGAGAGTCACTCAGGCTTCCTGGAAAGCAGACTTTTGGAAGTGTCTTTGACAGTATAGAGCAGTAACAAGTTACCATTTTGCTTGGAAGTAGTCTGTTAGACAGCTGTGGCTGAATACCTTCTAATGATTTAAAAAATGGTGTCATTTCATTTCTGATAACTAGAGAGCAAGAGAATTTGCACTCTTGAAGTTGATTACAATAGATTTCAGTCCTATTTAGCCTGAATTCCTCCTCTGCTCAGTGGCTTCCTGCTCAAGATTTCCATTAGGAGATCTAGTAGGCACTACTATGAGAAATGGCTAAGTAATTTTGAGGCCTTCAGTAGTTTTGTGACTTTTGAAAACAAAGTCCCATAGAGACAGGATACTGTATGAATTAGTATTGAGTTGGACTGACTGAAGAGAGGAAAAGTAAAGTTGTAAGAGGATGTGGTGGTTCAGTTTCCAAAGTAAAGCTGACATTTTTTTTCCATACCTGTATAAGCTGCTAGTTCAGGCTTGAAAAGCCTGAGAAACCTGTTACAGTAGAAATTTTGCTGGGCAAAGATTAAAGTATAAAGGATATGGGGATCACAAAATAAAATGACTTGTGTATGATGTGAGACTCACAAAATGAGATCATAATTATTTTCTGTGAGGGGTTATCTTATTTAGAAAAATAAGTCTCCCTAATCTGAACCTGAAACACACAAGATGTCGATAGAATTGCACACCTGGCTGAGCCCAGTGCACTCTGGGCTCTTCCAAGGCTTAGTAAATTTTCTTTAAGAAATATTGGTGTGATATTATGAAGTGATAAAAAAATCAATGAGGCAATGATTTCCCAGTCAGATGGAGTGCTTTGTTGTTAAATTATTTCTTTCACCTGGAGCTGCAAGGGCTAAAAAAAGTTGGAAAGGGTTGCTGAGTGACTTGATGGAGATTTACTTGCTATGTTATTCCAGTGAAGGCTGAAATGAATCTGCAAATGATGTTTTTGACTACAGGAGGGCACCTGCAATTATTCAGTTTGCCACTCATGGAAGACATCATTGATTAAATTCCAAAGCCTATTGACTCTACTGGTGTGGCTGAACTTTCATCTTGAGAATCTGCATTTACAGGGTGCACTTACAGCTTGTTTGGTTGGGTTTTTTTTAAAAAAAATCTGTAGAAACAGGGCATGTGCTCACTATTAAGAGAGCTTCTGCCTGAATTATTGGCTTTTTTCTTTTTTTCTGAAAAGACAAAATATGAGATGCAGTTTTAAGAACTAAAGTAAGAGATAGGTCTATTTCCCAGAGCTGGTAATGCTATGGTAAAAACTGAGCTGAAAGACAGACAAGAATGCCTCATATTTTCTTGTCATTTGTATGATTTGCTGCCAACTATGACACTCATAAAATTATGAATGTGTCATTAAAATGCTGCACTGAAAGTTTCAGAAGTGGAACCATCTGAATAGCATTGGCTTTTACATAATGAGATAAAATTAACAGTGTTAAGGGCTTTGTCATATAAACTAAATGTAAGCATGTGAAAATGAAACATGTTGACATCATCACAGAAATAAAGGAGAAACAATTTGAGTTTAATTTTAAAATTAAAAAGGAAAGTTATTTTGTTTTCAGTTATGTTATCAGTAGAAAACAGGAAAAAAAAATCCTTAAAGTCCTGCTCCCCAATAAGTAACTGCTGAGAAGGTCTAGTATGTCAACTACTTAATCTCAGAAGAAAAATGTCTTTGAGAAGGAAGAGGTCTCATTAGAAAAGCTAAAACAGACACTACCACCACAAATTAATCTATATCAATGGACACCCCAGCATACTTACAGATACCATAAGACAGCGACAAAGTCTGGATGACCACAGACACTTCAAATGGCCTATGGAATCTGCAGTTCTGTTTTGGAGAGTGAGTAATTTAGAAAGTTCATAGTGATGTATTCCTGAGATTGATGGGAGAAGACTGAAAGCTTGAGGGAGGAAACTGAATCTTTGTGTATCATATGTGGTATGAGTCCTCTTCCAACTGTTATTAGATATTTTAAGGGAGAAGAGTGCCATTCTAATGTTTTTTTTGTGTAGAAAGAAGTTCAAGTACTGACTCTGGCAGTACTTTCTGAACCTGATGTTCTCTGCACCTCCTCCTGGTAGTGGAGCTTAGATTCTACTGATTCTTTAACTTGACTTGAGAAATATAGAAATCCTGTTTAAATCTCTATATTTCTTTGTGAACCTGACCTTTAGGGAACTAGATTTTGTTTTCCTTGATTTATTTTTGGCTACCATAGGGCAGTAACTGATTGCATGTTTACTGTTGCTGATCTTGTTTCAGAGTCCCCTAAGCCTTCCCTGGAGATGAGGCAGGAGATGGGCTTGGGTGATACTCAGCTTCACAAATTTGAATTCTCTTCATTGGTCTATCTCTGTGTTCTCAACGTTTATTGATATTTCCAGCTGTGTGAGCCTCAGGAATCTATAGAAGTGGAGTGATCAGTGTTAATTGAGACAGACCTGTTAATGGGAAAAAAAGAAACATTTTCTGTCTTCTGCTGCTTCTTCTATTTCTTCTGCTGCTCCAAATAGGAAATGGTGTCTTTTGGAAATGTTAAGGGTCAATGGGGAAACCCCCCTAACATAACTTTGAAAAAGTTATGTTTAAAAAACAACCAAACCTCCAAATTGTGTGATAATAGCTTTTCCTATCTTTGTGAATGGTTGTGAATCATGGCATTAGGCTAAAGACAGAAACAGATTTTCTTCACAAATCGACCTGTTTTTTGTTCTTTAAAAGTGACTGAGTTACAATATGCAAACATATGATTTTAACCCAGTGTGGGGTTAAATGTGTAACAAGATACCAGAGTTTGCTTACAGTAACACAGGTGAATTATTGTCTGTTCAGTTGGATCATCTACTAGACAATAATGGATCAGGAATTATAAGAGTTTGTCAAAATACATTTTGGTACTCATCACTTGTAAGGGAAATTTCAGCTCCTTTGTGGTATGAGTGTCGTATTATGGTCTCAAACTAGAAAGTTATCAGCTACATCTGTAAAATGGTAATTGTGAAAACTTTTCTTGCAGTTGTTTTCATATTCTTGCAATTTAGAAATCATTATTATCCTTTTCAGCAACTGAATTCTTGCTATTATAGAACTTTTTTGATGGAAGAACAGCTAAACAAGTGTTACTCGCCAATAGTGTTTTAGTGCTCTGACCCTCAAACAAAAGAATTTATTTACCTAAATAAACCCAGTTTTAAAATATATTATATTCTGTCCTACTATAAGACACAAAGGCTGACTTTCCTTTCTCAAAGCATATGGGGTAATAGCAATAGCAAGGGAAGCACTGAGGTGCTGCCAGTGAGATTGACTGGTCAGTTTTGCTGCTTGGGAGGTTTTAGGTGAGAACTTACCAACATTAAGTTAAACTTCAGTGTTTCTGAATTTCAAGAGCAACAAAAAATGAGACCATATACTCTCTTCTCCTTTGTGTTCATAAACTATACAGAAGTAAGATCCATATAACCCCTACTCTCTGAGAAACTGTGACCCCAAAATGATTTGGAAGCTTACTTTGATGGGTCATTTGGGGATATTTGTTACAGAATAACGGTCAGTGAAACTGGAAATTTCCATCCTTCTGTAGCAATGATAATAAATCTGAGTTATGAAAAACCTCTCTAGACTATTTTAAAAATTGAAATACTAATTGTAGGTTTGCAAGTATAACTGTGATATATAATTTTAATTCACTCATGCAGTGGTCACAAAGAGAATCAGAACAAAATTACAGGCATTTTGGGAAATAATTACATATATTTTTTAAATGTTTGTTCTGAAAGGGCTGCTAATATGATAAAAAAATGAAATCCCTCTGCTATTGAACAAGTAATATGACAGAGGTTAAAATAAATAAATCACTACCAAGATTTAGGAAAACTCTTGAGCACATGTCGAACATAGCAGCAATCTCATCAGTTATGTAATAAAATTCACAGACAGGGTTGCTTTCAAAAAGTTGTGTTGCTATTCTGAATCTTGAAATGTTTCTGTCACTTTTGTCAATGCAACTTTTTTATCTTTCAATTAGTCTTATAGAAAAAAAAATATTTCTCATTACTAAAGGTTTTTAAGCTCTGAAGTTCAAGTTGAAAATAAAGAGAAGATAACTTCTGTCTGGAAAGCCAAATTTTTTTGACTCATGTTATATTTACATAGTTTCTTAACGAGCAGTTAGTTCTGAAGGAATCCTGAGATGTGCCTTGATATTTTAGACTTTGCAATCTCTTAGGACTGCCAGAAGTACATATGTACTTGGATTCCAGATTGGCTGCCACTGAAGAGATTACACATCTCAAGTTGTGTATGTTTAAGTGGGTAAACTGGTTTAACTCTGCATCAGAGGATCTGTGCGTACAGTTAAGAAACTTAGAAGCTGATCTCATGGTGAAAAAGGTTCTTCCTGCTTTCTGAAAAAAATTGCAAGAAACCAATAAAGAACTAGGATGTGCTTCTTTAAGAAGAAAATGTAATTTTTTATTTATCCAGATGATATATATTTGTTTTCTGCATTTTAGTCTTTAGATTGTTCACCCTTTCATCCCAGAAAATATAGAAATGAGGTACTTCTACGTGAAATATTAAAGCATATGAAATATATTAAAGCATAGAATTAGACTTTTTCTGTCTAAATAAGAAGAACCAAAGTATCCTGTGTACGTATTAAGAAATAGTATTTATGGCACAGCATGTGAGGGCACCCAAAGAGCTTTGGTTTGCAATGATAAGTGGGTTTACAGGGCAAAGGGCAATGGAATGCTAAAGATTAAAGTAAAGATTAAATCACAAGAGAAGAGAAATATGATTTCAAACAAATCCAACCAGATGCTCTAAAGATTTAACCAATTTTTAACAGAGGATGGTGTCATAAGGAAGGAAGAAAAATGCTCTTCTATGGTCCTTGTATTTAACTCTTTCACTAACATCTGGGTTTAGTAAGTACTAGAAAATATTTCTGAGATTACTTTTTCAGTGATGAGCAATCAGGGCAAGGTTACAAACAACATTGTAAGCTTTGATGTTGTACTGAAATAGTTGAAGGGCAGAAGTCTTCAAGTACTGGGGAGGAGAATATCAGTTCTTTGTGGCAAGTTGCTTTAGCAAGAAAGTTTCATAACTTAATAAATGCTGAAGTTTGAAGATCAAGTGTGATCTCCAAACATGAGCATAAGCAGTGTTTAGCTATTTTAACTTTTGGATGGGGTTTTTGTTTGTTTTGTGTTGTGTGTTTGCTTGTTTAGTTTAATTTTGTTTTGTTGGTTTGTTGTTTTTTTTTTTTTCCACAGTGCAACACCTGAGGTATTTTTATTTCTGCCTTGGGCTGGATCTAGACATTTGCAGCAAAACATTTTACTCCTGGTATTGATTTCTCTGTACACTGTAACCCCCTCTGCCCGTGACTGCCTTCTGAACTACCCAGTTCTGCTTATGTGTTCCAGGGATCCAAAGTCTTGCTCCAACACATCCCAGATACATAACCAGGCCTCAGACTTCTGATAAAATTGTGAATTTATGAGAAAAAGCTCTGAGAGAGCCTGTAAGAAAAATAATAAGTAAAAAGGATAAAATTAAAGGCAGAATCAGAATTGTAGAGACAAGGACTGTTAATACGTCAAAGAATCTGGGAGGAGAAGAGTTAATGTGGAAAAGTATTAAGAAAATAAACTTAAAAAAATGGAGAAGATGGTTGGAGGTCAGCAGATATAGCTGTGAGCCAATCAGGTCCTTGGTACCAGCAGAGGTGATGGAGGGGTGGCATCTTGGTCACAGAGGGTATCTGCTCCAGGGAGCTCCAGAGACTGACCCCTCTCCTCTGAGCCTGGGTCTGCCTGGCTGGCAAAAATTCTTTGATTCTTTTATCAGGGTAGTGAGTAGCCCAGCAAGTCTTAAACTTGCTGTCTTGCATGTGCAATCATGAATATATAATAGCTTTATAATTTTGAGCTGTCTATGTACTGCTGGTACAGTCTCTTTGCACATGCCAGAATGAACTGACACAGAAGAAGGTTGGCTCTTTAACCCACCCAATCCACCAAGGCAACTCCAGCAAGGATTCTAGGTAATTAAAGAGAAAATAAACCCCCAAAAAACCCTCAAAACCTGAACAAAACAAAAAATCTAAACCCCTTTGTCAGCACATTGTATCACGTGCTTCCTTATCTTTCCTTCCTTGGTAATGTACAGGTAGGACAACCTAAAATGTAAAAACGTGAATCAAGACTGAAATCTGATTGCATTCTCATTTCTTATTCACTTACCTGTCAATTATGTTAAGGATACAGTTTCAAGGATGAAGCATGCCATTACTGATTATTCTCAAAGTATTTTATGTTGTCTACAATTTCTTTTGCTATTGTTTCAAGACCAATTCCAGATGAGATAAAATGAATTGGTATTTCCCAAAAAATGTGCATGAAGTTTGTGGGAGATGTATTTTGTTATTTCAAACTGTATTTCTTTTATAGTTTCTCAGTTCAAATTATTTGTTTTAACATCTGTTAATCCAACCTGATTTTTATTCTGACCTTCAATATGAAGTCTTAAATCCATGGTTTCAGCAGATCCTCAGGAGATTAATTGTTTTCCTGTTTGGTTTATTTCCTTTCTCTCATTTCATTTTGTTTTGCATTTTGATTTCAGGGTTTTTTTGGCTGAAAATTCACCTTAGTTAAGAAAATACTTATAAAATATGTATCACTGGACATCACATTTTCTGCTTTGAAATTTATATGCCTAGTATATGCCTAGTGAGTTCAATCCGCCCTCATGTTTTTTGGATAATAGATTCTTTCATGTCCTTTTTAACCTAGCTCCTTTTCCTTTGTTTCTTTCTGTCTCTAATGAATGTCCTCATTGAAATGAAACCTTATGCAGTAATAAACCTTTTCAAGACATCACTGCTAAAATGTGTATGACATTTTAAATTATTAAATTTATCGAGAAGAATAATCCAGTCAAAAGAGGGAGATAATTACATTTCCTTAAAGACCAATGTCAATTTATATGGAAACCAATGTTTTATTTACAGCATGGTAAAAATACTCGGTGAGCAGCAAAAGTGAATGCTCTGGGCCTCATTGTTATTTTAAAAGGCTTAAATTATTTTACCCTATTAATTTTACTGCTATGAAGAATGGTATTATTTGAAATGGGCAGATGGTCAGACTTGTTCTAAGGGAGTAAAGGAGAAATATTTTGTTTGGTGTATAAATTCAAAATTTTCGTTAAAGTATCACTGCGTGGTGCAGCTCAGAAAAAGAAAAATTCAGTTAGAAACTAGGCAACTACACATGGTATCTCCTTTTTTAGAACTGGAAACAAAAGCAGAGTAGAATGAACAAAATATGGAAATATCACTGGGCATTCAGGGAAAATACAAAAGCTTCAGGAGGAGAAGTTTTTGTGTTTTGTTTTGGTTTTGAATTAGAAGTAGAATTTTTGAGTTCCTTTAACAGTTTTGTAACAGAATCATGATGAAACAGTAACACTGTTTGCCATAAAAGAATATGAAAGTCTTATCAGAATGGGACTAAGAAGACCAAGGTGAGGAAAGAAAAACTTATGATAAAGATTTTGAATAGATGTGATCATAAAACTAGTGGCAAGTGATTGTGGCAGAGCTGCAGATGGAGAGAAAGGTACTGAACAAATGTGATAAATGCTGCAGGGCACTGGTATTCTTTCTAAGTCCTTTGTCAAAGCTTCTTCGACTTCTGTAATTTTAGGCTAGTGCTGTGTTCATTGCAGGAGTAGGGCACATTTAAAGCAGAATTTATTCTTGTGTTATTAGAATTAACTCAGTGACTGAATACAAATCTGTTGTACTCTGGAGCCAAAAAATGCAACTTGTTGAAGGGGTTTCAGTTGAATATATAAAACTAAATAGAACAATAGGCAAAGAGAAATACCATGTGCAAAGATGAAGGGCTTTTCCTTGAGTTAAAAGTTGTGGTAGGAATCCAATGAAGGGGAAATATATTGAGTGAAGACAATAAGTAAGCAAACTGATAGACATAAGGATAAACAAAAAACACCCAAAAAAACTCCTGCTGGGAGGGTTGGGCTTTCATGTAGCCCTACCTAGTTTTACACTTAAGACAGAAGCCAAGCTTTGTTTATGTACAGTGCAGAAATTTTAAAGGTGAGGTTTTCAGTAAAGGGTCTGACAAGTTAATGTTTAAGGCCTGTTTTTCAGTAAGAAATCATTGATCCTGTTTCACTTTTGTGACTTATTTTTAATGAAGCAGTACTGCCAGAAGCAATATATATCTCTAAGCTTTCTGCTTCATATTTCAGAACATGAGCATTTAGAAGTCTTTGGGCAGACTCAGGTCCATATATTTTTTTCCTGCTTTCTTGCTTGCATCTTCCACGTAACATTCGTCTGGGAAGCTTCAAAGAGAGTCCTGAGCACAGTATGCCTATAAGGAATAGGAAAATGCTTAGTAGATAATTGAGTCCTCATGCTAGAACTGATAAACAACTTAAAATGAAATGAATCTAAGAACTTAATATAAAGATTTATGGCTGTTTGTTTGCAGCTACCAACTCTTCATTTGTCTGTGGAGCATAACAGTGCACAGCTTAAAATGGTCTCAGATGGATCTGATAGTTTGGTAGACAAATTGGAGCAACAGAAACCTTTGTGCTGCTCTGATTTAGGAGGACTAAGAAAAAAGGACTTCAGACAATTATGTTCTTTATTATTCTACTTTCAACTTCTATTGGTCTCTATTTTATTCAATTGAGCAAGTGTCAGCTAAGCATTCTGTCAATGGGCTTACAGCAGTGATTCATACAGTTTCCTTCACCAAAAGAAATTAAGTCATTTTAAAAGATGAAGCAGTTTAAATGATTTTCCCAGTAGCTGATGTATGTGTGTGCGTGTTGGTGTGTTTATGCGTATATCTGTCTGCTTGGGGTAGTGTGATAGAGGGCCTCCTAGGTAATTAACTTGCTGCAGAATTCCTTTCAGTATGCAAGCAGGCGATGGGAGATTCCCTCGAACATTTCCGAGAGGGTTTTACAAGGCAAAATTAAGTGTATGTGAGAAGTTGAGATTCTCAATGTTAATTTAAGGAAAACATAGAGAGAGACTTCCTAGTTGAAATGACCATGGATTAATTAGCTTAGATACACAGAGGAAGATGATACAGACACAGGTGTTAAGGTTGTAGTTTTATTTTGACAATATGATTGACATAAATTTAATTGAGCATACTACATTAATTGTATTTAGTACATGGATATAAGGTGATCGCCCAAGATGATGAAGATATTGAAAAAAATCCTTTGGGGCAGGAGGGTGAGGGTGTGTGGCATGGAAGGGAAACATGAAGAGAGGAAGAAGGAGATGCATGCAGCTGAATTTGAAGTGTTCTTCCCCTCCTTTCCAAGGTCATGGTCTGGCAATCTGGGTTCTGTAATGTGTTTTCTTAGTCATGTGTCAAAAGCTTTCTGAGTCTGCTAATTGTAGACGCTAAGAACTAAAGCTCACCTGCTAGGTGATGTAGCAGAGGAACACCTGCTCCGGGCAGCTTCTTTGTTTTGCTGATACCATGGAGGGGTATATGATTAGTCCTTGTCCATCAGGAAAGAATAGTCTCACTGGTCTCTTCTGTATTACAGGACCATGTGCTTGTAACACAGATGTCTCTGCCTCTGTTAGGGCCTGCTAAGGCTGAACAAAGGACCTGCTATTTACTTTTTGGCAATTGGCTAACTCAGATGAGTTCAGATTTATGTGTTCCTTTGCACCTAGCATGCAATCATCTTTCTTTTTCGGGCTCTTGTGCGGGTGGCCAGTAGTGCGTCATCTTCCTGCTTGGCCAAATCTTTCACTAGTGGGAAATCTTTTGAGAGTAAAAGTTTCCAGGCAGAATCTGAGCAGGGCCCTGATACTGTTATTTTTACATGTTGCTATTTGAGACCAGGCACCTAATTGCTGAAAGCATCATGGGAAGTACCATAGCCATTGAGTGATCATTAACAGCAGAGTTTGGACTGAATTCAGTGTTTCCTAGCTGGCCATAATCAAGAAGTGGAATTACTAGAGTAACTTACCTAAGCAAAAATATCAGTTTGTGTCTGCTTTTTGTGTATATGTAAAATAGTTGCCTTAATACATTGGCTGTAGCTAGAAACACAACCGTTATTTTTAACTACATAGTAGCTGAGCCTGTATTTCATTTTAAAAGCTTAAAAAAGCTTCAGTAGCCCTGTACTCATGATCAACAACAGATTTTTACTGGAATATTTAACTGCATCGCCTGTGCCAGTATTGGAATTTCTTGAGTTTGTAGTATAGCATAATATGATTTGACACTGCTAGATCTGTAGAAATTTTAAATACATAAATACATGTGCATGAAAAGCTGCTCAAGTGATTTTTTATTCACTACAATGTGTTTTGGGTGATCAATCATTAATAATAGTAATAATAACAACTCAAGAGGTTATGCTGTTCTTGAATTTTTTGGATTGCAATAGCATCTGTGGGATTTTATCACACACTTCTGAAATGGGTATCAGAACTGCTGTTAACTTCGGAGCCTATGCTGTTAGTATTTACACCATGCTTGCTACTTCTGGGCATCACAGATAGTACCTGCACTGGGCCTGGAAGGATCCTCTTTGACTTTCTTTGGGTTTGGACAATGTCCCATCTTTGAAACTGTTGGTTTCAAACTGTTCCAATCGCTGGAGGTCACAAAAAGGAGAAGGTTCATTCAGGTAAGATGGATTTAAACTCTAGGCTCATGAATTTGAATTGCTTTTTAACAGAAGCTGTGTGCATGTGTGGTGAACTTGACAGCTGGGCCAGATGTGGAGGACCACCAGTTCTCCATCTATATAGCTATCACTTCTATTTAGCGTGCCTTCTAGTAGGTCAGTAAATCTTTGGCAGTAAATAGTCTGTACTTGTTTACACATCCCTGAGATTTCATATTCTCTGGTACATGCTCCTCCACCCTCAGTGTTTTAAAGATACAGAGGCTTTGTGTGACTCAGAATACAGTGCTGCAGAGCCCAGACTGTATTTCAGTATATGCTGTAGTCCCAAGAGAGATAGATAAAGGCGTTGGATGAAAAATCTGGCAAAATACAGTTGAAGGGAAAGGAATTGGTTATAATGAGTATGGGAGGAAGAAAATCATATAAACTATGAATTGTGTAAAGTTAATTGAGATTAAGTACTTGCAGCTGTTCTCACGCATACACCTTCTTTCTTGTATGAGAAAACATTCAATTTCCAATATATGGGATGTGAAAATTCATGGCAGGTGTGTTTTTTATACAGCAGGATAATATGATTTATTGAGCAAAGGATGGGATGAAATAATAATAGGAAACAATTGACAGTTAATTTTCAGCTCAAAGTCAGCCTCAGTTTTGATGTAATTTTCTGATTTGCATACATGGAAATTTGGAAACTCCTCCACTTTCCTGGGTATTAAAAGCAGCATTACAGTTGGGTCTTTTGTATCTTTCTTCTTGCTGTAAGATGAAATTTGACTACTTTCACTGCTTTCACATGCGTAAGTTGGAACAGCTTGTTGTGCAAGTATTTTACTTCCCATCAGAATATGATCAAAGTCCTTGAAACTGATCCCCCTCAGTGAAGTGTCAGCTAGGCTGTTTGGTCACTATTGTGTTTGCAGGCAGCTACTTGTAATGTGGCTGTGTAATAAGGGTTCTTTCCCTCAATAAGTTGGGGGATGTGGTCCAAAGTTAACCAACTGGGGAATAAGCCAGGCTAACCAGAGCACTGACAAATGTTCCTTAGCTGCTTCCCAGGTTGAGAACCAGAAGACCAAACACCCCGAGTTTATGTGTACCAATGCACACAGCCTGGGGAACAAAAAGCAGCTTCATATCCGGTCTGAAAGTTATGATATCATAGGGATAAATAAAACATACGGGGACAACTGACATGACTGGAGGATCATAGTGGATGGCTATAAGCTGTTTTGCAAAAGCAGGCAGGGAAAAAGAGTCATTGTGCTCTTTCTTAAGGAGAATCTTCAGTGTATGGAAGTGAACTATGCTAATTCTGGCACTACAGAATGCCTCTGGGTCAGGATCAGAGGGGTTGTCTCATAGGGGAATCTTACAGTAGGCATCTGCTACTGACTTTCAAACCAAGATGATAAAGACAGCAAAGCAATATTTATGTCACTTAAACCAGCTTTGGATCAACATAATCTGGTTCTTATGGGTGACTTCACCTACACAGACATTTGTCTGAAGAATGGTGCAGCAGCTCACATAATCATCCATCAAGTTTCTGGAATGCATAAAGGACTGCTTGCTCACACAAATGTTAGATGTGCCAACCAGGAATGAGGCACTGCTGGAATCATTACTCATAAACCAAGAAAACCTGCTTAGTAATATTTCATTTAATTATAGACTTGGCTGCAGTGATCACAATACTGTGGAGTTTAGGATCCTGCTGAGCACTCTGAAGGCTAGTGCTAAGACAAAGGTTTTAGGTTTTTAGAAGAGGAAACTCAGCTTGCTCAGAGCTCAGTTGGGAGGGATTCCATGGGAAGCTTCCATGGAGATAAATGGACTAGTGAGCGCTGGGAGTTTTTCAAGAACACTTCCCTGGAAGCACAAAAACATTTCATCCCCTTTAAAGGTAAGGGAAGTAGGAGGAGAAAGAGACTTCCTTGGCTTAACTGTGACCTTCTGACTCTGCTCAAAACAAAGAGAAGTGTTCCAGAGATGGAAAAGCAGAAAAATACCTGTTGAGAACTACAAGGGCATTACCAAGGCATGCAGAGATGCAGTTAGAAAAGCAAAAGCTCAGTTCAAATTGGCTAGAGATATCAAAAACCACGATAAAGGGTTCTTCAGTTATGTAAACAAAAGCAAAAAAAAGAAAGGAAATATTGGCCTGGTGTTAAACAGGAGAGGTGAATTAGTCATCAACAACACTGAAGAGGCAAAGGTTTTCAACACTTTCTTCACCTGTGGCTTTACCAGCACTGTTGGGCCCCAGGCCTTGGGAAAAAAAACCCAAGCTTATGCAAACATCGACCCACTGTCAGTGAAGGAAGAGTTCATATGTGACCTATTACAGGGGCTTCACCCCTATAGGCCCATTAATGGGCCCTGACATTGTCTTCTTGAGGATGTTAAGAAAGCTGTCTGACAGCATTGTGAGGCTATGATTCTATGTAACATCTGTATTTACTGCAGTTGTGAAGAGACATTTCCCCCCCACTTTTTTTTTTTTTTTTTTAATTTAGGGGAATGGCTATCATTAAGTTGTTCTAACATGACTTACCTCTATTGGGAAACACAGTTTCACTTCAGGATTTGCTTTATGAGGAACACTAAAATGAGTAGTGGTTTGGAAATCTAAGCCTGGAAAGAGTCAGAGGTTGTGAATGGATCCTGTTGCAGTGCACACGCTGCTGCAAAGAGGGAATGTCACAGAGCTAATATTAGTTTAATTGAAAATAGGCTGAGGAGGTATTGTAATATTGAGTATGATTAAGTAAAACCATATACAAAAAAAATCCTACAAGTAAAAACAACAGCACAAAAACCTCCAAGACCCTCAAACCCTAATGCCTTAGGTTGTCTGTTTAGGGATAGTTTAATTGTGTGACACCAATGTAGCACTGCAACTCCATATCAGGACTGTACAGGTAGGTGCTACTGAACTTGATAGGAGAGTAGCAAATCTATCACAGGAGGCCTCTGTCACCTCTACATCAGTACAGTGCAGAGAAAACTAAACATCTGGACTTAGTCCTACCAGGTAATTTTAGCCTTTATCTCACCTCTGGAAGAGCAGCTCTCTCCTCCCTGGGCATTTGGCCTCATTCTGAACATTTTGCATTGCTCCATCTAATTCCCTATCAGTTCTTAGAAAAAGCTCCTCTCTGCTTTTTCTTGTTTCTTGTCTTTTCTTGACATTGCTTAGATCCTGAAGTATTTCTGAAGATCCATTTCCTGTTCAACTGAGAATTTTTGAAGTAAGCATATGTATATTTAGAATTTACTGATGCTTCTTTGAAGAACTGTTCTCACAGTCTTTGAAAAACTCTAATGAGTTTCCTTAGTTTGATTTAGAGACATAAAACAGCTCAGTGTTATTGTAAAGACTCCAGGTATGTTTCATAATACGTCTTTTGGAAATGTTTGATGCTGCAAAAGAAAAAATAGAAAATCTGGGTTGGTTGGTTTTTTGTTTGTTTGTTTGGGTTTTTTTGTTACCAAACTGGCAGAAAAAGAACAAATTGAGAACAAAAACTGAAGCTACACTCAACCATTTGGTTTGATAAATATTGTTTAAAGATGTCTGACACCAACCAGAGGCACTGCAGATAATAGTCTTGATATAGGAAATAGTTCTTGATTTAACATGAGAATGACTCTGCACTTTATTAAAAATGGGATCTATTGCTCAGTTAATGCAATGAATTAAATAAAATCACTTCCAGAAATTATCTCAGGGAGAGGGAATCTAGTCTCTAGTACTTTTTTTTTTTCCTTCTTAGACATAAGTGGAGGTCTTGGAATTGAGCACAAAGGCATGGACACAGTAAAGAAAACCTGTCTTTCATCAAGAGTTCTTAGATGTTAGGAAATCTGTGGTGTGTTGTCTTTACTTTCTTGTTCCACTGTGCATTAGATCTCTAGATAGAGTAAAAGTCCTTCGCACTGCCAGTGGCAACAAGGGCAACATGCCAGAACTGGGTACTGTGGTACAAATCAAAAAGCATTCTATTGATACCTGTGTTTTTCTTGAAAAAGCAGCCAAAGGGATGTACTTCTCTGATAATGCCTTTAAGAACTTGGCATTGTTTAGTAAAGTGCTTGGCTTGTTGTTTGCATGTGACTAGATGTACTTTGGAAGTAAACTAAGAACTTGATGAGAAAATAAAACTGATTGAATTGCTGTTGAGTTCCTCTCTAGGTGGTTAAGTTGCAAAATGCGGTACCCAATGCGTTTAGAGTAAGAGTGTTTGTGCTTTCAGTATAGCCTTGGTTCGTCTCCTGTTTTCAACTACCTCTCCTCCATCTTCATCCGAAACTGTATTAGCAGAAAATATTGTCTCTACTTACAGAAATACTTCTGACTGACAGTGGTCATGCAAATATTCATCAGTTTATTCCAAAATTGCGTGGAATTTCTGCTAAATATCAACTATGGCTTTCAGAAGTATCATCCCTGAAATTCTCCATGGTCTGAGAATATGATGAAAACAACTCAGTTTCCATATATTCATCCCTGTGATATTTTTTTTTTTTTAAATAGAAGTGTGGTAGCTTTTCCTGGTTTGTGATGGCACTTGGAAAAATTTTGGGGTTTTTTTCCTTTTCTCTCTAGCTGGAGAAGGATGACTACAGCCAAACAAATTGGAGGTAAATTTGTAGTTCCACTAGTTAGCCTGTGGTTGTGCTCATTGTAGACATTCTTAGTTGTTTACTTCATTGTAGAGATGCTTTCCAATTCCAGTAAGAATCCTTAGAAGAAAAAAGCAGTTCTAAGGAAATAGTCTGATACATACTAATGTCTTTACCTATTTATATACAAAGTTATCCCATGTAGAAAAGCCCCAAAAGTATCACCTACATTATATATTCATGGGGTTTTTACCTAAGGAGTAATACATGAGAACCAAATAACTTAAAATTTATGTTGTCAGTGATTTGTCCAGTTCTTACTGTTTTCTGCATTAGTTGTGTTTGTTTGTTAGATTGCTAAACTTCAGGGAAGTACAGGATATGCTGATGCCATCTCTTTAGTATTGAATTTCTACCTTCAGAGGTAATACATGGGAGAACTAAAAGCCATTTCAGAATATAAGAAAATATACATTTTTAAGTATCTCTTCCTCCAGGTGGATTTGGAGGCATTTGCCCTCATTACTTTCATTACTAAGTTTACAGGAGACTTCTCCACTTCGCTCTCCTCCCAGAAGTGCTCAACAACTTCAGCTTAGAGGTGACGGATGATTAGTACATTTATGTATTGAACTATTCCAGATAACTGGAAGAGTTATCTGATAATGCAAGGATCTCTGACCCTTTACAGTTTTTCTGCACTGAAAAAGCATTCACCAGGAATTTGAGATCAGTCTCATAGTGCCTAAATAAGATCTGTAACTCTGCATGGTTACACCTATGCTCGTATGCATTCTCAGTCCTATTTGTGAGCAACACTGATTGCTTTAAGATAAGGAAAATGTTTTGTGCTCTTTGTGGGAAAGACATTAAATGTGTGTGTTCTCAGTTAAGCATGCATTTGCTAGTTCTGGCTGTTAACTCAGGTGCATAACATCTGGTAACTTAGATGCATAAGATCTGGAAAACTGCTGTACATTCAGTATCTGTGTCCAATCATTAGTTATGTACCTGAGAAAATGTCTCCCTTACAGCTTTGTTGCGTAGATTTCCCATGATCATCCTCAAAACACATACCAAAGTGGAGTTGCTCCTTTTCCTGAAGATCTGGAGACTCTCGGTTCTGTGTTTGTGACAGTAAAACTCTCTCTCATTTGGTAACAGGGACATTTAGGAATTGTCAATTTTGTTTTCTCCCTTAAAATTCTTGAGCTGAGTAATAGTGGAGGAAAAGAAAAGCCATGCAAAAAAAACCCAAAACTAAAGCCATTAAATGGTAAACAAGACAGACTTGCAATAGAACAACTAAAACTGCTTAACTTACCTTAACCAAATGCCATGGGAAGTAACTGCTAGTTATTCTGAAGGGGTTTGTCTTGAGGGTTTGTTCATCTGGAGAGATATGTTCCAGGAAAAAAAGAATCTCAAAATTCAGAAAGCTGCACAAGCATCTATGAATTTGCATTTGCATGTAGCTAACTTGGAAGCAAGAACAAAGGTACATGCAAGTAAATTTTGTGTTTTATAGTGAGGGAGTTGCTGAGGGAAAAGATCCGGTTAGGCATCAACTAACACCTGAGAGATATTGCAAACCTAGGTACATTATTAATTATTATTAATTGCTTATGTTTTATCAATGTAGTTGTTACTGAGTGCTTTGAGAAGGGTGGTGCTGAGGCAGTTCTGAAGAAGAGCGAGGAGTGATAGAAAGTGGAGAAGGTGAAGGATAAGAGAGATGGAGATCTGAGGGGAGAGTAGCATCTGGCCAAAGTAGGAGCAGAAGCATGGAACCCTGAAGGGAAGGGAATACCTGGCCCTGTAGGATTCATTATGGAGCAGAGGTAGTGGTATGGAGAAACACAGGATGACGTTGACGGAAAGGAGGGAACCTGGGAGCTGTGGAGATGAATTTGAGATGTTAGTCTTATAATCATTTAGGTTGGAAAAGACTCCTTAGATCATTGACAATTAACCCAGCTCTGCCAAGCCCACCGCTAAACTATGTGCCACATCTACACGTCTTTTAAATACCTCCAGGGATTGTGACTTGACCACTTCTCTGGGCAGCCTGTTCCAATGCTTTATAACCCTTTCCAGTGAAGAAATTTTTCTGATATCCAACTAAGCCTTCTCTGGGGCAACTTGAGGCCATTTCCTGTCATCCTATTGCTTGTTGCATGGGAGAAGAGACCAACCCCACCTCACTACAATCTCTGTTCGGGTAGTTGCAAAAAGCAATAAGGTCTACCCTCAGCTTCTCTAGCCGTAAGTATTTAAAATGTGTCTAAACCGTCTTCTAGAAGATATTTTACTCTCTGTTTTAGTGTTGTTATTATTACTGAACTTCTGAAGCGTGACAGGGGGAGGAGGGAGAAGTGGCAAGGAAAATCAGGCCATTTATATCCAGAGCATGTCTGGCATGCTGACCTCGGGGTACCATGCAGTAGGACACTGCATAAAGGGGAAAACTGTCTTTTTGCTTCCACAAAGAAAATTTCTGGGGAAGGAGGAAGGTATTATCTTCACAGCATTACTTGCCCTTCACAGAGAGGTCAAAACCTGCTTTGTTGGTATAGTGTCTGGATAGGGCTCTAAGCAGCCTTGATCTCAGCAGGGGGAGGCACATCAGTGTTTTCTTCATATTACGGTTGAAGCAGCTTGCCCTGAATTATTCCACCCTGATGATGTGTATCTCCAGGCTTGCAGCATTCCTGCTTCTGTACACTTACTATGCATGCCTAAGCTAGCAGCTCTCCAATGAAGATAGTCTTTATCTGTCAAATGTGGTCGTGACCCATAGGGTCAGTCTTTTGGTTCATGCTAGCATCCAAAAGGTAGGAATTCTCTGCTTGTGTTGTCTGATGGTTTGCTTGGAAAAATTCAGAAGTGTGGAACTGTCTTCGAGTGCTCCCAAGGGTGATAGACTCATTATTTCAGGTGTATGGAGCTCCTTTCCTGAGTATTTGCAATGAATTATTTTGGATACAATTCTTGGCTTTTAGAAGCTGTGGCCAACTTGACACCAAACCATAGGCCAGCCTTTTCTCCTGGCATTGATATGACTGAAGTTTGTAGGACCTGAGCTTGGCCACACGTGCCAGGCTTCATGAAACTGCATGTTATTTCTCTCCATACCGAGTTACCATGTTACAGACTTCCAGCAAGGTGATGTGACTCCTCAGATGCTTTGATTCATGCTGTTACTCTTGGACAAAGAATTAATGAAATGTCAAAAAGGGGAAGTGATAATCATTAACTGTACAGTGATAGTCTGAGAAATGTAGCACCTGTGGAACTGACTATCTCTTTTCAACTGTGACCCTTTAATTCGTGAACCAGTTTGTAAGTTGGTATTTTGGATCCTGAAGCATTTGCAGATATTTTGAAAGAGCTTTTATGAAAAGGGTAAAAAATCTCTGCCCTGTCTGTCTTAGACAAGTGAACTTCTATCACATTGAAGGCCAACACCTGCCCGTCCCAAGTACTGTACTAGTTCGTTGACTTTGACCTTCTAAACAGAAAGTGCTGTGATCAGATCTCTTGGTTAGTGTCCAGGTACAAAAGTTGAAAAATATTGTATCGGAAATCACTTATGACATTTCTTTTCTTGGTTTAACTGCCAGTGGATTAATTTCCCTACCTTGCTGTTCTGGAATAGATGGGAACCATCCTAATCAAAACTTTTATCAGGTTAGAATCAATAATCTTCCTGTCCAAGAACAGCAGCAATGTTCTCCTTTCTGCAGACTCATTGAACAGAAGGGAATTTTTGTCCTTCTCATGTTGATAAAAAAGAGAGGTAGGGGAAACCCAGATGTTCTGCAGTAGCTACAGAAGCTGGACACCAATTATATTTCTCCAAGCAATCAGCAGGGAATCAATTTATCCTTCTTAAATGGAGGCCCATATGCTCATTGATAGTAGCCATACTGTACAGTCTGCTGGTTTTCACGCTTTGTATTGGGGAGTAAAGAAGGCTGAATAAATGTGTTTTGCAATATTAAACCTTTTATTGTAGGAGCAGGAGAGCATTTGTTATCGCTAAAGCTTTTCAGGGTTTACTGCAACAAACTGAAACATTGAGGTAGAATGATCTGTGACCTAACAATTGTATAGATTTCTTATCAGCCAATACAGATGCTTTTTGCAGGTTTAGGGGCAGCACATATTTAGATATTGTTGTGTTAGCATGCTGCTGAGTCACATAGAGGCATTATTTCCTTCCTTGTTGGTAAATAGTTTGCCAGGCAATGATGGTTTGAAATATTATGAGAAAGCTGAAGGACAAGGCTTAGATAAATACATATCCTGGAAATAGCATATATTCTTTAAATATTTTTCAGTAATGTGAAGAATTTCTTTACTGTGTGGATTGGTGTACTTGTAAGAAAATGTACTTTGTCTTGTAAAATGAGGTGTGTTATTCAGAGATACTGGGTTAGTTTGAGAAAGTAAGTATTCTTGAAAACTAAGGATATATGGATTTTGAGGAAAAGAGGGACTGTTTCAGAAAATACTCCAAGATGAAGAGGAACATGTGCCTAAATGCTGCTGAGAATTGCCTCTCATCAAAGCTGTTCTCAGGTGAGGATTGCATAATGCTGAATAATGGGAAAATTTAAAATATGTTTTTGCAAAACTGAAGTTTGTTGGAAGGGCAGTAAATATCATGATGTTTATTTGCTCGTTAGAGTATCTGTCATAGCAAATGTAACTGTTACTTGCCTGTGTTTGTGGAAGCATGAAGAGAATTTTGCAATATGTTTCAATCAATTATGTTTCTATTCCATATGTCAATAACATCTGTATGCTCATAATATATGCTAATTCAGGTGTCTGAGGACAAATCTGGTCTTTGTAGTTATAAACATCTTGGAATTTATTAACTGACATGACTGTCATAAAGCACTATTTGACTGGAATTTATTAAACCATTAACAAATGTTTAATAACTCAGAGGGGACTGTCAAAGGTGAATGCTATTATCTAACCATGTCTAGACTACTTGTCAGGCTAGCAGAGCAATTGGCAAGTCTGCTATTTTTAGTTAGGATTAAAATAAGTGACTTGAACTAGAAAGTGAAGTTTGTGATATCTAAAAATATCAGGTAATCAGCATATGTTTTATCTTTGAATATGATCTCTTTTTGTCATCCTTAGAATTTATTGGAATTGAGAGAGTTTAATACTCGCTCATCCTCACTTTAATAAAACATACTATGAGAATGATAGTGTATTACCACTTTACCACTATGCCTTACTGAATATTTTAACTATTTGTATGTATTTAATGTTAGTTCTTTGAACCTCTTCCTGATTTCCTTTTCTGAGTGACTGTGGTCAAGTGAGAAACTTTGCTAAACTCATTATGAGTGTCTCCTTTGATCCCAGTGACCTTTGGATCATGTTGTAAGCATTTCATGTTTTCCTGTAATTACTCTCTTCTTTTTGGACTTAGTGACATACTTGGGATGTATCCCGAGGTGCTCTGGCAACTGAAATGTTTTGCTTCTGTAAAATGTCTCTTTGCTGGAGATGTCCTTGGGGTCTTATTCTTGGCTTTGAGAAAGTCTTTAAACATCACATATCTCCAACAGACATGAGTTACTAAGGTAGTTGATCTCAGTAAGGTTTTGGTATAAACACCTGCTGTCTATATGAAAATGATTTTTTTTCATTACATTGACAAAAAATAAATTATTAAAAATTGCTGATAATTTCTTACACTGAAGTAAATCAGTGTTCAAAATTCAATTACAAAAAAAAAGAAAGTTTTATGTCCACAAATACTTTATTTGGGCAAACAGAAGTATTACTTCTAATTAGTGTTCACATAAGGTTTACTACTTAGACTATCAGGAAAAGGTGAGATTGAACACCTGTCTATACCTAGCAAGGCATTTCTTTTACTGAAATTCTCTGTTATTGAGCACACAACCTACAGTAGAGAGATTATGGTCCACTGCATATTTTTCTATCAGAAAGTATGTTTCTCTCACAGTTCAACCCAATTGAATTCCACTCTTTTATAGGAGTTCAGGACTGCAGGATGGGGTTGTTAAAATCGTTTTTGGTTTAGACCTATATTTTGTCTATAGATCTGTACATTGATTTTCCACTGATGTTTTTGTGTCCACTGACAACAGCAGAAATCTCTACACTGTTCTGCAGATTCAAGTGGATTAGAATGTGGTTACCTAAGAGGTTGCTTCTTTCGCGTAGCCGTATTTCTACACCTGTTAACAGCAAACTTGACCAAGTTACATATGGGAAATAGGAGTCAGGAATGCATCAGCTCTCTGAGGCTTCTGCCTTCCTGCTTGGTTTGTAATAACAGCATCTGCTGGTGCCTGCCCTTTTACCATCTATATATTTAACTCTTGTTGTGGCATCCAGATTTGGGATAGGCATCTGGAGTGGTTGATCTAGTTTCTAATTAAAATAAGAAGCACTACAAACTGCTAAGACAATGCTGCAGCCCATTTCTGCTTTCAGCTGCAAAGAATTTAGTGCATTTTTTTATATTGATATTTCTGAGAATGTGTCTGTCACCGTTCTGTGCATCCAAGGAGTAAGTTCCAAAACTCTGGAGGTAAAGGCAGAGTTATTAGTATGTAAATAAGAAGGTAGGATCTACCAAGTTTTGCTAGCATTTACTAAGTTCTGCTTAGCATTCTTTAATACCTTGAGGCGCATGTAAATACTGTATTATTCATCATCATTCTACACCTTCCTACTAGACCAGTGATGAATTTGTCCCCATGTGTTTGCCTGCTCTGTTTATTGAATTCAGACACTGCATTCAGATAAGAGGTGTGCTTAGGAGCTACAAAACGTAGACTTTGGCTGCTTGTTTCCAGCCAGGGCATCTGTGTGATTGTCTCTGTCCTTCTCTCTGACCCCTGGTCCAGCCCCGCTGCTCAGAACTGCAGCAGCTGTGAAACTGTCCAAAGGGGCTAGTGAAGGGTTAGATGGCTGCTGGGTAATTATGCAGATGCTACTGTCAGGAATTTAGCTCCCTGTTTGACATCTGGGAACATACAGCAAAACACCAGTCTATTTTTTTTTTTCACGATCTCTCTGCAGACCACACATTTGTAATGGTTTTAAAAGACTGCCTATAGGTGTTTTCTTGGAACATAAAAATAAGCTCTCATACTCTGACCTCTGAGCCAGTATGCCCTGGTGCTGCAGTTACTTACACTATATGTTGTAGGTCAGTGACATATGGGGCATTATACTTCAGTATAATGTTTATTATAGTTATAATAGTTCTTTGGTGCTTTTTTGTTAGTCTTTTTTTTTTTTTTTAACTTTTTTTTTCCTCCAGATAAAAGTATTGTATTTATTTTCTTATTGTTGGGACAAATTAATCCAAGCCAGTAAGATAGTATTTCATATTATTAACAGAACTGGGTCTGCACCAAACCCCAGAGCATAGAAGTAGTCCATAACCAGATGGGAGTTTGCCCATCTATTTCCCTGGCACTTTCATAGCAGGGTTTTCAAACAAGTTGTCACCAGGGCTTGCGCATCAGGATGTGATTCCTTTCTTTTCTGGTACCGATGGGTGTCAAGTGTTTGCTCTTTGTTGGGTCCTACAGTTTGTGCTCTTCTTCCATTAAGATCTGGAGTCTTCTGTGCTAGGAGAAGAGGTTTTTGAGAAAAAACTCCTGCAGAGCAGCAGTGCAGTGCAGCTCAGGCTGATGTCTCCCAAAGGTACAGTCCCTGCCATCTGGGATTTTAAATCCAGAAACGTTAGGGGTTGAATTGAGGTTCCTTAATGAAATATTTGAGAAGCTTCAGGCAAAACTAGAGTCATATAATGGACTTGAGATCAGGATAACTTTGGTGGTGTGGTGTTTTGTAACGACTACTCTATCTGGTGCTAACCACCAACTCTAGTAGTTACCCCTTCTGCCTCAGTGCCAGTTTACTTTGGTGGCATGTGATGCTAAAGAATGAGTATTACCTGATGTCATGTGCATCCTTGTGTTGAGTTCCTTACAAATAACTTAAGCCAGCTATTGATACCCCTACAGCAAGTTACACCTCGCTTACAGTTAGACACACTGCTGTGTATTTACACTGCAAATTACAGGGTGATGGCTGAGCTCTTCAATCTGACACAAAACTGGCAAGCTTGTATAGCAGTAGTACCATAGCTATATTGGCTCCAGAACCTGCTGCAGCCTGAAATGTTGCTGAATGCAGGAGCAGAGGTATCAACATCCTGCGCTGTGCGGCAAAGCCACTGCAGGAGGGAGCCCACAGGAAAAGTTGCTCTGTGTTTATTGAGACATTTGAATGTTCACAGAAGTGGTGAATGTGTTGTTCCTCATCAAAAAGTTTCTGTTTAAAAGTAAAACAGCAATAAAATTTGGCATGTTGTCAGAACCTGATTTCATGATGGTAATATTATAATAATGTTGACTTTTAATTAAATGAAGTTGACATATTTTAAGTCTACAGATTAACCATCTGTTGCTGCATTAATGAATGTCCTTCATGGCATTGGATCAGGACCCATGTTTTGTTATGTTTTGCCTTTTTTTTTTTTTTTTAATTTCCCAAGATAGCTCTCTGCCACATATATTTGTTGATTAAAGCATGAAATATTGACCAGAATCAATTTGGATTAGGCATTTACCCACTTCTGGGAAATGAACTTTATGCACAGGATTGGTACGTCTCCTAGGTTAAAATGTTTCCAAGTAAGAATTTTGGGTAGTCATCTCTACTGCTTTGCTGTGCCAAATACATTCCTTTGAACAACACCTTCTAATTTGTGGTTTGTGGAAAACCCTCTTAACAAACATCTCTTTTGCACAGAGAATTGAACTTGGAAGTTCTTGTTTGGTTGGGTTGTTTTGTTTTGGTTTTTTTTGGTTTTTTAATGAAGGTAAGATGTTTCAAATGACTGTGTTAACTTAGGCAAAATATCTTCATATGTATATTTCGTATATTGCATTTTTATCTTCAGCACCAGATGTATTCCACATAAAATAAATATTGTTTTGTAAAAATGACTCCTGCATCCAGCAGCTAAATAATATGCTTAGTTCCATAATGACAAAGAAATCGGCTGTAAAGAAGACATTATGCCATAATTTGCAGCTGCATCTTCCGGTGCTTTAGGTGTTTATACTGCTTAGTACTGATAAGAATTTTCTGGTTATGAAATGAATAAATTTTACTGTAACTTAATCTAGATAAGCATTATTTGTCCTCTATCATCCTCATGTAGGGAGTTGTTTGGATATTGAATGTACTTCCTAACTTATTTTCAGAATGTCATTTCTTTTGTAGATTCCTGCTGTTTTCATTATCTACTGAGATCCTATTGTGAACACCAATTAAGATGTCTTCCTTTTTTTGAATGCTGGAGATCTAACATTCAGATTTTTTTTCTCTTGAGAGGGAGCTTAAAATAATGGCAGTGGTCAAAGTGGTTTTCATGGAGCATTTCACTCTTACTTGTGACTGTGGAGGTGGGGAGGGCCAAGTCTTCTGTAAACAGCAGGTGAAGTGCAAGTGACTTCTTAGGTCAGACTTCTAATGTTGTTCCCATGAATAAAGCAGACTATGTTGAGCACAACTGAAACAAACAAGTCTGGTACTTGATTTTGCAGTGTATTTTTTCCAGCTCTGTACTACAGATCTTTGAATTATGCAGAACAAATGGTTTGGTTAATGAGACTTGTGGTTCTGGGGTTTTTTTCCCTCCTAACTTAAGGAAATAAGCTGACAGAAACATGTGGATGACCTGATCCACATCATGAATTCTTTTGTTCTCAAAGGGTGTGCAGGTTCTTCTGGGATATCAGTAAGTAAGGCAAAGAGACTTGAGGCTGATTGAGTTTTATTGCATAAAGAATGGAAGTATAAAAGGTGAAAGCAATCTTGTGTCCTTTCTGATACTAAGAGAACTAGTGGGAAATGTGAGAGTAAGCTTAAGTCCCTTATAATGCTTGGAATCTTGACTATCTCAACATTAAAAGAATCCTGTTGATTATGCTGTGTAGATCCTGTCCATCATGAAGTTTGTCAGCATTGTGGTCTTTGGATGTTTCATTGGATTTTCTTAAAAGTAAACAAACATATTCATCTTTACTGCTGCCACTTAGAGGAATGTTGCATATAGATATGCTGCTTAATCTAAAGGTAAGACAAGGTATGTAGATTGTGTTGTGCACAATCCTAGATCACACATGGACTAGGTCAGAACTATATACAGGTTCCTCCATTACAAATTCATCAGCTGAGTTTGTTCAGCAGCCACTGAAATTTCCTGAGAGCTGCCCCTATGTGTCTCCACAGGAGCAAGCTAAAGGCAAACAAGGCATATGCTCAGGTTATTTAATGATTCTTCTGCTGGTATACGGGTCTCTACAAGTAAGGCCTTTGATTATACCCTCCCATTCTGCCTGGAATCACTGTCTCCTCATTACACCATTTTCTGCAGCCCCCTACTACAAATTCCTAGCTGGTTTATAAAATAGCCAGATACAGCTAAGATGCCCTGGGACACTGATTTGCATGGCATAGTGTTTGCCAATGAAAATGTCATGGTGTGGCCCAATCATTCCCTTACTGCATGAAGAAGCTGAGTGATGAGCTCCTAGGATGAGGGACAGAGAGAGGTAGAGCTCTGTGCTGGAACTCCCATGGGAGAAGCCCTGATCTCCTGATCATTTAAAATCCTTAAAAGTCAGATGCTGTCTGAGTCAAGATAGATATCTGGCAAAATAATGAGGAAGAAAAGACAATCATGTCTAGGGCTTTTAAAGTCAGCAGTGCTATTTAATATTAATTTTCCATTTTAAAAAGCAGCCTTTGAAAACATCTTCTATGTATCTGCAGGGATACGGCATGGTATCTCCCATTAATTTGATTAATTAGAACATTTAATAATGTCCTACTGCAAACAGGACTCACTAGTTAGCTGCTGGATTTATCCTACCATTTGAAGAAAAAAAGCCCTCTTGAGTGTATAAAAAACTATTAGAGGTTTGGGTTTTCTTAAGAAGGGGAAAAGAGCTTTGCACTTTTGTTAGTATAAACATTGTTAGAGTTTGACGTACACATTTTCATGCCTAATAACTGATTGATATCATTCATCAGTATAATTTGAATCATTGTTGTCCTGAAGGGAATTACCTGATTAAAAATATTTATCTCTCAAGAAGATGAAAGAATGCCAACATATAAAAGATTAGCAAGTCAAATTTTCTAAATTCAATGCAAAACCAGAAAGTAAAAGGTTTTCTTTTCCTCTTACAGCAGCAGAGTGTAAGGAGCTAGCCTCCCCCTCACCGTGTTGAAAAGAAGCTTAAGCTACTTGGTGAGCACTTCTAGTTCTTAATATCTTCCAAGTAAACAAGCTGTCAATACTGATCAATCCAAATGCCAGTTCAGCTGAGAAAGGGTGTGTGCATCAGCTACTATTAACAACTTGAGGTAGAAATGAAGTTCATATTCTTCTTATAGGTTTTTCTTCTCATTGTTGCCACCTGCTCAGACACATTATGGCAATCCCTCTGGAAGCAAAGACTTCACCCTGTGTCTGTCTGTCACTTTCTCTAATTCCCTCCCTTCAGCTCTTGAATATCAGTTCATTTAAGCGGACTGCCAGCTGTATCAGAGAGCTGGTCTGTAGCTGCTGTCTCTTTGGAGGGAATTTAACCCAGGCTGATGCTGTGTGGTTTGACAACCTGAAGCTGTGGGAAAGATCTGTGAAAATTAATCGGGCTTCCACCAAGGAGGCCAGGTCAGACTTCAGAGCCTTGGTCCTTTGGTGATGGGCTCTACAGCTTGCTGAAGGTCAGCGGCTGTTGCAGGTAGCGGCTCTGTCCCAGCCCTACTGGCTGCACTGTGTCACAGGTGCCAAGGTGATGGTAGACTAAAGCAACTTGTGGAGGCAAAACAATAGAGGTTGCCAGGGAAACCTGATTTCTTGAGTCTGAACAAACACGGAATACGAAATATCGACATAAATATTGTTACGCCTCACTTCCTGAGGATGCAAACTCAGAATAAATAAAAAAAGTTGTCAAGCTTTATTGTTTCTATCTGCTCTGGAAATTCTGTTAATTCTAGCGTGATGAAATCTTGTCGACAGAGTTTATATTCAAGTGTTTTGTACTTTCTGTGTTGCAAATATGGGAGCCTAGAGAGGAGAGCACGTAGGTTTATGGTTAAAATCATGTAATCATTTACCTTGGAAAAGACCTTTAAGATCATAGAGTCCAACCTTTAACCCAGCATTGCCAAGTCCACCACTAAACCATGTCCACAAGGATCACATTTACATGTCTTTTAAATACCTCCAGGAATGGTGACTCCACCATTTCCCTGGGCTGCCCCTTCCAATTCTTGATTATCCTTTTGGTGAAGAATTTTTTTCTTGGCAACCAATTTAAATCTCCCCTGGTGCAACTTGAGGCCATTTTCTCATCTTCTTCCTTGTTACCTGGGAGAAGAGACTGAAACTCACTTCTTTACAACCTTCTTTCAGGTAGCTGTAGCGAGCAATAAAGTCCCCCCTAATCTTATTTTTCTCAGGGCTTCCTTGGCTGCTCCTGAAAGGACTTGTGCTCCAGACCCTTCCAGAGGTCCCTTGCCCTTCTCTGGATGCGCTCCAGCACCTCAATGTATTTCTTGTCATATGCGGCCCAAAACTGAACACAGGATTCAAGGTGGAGCCTTACCAATGCTGAGTACAGAGGGACAATCACAGACTTGGTCCTGCTGGCCACACTATTACTAATACAAGCCAGGATGCCATTGGCCTTCTTGGCCACCTGGGCACACTGCTGGCTCATGTTCAGCTGGCTGTTTGACCAGCAAGCCCAGCTCCTTTTCCACCAGGCAACTTTCCAGGCACTCTGTCCTCAAGCCTGTAGCACTGCATGGGGTTGTTTTTACCCAGGTGCAGGACCTGGCTCTTGACCTTTTTAAGCTTCATACAATTGGCCTTGGTCCATCAATCCCGCCTGTCCAGATCCCTCTGCAGAGCCTTCCTACCTTCCAGCAGGTCAATACTCCTGTCCAGAAGTGTGTGAAGACTCAAAAATGGCTATGCTAAGACACCACATACAGCATATTTTTTTGTTACCTTCTTTTTAGCTTGTGCTGATTAGTGCTTAGTTAATAGTTTATGGTTTGGTGTAGAGACCATATTGGAAAATGATATTTTGTAGTGAAAATTCACTGGCTGGAAGTAATGTTTTGGTGAATAAACATAATGAAAGTTGATCCAAAAGGGTTACATTAAAATATGTCTAAGTAGTATCTAGCACTATAAAGATAGGCTGGTTCGGCATCATATTGCATTTAAAGTATATAACACCGCAGCATCCTTCTGAACCTGAAGTAATTTGTTCTTGTGTGTGACTTTATTTTTAAGTGTTAGGTTCTGTTTTGCTTTAACAAAAAACTTCAAGGTTGAACTGTAGACTTCTAGTCTTCTGGTCAGAAAGCAAAATATATTAGGGAGAAATAATATGAAGTGCTGAGCAATCGAGGGGGCATAGCTGGATGCAAAATCTCTTCATATGCTCATATTCTCTCCTTGTCTGGGCTTGTTTTGCCTAACAGCTCCCTTTTCCAGTGACTGGAGCAAGAGAAGAAAAGTGGTAAGACCGTGTTAGCATGGTGTGAAGCCTCAGAAATAACCTCTGTCCTGAGAAGGGCAGTTTTCATCTGGGAAAGAACTGTGACTCAATGAGGACTGTAGTACATGCAAAGACAATTATAATTTGATTGCGTGCATGTCTGGCCTCAATTTCTTGTATGCCCCATTTATCTTTGCAGGATGGAAGCTCATCATAAAAGGAAATAATATCATGGGAAGTTGTTACTCCAAGATTTTAACAGCCAGAAGGAATTTAGATAAATCCTTCATGTAGCCAGGCAGAAATACTTAAAGATGATACAGCACTACATTTCTAGATGTGGAAAGCTATGAGGAAAGTTCAGGGTCTTATTTTAAAATATGGGATTAAAATAAAATTTTGAATTCTAGGTAAATGAAGACAAGCTAGCGCTAGAGGAGTTATAGCTGTAGCAACACTGTGCTACATTAAAGGTAATGTATGTGGTGTAATGACTGAGATAGTTTTGCCCTGTTCTCATTGGTGAAACATAAACATACATGAGGTGGATCAAAGTCTGTTGTTACAAACATGAGCATTAAGCTAAAATTAAGTATATTTATCATTAAAAAAAAAACAACAAAACAACAAACTCCAGTACAAAACTCCAGTGGTAAATAAAGGAGATCAGGCACTGTATTATGGAAACCTATGGCGCAGGCTAGTAGGTTTGGTAGATGAGCACAGCACTTCCGTTTGTTTCTCTCTCTAAGGAGTTTATAAAAGAACCTAGAATGGTGCAGATGGAATCGTGAAGCTGGTGATCTGCTGTCACTTTCACTAAAAGTGTGTGTAAGTCTGGGGAAGACTTGTTGCCAGTACTACTATCATTCTATTTTCCTTTGGAGATAATCATCTTAAAATAACCGATACTAAAGTACAGTCCTGGATTTTTATTTTTTGCATTTTTATTATTCACTTTGGATGGGAAATGAATCCAAATGTACAGATCTTGCCCTTTAGTTTAAAAAAAGGGCTATGTCTAAAGGCAGCTTTCTTCTATATGGCTTTTGGTCTCTAGTTGTGTAGGGAGTTAGGCAGATAACAAAGGCAAACTCATAATCCCATGTAGTATTGTTTGCCTCTTACCGAAGTTTCACCTTTCAGAATTAAATACATATGTCTACTTGATGGCTTTTTTCTCCAGCATTGCCACTGACAAATATGGACCTCCATGGACAGAATGGCAGTCTATCAAATTCTCACTTAGTGCATAACTTCAGTTAAGCACAAGTTTGTCAAAAGGCAGAAGGGCGTAATGAGAAATACTTCAAGCCACAGATATGAAATCACATGGAATTGATTTGAATTGAAGTTTAAATATGCATAAACTGTATCTTAATAGCATTGCTCAGTGTTTCTTAGCCATGTGGGCTTCCCTTTCACAGTGTATCCAAGCCACAAGGATTTCCTTTTCCTTGTGACACACCACATGCTAAAACTTCATTTTGAATTCTAATTCAAAACTTCAAAAGTAATCCCCATTTCTGACAATGGCAGCTCTTTGGTTAGTAGCTGATCTTAATTGGAGCTGAGTTTGATTGATTGTCTTGTATTCAGTATGTCGGAATTATGCTTTGGTTAATGCAACTAATATTTATGAAATTTTACTCTAGTTTGCTGTAATTTACAGTTTATCATTCCAAATGCATCCTTCTAATGAAAAACTGAAATGAAAACTGACAGTTCTTCATACAGTGCTTCTGAAACTGTCACTTGGTGAATACCATTATCAGTGAAAATTTAGATTGTTGAGTTTTTAATAGAAGTTTCCAGATACCATTTAAAATAGCCTGCAAATGTAATTATTTTGACATAAACAGTATGTAAATAACCATGATTCTCTTTCTACGGGAGAAAAGTTCTTTACAGAAGCATTCAAAAAATACCTTAGATGAGGGAACTGTTCATGGTATTTCTTGCTGCTGGTGGTACATTGACAAGTGCTTAAACAAGTCTTGCAAATCTGTGTTTGTTATCCACTTACACTTGCCCACTGACTTGAGGGCTCTAAGTCCCTGAACTTTAGCCTACTGTAGGCAAAGACAAGAGAATATAAAACTATCTTTATTTTCCTCAACCTCAACCTGAGAGCTACCATTTTAAAAAAGCTTTAATCTGAAACATCCTGAATACAAAACGCAGAATAGGAATCATTATTTTCTTCAAAAAGATATCATGGCCTAGATCTTCTGTCTTCTTCCACTCTGCTTTGCTCTGTTCCTGCAGATCAGAGCAGCAGGGCAGCTGGCACAGCTTACTGCCCAGGGACTGTGCTGGAGGGAAGAAAATCCCTTGGTGGCATCATGCCAGGAGAGCTGTCTTATTTCACTCCTCTTTGCAGCCTGCAATATGAAAGTAGTGTCAGATGACACCATGGGGAGCAGGGAGAGGGAAAAAAATTCATCTAGAGTAAATCTCAGAGTCCAGCAGGGCTTTGTTTCCTTTACTGCACTTGAGCACAATTTAGAGCAGCCTTGAGGTGGCTCCAATTTTTGATTTGATTATAAAAGGAAAAGGGGAAGGTCAAGGTATAGCCACTAGTGCATCAACAGGATCAGGATAAGCCCTACTGTGAAACATTCGTCTTGAAATTATTGATCGCTGGTGTAGAAAGACAGCATGCACAAACTGTAAAGACAAAAAAACCCAGAATTCAGTCACAAAGTTTGAAAAATAGAGATAAAAGTCCCATACCTTTTTCCTGAACATGAATTCGGGTTATGGCTAATTGCAGAAATAATTCTTAAAATGGACTAAGTGAGAAACCAGTGTGACTTTTATTGTCAGACAGCCTGATTTATGACGTGTATAACAACAGTGGACAGAAATTGCCTATAATCTCATTGGAGACTTATTGCTGCACTCTGTGGTATATTTTCATTTTCAGAGCAAAAGGATATTGAGAAGTATTGAAAAGAAAAATTTCAAAACAGCTTCAGAAAGAAAGGGTCAAGATAGCAGCCAGTGGATCTGCTTAAATTTAGTTGTCAAGGCAACTATTTCAAACTTATGAAATTTGACAGAAATCTTTCTATAATGTATGTGCACTCATGTAAGTAGAAATTGTGTCAGAAAATAAGAATGTTAGGATTGCAAAAATCAAATATTACAAAGATTGGAGATGCCAACATTAAAATTGCCTTTTATCAGTAATCCATTACCCTTTTGTATATAGTTCTATTGTAAAATAGATTTTCCTGTAGGGTCATATGCTATTTTCTCAGAAGTCTTACATAGTGAGGAAATTGTCAGTTGTTTGGTGCATGTATTTGTACTTTTACTCCTCCCCAATGTATAGCTGAATGTTGTATTTAATGTACTTCATTGCAGCTTCTCATTAAGTACTCTACATCGTCATCATCAGTGTTGTAGTGGGAATTTTGTATTCGATGGCTATGGTCTTGAAGTGGTGTATAAACTTTAATGAAATTATCTTAACCATACCCAAAAGAAAGTTGTTGCCTTATCTCTATTTTACTCTCTATTGACTCTTCAAGATATTATGACAGAAACTGTCAAGGAAACATTTGGTGGAAGAAGCATTATCTGAATTTTCAGAAGCATCAAGTTTCTATGGTAGTGTTCCCATTCAGAAAGCCTCTTCAGTCAAGTACAGTTGCAGTTTGAATGCTTAGTACTTCTGTAAATCTGGCCTCAGGTGTTGCCCACTGAGCATGGAGGAAATGAGAAAGACAGCCAATTAGTAGCCATCTGTGAAATGTTTGCCCAGCATCACAGTGGACTCGATGGTAGAGGTGGTGTTGGAATACAGTTCTCCAGAGTAACATTCAATTGTCTTCACTATCAAACGCTCATTTCTCTTCCGTCTGTCTCCAGCTCCATTTATTAACTCCTTGCAGCATTGAAACAAATGAGGCATGGCAGCGACTTTCACTGCTCAGCCCTGTTTCATTTGTGTCGGATGGCCTCACAGTACACACTGAATGAAGCACTCATCCCACAGGAGGGGAATAAAAAGTGCCTTTATGAAATTAAAAACTGATAGTGTAGAGAGAACTGAAGACAGGTGCTTTGCCTAGGTTTTGAGTACTTGGCATTACATCCTTAATATTGGTTCAGTGTAGGCCTTTTGATTGTGAAATATTTTATTTTATATATATGGCAGGTTGTTAATACTTATGGTGACTTCAAGTACAATATCAGATTTGTTGCCTGAGTTAGGATTTGTCTAGATGAGTTGTTTTATTAGATGGCAGATGGTTTGGAAATTGTTTGCTGTGACAGGGCAGAGTAGATTGGAATTTTCTGTTCCCAGATCAAAAAGGAGTGGGGAAGGAAAAGAGGAGAGCAAAACTCCCATGTTTCCCATTCAGATTGAAAAATCCATATACACATGTATATTATTGAGGAAAATGAGGTTCACTGTGCTGATCATGAATCCTTAAGCAACTCTGATCAATCACAGGATGAATTTCCTTAGTACGTCCCTGAGTAGTGCCGATATGGGAAAGTGAGCTTCTTCAACCTTCTTTGACCTTCTTTGAAGTTTTTTGAACTCTGATCTTCTCGAACCTTCTGTTATTTTCTCTGCCCTTCTTTTGCCTCTGCCAGTCTCCACTCTTCTTCCCTGCCTTTCTTTTCTGCCTTTCTTTTTCACCCTTCGTTGTCCATTTTTCCCCCTTCTTTCCCCTTGTAGTACTCTACCCTGCTCTTCTCTGTTCTGCCCGTTTTTTACATTCTTTGACCTTTCCGGCTCTTCACTGACCCCTTTCCGCCCCTTTTGCCTCCTTGGTCTCTGCCTGCCCATCTCTACACACCACTCTTAGCCCTTTTCTGCTCCTCTCTGTCCTTCTTCACTTTCTTCAACCTTCTCTGCCCTGCTCTCCCCCATGTTACAAAACCATAACTATAGTCCAGACACCCAGTTCCCTTTCCCTTATTTTATGCCCTTTTCTCTGCTGTTCTCTGCCTTTCTCTGCTCCGCTCCACCCCTTTCTTCCCCTTTTCACCTGCCTGTGGCATCAGGATACCTGAAATTATCCCTGTTTAACTTATTTAGTGCTATTCTGCAGAATGAGTAAATGCATTTTTTTCTGTATGCTTGAAGCTAATGTTTGATGACAGCTGCACATCATATTAAGCAACATCTGCTTAACACACCTGATAGTATCTCTTTGCATTTAAAAGAGGAGTTGAAGCTGAGAATGATACCATCAGCTTCCAACTGCAACAGAGAACATAGGAAGGGACAGAGAATACTGCTTAAAGACATCACTGGGATCAATAATATTAAATACCTTACAGGGAAGTTCTCCATATTGTAAATTTTATAGCTGGACTGTAAATATTTGATCCTAAAAGCACAGTTTTTACTCACATTTTCATAGTCCGTATCTTGTGTTTAACTGGAAAATGGGGGAGGAAAAGCCTAGAGGTAAGAGATTTCATATGTGCTGAAGTACAAATTATTGTTCCATGTAATGCGAATTGTCTATTGAACTGAAGTGATTTACCTTTTTGTCTCATAATTCCTGAGGGCAATCGCCATGTCAAGTGGTAGACAAGTAGAGTAATAGTAAAAAGGTCTCTGGGGAAAAAATAGTATTGATTCACTCATTTGCAGTTAATGGTGGGAGTTTTTTCTTATGTTAAAAAGTCTGTAGTTTAATTAATTAAATAAATCTTGTGTCGATACATGGACATTGAATTGCTGGTGACCCACAGTGACCAGGGAGCTGGTACAGGAGAGTAAAAAAGGCAAAAGAACTGCAGCTTGTATATTAAATCTTTAATACTGCTTTAAACCTTAGACAGAAACCATGTATAACCATCTAAATGACCTGAAGCTTTGATGTAATCGAACCTGAATTAATTTAGGTAAATCGAAGTACTTCTGGGTATTTTGGTACACAGAATAACTATATTTACTACTACTAATCAGTGTAGTGCTTCTATGGGATTTCATAAGCTTAACAAGGTTTAGCTGTGACTTCTGGTATTGACATAGGCACTGTTAGAAATAATGTGAGGTGTTCTTTTCCCATTTATTTTATACTGTAATAAGGCTTTAAAGTATTGTGCTATTTGTGCTGTTGTGTTTACAGGCAGAAGTCAAGCTAAAGAACTGAGCAGACCATTTTAAACCCTGTGGTACTTTTGCAAGAAAAGATATGTTAAATTTAATATCTTTGACAAATTCCAGTGTGAGAATTTCCTGAAATTTTGATATGACTTGTACAACATACCTGCATTCAGATATTTCTTTTTAACTTAATTTTGAGTGAAGCTAAGAGTCTTGATGAGGCCATAAAACTATTTTGACAAATCTCAAGAGAAACTGACCTGAAATAATGTTTTATTTTGTAACGAAAGTCATTTCAAATATGTTGTGAGTGCTCAGGATGTTTTTGAGCTTAGATTAATTAAAACTAATAAATCAATCTGAATAAATCCACGCAGTGCTTGGGTAGATCAGTTTCTTCTCTAGTTTCCATTGCACACCCCTTTGTCTGAACACTACTATCTTGCTACAGGAGAGAACTTTCATAATTTATCCCAGAAGTGTTAGACAGCAAGTCACTGGAAAACTGATTGAAGTTCAGTGCTTATGGTACTGAAAAAATAAGAGTTACACATTTGCCATCTGTAGATACACAGTATACAGTGAATTTTCTTTATTTTCTATTAAAGGTATATAGGCTAACTGAAATTTTTAATGGCATATATAGGAGCATGAAAAATTCTCATTTTCCAGTCAACTATTATGTTGTCAGCTTAGAACATTTATTAACTAACATCTTTGGATAGTAAAGAACCATTTAAAAAAATAACGTGTAGCTGGTGAACCTCTGTTCATTATTGGACATGAAAGTTCATCCCATGCTCATAATCAACATCTTGGGAAAATGCCAAAGAAACAGCCCTTTGACTCTTTCTGCTGGGCAGTTATTGTATTAGGGAACACTATAAAAGCAGCTATGGATTCGTATCAGTCATTACCATCCACAAGTCTTGAAAGTGTGTCTATTATAACTTCAGGTGTTTGTGGGCATGTCAGTACATACTGATAGGCTTCCCTAGGGATTCCTTTCCCTGACTAGTGCCTAGTAATGCCAGTAGGGTGCCCCATCTGACATGTGTGGGTGAAACCCCAGGAGCACCCAACCCTCTAAAGTGTGTGAAGGCAGTTTGGATGACTCGCACCTCACAGGGACCCACTTGGAATGACCCAATTCTGCCAACGCATCTCTCTAAGGGACATATGGCATGGTCCACACCATCCATCTCCTACTGCTGCTGGGATGTGTCCATGCACGTCATGCTGCTTTGGAGAGTTGCTCTGCCCAAAGCTCAGGGAGGTCTATGCCTTCCTTTCAATATAGTGTATACATGCAAAGCAGTTTTAACAGAGCTATCCATAAAGCCACATGGAACGTCAAGGAAGTCTATTCTGAAGTAATAACAACCGTTCATGGAGGTAATCCTCTTGCAGAGATCCACAAGGGCTTTGACAAAGAGGCTGCAATCTAAAATGTGGAAACAGCACATATTTGAGATGAGAAGAGAGAAGGAAAGGAAGCACAGCATACTTCAGGAATATAAGTATGTCTTGTAAAAAACTGGTCAAATATCTTGCATATCTGCAGAATGGCAGGCTTCCCTTAACCAGGTCCTTAGACAGCCTTAGAAATGTCATGTGGACAGAGGAAAGGCTCTTTCTCAGGATAGTGTGCCTCAGTCTGTCTGTGGACCGGCAGCTGCCATGGTGCTTTCAGCAGCTCTTCTCTAGAGCTGTAAGGTAGCCACAAGGAATCCACAGTGAACTACAAGGGTTCACCTTTTTTTTCACCCTGAATGTAGAGGGAAGGCCAATGGCAACAGTCTCTATTAAGGAACCCACTCCCTTAGGGAGTAGGAGCAGCATGTCAGTGAATCCATTTTTTGATCACCTTATATTATGAATGAGTTGAATCTAGGTGAGGCAACCTGGAAGAGGACTGCAGAATAGAGTTAAGAGGCAGTGACTATACAAGGGTTGTTCCCTGCCCCAGACTTCACATAAGTGATTGTGTCTTCAGGATGGCATATAGTTTAAAAAAGATTTAAAAAAAATACTGATGACCTGCTTAAGGAGTGACAGCTTTTTAAAATCCTTTTTTCTTTCAGAAAATTTGCATATTGAGAGCAAGAATTTGTGCTGACCTTGTTATCTCTTTTCACTGTGTTGCGGGATGAGACTGCAGAAAAAGTAGTGTCTCCTTATTGTGTGCTCCTTCCTTGTTTTGGCTCAAATCTGGAAATAAGAGGTGGAGAGCTACATCCCAGATTGGAAATGTTTCAGAGAATATCTTGGAGTGTGTAGGGTACAAAAGGGGGCAATAACATAGGTCCTAAAAGATTGCCATGCCCTTCTGGAGTGGTAGCTGGAGGTTGAGACCTTTCAGCAGGTAAACTGGCACTGGGATGTAACAGCATGGGTATCTATCTACCAGTAGTCAGGACTGGGAAATCAGCCATCATTTCCTGTTCTACCACAACTCTGCTTGCTCACAGACTGTCCCAAATACTCTGAACTGCTGAATCTGAGTTCACATGTTTGATCATGGCTTGTCATGATGCCACACACATCTGAGCAGGGATAAATAATCTCATAACAAACATGTTCTGAGAGCAAGGCTCATATTTTGGAATGTAATATGCAACAACTTGCAATTTGGATGCCAGGACTGAAAAAGACAGGGAGGGTAGCCTAGTAACTTAAGGGGTTTTTTTGGCATTGTTAGATGGTCTTTCAGACTCTCAGTCTTACTGAAAAATGCTCTATTTTTCAACTTCCTATAAGGGTCAAGACAGACATGGTTTGTACTTATGTTCTTTTTCTGAATTATCTGTCCTTCCATGGAAATAATCTCTAGTATAGAAGTACATCTGGAAAGATCTTGAGGGATCTCTTTCTCTAAATAAGTTTTCTCTTGTAGAATAATGCTGACCACATTAAGAAAGGTAGAAAATAATTTCATTTATGTGATTGGACTGTGCTCTGAGTAAAATATACCAGTGTCATTGCAAAGGGCCTAAACATTTTATAAATGTTCTCTTTTGTCTTTGTTTTTTTGTTTGTTCTCTCAGTGGATGGGTAAATCCATGCAGTGCTGCTGATTGTAGAACTTCTTTCAAAGTCAATTAGTCCCTTTGCAAGGCCAGTATTGCTTGCTTGCACTTAAAAAAGTATTTTTTATACCTGACAAGGAAGTGTTTCTGTGGTTTATAAGATGTTTTCTGGATTTACTGCCCTGTGTGCAAGTGTGGTGGCCCCCAATGGGACTTTGCAATTGCAGGAGCTTCCAACATAGACTTAGCATGGCAACTGGGACTATAAAAGGCCTAAGTTTAGGAGCTGCAAGCAGGATTTGTCTTGCCACATGTTAAAGCAGAAACTGCAAAACATCATGGGCTTCAAATACCCCCAGCTTTCCAAGTGCTTTTGGCCCGGCAGCTGAACAGCTGGTATTTTACATTTGCATGTCTCTGAGTGACTGTATCTCCAGAATTCTGTGCATCTCTGCTTTGGGCAGCATATAGGTAAGGCTGTACACAGACCCTGCGGTGAATATGTGGGCAGGCTTGTAGCTGTGCTCCTGTATTCCCATTCCTCCTCCAGCACCTTCTTTGTGGCCCTGAGCTACCAATGTGGTGAGTGCAGAAAGACTGGAGAAGGTGTATGCGTGAGGAGGGGACCTCTCAGGAAGTCCATCAAGGAAGTCTTGTGTTAGAAAAGGGTGCTCGCCCAGGCTCACATGGGCCAAGGCACTGCAAGGTGTCCTATGCTTTTAGGAGATGTTATTTTTGTCTGCATGTTTGGAAGGATATGAGGGAGAAGGATACAAACAGGCCTCTTTCACTTTGTAGACTGGTTAAAAAGTAGGTCAGAATAGAAGAAGTGCTCTACATGTGGTATATTTATGATGTACAAGAAGGAAAGGGGCTTTTAACTGATCAGGCAGAGAAGTCCTGCAAGGGCTTGGTACTGGGGGCGTTTCCCAGCATCTGATGATGTACCTCTTAGGAACCCAGCAGTAAATGGGCTCTTGGGTAAGGTTTCCTTGGGTATTATGGCCACCAGGAGAGGCCTAAAAATAATGTGACATTGGGAATAGGTGCCCTTATGTACCTACATATATCCTGGTATGTCCAGGGAGGAGCACTTAAAGTTCTGAAGCATGACAGTGTTACATAAATAACTTGCCTGTCTGATACTGTGGTGTATGAATCTTCCTGTTAGCTGAGGAGGTTCTGGGGGTCAAATCAGAGTGAAAACTTCTTCTCTTAGTGGCCCCAGTCCACAGGTCATATTATCTGTACCATAATCATAGAGAGAAACCTGGCCAATTTAAGTTGCATATGTAATAGAAATCTGTTCCCAGCTGTTCTTTACCACACAATAGAAAGTTCTTTTGGTGAAGCTAATAGGTTTTTGTAGTCTTGTGTTTCATACTTCCATGGGCTACTTTTCAAATCTGCTCCTTTACCAAGCGGGGAAAAAAGATAAAAGGCAAACCTACACTGCTACCTTGTTTGGTGGCTCTAGCAAGTGGATATATCATGTTTAATAGATTGGAGATATTAAGTTCCAGCAGATTACAAGTGTGATTCATTGGTATGACAGCAGGTGAGGTACAGAATATTTCCAGGGTGCTGCAGCTGGGAGGACGTGTACAATAGTCTAACCCATTTTCACTATAATACTTTCCCTATACAGCCAAAGTTGATGTATTAATTTTGTCAAGATTTGTGTAACTTCTTATGTCAATAGACTTGAAAATTGAATTCTAGATGGGGAAAAAATGCAGATTTATTTAGAAAGGATAACTTTACACAGCACTTTACACTAGATTTTTAGGTTGGAAAATCATTAGACATATAGTCGTCTCTCTTTCTGTTGCTTGCCTTTTAGCCTGGATAAGGAACAAAAGATAAAATGAAACCTTCAAACACTGACAAGTGTAGCAGATTGCCACTCTCTTCTTATGCAGGGTGCTTTGGGATTGTAGAAGGGTTAGGAAAAGATTTCTGAACCATTGACCTCTTCTGTTGCAGACAGCAAGTCATCTCAAACTCAGAGAACTTCTGCTGGCATTACAGTTTATTCATTCATCCTACAACGATTGATGTTTTATAAACGTGTGTGAGTGGATATGTTAAATGTGGGTGTCTCAGTGGCCCTGCTTTGTAACAATGGTCTAAAAGAAGATATAAGCCCTCCAATTATTAAGTGATAGAAAGAAGGGTAAAAACTGTTCAGTAAAGGCTGATGTGTAGGAGAGGAAATTTTATAAATTCTCTTTTCTATGTCAGATCTATGTTTGATGGACAAATGTGGCAATCCCTTTGTGGTACCTCTTCTGTTATGTTTCTTTTCAAAGTGTAATCAAAGAAAGAAGGTCTTTATTTTCTTGATCCTGAGTGAATAGTAGCTATATTTAATTAAAATTCACTAGATTATTTAGAACATAAGTTTATGGACTTATATTTTATGTGAGTTTATGTAGTTATATTTTTTAAATGTAGTGCACTTTCAACCTGCTATGTTAGCCAAGGAAGTGTAAAATGAAACAAAGACCTCTGGGATGTATTAAGAGATGGAAGAATTTGTTTATTGGGCCTTTAAAAATATATAACAGCACTTTTTTTATATTATTATACATGAAGACAGGCATGTAGAAGCTCTCAGGAGGATTTACTTGAACATTATTAGTGGACAAGTGAGTGATCTGGAGTTTTGTCAGTTTAAGGGTTTTTCTTGTTACTGTAAACCAGGTTTATGTGGAGTGTCAGAAAAGGTGGACTAACAAGTAGTAGTCTTACAATTGTGCTTTTTTTATAGCTTGTGTTGTACAAGAAGAAATTGGTGGACTGATAACTTGTACCTCAGACTTGTAAATGACATGATAATGTTTTATTTACAATTTTTAAATTTTAGCCATGGAATAGAAAGTTAGGACTACTTCTTCTGAAATTTAGTAGCATATAACATTATCTAACATTTTAATAGCACTTAAGCTGTTGAATATTATGTTTATTACTATATTACTATATCATTAATTTTGAAGTCTTTATCAAATTATTTATTTTTCATAGGGCAAATAAAATGTAGACTCTATGAGTAGAGTCTGTTTAAAGAGTTGTAGGACAAAGGTGTTATGCATTGGAATACAGGTTTCTGCTTCCAGCTTGAGAAGAGTCCTCAGTCAATAAGTCCATACTAGAAAAGTAAGTGCTGAAGTGAATACAACAGCTCAGGTCAAGAAACACTAAAACCATATTAACTAAGTAATTGGCAGCCAGGAAGTATTAGTTGTGCCCCACCACACTGACAATGTACCTCAACAACTTCTGAATCTATATGGACTCATACATTTGCCACACAATTGTGCTCCTTCATGCTGCTGGCTTTTAAAGATAATTTTTTGTTTTCCACTGTTTCCCTGTTTCTCTTATAGAGTGCTTTTGAGAGTTCTTTAAATGCCTGGCAAAGGTGTCTATCTTAGCTGCATGAGATGGACTTGAAACTTTTCTACATAACCCCTAGCATGCTCTTTTCTTTCTCTGTCTTACACATCTGAAGTTCATGTTACTTAAATTAGTTCCTTATGCTTATTGTGATTTCTTTTCCCCCTTGATATCTCTTTCTGTTTGCATCTGATTTTGTGCCTCAAATTTCTGGCTTTTACATCAGCTTCACACTATTGTTTTATGCTTTGGTAATTGTAGTCCAGTTTTTGTTTTGTAATATGCCTCTTTCTCATACTTAATGTTAACAGAAAACTCATGATGACATAGCTAAGGTGACATCCACTGTTCTACCCCTAACTGGTTTCTCCTTTATCTCTCAGGCTCTTGAGAAGATCAGTATTTTGATCCTATGCTGAGTTAAAAGCTCTTTGTTTCAGAGCAAGCTGAATGCCTTACCCGTACTAGCGTGTGTAAACCTTGCACTGTGATCTGGCTTACTTACAGCTGTGACCAGTTTCTCTGCATCTGACTCTCCAGCGTCTCCAGCACCAGCCAGCAACAGCAGCACCACTGCCCCAGAGGCAGCAGGGTCCTGGCTATCCCCCCGAGTCTGATGAGTACACACAGTGTTGCAGTGGATCTCTCCAAAAGGTCCTGAGTGTGGAGCTCATAGGAGTTATGAGATGAGCCCACAACTGCTGTCTCTGGCAGAGTGCATCTCGTTTCATTCCTACTCAGAGCTGAGCTGAGGGAGTACAGTTGGAAACAAACACAGAAATAGTATTCATTCAGAAATGTGAAATCCATCACAAATGATCTCTTGTTACCTTTTGTTGTTTTTTTTTTATTTTTTACCTTGGGATGGATATTCAGAAAATAATGTTTTTTTAAAGAGATAATTGTGCTATCCAGAATGCAAATTTTAATGGATCGTTACTTTTTGTTTTGTACTCAGCTGTGTCTTGATGTACTAGCTCCCTGTACCCAAGATGGTGTTAGTGCTTAGCAAGCTCATGACTTGTTATGCTAAAAGTGAACGAACAAACAGAAATCATAAGTACTTGGTTAGTTCGTTTCTTATACAATACATAAAAAACAGTTGTCTGATACAAGTTGTGGTCTATTTTATACTTCTTGTTAATTCTATTTTAGTAATTTGCCGTTTCTTCTTTGACAGACTGTATTTGTCATTTGGATAAAAGAGACTAGGAGAGAAAAGTTTTAAATAATGAACAGGGGTTCTCTTTGTTATTCCACAATGGATTCTGATAGTAATAATTATTATTTCTAGTAGTTGGTTTTAAAGGAATTTAGAAGAATTGGTAGAAACTTATGTTCAATGTAGTGGGTTGGATGCATTGGTCTACCTAATAGGCCAAAAAAACCCCAAACAAAATTGTCAGCATCACTGTTTGACTAATGTAGCAATGGAAGTCCCAAGTCCTAGCTGATTTGGCTTTTTTGTTTGTTTTCCACATAGCCATTGCTGTGATATATATATATATATGTGTATATATTAAAAAAACTAGTACACATATTTTAGTAAAGGGGGAATATTACTTTTTAGTTTTATTAAAATGTTACAGCAGTGTGCTTTAAATTTTAGAATCTGACAGATTAACACCATTAGATTAATACCTGGTTACAGTAATTGCATATTGGTAAGAGCGTTCTTAGCAGAGAGATCCTATTAACTTGTGTATGGAGCTGCCTTACGTGGCTAATCCAATTTGGAGCTTAGCATTAATTATAGCAATGCAGAGAGGAATGGATATTGGGTGCAGCACCTTTCCACAGGGAAAACAGTTCTGGTGGGATAGTGTTAGCTAAGTTGCACAGATATGTGAGAAATGTCTGAGTCTGATGAGAGCATACCCAGAGAAAGCTGTGTGATCACTGTGCCTGGAGATCAGGATTGTCTGTACTTCTGGAAAGGAGCAGGCTCCAGGGGGGTGTCCTTGCTCCTCTCAACAAGGAGGTGAAAGAAGAGGTAGTTATAATTTACATCTGCAAGAATGCAATGCAATGATTTGTTGCACAGTTTTATTCTGTGTTTGCATATAGTGTGCTCTAGGTCTTTAGTTATCTGTATGGGCAGAAACGTGTGTTGTCTCACAAAAGGTCTTGCCATTGGGATGTGTAAATACAGTAGTTCAGCTGAATTTGAGGACAGAAGGAAGGAAATAAGCACCTTTGTATATCATACATGATCCTTGCATATAGAATTTGGTTGACCTTCTGCTAAGATTACTGAGCTGGTTGACATAAGTGAAATCAGGGAAAACTAAGTAACTCACTAAATGTAAGTGATTTGTGTTGATGAATGTGGGGTTAGCTTGCTTTCCACTCTTGTATTGCCTCTCCTACATGAATCTATAGTCTGTAGGTAAATGAGCATGACTATAAGAATATTAGTTAGTTTTTATTGCAATCAAACCTCAATTGATGGAAGACTTTGGTCCAAATACTATAAAGCGAAAGAATGGCTTAAACTTTGGTGTTGCATATCTGGGTTGAGTACTTCCGACTTTTGGATAAAAGTATGGTTCTGTTTCTTACTTAGGGATTTCTTTTTCAGAGCCTTTTCTATATGAACATTTCCAGCAAACTGAAAAATATTATGTGAGATAAAGTTTCAAAATATTGCAATACTATTTACCTGAAATTATAGATGATCAGAAATGTGGTAGTAATTAAAACTGTTTTTCTAGGTTCCCTGTGGCTTTCATTGATGAAAGGAATCTTAACCAAACACCAAATTTATAGACTTTTGTAGCAGAATTCACCAGCTCATGAAGTGGCATTGGTCTTCACATGCAGTGCACTTACAAGGCATACATGAAGCTGATAGTCAAGTAAATTGCTGATGTTACAACCTTTCTATTTTCTCCCCTTTTTTTTTCTTATACTCCTCATATTTGGCCTTTCATTCAAGTCCTCTATGCAGATCTGTTTCTGTCAAAACTGAGTACTCTGTTTTTCTCCTGTACTTTTCCTGCAGCATCCCCTTATACTTAGTATTTCAGAGCTGACAGAATTGGGTATTCATGGAAAACATACACACCATTCGCCAGGCAAGGAATTTAAATTTCCCAAGGTGAAATTATAACACTTTTGAAGTCAGTGACAAAACTCACTTCAACTATAGCAGGACCTAGATTTTATCCTCAGTTTTTAGGCCCAAATAAGCACTTCAGTCATGAGATTACCCACTTTGGAGTTCACAGTGAAAAAAGTGTGACAAACAGAGAAATAATGGCTGTTCCAGAAAAAAGAGTCAGCAATTAGATAACATTGAATTAAAAACTGTGTTGTATATTCTTACCTGCTTGTCAAGGTCATAGTAGGCTTTCAGCTTGTAAGCTAGTACTGATATATTACAGACCTATGCAGAGGTACATAACCTACTTTACATTGCAAAACACCAAAGAAAGGGAAAAAATGGTGTCATCGTGTCCTCTATATATAGTGCTAATGTGAAGTGACCAGATTATTGGAATTAAAATCAGTTTTTGTCCTTTTATAATCAGACGAGCAAGTTTAATGATTTTATGTAAATTTTGAGTGAAGCAGAAATGCAGGTTTTAGTCAAAGTGACTCAGCGGACATGCTTTCTTTCACAGGTTTTTTTTTTTCCCCTCCTCCCTCCAAGACTGCTAAGCAAATGGAACAGACTATCAAGTATGCACATTTCAACCCACCCATGGCAAGCTCTCAAAGCATGAAAGCACAGGCACAGTTTAATTAAATTTATTCAAGAAATCCCAAGACTAAAAAGATAAATAGATAAATATACGACACTAATTAAACTGTTCTTCTCTCTGTTAATATCAGTGGAAGTGTGTGTTTACGGGCATAGAGGAAGACACCCCCTGCCACTGTATATAATGATCAGTTTGTATTCAGGACTCACAACGATGTTTCAGCTGATTAATCTCTTCAAGTGTTCTTTTTGGAGTTCTGAAATATTTGTCAGATGCCTTCGAAGTATGAATGACTCTGATTTACAATCCTCATAAAACTTTAGTCTATTAAATTGAACCTGTCAATATTACTTAGTTCATGTTCTCCTGTTTTCCCTTTTAGACTTTTTTGCGAGCTGGAGAAATAATGTGGTTTGAAATGAGATTGTGTTGTATGATGTAGTGGCATGGGTGAGCTGATTTCTATCCAGGACAGAGGCAACAAATAGGAACGTTTCCCTGCAGGGTCCCTCTTAGGTAACTGGGGAAGCTTGTTTGGTGCTAGACTTCCTGTGAAGTGCTAACCACAACTCAGAGACTCACAAATCTTTCACTGGTGCGGATCTTACCCTCCTAGATCTCAAAGATCAGTATTTCTCTTTGCTTCCCATTATATCCCAATTGCAAATTTTGTGAAAGTTCTGAAATCAATTGGTCTTCATTTTAAATATCATGAGAAATGCATACATCTAAACAGAATAGTCATTTGAATGCTTTCCTTCACTCTAAGTTGTGTTGATGAAGAGATATCGTCATTCTTTAAGATGAAGTGTCTTGTCCTATGATCAATGATGACAGTAATCCCAATTTCACAAGAAAACTTGTCAAAACTGAGTTGCCAGTTCAAATAATTTGGCATACCCCTTGTTGTGCCAGAGAAAAGATACTTGTCCTGTGTGTAGGTGAAATGAGGGACAGGGAAGAAGTAATTTTTTTTCTTTTTTTAAATAGTTCAGGAAGTCAGTGATGCAGAAATTTTATAATAATGATAAGAATTTATACCAGTAGTTGGATTCACAAGTTTCCTTGTAATTCAGCTGAATTCTGGTTCACTTAATGACTGCCTTGTACATGTAGTCTTATGCTGGACCTGCTAGGGGGAAAACAAGTTTTTTGACATTAAACTTGTCAACTGGTACTGTTCAGTGCTTGTGCATAAACTTAATGATTTTCCAAAGGAAGGCTTATGGACTTCTGAAACACAAAATATGATCTCATTGTCCTCTAACTTGAAAGGTGGAAAAATGAATATTTTTTAAGACTCAGAAAAACCTTTAAAAAAACCACTCCCACCCCCCAACTCCCAAAACAAATCAAGAATCTCTTTCATAAGAGGAAGAGCTAGTATAATATACCTTTTATCTGTAAAGATACAAATCTCTACTGTTACAATGGAGCAATTATTTCAAAATAGGACTTATTGTAAAAATCATGGATGCTTTTGAGAAATTCCTTCTCCCTGAATGTAGGGAGGTAAATAGCTATCCATGTGGCTAATCTAGAGGCTGGCACAGACTTTCTACCCCTCCACTCTTTAGTCTGAGTCTAATGCTGAAGCCTCTGTTATGCCAGGGGGCTTCTCTGTGTTAGTGGTCAGTCTCAAATTATGTTAAAGGAGTTGCATGGTCTTTGGTTACAGTTTCTCTTTAGTTTTCGTGATAATCGCGTAGATAAAATATAAGAGCAAATTCTACTATAACATTAGATTACATTTTAAACCTAATGGTGATAATGTGCTGAAGTCACAGTTATAACACATTGTAAATGTGCTCAGTAATTACGCTCAGCAGAAGAAACACTTCAGGCAGGCTGTTCAGCTTTTGATTTGAAAAATTTAGCAAAGGTTTCTTTAATGAACATTTAGAGAGAATGAGGAAAATTTCTGGCATTCGAGTGTCTGCTTTAGGTTTGTATCTTGGTTTCGCCTGCTGGGAGAGGTAATGGGTACATTCCTGGTTTGTCAGGGACATTCATTCTTTCAGGATTCAGGTGTTTCTCAAGGGGTTTTGCCTACAGATGTGGTTAATAGGCTCTTCCTGTGTGGTAGAAGTTACAGTAAAATTTATGCTATTTCAGAAGGCTTCCTAAAGACCCTCCTCAACTAGAAATGCCTTTCTGTGTACTAGGAAGAGACATGAAAGGATGGAAATGATTATTTAAAAGGAGACAATAGAAGGAGTGCCGCTATACCATTCTCATTTGTATTACGCCATTGAGGTTTTTTATTGTTTGGGGCTTTTTTATATTTTCCATCCTTTTGTTCAAATATCTGTAGTTTTTTGGGAAAGAGACAGCCTTTTTGTTTTGTCAACACCCAGTGGTTTAGCATTACTGTGGTCTTGCTCCAGAACTGTGGATTCTGGGATAATAGAGACAACAAATCGTAATGATGCTGAGAGTTGGTCCAGATGTTTATCCTGAGGTTAAAATCATATCAACAATGCAACCAGACATGATTTGTTTTGTCTTCTTTCTCCTAAAGCAGTGACATATTATGACAAGTCAGGATGGTGAACAAAGGATGTTCTTAGCTATTCTCTTAACCTATTCAGCAGCCCTTTTGCTCATTCCTATAGCTTCGTCTTACAAACTGGGATCATGCAAAAGAAATTTTGAAAGCCTTTGTTTCATAAAGCATCTCATGAATCTGAAATGAAAGCCTTTTCTAGGAAGTCTTCATATCTGAATTCATGAGATGTAGCAGGTTTGGTTTGGCTTTTTTTTTTCCCTCGACGTATTGGAAGCATTCGTTAGAAAGCTTGTTGCAGAGTTCTGTAGCTCATTTTATATAGAAATTCTGGGGGGGTTAGATGACGAAAAGCATCCCCCCCAAACCATCATTACCCATTTACAAAACACAACTGATTTGAAATATTTGTCCAGAAACAAACACGACTGGCAGCTAGATGAGGCTTAATTACTTTTCCTGAAATTGACTGACTGTTTATATTTTGCAAAGAAAATGCCATTCGTCTTTGCATAAACCATAAGGAGAGCAGAATGTAATAGTAATGTTGCTGTTCTTCTCTACCCCTGCCACTGCTACACAGAAAAATCATCTTCATATTTGCATCAAGATCCCACTCCTTAAGGGTGCTGATGTCTTCCAGAATAGTGGTGAGTGGTATCAACACACACGTGACATCAGTTTGCTGAGGACTGCTGGCATGATGCAGTTCTTGAGGCACTTGATGTCATCTCATGCAGGATAGGGCTAAGATGCATGAAGAATGAAACCCTTTTTCACTAATTATAGTGATGGCATTTTTTTTCTCATGTTTCTGTTTTGTAGGCTGTAGGTTATGAGAGTGAAAACAAGTGAAGTGTTTCAAGAAACACCTAGCTGTGAGAACTGTATCTTCCCTACCAAAATATCCTTGGTTTACTCTCATATGTAAATGACAGGTTTAATTATAATTTACCCTTAAAATGAGGGAAGTTAAGGCCTCCCACCTGCTAAAAAAAGCAGTTTCAAAAGTGAAGTGAATAAAAATGGTACTCTATTAAAATATTTATACATCTTTTTCTGCTTTTGCCCATTGTATCTTGTTATTAAATACTTAGAATGATCTGAAATGTATTTAAGCAGACAAGAAACAAGCACCCCTGCTGTGTTTTGAGAAATTCAGGTACTGTAACTTGGTACACAGGAAGTGTATTCTACACTATGTATCTTGAAGTACAGACCATTCAAAAACTGCAAACCTACATGTATCATGTTTTGGGGTTTTTTTTGAGCTACACTTTGTCTTGCATTAGTAAAGTAGATCCTGAATCAGAGAACACTTAAATGCATATTTTTTCTTTTCATTAAGGGAGTAAAAAAAAAGAAAGGAAAAAGACTGATAAATCATTAATGCTGTACCATAGTGGCTATAGAACTTCCCAGAATTATTCCTATGAAGGGTGAAATAACTAAGGTTTTCAAACACACAGTTTCCAATCGAGGTTTAAAGAAAAGCACAAATCCCAAACCACTAGGAAATTAACAATATTATTATATTGTTCCAGTGAAACTATAGAGCTTTAGCACTGATACAAACTGGGCAGTAAGTGTGTTTTCATTTGCCTTGGACCTCAAAGGACAGTCTGGCTTACAGATGATAAATAAGAGGGAAACACATTAGATGGGTGATAGCTGAGTTTGTCTGTTGTTAAGACAGAAATTCTTTAAAACTTTGTGAAACCGGTGGGTTCTGTGGGACTAGGGTCTTTGTGTACCCATGCTACTCCCTTTCCACTTGTTGAATTTTCTTTGCTGTTTGGGATTTGCTGTGTTAGCTTGAAGATAAATAGCTTTTAGGCCTGAACTAAAGTATCAGCCTCTGTGGAAAAAGCAGTTTCTCAAAAAAACACAAAGTCTGTTTCCCGTGTGTCAACCACTGCTTGAAACACTGTGTCCAGCAGCTGGTTGGTGATGATGAGGTTGAGGTTTAAGGTCCTGTGCAGTAACCTTTTAGAAAAATTTGTGGGCAAATGTTCTGACTTTCCTTAAGAAATATTATCCTGAATTCTCTTCCAGGACTAACATCTCTCTTGTAGGAAGAGGGAATAGATCCCAGAATGAGCACCGACAAGGGGTTTCAGGTAGTGTTTCACACCTTGATATGTGGAGCCTTTGCACTGATGGGTGCACAGCTCAGGTGGGCTGTGGGATTCGTACACCAGCAATGGATCACGGCTAGTGGCTGACCTAAGTCCCTCAAACAGCCATGTGCCTCTCCCCCCTACAAAGTCCCAAATCCTACTGGTACTAGGAAGCTTGTGTAGTGCGGGATGGTTTCATCAACTCTGTATCCCAAGTAGGAATGCCTTCCCCAAGGATAGATTCTGTCTACTTTTTGTTCCTGGGCTGGAACAGATACAGGGGTAGTGGTGGATGCAGAGCAATACATTGTATGAGAAAATGCAATACTCCAAATTAGTGGAAAACAGGCTTTGGTAGTAGAATTGGTAGAACTGTGCTTTTTTGTTTCATCTGCCCAGGCTCATATAATGAGGATAATTACGTCCTGAGTAAATATCAAGCACAATTGTTGTTTTACAACAAACAGAGATGTTATTTTAGATGCATGGAAATAATTCCCTATATATATTCTCTCTAAGGTTTTGATATTTTAAAATTTCTCGATCAATAGTATCTCATTTCTGAGCTCAATCCACAGCCGCTCATGACAACCTGAATATTACCTCTGACACACTGAAACCTACTCGTTTATCTACTTCTGAGAAAGTAATGTGTGTATATGATGATAGATTTAGGAGCAAAATTCACCAATGTCTCTTGCTTCCTGTCACCTTGGTGTTTGATTAATGCAGTTGAAACTTGACCCTTTGGCCCTGGTATGGCTCTCTTAAAGAGGTTCACAATTATTGTGCTTCTTCAGAAGAGAACTTTCATGTTAGTATTATTTTTGCCCATAAACTCAGGTGGCATCCAGCTGAAATTTTTGACGCATATTAACCAAAGTTATAAAGGGCCACACAGACTATATACCCCAGTAAAATATTTTGAGGAGCATTCCTGAAATCCTGTGATTAGGCTGACTTCCATAGCTACAAAATCCTTCCATTTGATCTTACCAGTTTTCTAACTAACAACTTGACTTTTCTGGCTTATATGGTTGTTGCACATCTCAGTCATATTTCTGCCTTTTTTGATCCAGTCTTGGAAATCTATACCTCCTGCAATTTCTTCCAACAGAAAATTGATATGATAAGGGTGTGATCTCTTTGGGTTATCTTTGTTCCTTTTGGCTATCCGTGTATTTACTATTGTCAGAAGAAATGGAAAGTATTCAACTAGAATGTGTGTATGTGTGTGTGTGCGTGTGTGTGATTTCCAGATCAGCTTTAGCCCACACCATAACATCTGCAACCCTGGAGCCAGTTCTCTTTTCACAGCTGTATGTAACAGGCATGATTCATTAAGGTTTTTTTCTTAGCAACTTGAGTCCCTTATACAGAAATCATGTCAGAAAAACACAGGTAAAGGTTTTCGAAGCACATGGCAGGGTCAGTTGATTTGAACACCAGGGGCTATAGCCCTCAGAAGGAAATTATGGGGTAAGTACAGGTGGCTTTTGAGCTATGATAGGAGGCTATTTGCTCGGTGGCCCTCTTACCTCCTTGATAAGTATAGTCCCTGGAGGTGGTGTCTGGAAGTTGGATCTTTAAGTTTAGTTTGGACAGACTTCAAACTAGAGTCAAGGTAGCAGAAATGTTTTAAAATACAGTGTTTTTTACAAAATTGTTTTCAATTTAAAAAAAACCCAATTACATACGATCTCTTATTATTTTTTTATGTTGAAAAAAGTCAAATTTATTAGCAATTCTAGTAACTGAAATGTAGTATCATTTAAATTCATGTAAGGAGTAATATTTATTTATTTTTTCATTTTTTACCTTTTTCCCCCACTACAGCAATAGATAAAAAAAAGAAACCCAGATAGACACACACATAAAACTGCTTTAACTATTTTTCACTTATACCTTCAAAACAAATAAATATATTTGTTCATCTCTAGCTAATTCTGTGTTTCACAGTGAGCCCTCAGGTATCTTTGCATAAGCTTGTGTGACTTTTGTGCTTCAGTGTTCCCAATGAAAAGAAATAGAACAGTTTGTTTATCAGATGGGATGATTTGGAATCAGTTATACTGGAAGAATATTTTGAAGACAAATGAACTATGCAGCTGGGAGAAGACCTTGAGAACATGCTGACTTATCCTTTCCCTTTTGCTAAAGCTGTGCATTCACTTTTATGTCAGAGGGATATTTCTTTCAATGTTGAGAGCAAATATAAAGTTTAATTTTATTTTTTTTTTAAGTATAGGTATATTTTTAAATTTCTCTGGGAAGCATAGTGTTGAGTGTTGAATAGTAGGGAGAAGAGAAGCTGAGAGGGTTATAGCATTTGTTGTCTCTCCTCCTTATTCTTTTTTTGTAATCCATAGTAATTAGCTTAATCTCAAAAACTTAAGCTTCTACCTGTTAAAATGGGGGTAATGTTCTCACACTTCATGGGAGGTAAGAACTGGAATTTATTCATGTGTGCAGAATGTTTTGAAATTCCTATAAATTAGGTGTTATAAAAATGCAAAGTGGTTTTTTTTTGATAGTAATTTAAATATGAAAATAGCATTAAAATTTAGCTCTCTAACTTTTTCCTTTATGAAGAGGAGCTTTCCCTGTAGAGATCTTCTTTATCTTTACTTAGGTCTTTGCACTGAAGCACCTCCAGTCCCGCAAAACATTTCTCATGAGAATGATATTGGTGAAACTGTTACTTGAGTGGGTTGGCATATGGCTAGGAATTTAGGTGCTGCTTCACTTAGAGTATAGACAGCATAAATGCACTGAGACTTCCTCTAATATTTCATGTTTCCCCCTTTCTATTTTTCATTTCAAAGGTAAGCACACAAATTTGGCAGAGAGTATCTAATTGTTGTACAGATAAACAGGTTAAGGCTTCTTGTGTTTAGTTTTACTTTTATTCTTTCAGCTTAAAGAAAAGTAGTTTGTAGGGAAATAGATGACCTGATAAAATTTTGTTGGTAAATTCTTGATTATATATTCACTTTTAAAGGGATCTTGGGATACATAGGGGTTATTCCGGCATAATGAAAAATTTTAAATCGAGTTTTACTCTTTCATCTGTGCTTAGATCCTTAGGAGCAACACAGTCTTTTTGCTGCAGACTAGTGTATCTACTTCATTTAATAATTTTTGAGAAACGTGAGTAACATGCCTTCCAGTTAAGGCATTCATGCTGTGAAGATGCATGGCTGTAGCCCAATAGATAAAACCTTATCCCTAGGAAGAGGCCAGCAGGTTTCTCATTGCTTTGCCCTCCACAGAGGTGGGATGAATGGCATGGGCTCTGGGTTCTTCCTTTTCTTCCTGTGTCAGGTCACCTCTTTCTCTCTGTCTCCTTGAATTTTGCAGTGTTTCTCAGGCACTTGTTCCATGTCAAGAAAAAAGTGCGTCGAGGGACCAGTTTAGACTTTTGCAGACTTTTTAGACCAAGATCCTGCTACCAATAAGTTATTATTGCAAAGATGTCTTTTTTTCCACTGTGTTTCTGGTACTCTACTTTGCACTTAATTGGGTGTTGTGAGCTTGGATCAGGTGCGTGCTGAGCTACTCACAGGAAGTAAGTGCAGTGACATATAATTTATGAATTCTAACTGGCCCTATGCAGTAATAGCACCGTGCTGTTCAGGATAGCAAATATGGAAGTGCAATAATAAAGTGTCTTGTAATGCGGTATGATTCTTGTAACAGTTTTAGGCACCTTTACATGCCTTGGCATATAAGCATCTGGGCAGAAGATTTCTTATAACCTGGTGTGTAAGACTTACCAAGAGAGCTAAAATCTGAGTGGATCTTCTGTACATAGGTCTTTAGACATTCTTTATGAGGAAATTGATATGTCCATAAAAACTGTGGGTTCAAACTGAGAAAACAGTATCACAGACACTTTTGCATGCAAGTACTAGGTTTCTGGTTCCTAAAGTCAGCTGCTGAGCCTCAAAGATAGTTAGCATGAAGAAATTGACCCTTATAGGACCTATCACCAGTTTACTACCCTCACATAGGGTGGCACATGTAAAACTGTTGGAGCAAGAAAGTGGATTTTACTTTAGGGTTGTGGATTGATGGAGGTTCATTTACAACTCATCAAGAATTTTGTGGGATCCATACTAGTTTTTGATTACAAGTTAAACACTGAATATGATACAGACAAAAATGCCATTATCCAAACTTAGCCAGGTGTGCCTCATGCAAAATTGCTGCATTTTAAAACATATGGTAATTCATATTCATCTTGAAACACATAATTATAAAAATGCTGGAAATGAAAGATTTAAAAAAAATAATTGAAAAATATCACAGTAAAACAGGTTTTAAAACTAAAGATGAGCTTCCTATCACTTACAGGCTGTGATAAAAAGGAAATACTGTGTACCCTCTAAAATCAGCTGTTCCATTAAAAATGCTACAGCCTACTTCACACCATGTGATAAAACATCTCAAACTTCAAACTTGTTAGTAGTATATCTGCTTGAAGCAAAAACAGTTTTATCTACTGAAAAAACATGGCAGATACTGCGAAGTGGGGGTAGATTTTTATGCTATCTTACTTTGAGCAACTTGTGAATCTGGGAGGTCTGTTTTCCAAGTAACAAAGTCCTTTCCTAACCAGTATTTTTGATGGTCTTTTAAGGCCCAAGGGCCTTTGAATCTTGCAAGCTCACCATGACTGAAGTAAGCATGAATCTTTCACAGCTGTATTGTAAGCATTCAGTCCATCCTCAAGTACTTGGAAAAAAAATGTTGTGGGGCATTGCTTTTTGAGCAAAACGCCTTCACTTCTGCTGTGCATTTGAAGAGTCAGCAATGGCAAGCTTTCTTTTTTCAGAATCTCAGTCTATCAAAGGAAATAGAAGAGTTTCACTGTGGGAAGGAGATTTCCTGCTGATATCCCCTAATGATGCACTTTCTGATTTCTGTAGCTTCAATGAGAAACAGCTACAATAATGCTGGCAACTGAGGGAGTAGTAAATGTACTTGCTCTTGAACGTTAGCTAGAGTCTGAAGAAAGTTTCAGTAAGATTTTAAATATGCTGTAGCTCATACTTCTCCATTCTTTGCCCTTCTTATTTTTTAAGAGCATTCTAAAAATCCTATTTTCATTTAATATTTTTATCATGCCTAGTGTTAATTTTGGCTCTAAATCACTTGCCAGTAGGAAACCTTCATCTCCAAAATTATCAACATAGCTGTACAGCAAAGGAGAGGATACAACATAGAGCTTTCCCTTTTATTTTTGTAAAAGCAGGTATATTGTCATGGGCATACAAATCAGTAAGATTTTAACGTGATTCTATGCAAATTTAATTATCAGTCCTTTCTGGTGTGATACATTAATTTTATATAGTTTGAGTTGTTTGTATAGTGTTCATTCCTAGTATATAGTATTCTTGTCTACATGGTCATGTAGTATGGGCTGTAATGGGATTAATACAGACTTTTCATTGTCAAATAATTATCAATTCTCTGTATGGGTGCATCAAAGCAGAAAGAAACTCAGCTGGGTTAAGCCAACATGCTCGTGTATCAAACCCTGTGGTCTTCACCTTTCTGACTCTTTCTGGTGTTCATTTACATAATTAAGTCAAAGCAAAAACTGACTTCCATTCACAATCAATTTAAACATTAATTGTATATGAATGCAATCTTTTATTTATTTCTTTTGTGAGTGGAGAGATTAGCTTGTAAGGCATAAATGAACAGTGATTGGAAAATTAAACAAAATGAGGGATTTGCTGGTGGAAGGAAAGTGTAAAACAGGTATTTCTCTTGCCAAATTGCACCCTTCTTTGGTTCATGAGGTTAATGACTATAGGCTATAGGTTTGCTTCAGGTTACCAAAATTTGCAGGTGAAAGTCTTGAGTGAAAGAAAGGTCAGAAAGGGAATCCTCTTTGAGCAAAACTGTTCTTTTATTTCAATCAATGCCAGAGGAGACATCTTTGCTCAGTGGTTTGAATATATTATCCTTTTCAAAAGGCCAGTTGAAAGAGATTCAATAGGTAAGCTAATTTTAAATCAAAAGCTGTGTGATAATACATTAATCTCTCCTTGTCTGACACTATTCACCCAAGAGACCATAAAATACACAGGCTTGGGCTGACCCAGCATAAGCAATTTGGTCTAACTGCATAAGTTGTAAGGAGGGAGAACACCAGTATGAGCCTGAGGGCAATATCATTGGGGAAAGCTGTAAAGAAATTGAAGTCTTGAGCCACTGTAAAGTCCCAAAAAATAATAACAAATGTATTTCAAACAAAGCCACAGTTAAAAGGAGCACTGTGAGTGTGCATACCATCATATGTCTAAATTCAGCCTTCCTAAGACAGTACTTTGCTTACCAGTTGAAATTAATTTCTTTGTTTATATTTTTTCCTATGGTCCTTGGTAAGGGAAATGGTGAGTACTGGGTGAGATGTTCACAGCCATCCACATCGTATGGCTGGGAATTGGTCTTGAAGGAGAGTTGATTGTTATTTCTCACTTTTCAGGAAGTTCTTACTGACACACAAATTTTCAAGGTTTACAGACCCCGACATATCCTGTTTACAGTCTCTGAACATAGCCCACAATCTGTGTGTCTCAAATACAACTGTATCTGCCAATTGAACAAAACACACTTTATAAAAGCATTTCGTCTCTCAAAACTGATCAACCCAGTTGACTTAAAAGTAAAGAAGCCAAATAAAAAAATCATGCAGGCCTGCTAAGTTTCACTGCTGGTGCACTAACCTGTCTCGCTGGCTTCACTTGAATCAAAAACCCACAGAAGTGTCTCACCTTCTTCAGAGTGCCTTACCCTGTCTGCTGGCAACAGGCATGTGAAAGCTGTATTATTTTAAAACATACAATATTGTCTTCTTTTTTACTGAAAATAAATTAGATTTTCCTCCTGGATTTTAGCAGATTACCCATATGATGAAAACACTTGTTTAGTTGTTTTTTTATCTTGCCTTTCTAGCATTCAGACAGAGAGGTGGGAAGGGCAGCTGTGAGGATGAGATTGGTGCAAGTGTTGTTGCATGATCAAGGACCTGATTTAGGAAGTTGAAGGCAGATGAATTATGAAGTTCTACATCTACCTCCTTTTGTTAAGTTACAAGTTGTATGTGGCATTGGGCACATTGTTTCTTATTCCTTGTCAGTTATTCCTAATGTGGGATTGAATGTATAGGAACTCCTTCCCTGAGGTGTGTCAGGTAAATATTAAATATCTTTTTAAATGTTTCTTTCTATATTATTTAAAACATGGCATCTGTGTCTTGTTTTCTACCTGTTTTTAACAACTATCTCTGCAGCTCAAAGTCAGCCACATTTAGAAACAGATTAGTAATCCCAAATTTAATGCAAGCATTACAAAACACACGGTGTGTTTGTGACTCAGTAGTGTTACATCTCAGATCCCTGATGCAGCTTTTCTAATAAGGCTTTGACTTGCTTTTGTATGAAACTGAAGCCATTACAGAAACCGATCACCTATGACACAGTTTCCAGCAAAAAACATCTAAGAAAATTTGCAAACGCAAGCCGTGCTTAATGCAATCAACTGGATTGTTTTAACTTCTGAAAACATATTATCTCCTATTAATGCCTCTAGCTCAGTGAATGTTTTTTGTGCATTTATTGACATGGTATAAAAATAAGAAACCCTTTATTCCAAAAAGCAGTTATTACACTTTTTGTTCTTTGTCTTTATTTGAGCAGCAATTAGAAGCCATAATCAAACGTTTAACTGAGGTATATCCCAGCTTCTTAATGTCATCTGGCAAGAACTAAGGTGAAATCTTGTCCAAGGCGTAATCCTTTTCTAAAGATATATAGCATGTAAAATGTAGTGCTATTATATAGCATTAATCAAAATGTCACTAGCTTCTGAAATGTGCTTCTGTCAGAGAGCACATATTGGTGTTCTGGCTTATAATGGCCTCGCTAATTTACGACAGACTACTATGTCTGTAATAATAAAAAATCTTCTCCCTTTGCTCTTCTGATATTTTCCCATCGATGCATGTCATTTTTTGAACAGGATAAAACAGTTCTGTCATAACATATAATATCTCTGTTCTGTAAATGCAGAGTATGCTATTATATAGAAGGAAAATGTTATACTGTGCTGTGTAGGCAAGATACTATAAATAACTTTGTGTTGTGTTTGTTCTTGGGTAGCAGAATCATTTATCCAGTCAAATCTTTCCCTCCTTTGTTTTGAAAGAGGTTTTTAGAGAAACACACATAAGGTACAGTTCATTTAAAAATGTGTTTCTGACTTCAAGAGTGAAGAAGGTTTAGTTTCAGATCAGTAAACTGATCTGTTGGTAAAATCACTATTTTGCAAGTCACAAATAACAGATAATAGTAATGGTTTATTGGTGGTGAATCTCCCTTGGAAAGAATTCTTTACTTGAATCTTTAAGCTACCTCCTTCTCAGTTTAGTCTTATCCATTTTATGAGTGGAACCTTTTTTATCAGTGAAACAATTACAGGAAGCCCTTTGCATTGTCTGTCTCTGAAAGTATAATTCATTATGCCTAAGCAGAAGGTATTTAATATAGTTTATTCCTAGTAGGCTCTACTGCTTGTAATTTGAGTGCTAGTTTTTACAATGTACAAGTAGAAAATTTCCATCCCTGTCGAACATTACAAGATGATTAGAAGAGGCTAAGATATAAACTATTGATGTAATCCCTGAGAATTCTTACCAAAAAAACTGTGTTGCTTTTGAAGGCTGTTTCAGCACTGGGGAGAGAGCAGTGGGATACGCCGCTGTTGCTTCATGTGAAGCACTGAAATTTGAATGTGCTGAAACACTTTGCTCTCAGGTTACAAAAGTCCCTGAAGTACCACAGCCACTTCTGGTCTTATTTTAGGAGATCAAAAATACTGAATCTTCTTAATACTGAAATGATAGCAAAGAGTATTTTCACGTTGAATATTCTTGAACGCAGACGTGTGGTGCCTCACTACCTATATATAATGTTGATAAGGCACAGTGAAGTGAAAGGCACAGTGAAGTGAAAAGATTCGCAGTATGTGAAAAGATTCAAGGATCTGTAAGTATAAATCACTGTCTAATATACAGGGCCATTTTTTAATCTGCCTACCTCTCTGTGATTTTTCCCATCAATATAGTATTATGGAGCTGTTTGAAAGTCATCAGAAATTTTGGGATGTCATCTAATAAACCAATCTAAAGAGGTTAGAGTTTCTGAAAGTTTTCCTTCAGAGCTCTTTAAAATAGTAAGGAATCCTCTGGGAAGCTGTCCTTTTGAAATACTGAATTACCAATATTTTTTGTGTATCACTTTGGGCATCTGACCCGTATTTTGAATCATTGCATTGAATTTGTGGCAACTAGTCTAATGATGCCTTCATCTCTGACTTCAAAAGTGAGATACAAAGAAGGTTGAAGGAATGAGAGAAACATATTTAGTGATAAAATAAATATCACCAGAGTTTATTTTTTTTGTTGTTTTTTGTTTGTTTGTTTGTTTTGTTTTGTTGTTGTTGTTGTTGTTTTATTTGGTGGACGTTTTTAAGGAAATAGAGAGGTAAGTATGTAAGTACAAAGCATAAACATCATCTCAAGAAAAATACAGGATATATTTTTCTAATTAGAAGAGGAAAACATAAGGAAAAGTAAGGGTGTAGGGGTAAAGACAGGTAAATTCAAAAGATATAATGACGATGATTTCTTAACTTGGTGGTGACATAAGCCACTAGACAAAATAGGGAAATTTCCTGTGTCTTTGTGTCTTCACACAGAAATAGATGTCATTTCAAAATGTGCAGCAGTAGTAGTCAGTTATTCATTGCAAATATAAGTCTGCTACTCTTGGTGGTACTGAGAATACCACTCACCATTTTATTCTTCTTCTCTCTCACATGCTATGACAGTTTTGAACAGGCAAATCCTTCACTCTCTTCTGACTGATGTTTCAGGCAGCAGACATGAGCAGGAAACAATTTTTTCGTTTCAACTATGGTGGTGTTGAGGGTTAATCCCAGTAGGCAGCAAAGCACCACAGAGCTACTTGCTCACTGCCCTCAGCCTGCTCTCCCCTCATCCTCCACCCTTGCAGGGGGATGGGGGAAAGAGAAAAGAAAGAGTAAAATCAAGTGTGAGTTGAGATAAAGAATATGTAATAAGTGAAGAAGTAGAAGAAAAGAGAAAGAAAACAAAATATGAGTGATTCAAAAGCAATCAGTCACTGACTGCCTCCCTTGGGGAGACCAATACCCAGCCAGTTCTCAAGAAAAAGATGGGTAACTTGCCTCTTTTGCTGAGCATAATATTATAGGGCATGGGATATCTCTTTGGTTGATTTGGACCATATGCCTGGTTGTGCCCCATCTCAACCTCTTGCACAGCACTGATTCTGTTCACTGGGAGACCAGAGTGAGAAACAGAGAAAGCCTTGATGCTGTGCAAGCACTGTTCAACAAGAATTAAAACATTAGCATGTTACAGCCTTGTTCTAGTCACAGAACTTCAACAGCACCATAGGTGCTGCTATGAATAAAATGAACTCCATCCCAGCCAGATCCAGTAGAGGTAGGCCAAAAATAAAGCCAAAAAAGTTGATTTTTAAATTTTTTTTTCAAAGAAGTAGTACAGGTGAAAAATTGGAAAGGACATTGTCATAGAGGTCCAATAAATATAGTGCCCTGTAGGAAGCTTAGGCTAGCTAGCTACAGTAGGTGGAAGTCAGTAGAGTACAATGATTACCTAGCCTGTAATGTCCATTAATTTATTGACTTTAATAAGGCATACAGGAATTTGAGAGAATAACTCAGAAACTCTTCAAACCCTAGTAGTACTGTATTACTTTTTCTTTGAGCCGGAAAAAAAATCTTCAGTGAAAAAAAGTCCAGTGAAACTGATATGTTCGTGAGCCTTTCTGGTGTAAAATTACATAGTCAAATAAAAATCTTCTCTTGTTGCAATAATAGGTTCTACTAGATTACCTATGTTAGAGTAAAGGTGATACTTCTGTAATGTTTCTTGTACCCTTTTTATTTCAAAAGTAGCATTTACTACAGTCTTAATATTTTTGTTTGTTTGCTTTGGTTTTTTATATTTATGGATCATCGTTTTTTCATCTTTATATATAAGATAAAATTATGGCATGGACACCCACAATTATGCCTTCTCTTTATTATATGTTTGCCTGTGATCAGCAAGAGATACTGTTTTTATGAGTCCCTGAAGGTATCAGCATGAGGAACAAAATTTATTTTTCTACAGCTAGCGCAGAAGGTGGCTCATGCTACCGTTTCTAGTAATAAACACAGACACACACGTATTTATGTGTAATCATAACTTCAACGAAATTTCAACCATAAGGCAAATGTAATGGTGGAAACATAAGGAAATGTAATGCTGGAAATACTGTTCACAGGGGTACAGCAGTCAAAGAATCTGCTGAAGCTGGATAGTTCAAGAGACTACTGAGTGTTCTCTCTGCCTAAAGTAAAACTTCCTAATCTCTTTTTAGCAGTATAAGAACTCATACTATCTTCATCAGCATTTTTGGTACACACCAAGTTTCAGTATGAAAACTTAATGACTTTGTGGATTGGTTCTGTGGCCAAAAATACCTGTGCATTTGTGCAAAATTATTCCTCTTTAACATGAAAATTCCCATATGTCAGTGCTATATAAATGAAAGGCTGTTACTTCTCATGAAAGAAAATAATTTAGAAGGCTTGAGTATAAAAGCCAGCAGACTACTTTTAAAGTTGTTTCGATTACAAAGTAGAAACCATATACATAATGAAAGGAATTTGGTGTAAATGATGTAGAGTTCAAAGGTATAACATTATTTCCCAGCAAGCTATTTCTAAAATTTATTTAAAAATTCCATCAATTTTTTACTGGCAAAAAATGGACATCGAGTTATGTCATTATTAAGAGGCTTCTGGAAAGGAAGCATGGAACTGAATTGATCTCACCTAGATGAGTGGTGAAGAGGCTTGAAGGGCTTTAGTGGTATTGTAGGACAGAATGTTATTCCCGGGAAATGAGCACTGATATACTGACCAGTGCTTGATTTTTAGCACCTAGGGGGCCTGACTCCTTTTCTGGCTTTGCTTTAGGCTTGCCAGATCTAAACTTTTCAACTTGTTAGTTGTTGGATGATGCATGTGGGCAGTCCAGGGAAAAGGGATCAGAATAACTTCTTTCATGTGAGTTCTCAATTATGAAGTTGCACTACTTCCTCTACTTTGCAAACTTTGATTTACTGTGCTGCACCTCCTAGCTCCTTATTCAGTGTGCTGCATGGGTCGTTTTTCCCTTGGTAGGTACACAGTTAAGCGTACCTCTAGCTACAGATATGATCCAAGAGCTATCCTTTCCTCACTGTGAGTTCCCAACACTTGGCTATTGCTCATGCAAGAAGAGTAGGGAGAGCATCACTGCTGCCTGTTCCACTCTTTGCTGTGTTTCACTGTGAAACCAAAAGAATGAACATTACATAGTGTTGGGCAAACAGGGAATAGGTAGGTGCCTTAACACAACTTTGCTGTGACTGGTAGACTATCTAATTTCAGAGTGCTTCATATGATGGAAACTGCAGTATGGCAGGGATTGACACCATTTTCAATGTACTTCTGTTGGTGAAATTTTGGCAGTTGTATGATCAGTCTGAAGACTTCAGGCCATTTCTTGCTCAGTTTGTAGTGTCAGTGGAATAATGAAATCTGTCCATTTCCAGGGTAGAGTACCCTGGATGTTGTTTTTGCTCTGTGATGCAGTCTTTGGAAAGTTAGATAAAAGATGTGCAAGTCTTTTATTGGATTTGTTCCCTCATTCCCAAAGGAAGCAGTGCATAGCCCTGCAGTTCATTTTCCTCTCTCTTTGCTGTATCCCACAGCTACTGATGAACAGTCCACTCATTTCTCATTAAAAGAATGTGAAAGAAAATGCCTTAAAGCAAAATACATTGATTTACAGTGCAAGAATAAAATGCACAATAAGAAAGCACTGGAACTTTGTCTCTTTCAGTAAGGATTATGTATAGAGGGAAGGATTCAGATCAGTGATTAGAAAAAGGAATTCATGGTAAATAAAAACAAGTTATACTAAAGCTCTTCAGAAAGAAATACGCGGAGGTTGCGCACTGTGAGTGGGTTGCCGTGTTTCATCTCTAAGTGAACACGATGCCCAAAGACAAATGCAGAGGCCAAATCCATGGTCACTTTAAAAAGAAAGGAAGATGATTGGCTGACTTGCAGTCCTTTTACTTTAAAATATTTGGGCCCATTTTTTTAAGAACACTGTCAGTGGGAGAAATCAGGAGCACCAAGCACCTTACTCAAGCCTATGAAATAGCCGGATGGTTACAGTGGGAGCTACAGCTTCAACTCACTCCAATGAAAAGTGGAGAACCTGAGTTTAATATTCTGTGCGAGCCCACTTAACCATTGGCAGTGGGAAATAACACTGACCAATGTAATCCATGACATCTTTGCAGTCAAACCTCAAACATTAAAATCTAGTTTCAGACTATCATGTGACTATGCCTTCAGTTAGCAGCTAATTTGAGAAGTGAAAACTTTCTTCTACAAACAACCTAACTGATAAAAAGCACTCATGTTTTGCTAGGTTCCACAGTCTTCAGTGAAGGGCAGTAGACATTCTTAGCTAATGCAGTGTCCCCTCTTGTCCAGGCTCTTGGAGAGGTAGGGTATGAAGCTGGGTACTAATAAAACTAATCTTCTGTGGCGTCTGAATGATTGTCATCCCTTGATAAGGAGCCTGTGAGGCATGTACACACTTCAGTATTCTTTAAATTTGATTTTGAGGACTTCACTGATACTTAATTTTAAACAGAGAGATGCAGCTCTGTGCACTTATTTTAAAGAACCAGATCTCCTCTGTCCACCCAATTTGAACAGGACTTCTGTGGAGGGGGTAAGTTACTTGAATCTTGAGACTTCATAAGCTTATGTAGGACAACAAGGTGCTTTGAAGTTCTGAAAGAATCTCTTTTTGTAACTAGCGCTTTGAGTGTATTTTATTTGCATCTTCCTAGCTCTCGTCTAAGCAGTTGTGATGCAATTCTAGAAATTCTGATTAGTAATTTTCTGTAAGCAAAAAGTAGTATTGTGAAACTTTGGAAGAATAGAAGATAAATCAGTCTTTCCTCAGCTGTAATGCCTTGGGCTGGATTGTTTTGAACCTTGTTTTGTTCTTCGTAGATCAGTCCAAGACAATGGAGTGCCTTCATGCCAATAAAGATCAGCTGGTGGTGTCTTTTCTGCTTAAGATATATGGAGTTTGAAAGGAGCTCTATGGAGGGATCAATAGTGGACAATTAAGAAGATGAAAAAATGGTCTAGAAGTGACAGCAACAGATTGGGAATTGAAAATCTCTTTTCTACTTTTGGCTCTGCCCGTGGCTGGACAATTTAATTACTGTCTCACTGCCTTATTTCCATCACATGTAAAATTACTTTATTAGTGTTTTTGCAACAAGACTAACTGTTAAGGTTATTCCTTTATCTGTGCAGCGCATAGAGAAATAGTGTGCTGTTTCCTACCCAGCAGTAGCATAGCTCAGGTAGTACAGCTTCTTGCCTGCAGTTAAACTAGATACCACATGCAGGACCAGGGGCTGGCATTTTCAGTTTAGAAGCTGCTAATTGCTCAGGGTAGGCTAGTGTATATGGGACTGCACTGAAAGGAAAACATTGGATGTACAGGATGTTAATAACTGTATAAACACCTTCCTCTCTCTTCCAGATCAGTGCATATAGCATTTAATTTCCAGAGAAAGACACTTGTATTTTTAGCGGATGTCAGTAGGTGTAAAGGTTAGTGGAGCTCAGGTGATTTACAAACACTGAATATTTGGCCTTGTATTTTCTTCTGCCTAATCCTAATTAAATGTAAAGGAGTGATTTGATTCTGTTTCTTCACTGAATGCTGGCTGGTGCAATGCCTATCTCTAGTTTTATTGCACTGGCCTTTTCTGCCAGCAACTCTTTCCCAGATAAATGCAGGGAATTTTTATTGACAGCTTATTTTAACAGATCTTATGATGAAGGATGTTTCTGTTGCAGAGGTAGAGAGCAGCTGTGAGATGGGTTTTACTGGCTATGATCCAATTTATCTAAGTTGTCTGTCTTGCTGTGGCTCATCAAGTACTATAAAAAGTAGATGTGAAATGGGCAGGGGAAAAAAACCCCAACAAACCCATCTCTGAGTGAAAAGGCACTTCATGTCATGATGTCATGTATTAAAGCAGTCCAAAAAGAGCAGACTCATCCTGCCAATATCAGTTCTCTTTTAGGTAAAACTGTGTGTAGTGAAGTTTCTCTCTAATATAGCACATGAATTACTGCATCAAACTCAGGAGTGGATTTTGAAAAACAGTTGCAATCTTAAAACCAAAGACAGTTTCTGGAGCACTTGTCATATCTAGGTAATCATTAGTTTACACGTGTACTAGATCTTCCTGTCTAGAAAATGTCACAGCATAAGCTTAGGCAAGTTGCCCCATTTTACGTAGAGCCTTAACATGAAAAGACTGACTTACCAGCTGTATCTGATGGTAGGAATTGATGCTTTGCTTTCTTACCTTTTAGCTTCTCCTCAGCTGCATGAAGGGAAAGGGGGAGGTTATTTAAAACCACCTAGAGAAGAGTCATGGATTTTCATTTGTGATAGATACAGGGTGGAAGAGAGGGGAGCAGAAATAGACTGTTTTGAAAGATAAAGCCTCTGTAAATATGTGTGTATTGAAGGTGTGTTGTGGTGTTACAGGAAAAAATAAACAGTGGAAGAAAAATGGATGGAGAGTAACAGTTTGAAATACAGGTGTGTCTATAAAATTTTATATGAAAGTATGACTGTTATTATTACACCTATTTAATTTCTTAAGGGGTTTTGTATTCCATATAGGTGGGTGCTGCCAGTGTTCATGAACAGTGCATATTACCTAATGACTCAATTCTCAGTGAGCTGAAAGCCTGTGATTTAGTATTTTCAAAGGAACCAACCTTAGGCCTAATGGCATAATGGAACAATATGAACTTGTATGGGCTTCATTGCAATCTCTAAACAGTTAAATCAAGCTTTTTAGCTTGAGAAGGTTGTTCTACTGAGAGTAAAAAAACCAAACAGATTAATGGTGTTTCAATGAATGGTGTTAAAATAGCAATAGAATAGACAATCATTGAATAACTAATTTCTAATATGTGCTGATTTTTTTCTGTACTTTAAAATGTAGAGCACCTCTTCTTGTTATTTGACCTAAAATTGTTTTGTTCATCTCTATTTTGCGTAGGTAGAAATTGGGAAAGAAAATAGGCTTTTGATGAATTTCAAAAATTTAAAATACATATCTTTTCAGATTTTACCTCAATTACATCCTAATTGCTCATTTTAGTGTTAATTCAAAGCTTATTTATTTCACTCTAAATAGTTTTAGTCTTCAGTGACTGTGGTTAGGAAAAAATAATTATAAAATCTGGTAAAATTTCTCTTATTAGTTTCTAAAAATGCAGTATCAACAGCTTAAAAACTGCTTCCATTTTTTTTTCATTATCTCTGGCCCAAAAGCTATTCCCTTCCCAGAGTAGTATCAGCTGTCCCAATGTAAAGCGAAAGCTGAAAATTTTATCAGGCTTTAAAAAGAGATGTACACAAACCCTAGTCAGTAACCAGAGCAGTAATTTCTTTTGGATTACATTTTATCTTTTGGAGTGTGTTAACTCAGTACATAGGATTTGGAAGTTAACACCAGTGATTAACATCTGTGCTGGTTTTATTCTTCCAATCTTAGTGGCCTTTGGAAAGGAATAGAAAGTTGAATTATTTCTGGTAAAAGTGGGAATAAAATAGTTTTTAAGTCCTAAGGTTCTCGTTCTTTTTCTGTTCACATTATGCACTTCTGTTCACATTATGCACCTGGGTTTGACTTTGGGGTTTTTCTGGGCTTTGCTCATTTGTTTATTTGTGTTTTTTCCTAAAAATCATTAAATACTAGCAAAACATAAAGGGTAGGTCAAGTTTCAGTGATTTCTTAAATTTATCAGTAATGCATCTTTCGTTACTTTAGTTACTATTTGGTTTTTTATTGTCTGTAATTAGTTATAATTTTGTTTATTTTTAAAATTTATAGAGACTATTCACCTGGAAATGGTATACTGTTTAAATTGCTTTTCCGCACTTGCTTTTCCACAGTTGATTCTTTTTAGTTTGTCATGGATAAGCTGTAGTAGATATTGGTGAATGTACTCAATTTATGAAATCATAGTAAGGGCTTCTGATAAGTAACAGGCAAAAAATAACATTGAGAACAGAGAGTGTTAGTAAGAGACACTGTTTCATTTGTTGCTTGAAAATTATGATGTTGTTTCCTCTGTAGAGGAAGAAATTCCTCATAAATGGGTGGGTGGGACTAGCCTTAGTGTCCTTGTGAGATTTATAAATTGGAGAAAGAAGTCATTGTCCTTTTTAAATATTTGGAGAGGTGACCCTGGAATTTGCAATGTTTGTGAAGAAGTTGCTTAAGCATTGCTGTATGACTGATTAATCCTCCAATTAATAACATTCATACTGAAATGGCTTCTTAGGAATGGCACCAAATGACCTTGACATATTTATGCATAAAACAACTTACTATATATAGCAATGATATTAAGCAGTTTTTGCAATTTACAATTAAATAGCTTAAAGAGACTTGTACCCTTATTGGCTGTTTAAGCATCAAAGATATTCTACAGCATATTTTCCTACTTTCAGCAGTTATCCTTGAATTTACATGTAAGACATCTTGTAACACAGAGTAGGCTTTAATTAAAATATTCCTAGAATTCTCTGGGCTAGACTTAAATAAAAATTTACCACTGGGGGAAAAAAAGACATTCTTAGTTATGTTTATGATATTAAAAAATCATGTGTTATATACTGATTTCTGGAACTGTCACTGAGAAAAAGGTTTCTTTTGAAAGCTTTCTATGAATAGGTACAGAAAGTGTATGGAAAGGGGTTTTTTTAGTGTAAAAAAACCATTTTTTTTTTCATGGGATAAAACCACAATAAAATTATAACTCCTTTAAAGTGTACTTTGAAATTTGGTAAGAGAACAGACAAGCTTTTAAAATGTGATACTGCAAAGCATTCATTATAAGGACAGTTTAGTTGTCCTGTTTCTGTTGATGCTGATGCATCCTACTATGAGACAAAATTCAAAATGTAGGTATTAGCAGCAGAGTCTGGAACTAAGCAAGTGGAAAACATTTAGAGAATAAAAAACCTTATGAAGCAGCACTTAGTGGAGGGATAAATTGACAGTACTTTTCTTTTTTAGTACTTGAATTTCATTAGAAAGTGCAGATATAGGGTAGCTAAGTATTTCATAAATGGTAACATGTCAACCTGAAAGCTTTTTTTTTTTCCCTCTGGAGTGGGGATTTCAGTTGCTCACAGTATTGCTTCCACTTGCTTGACTATGAAATACTGCAATTCCTCAAAATCAGATCCACAGTTCAGCCTGACCCCTGGAAAGAGGGCTACACTGGCTATTAAATTAGACATCAACTCAGGTAGCTTATCCACATGGCTACAGGTTCTGCTTAGTTACCCTCAGAGGATTCAGTTAATGAGCTCAGTTTGAAATCATAGCATTTTTTAGCAGGCTGAAGTGTTGGTTTACCTTTGAGTTTTATTTTGAATGAAGCCTTAATGGAGATGAAGGAGGGAGAAATGAAGTTTTCCTTCTGTTACTGATTATCTTTTTGGAGACCCCTAAGATTCTGAGAAATGTCCAACTTCAGCCATCCATCCCTGCAGTGTCTGAAACTAGTTGCTTACAGTCATCCTCCATTCAGATCATATTACACTCTGTGTTCCATCCCTGTTCAGAGTTACTCCTATACCTCAAGGATTTTTTAAAATACACCTGAAAACTACAAAGTACCCATTCCACTATTAAGTGAACTTTCAGGGAGTGACCAGATTTCTTTCAGTTAGGTGATTAGGAAATCAACAGAAGTAGATTTTGTTTGTTTGCCTAGTTGCTTACTTATAGGAGCTTAAGACTGTTCAGAAAAGCTGCAATTCCAGCCTTGGCACATATCAACCTTTTAATTATTCTTTTCTTAAGTAATTTCTTTCTTAATCCCCTTTTGCTGTTCCATATTCTTCCTGTGTCCTTTCACAGTGGTAGAAACCTTACAATATTTTAAACTGCCTTGTCTGTTTTTCACCTTCAACTTTCATTGGATCTTAATGCAGAGTTTGGCTTGGTTTCATAAAGTGAAAAATAATGCATGGATCATTAACATAGACTTTCCTTCCCTCCCCATTTTGGGAATCGTCCATTGTTTGTTTGTTTATTTTTTAATTAAATGAGCTGCTCATTCATTCATAGTAAACTTCGAAGGGCAAGTAGACAGGATGAAAGAGTTGACTAACACTGCTGATAAAATATGAAAGAATAAATGCAAATTACAGATGATCCTTTAAAAAAAATCAAGCCCAACTGACTGGCTACTAAAAGCAAGTAAATCTTTCCTTCCCTGTGAAGTCTCAAAATACAAGATAGTAGAATAAATGTATGGTATTGGTTAATACACAACTGACTGAGAGATTTAAAAAGACCTAAGTTGAAGTCTGGGTGTCTTTGTCTGACTTCAAAAGCACAATTCTCTTTGTAAAGAAAAATATGTACTTGCTTATTAAAATGCTCCTAGAATTAAGTAACGTTTGCACATTATTTTCACAATACGAAACACTATTTTAGGCTCAAATATTATCGGTATGTTATATTACCTTGTGATTCTTACTGTTTTCCATACTTTCACACTTCTGAGAATACAAAAATACAATTTCTGTCACATACTGGAATTTCAGTCTGTATATCTGCTGCCAGTGTTGCAAGAGGCAAGAAAGTATTATTTTTAGTACATGTTGGCATTCTCACAGGAAGAAACATAGTTAATATTCACTTGGAAAAACAGGTGGGATCTTCAGTTATTTTGCTAGTATTCAAATGTCTGCTTATTTTATAATTCTAATGTCTGACTGTGGCAAATGTGTCACTTTGCCTGTAGGTTTTTCCGTGTTAACAGAGGAGGAGGCATGCAAAGCACACACCTGCTCAGTGGCTGCCAGTCTCAGGAGAGTTTACAATCATGCATTCACACAGAGCTCTTACTGTTGAGCCCCACGTACAACCCATGCACAAGCAGAGAGTGCAAATAGAGGGAATAAAGCAAAAAAATTTGTTTATTGTTTTGGTAGCTTTTATGTTTCTTCTTTTCCAAATTCTTCAGTAAGTCAAATATCTTCTGGGATTAAGTCCCAGGTTTGGTATAAATCTTTAGCATGTGGTAAGAAATTGGAACAATCCTAATGATTTATATATTGGATTGAATATCCAGATCTTCATGTGCCAGTTACCCATCTTCTGTGAGTGTCTGCTTTGGATTATATGCAGGCTTTTTTAACCCAGGTTGTTAGGAGCTACTGTGCACCAATGTAACAAGTTTCTTCCCAAGGAACTGCTGATTGTTAAACCAGGAAGACACGTTGCCAGTTTCATCTTGGATTACAACTGCTGATGCTTCAGAGGTTGTTTGTCCGCATAATTTGTGTTTTCACTTCTGTTTGGTTACTGACGTGATTTTTGCTCACAGAACAAGAATCACACAGTATCTAATCCATAAATAAGCAGTTCATATCCTCCCCTCTTACACTGGGAGGAAAATTCTGGTACAGGTAGGTTTCCTCTTAAATACCCACCCTTTTCACTTGTTTTTGAATGGAGATGGACGTGATTGTGGGCCCAGTTTTATCCCCTTCATTTCCCTGAGGACTAGTTTATTGAGGACTTCTAAGACCAGCAGAGTGACTCTGGGACTGATGAGTTGGCTCCCTGGTACATGATTATGGTGATCAGGTTCAATGTTGTGATTTTTCTCCCAATTCAGTTTTCTGTTCTTGGGGTGAATGTAGGTGTTGCTTTGTTTTGTTTCTTTTTATCCTCAAAAAGGATTTTTCAATACATAATCGTGTATTTTCTCCTTCCAAAGCCTCGAAGGGCAATTTAGGTTCTTGTAGCCCCTGTGATTTTAGCAGTAACTGAGAGGCATGGTGGTTAACTGGAAATGATTGAAGGTGATTTCCTTCAGTGTGGCATGTTGCTTTGCCATACACTGGTAGGAAAGGCAAGGTTTCATAGGAAATTCAGCAACATGGAGATAGGAAGGTGCAAACAGTTTAACTATAACATAGTTTTTACCAAATATTGCCCACTAGTTCTAAGGACAATTGTTTTGCCACTGAGATGCATGAGAATGCAATATATATGCAGAGTGGTGGGTGGGACAACTGGGACTGCAGAGAGCAGGGCTCCTCTTCTGTAAAACATTTTATTTATTAGTATGCAGATATTTTAATCTGAGGACATCCAGAGGTTGTTTTAGCCATGAAGAAACAAGGAAAAAAGAAAAGGTTTCTCTGTGTTTGGAGTTTGATTTTTCTGTTGTGTTTGGCCCTTGTTCTGAAAAATATAAAATGCTTGGCATATTTTTATTTGCCATTAAAACAGCATGTATATAAGGTCAAGTATGCAATTAGGTCTCCTTTAATAAATGTGCCCTTTGTGAACACATCCTTTTACTCTCTGAAATCTAATATAAGCATGTATTTTCCTAAAAATTGCGATAAGCGCCCTTTAACAGTTCAATAGAAATGAAGCTGCCTCTTCCACTGTATTCAAATCCAGTTAAACACAATGTATTCAGTCAGAGAATGGCTGGCCATGTAGCTGTTTAGACCCTCAAAAGCATAACCTGTTACTAGAGATTCTGTGTTGTTCATGTACTTTCTGCAAGATAAATGTACAAAGGACATAATGAGCTGAATCTCCTGCCTTCAGAAAGGCCAGGAGTCAGGTTCCCAGTTGGAGTGAAAGACTGGGAACTACGCTCATTTGTGCAAGCAGCATTGCTGGCTCAGGCTGTGTTACAGCTCTTCTCTGTCTCTAACCTCCTTGTAATGCAGCTTTTACTGTGGTTTCCAGGTCTTGAAGTCAAAATCCAGCTTAATTTTATATCATTCTGTCTCAAATATTGTTAAACTTTCTCTCTCAAATATTGTTAAACTTTCTTCTATGATTGTGACCTCCTTGATCTTTCACGTGTCATTTTCTTTGAGGGTTGTGGTTTGTGACTCAGGTTCTGCTATTTTGCTCCAACTTGCAGCTGAATGAGACACCATATAATGACACCAGTATTAGCATTCACCGTGTGCTCTGTGAAGTCCCTGACACCTGATACATGTTGTATGCAAGCAACACTTGGTGTTCCTGTGGTTTACTCCCTGCTAAAGACCAACTACTCCTTTTTTCCGCTCTGATTTCATGTTTTATCTAATACCTGTATGCTTTAGCCTCAGCATTTGCAGTTTGTTATTTATTAGGAATGTTGCATGCATCATTTAAAAGTGACATGCTCCAAGGTGCTATATGTGAAACTGTTTCTTTGGTTACGTGTTCTGAAGCTAATTTCTCTTGGATCTTTTCAGTTGTATCCTTGGAACATCTATGGAATAGCCTTACTAAAAACTAGTGAAGTACTCTTTTCTTAAGAAATGATGAGCAAAAAGCAAGCTGGAAAAAATGTACAATGGTTCTTTTGAAATCAGGGTTAAAGTCCACCCTTTTACTGCCTGTGATATAAAACAGAAATACGTGTTGTTGAAACACAGTATTCTGGTTTGTGTATTTCTTTAGCTGCTGTCAGAGGAGAAAAGGGGGAAAAACAATCCAAACCCTTGTGATTTTTGTGGTACAGTAAATACAAAAGTGTTGATTCTAAAATGGTGTAAGCATCCCCATATTCCATAAATGCAGGCTACATATAAAAGAATAATGAGGTTCAAATTTTCACATCCAACTTGTAGGCATTTCTTTTAGAAGTTTTGGCTTTTATTTTGTTGAGTTTAGGTGGGTAGTAAAGAAAGTGAAACGTGAATGTGCATTTCTCGGGTCACTGGCAGCGATGTGAATTGGTCTTAAATAGAATATGTACATACATATAAGTTCAACTGCTTTTAATGCTGATATTAAAGGTTGATATCTAGGTTAGGCACTAGGTAGAACACTGCCGTGAAATAAACTGCAAAAGAGGCAAGTGCACCTTAGTTGTTAAATCGAAAGAAGGAAGTCTTTGAACAAAAGCATGTAAGGTGGGTGTAGTTAATCTTGTTCATGAGCAGTAATTATAGGTAATTAGTCCCTTGAATATTTAGTATTGAGGTAGTTAACGAAAAGGTCCTGGTGTTTTGCAATGCATGTAAAGAATCTGAAACAAATCTGGTATATACTAATAGACTCTGCCTCTGAATGTAGTGAAAAGGTCGTGTTGTGATTGCTAATCTAAACAGCATTTCTTGCAGGCAAAGGATCTAGACTCTGACTTGGTTCTTTTGAAGAAATTAATCTTCTGAGCTGATGCCACATGACTGAAGATAGTAAAGCACTAGATCTTAAAGATAGATAAGACCATGCCGTGCTCTTGCATGAGGTTATGATTCCCTAGCTGCACTCAATTCATTATAGCCTGGAGAAAGGGAAAGCAGTGTGACAGAGCATGGCATCTTTCTAAACAACTACATCAGTAGAAACCCCCTGCAGAATTTTAAGTCATTCATCATCTTCCCACCCTCATCCCTCCTTGCTGTGCTGATAAAATACTTTGCATCCATTATTAAAACACATCTTTCTGTATTAGAATGGCCCTGCGGCCAAAGCTGTTCTCTGCTTTGTTATGTGAGGCCAGAAACTATACAAACTTCCAATTTAATGTGTTTTCTGACAGTCTGACGTTGTCAGACTGCTCGTGGCAACTAACTTTCTTTTTTCCATTGTTCTCATGAATCAAAAATGTACAAGTTGAAATGAGGTGACATATTTGTGTTTGGTTTGCATAAAATTTAATGGGAAGACTTAACAACAAACTTTTTTGAAAGGAAACACAAACCTGTAGTAATGGGTGCCCAAAGCAAAACACCCAGTGTTAGTTCCAACTCAGTGTGAGTTACAGACTTGGTAAAAATTCCCTGCCATGCTGTATCTCATATACAACAGCTCACTAAAGATATCTTACCTTAGCTCAGTTTGTCTTAAGACTGGGTGCTATTTAAAGTGAGTATGATGCCCAAGATTTATTTAGGTTTTGCGTGAATCTAAACAGAGTGGGCTGTAATGTGGGACCATCTGTTTAAAGGAGAGGAAAAATTACATTAGAGATGTCATATGTTTTTTTAAGTCTTATTGGAGTCTTGTGATGATATGAAAGAACATAGTAGATTAGTATATTAAGGAACAAATTGAAAGGGAGGCAGTATGAACGAGGTCTTCAAGAACTAACCCAGTATTGTCTCATATAAAAGACTTGTTTACAGCTGGTTTTCTTGTATCTGAAACAACAAAGACAAGACAAAAAGATAAATCTAAATATTGCCGAATTCTTCCCTGGAATGATATTTGCCTGTAACAACAGGTGTTGTTGTGTCCCATTGCAGTGGTAACCTTAGAGAGTTTACAGGTGTTGCAGGAAGGGCTTTGGGTTCTGCTTTGGTATTTTTCACATGCCCTAGCTCTCAATATCTTCCTTTTGCAGGAATAGTTAAAGGCTACAAGCTACAATGTGCACAGTCACCCTGGACTTCCTATAAACCTGATGCTGATAGTATTGCTTGCACTGATGTCATGAGTGTGTTTTGCTGTTGTAGGGTGACTCTGTCAGGAAATACTCTCATTGCTGGAAGACCTGAGAATTAACTTGTTAAAAACCTTTGTATATACCTGTTTACTAATGTTCCCTTTTATACTTGGAAGGAGCATGAGAGGTTTAGGAGTATAGATGCTTTTCAAAGGAGGTCCTGGGGGGGCAGGGAGGAGGAAGTTATTTGGTTGAAGTGTTGCAAGATAAATAGCAGTGCCTTTTGGGTGTTTGATTACAAAAGGATTAAAAACAGCTTGCTATTTCATTCAAAGAAAAGAACCCATGAAAAACAACAAGCCTACCTACTAGTAAATTCTCAATGTTCTTTCAATAACGAATTTCCAAATATTTTGTTGCTATACTGTCTCAAGGGTCTATCCTGCTGTCATAAGTGTGTATGGGATTCATAGAGCTAATTCCCATAAGGGGAATTTTGCATGTAGATCTCTGACAAGAAGATTTTATATATATTTGAATGAGCTGTTTCATTTTATCTTACCAGCAATCTACAGACTTGAATTTTCCTTAGTATTCTCTGACAGACCATGACAAAACACTTACTAGTGACACAATGGCTCCTTCACAGCTGTTATAGTCTATTGTGCTGCATGGCGTAATTGGGGAATGTTTTAATCCGTTGATGCTCCACTCAGAGTAACATGGATTATTGACATGCTACACTTGCTACAAGATGAATGTTCAGCGAACTGCAACTCTGTATTGCACATATGCCATATAAAATTTATTATATCAGATACTGATATAAAGTAGACAAAGATCTTAATGAGAATTGCCCAGCAGGTGCTCTTACACACCAGTAATATCCAAGTGTCATCCTGTAAAGCTCTGTATTTCATCATAGGGGTCTGCCAAAAAGACATGCTCCCCAGAATTTGCAGCACTTTGCTGAAGCAAATGTCGATTTTACTTGAATGCTGAAGAGCCTTGAATGTGTTATGCTGTGGAAATATGCATTTCCCCTTGGAGATGATTTCGTCCCTGTCTGATCCAAAGTCAGACATCTGTGTTTTTGTGAATTGGAAGTCATCTTCAGTGCGTTATAGTTATCTTTGCATATGAAGGCATATAAAGATTAATTTAGCCAAAAAACGAACAGGGGCTCATCCTGGAGATCTACCATTCATTCAGGGAAATAGCACATTCCACCACCCATAAAATTGACTCTAGATACAGAACAAGATTGAACTAGTGAAAACCACTGCTACTTTTAGTTTATAATTACTAGCGTTCAACTTTTCATATTTAAATATAAATTTAAATAACGTATTTTTATATAGAAAGGAAATAATTAAGAATGCTATGATAAAAAAGTGATGTTGAGGAGCCCAGAGCATCAAGTAACAATAGTAAATAAGGGATCCTGATACTTGAGGAAATTTGAGATTATGGGACAAGAAGAGGAGAAACCCACACAGAGCTCTGGGACACTGTTTTTTTCCTGGCCTATGCTGCACAAAACTGATAAGTTGTGGGAGAAATATTAAAGAAGGACCTGGACCACTTAACATATGTTTAACATTTTAGAGTGTCTTAGCAATGGGAGAGGGTTCCAAAAGTCTTTGGAAAAGATGTAGGCAGTTAGACTCTTGGAGAGCTTTCTGGGAGGGTAGAATTAAGACATGGAAGCACCATCTAACTGGTAGTATCAACAACTTCCAGCATCAAATGTCTTTGGTAAATGATTAAACAGCACAGTGAAGAAGCAAGAGTATCTTGCTGGTATGTATTTTCAGATTTGAATAATTCAATAATCTTGACATGAAAAATAAAAATACACAGTTTGTATGTCTCATGCAGGTTTGAAAACTCTGTGATATGGTTTGAAGCTGGCTCCCTGCCAAGTCTCCAAACCTTACCACCAGAGTTCCCCCCCCCCCAAACCTCAGGGAGAAGAGGGAGAAAAAAACGAAAGAAAACCCGAAACGAGAGAGAGACAACCAAAGTGAGATATATAAATATATTTACACTTATATACAATTAAAAATAAGGGAAAGGGAAGGGGGAAGGGAAAAGGAACAAAACCAAAATATTATATATATAAATATCCCAATTAGCAGCCCAATATCTATCCACTAAAAGAGTTAGCAAAGAAATAGCTCACTACTCTCCTGGGACAACCGAGGGTCGCTCCGGAACGATCGCCGGCAACCTCTGTCTCCCAAGGTCGGCAAGGCCTAACCAGGCCTCGCTCCCCAACACGGCAGACTCAACAGCACTGCACCTCCAAGCCGCTGGAAGGAAAGAGAACGAAGGCCTCTCCTCCTTTCTTCTTATAGCCCAGCTTACGTAAAAATCGTAGGGAATACTGGGTAAATCTGGACCCTTCCTTGGTTACAAACTAGTCACCAAGGAAGGCCTAGCCCAAACCACCACATTCTGATATGCGGCAGCTTTCCAAAGAAGCATCTTAGAAATTGAGAAGCTTATTCAAAGCTTAGGCCTCCAGTTGAATTTGCAGTAGGCAGGAATTTTACAGGGACAGTTTGTTTTGCAAAGTATCCTGCTGCTGTTTTTTTTACAGTGATGGCAATAACCAAGACTAGATTTCCCTCTGTGCCGTCCCCACACCCCCTGCCCCCATATTTGAACTTCAGAGGGAAACAGAATATGCCAAGGAGTACAGAATTATGTATTCTCTTAGGGTAATAGGACTTACATGCATAGTAAAAAATAATATACACATGGTACATGTAAACAAATATTGTTATATGCGAGCCTACAGCATCAGGGCATTTTCCCAGAATCCAGAAGTGAATTGTCACAAGCACTCAAAAGTGGCTTGTGTTCAGAGGCAACTTTGTATAGTGAGATATATGTACTTCATGTTGAACAGTATGTTTAGAATCATAAAATCATTTAGGTAGGAAAAGACCGTTAATTTCTCGTCCAACCGTAGATATATTGAATACATAAAATAGAGAAATAGAGATAGTGTCCAGCTCCATGGAGTTCAGTATGGGCATTTCCCATCTCTGAAATCCTTTCTCTGTCACACTTAGACAACTACCAGCACAGGTCTTTGCTAAGACTTTCCCTTCTCCCTGCCCACGGCTGTGCCCTTCTGAAAATGCAACCTTTTGCTCTTCACTAAGCACACATGAGCCCGGAGGTTAGTAATACATTCATCAGCCTGTTCTCCCCTGAAGGATCGCAGCTAGCCTGAATCAGCACAAATATTTGCTAAGTTAATTAAACTTTTTCTTTAATCTCAGAGTAATTTGAAGTAAGGTTTGGGTTTCTTCTTGTAATATTTAAATGTGTGTAGGGGTTCTTGCTTTTCTTGCTTCTTTCTTACAGTTCCTAGTTTTGTCGTTGTGAAGTCATCTGGTAAAAATTGACTCTTCATTCAATTATTCACTTATATGATCCTCTTACAGATTTATGTATGGACTGTGCTATATTTCTGGAATAACTAAGTAACTTTGTCTATCTGAGCCAATGTAGGTTGAATCCCATGGAGCTACTCTGTAGTAGACAAATAGTTATTGGAAATTGGGCATAAGTCTTTCACAGTTCCAGTTTAATTTTGGTAGCATCTTCACCAACCTGATCAATAACTAAGTCTGTGATTTCTCTAGTGCTTCCTGACCTCTTTATGAAGTTACAATGTTCTCAAAATCACAAAGGAACATACTTTGTCAACTTATGTCACTCCCAGTGTAGCAGGTTAGGAAACTGAGATCTCTGTCAAAATGATTTTCACATCATCATCCAAAGATTACCTCCTTAAAGTTTTCTTGGAGTTTACATTTTCCAGTACTTTTATATCTGTGTGATTGAAAGTGGAACATGTTTTTTCCTTGTCTCCTTGGGGACCTTGAAATTGAGATGCTGTATATTTTAATCTGTAACATAAGCAAAATTTTTAAAAAATATAGTCTGTCCCTTCTCTGCTTATGGCTCATAAGCCTACTCTAGGAATCAGTTCTGTAATAGGCTGACAAATGGAAGACTTGAGGGATTTTTTTTCTACCTTTTAGGCTTTTTTAGTATTATAGGATTGTTATCAAGTTTATTTACTGGGGTAGGTTAATTCAGATATAAGCAGAATTTTAGGAATAACTAAATGTCTGAGATAATGATAATGTTACCAAAAAATGTTACCAGCTCCATCTCTCCTACAGCTCAGTGTTTTTCCATCTCCGTTACACATTCTCCAACCTCACCCAACTTCTTTGTGGGAGGAAAAGAAGCGTGTCTGGGTGTAAAGTTCTGTCTTGCTCACAGCTATGTTAGTTTACAGTCCAGTTTTCCATAGACAAGACTTAACACTGAAGACTTTTTTTCTCTCTTTAATCAATGTCCTAAATTGCTCCAAGGTATAAGTCCAAAGATAATTGTCCTGCAAGTGTTCCTGAGCAGATCAGATCAGAAAATTATCTTTGTATGTGATCAAAGTTTTGGATCAAGTTGTTTGTCAATTGGATCTTATTTAAAGGTATAGGGATATTTCAAATGAAGTATCGCATGCCTCTTTAATCATGTGTACTATTGTCATGGTTTGAGAGCTCCAAAAAATCTAATTCCCTAGTCTAAGCTCCCTACCACATCTCAACCTAATGTGGGATGATTTTTTTCCAGACAAAACACAAGACTCAGAATGGGAGAAAGAGAATATATATTACAATGACTGTACACATAAATATTATAATACATTATACACACGATCTCAACTATCTCTACCATGACATAAGTATTTACAATGGATCAGATCTCTTCTGCCAGGGGCTGGGGGGCCCCAGAGGCTCTAAGGGGCTTCGAACCTCTTCCTAGTGGTGTCAGAACATGGCTACCACTTCTACAACTAAACTACAACTAAGCTTCTCTTCTGTTCGCTTGTGGTATGTTACATTTCACAGAAGCGTTCATTGATAAAACTTCCAAACTTCCAGGGTCACTACCCACTGGGGTTTTACCATTTTATAACTGCAGGGGGAAAAACTGTTTCCCCCCATCACAACTATCTTCCCCCACTTCCACCCCTCATTCTCTCCTTTGAGGTGAATTTCTTGCCTGGAGGGTTAATTAATTTGAATAGTAAGTTGATGACACTTTGCAAGACAGAAGACCCTCCATGAGACAAACAGTAGTCTTTCTGGAGCTATGGCAGTACTCCAATTTGGTTTTATATTCGTGCAAAATTACATGATTGCTTCAATGTAACTGTGTAAAAACCCCACTAATTTTGTTTAAATAGCTCTTTCCAAAGAGTTCATTAAATGAATGGTAAGTACTTATATTCTTTTTCCTAGTTGGTATTTTTCTTTAAAAAAATGTCTGCTTAGTATCATTACATTGTCATTACTGTTAAGATTTCTTTACTGACCTTCTTTTGAGAGGAAAGTGCAACAGCCTTTTTGTAATGAAACTGGACGCAAAAGTTTACTCATAGCAAACAGAAGTTGTTCTCTCCTAAACAATACTAAGACTTGAATTTTTTGGCAAATTTACCCATTCATTTCCTCTGTCACTTTGAACCTTAATGAGGATAAGAGGTACAGACTCTAGTTCAAGAGTTTCTTCTCTTGTGATGTTTAATTTCTAAAATACTGCCAAGATAGAAAGTACTGTTAAGAGACAATCTGAGTTAATATTAGCATAATAACCATCTGTAAGGTTAAGGAAGGCTTGGAATTTATGACTTAGTACTGAATATGTTGGATTATTTTTTAGCAGAAATAGCAATGATAAACAATATGCTGCATAGTCCAACATGTGATATATATATATATATATAAATAAATATTTTTCTTAACAAATGATTGGTGCTATATGTTTCCCTTTACCAGTATATTCAGACCAATGAATATTTATTTTCTCACTTAAGAGAATGCATCTAGAAATTTTAGACATTTGTAGTCATAACCAAGAGAAAAAGATTGATAGCCATACTGGAAACTGTAATTTTAACTTCTCATTTTAGAGGTAGAAACACTCGATGTGGGCAATTTTAAAAGTACTCAGAGGGATGTCATATCTTAACATTTAACAGAATTTGTGGATGATCTGTATCTCCCAGTTCCCTTTTGAAAATACATCTCCTCGTGCTGTACAAGTAGAAATACAGTGGCCTGTATAAGTGAAAAAAAGATTGATTTCCAGTCTGTACTTATTACAGTATATTATCTGTATGAAAATAACCAGAACACGTCTCTGTCTTGGTCTACAGTATGCTCATCTTGCAACACAAATTAATGTTGTACTTGGATAATGAGAGAGCAGGGAATTGGATTCCATTACAACCTTTGGCAGATCAGCTCACCAGGAGTAGTGTGCTTGTGATCACCTTCTCTTTCTGGCAACCTGTGCCAGATACTATCTGAGGAACTTCTTTTTAAAAGTCTATTATGTTTGTAAGATTCCTGTCAAATTGTTATTGAAAACTAAAAATTTACTTTTGCAAAAAGGGTCAAAATTCTTTTTTTTATTATATTACCACATCACTTAAGATAACTTTATGTTAGAAATAGAGTGAAAGTCATTTTGTTTCATAAAAATTAATGATTAGTTGTGATTTTTATCCTATCAAAACCTATTATGCAGATTGAAAAAGTAGATTTGAATCAACTGTTAGAGGTGTTAGATGTGTCGACTGTGAAAATATGTGGAAATCCATTGAAATTAGCAGTTTTGCTCCAATTAAGTATAAATTATGTAAATATTCATGTTGCTACTTATAAGGGAAAGTAATATTTTCAGGGAAGATTTTCGTAGGTAGTGTTTTGTGTTAATCATTGTTGTAACTTCTGCTATTAACAGGTTTTCCAATATGGTAACATGGAAACCTGAGTTCTTAATTTTGTTTTCCTTTAAATTTCCATAAGTTCTTACTTAATGGCAGGTCTTGATTTGAAAAGGAAAATGATTAAAAATAATCTACAGAGTTTGGTAACTTATTACTGTGTTCAGAGTCAAGTCATTCTTCAAGCTGCAACTTGTGACTCAGAAGTATCTTCTGAGTATGCAAATGGTTTAGGATAATTGATACAGTTTTTGGACTTATGCTGTTCTTAAAACAGGTTATTTGATACTAGCTTTGGGTTTTATGAAATGCCGAGATACACATGTGCTCCTTTTTCTCATACGCAGGAGAATAAATGACTTGCTTGCAATTTACCTTTTAATTGCCAAATTGTGAATAACAGCTGTTTTGTTTGTGAGGGTATTTTTTGTTCCTTGTTTTGTTTGGGTTTTTTTAATTGCCTTGTTTAGTCCTGGATGTACCTGAAACTTCTTTTTCCAGTCTGTGTGGGTTTACAGGATTGACCTCTACCTGTAGACTTTCCTCTCAATTCCTTGTGGTCCTGGTAGTCAATGGACTAGATTCCTAAAGTGAAAATTAATTCAATCTTTCACACTTTATAAAAGCAGCTGAGTTGTGTACAATCCTCTTAGTAGTTTCATGTATTTTGTTAGCCAAAGGAAATTTCTAGTACAAAAAGTGCAGCTATCAACATTTGTCTTCCCCTGAACTTGAAGTCACTTACTGTGTTATACTTTCCAGTTGGAGCGTTTTAGGCAGGGTAAAGATACTATTGGTATTCCATCTGCATGGATAGGTCTCTGTAAATAAACAGCGACAATACTAAAGGTGTCGGATCCCTAAGAAGTTCATGATCTTTCTGGATCAGCTAGCAAATAATGCTTGCTTACAACTATCACAAGCAGACTGTAAGTACATACAGAAGCCAACTATATCTTGGGTGCCTGAGACCTCTTTTTCCTTTCTGAAGCTGATTAAATAATGTAAATGCACACATACGTACATAATAAGCATATGCGTGGTCGGACTGCCAGAAACAAACACATTTATCCCCATTGCTGGGGACTTGTGTCATGCAAATGTGTTGCCTAAGTCTGATATGGAGGCAGCCCTGTGACAGATTTAACAAGATAAGATGACCTCCAAAAAAAGAGGTTTGCAAAACATTACAGATAATACTATGCAAATTGACAGGCAGCATAGACAAAAAGCTAAATAATTACTCCTTCTCCCTTTAAAACATTTTTCTCTTTTGGAGGTCAAGCCGGGTTAATTTATAGACTCTGAAATTGTCTGTTACACACACTGTGGTCGTTTTTTAGAAAATGAAGGGGAAAAAAACCAAACAGGCTGAATTAGGAAAAGTGATCAGTGCAGATTATGTTATCAGGTCTTCTCTGTGCCTCAGAGGTCAGGGAATTTCAGCTTACAATTGGACAAGCTCCAACAGAACCAGCATTCAGAGTTAATGTGACTCTGCTGGGTTAAAAAATTACTTAAAAGGACCAAAACATCCCCAACAAAGCATTGAAAAGTAATTGCTCCAGCAGTGATACACTCCTATGTTGAAGGATTTCTACTGGATAAAGTCAGTGACATCTAATTTATGGGTCATAGTTCCCATAGCCCTGTTTCATGATTGCTTTCCAGAAGCACAACTTTTCTCACCAGAGGACTTCATCCTATTGAGGTCTTTGTGGATTTGTGGCCATTGTGTTGAACTCGGATCAAATATAAAAAACTTTACTGAAAAGTCTAAACCTTTTCCTTGGTCCTACAGACAAGGAAGTGATTCATTTTGCATGTTTTCAGTAGTCCTGCCAGCTTCAAATAATTAGTTATATGTGAGTTTCAACATTTTTGACCATCCACCATAATCTTAAGAGGATCCATACTACCTCAACTACAGCTTGTGTAGATGGACTTGACTTGTTTGGTAATTGGCTATCCTTCAAAATCAATGTGAATTGTAAATCTACTGCAGAATGTGGAAAACTTAAGGGTTTTTTTGTTTGTTTTTTAAAGGACATGGGCATGGTTGTGTTGAGCAGTGGAGGAAATTGGGAGTCAGACACTGTTGAGTTTTCCATTTGGATGGGGATTTAGCTTTTGAATCCCATCTTCTGATCATCCCCATCCACCTCCTAGAGAAGTAAATTTGAATGAACTTGACTCGATTTCTTTCCAGTGACTTTCAGCTGGCAGATCTAGCCCTTTGATTACAGGGCACACAGTCCCCAGGCCCAGCACAGCTCCGAGTTAACCCCTGCCTGAAACATGGGAAGTGTAGACACTGTCAACTGGGTCACTTCTCAGGCTGGTGCTTTCTGACCTTACTGCTAGCTAATGTGGGCTATTCTCTAAGATACCTCAGGAGCTGGAAAGTGTACCATGAAGGAGGTGTGGTTAAGCCGCTCTTCTTAGCAAGGGCTTAATAGTATTATTGCATGCTCATCTGCAAGGCTTTCAGAGTCAGTCATGTGCACTACTGACCATTCTGTAAGCATGTCAGATCATGGCTTTCTAGTCCATGACTAAGCATGTAGGGCAGGTGAACACATATGTTTCTAATTGTCGAAGACCAGACTGAAAGATGGTCAATAACCACCTCAGATTTAAATTTAGTGGTGTTTTGGGACAAAATTCTGCTATGATGTTTTGAGAACTTCTTTTGAAGTCTCCTTTGAAAAGTGAGACACTGATGGCTCAGTCATTGGGGCAGTTTTGAGAAATGCTTACATGAAAGTGGAATGAGCAATAGAGATATTGATAAGTAAAAAGACACCTACCAGTGTATTTTATGCATTTATGCACAAATCTCCAAATTTGTGGAGAGCAAACATATTTGTAATATCATGTAGGTGAATGACTAGTTTACATTACTAAACCCCTTTAACCTCAGTGTAATGTCTCACACAACTCTGAAATCCATTTTTGCAGGATTTTTATTAAAGATTACAGCCTGGGATCAGAACTACTTTCTCAACTTCACCACGGCAATAGAAGTTGAAAAAAAAAAACCAAACAAAAAAATTCATAGTCCTTCTGTGAAAATGAAAAATTTTATCAATAGTCCTCTAAAGAAATAGTGTGAGTTGACAACATCACTATAGATCTGACTCTGGGTTCTGATTGTAGGGCAAAGTGAGGACCTCATATTACACAAGAGCTAGCTCTCATGGGTTTTCTCAGGCTAGTGAAGCTTGATAAATAACTTTTTTTAATTCATATCAAAGCTCAGATCCCAGACTCGCTATTTTGCTGTTATAAATCACAGCCAAGTTTTGGAATCACTAGCAAAGCATGATGAACAAGTAAAGGGTCAAAGGAAGGTAGCAGAGCTCTGGAGAATACTGGGATATCATTTCTGCAGGCAGACATCACACAAATACATTGCAGGAACATGTAACCCAAGCAGACAATGGGAGAAGGCAAAGGAGCAAGGGGAAGTGTGGTGTCTCACTCCATAAAAAAAGACAGTGTTAAAGTAAGATAGACATGCCTCAGCTTTTCCCTCAAAGGCTACAACCCTAGGCAGTTGGCTTTTTTGCTTAATTTCCTGTTGGGTTTTATTTGTATGTTTTTGTTGGTTTTTACTGCAAGATCTGAGCGGTAATGGATGGTAAAGAGCTGTATGTAATCAACTATGGAGGTGCTATTAAGTGTACTCCGACATTAGCCATTACATCATTTGGAAATCTAGGGATAAAAACTGTCTACAAGTCATTTCAGGAGTTTCAACATTAATAGTAACAGTTAGAAATTTAATCATTTAGTTAGTTGAGTCTCTTCTATATAGTACTTTGAACTTCTGCCTACTAAACACATTGATGAGGTGGTCTCAGCTCTGCCTTCAATTTTGCCTTTTCTATTCCTGTTGGCTCACCATGATTGTTTAGAGAACTTTGACTTCTGTCTAACTGATTATCTTGGTAGGGTAAAAAAATTAATCTTAGGCAACAAAGAAAAGCATTTCTGCTTGCAGGAGCATTATAAATGCTGAGATATTGTTTTTCAAAGGCAATGATGGATTATGGAACAATAGAAGAAAAACTGGAAAGATAAGAACAATCATAAGACCATCAGACTAAGATAACCATGAAAGCCTTTCAAAGTATTACTCTGTTATCTGTTCAAGGTGGTATATTGCTCTGTTGGTTTGTTGCCTTTTCAGTAGATTACAATTTTAATTTTTCTGTGTTGTGTTGTTCTTGTATTAGTGAAGAATTTGTCTTCTAAATGGGTTCCAGGCCACCACATCCAAGATATTTGTATTGTTGCTTATGTGAAAGTAAGAATAAACAAATCATATGTTAGAGAATATAAGCTGATTGATGCAAAAACCAATTTTAAAGAAAAGAACAACCAACCTTCCTCTCTGCACACCAGTGTGTGTATGGCTAAATGCATTATGGTTTTATATACTTTGTTATAAATCCTGAGCTATTGGTCACTGCCAGAGGCAACCTGTTGCGCTACTTCACTTCATTCAATAGATGATCTTTTGTCAGAAATCTTCTGTATCTGTGAGGTCAGTACAAGGCCAGGACCGCCTTCTGTTTCCAAATTTTTCATGTTTTGTAACAGAGTAACTCATTCATAAATGTGCATTTTGTTTCTGTTAAGGAAACTGATAATTTAGAAGTTGGTCTTTTTCTCACCTGTGCAAATGTAAGAAGAAAACATCATCTGATAAAATTAATTTAGGGTTAAAATTCAAATAATCTTCTGATGTCTGAAATTTCAGTGCTATCAGAAAAGAAAAATACTCTTCTGTTCATGAACATTAGCAAGCTTTGCAACTGTTTATTTCTTCCCATCCCCTTTTATTGCCTTGATTTGGTATCAATTTAGAGGAATTTCAATAAAAAGACTACCCAGGGGAAATTAGCCTGTAAAGTCCATTTGAACACTTTAGAGTTCAAATACCCTCTCTACTGAGCAAACAACAAGAAGAGTAATGAATATTAAATAAGTCTGTCCTCATTACAGCATAACACCTGAGAGTGTGTAGCTATACAAGACATCAGCTTTGTAGATATGTGGCTTTTTGTAACATGAAAGGATCAAGTCCCCCCAGAATGTCAATGATAATTACAATCTACTGTTTCTTCTAGATTTATTTTGATGTAAGCTAAATATTATGATTTATCTTTCACATACATTAGCTATCATTTCAAACAAAAGATCCTCCTCGGTCTTAGTTTTAAAAAGAAAATTTGCTGTTATCACACAATTCAGGTCCAGGTATTAACTATAGTCTCTAAGTAGTTGTAGTTTATAGTAATATGTTCTCCAGAATAGAATTAACCAAAATTATCTCAACTACTGTTATTTAGCCTAGTTGCATGTTAAGAATGCTGTAAATAAGAGCCAAAAACTTACTTAACTTGCACACAAGTACATCTTGCACAAAAAACCCTAGGTACTTCTTCACACAAGAAATATTTACATTGTGAATCTTCTTGTCAGATTATGTAGATTAGATGTATAAAGTTTATATAGGTTTAAAAAAGAATCCTAAGCCATTAGACAAATTCAAGGACAAAAAAACCCCCAAGGACCATCACCTAAGGGACTTGAACTCTGGTTTTAACCAACAGTAGTTGAAGGTTCGGCAGATACACTAGCAGTGTGTTTACATTCTAATTATTGTGTGTCCTGGGCTTTGTCTGGGTCTCATTTCTGAATGATAATGTGAGAGTACGTTTAAAGTCAGGCAAGGGGCATCTCATTTTATACCAAAAAATCAATTTACATAATCTGTTTCAGTATGATATCATGCATTGTCTAAAATACCAAACATTTGGATATGATTCCTGATAGCCTTCTATGCTTGTGAAATAATAAGATTCCATTTGTACTTTGAAGGAAAAAATATTTCAGATTCAATTGATAAATATAATGTAAATATTGATAAGTACCTCCTGTGATACTGTCATTTTATTTATTTATTTTTTAATAATATCCCCAAAGATTCTGTAGGTCATTCTCTTACTTCACAGGTAACACTGGGATTTCAAAATTTTTAAGTGTGTTTCATGTATTTTGTCAGACATCAAACTTGCTTCCTAGTGTTTTTAGGAATGTGGTGTTCAGTAGTAAAAGGTGAACAAAGCTCTTGAGCATAGCACCAGCATTTCTAAAGAATATTGCTGATAAATTAATTAAGAGCAGCATGGAGACATGAAACATCAACATAAATATTTGATAGCACACATAGTTGCATTTGATTAATTGTAACTGGGAAGCAGACCATTACAAGATATAGCTTTTCTGGCATTGGTTGTTTTGGTTTTTTGTTTTATTTTTTCCCTGTGAATCATGAGTAGTGTCACATAAAATTACACAATGAATGGTTTCTACATTTTTACAGACTTTAGGGTTCGTTGTGATTGACACACATTTAAGTGCATGCTGGCAATTATTTGTCAGAGTTGCTTTGAAAAGCAAGCCCTGCCTAATAGTATTCTCCACGTGCTAAAAACCATGTAAGGAAACATTTATCTCAGACCCAAAGTTTGTTATATTTTGTAAGTCAGTGGTGCACAAATGCAGGGGGGGAAAAATAAAACCAGAAAAAAGCCAAACTTCCCCAGGCTTTTGTAGTTTGATATAGTGAAGTTGAGGGCAGGTGTACAGTTCTGTTGTTAGCATATGGCCAACTAGACCATTTGACTTTATTGCACACTTTAAATAATCATGTTCATGAGTTAATTTCAAACAGATGTGTTTGTAGCATAAAGTGTATATGAGTTGGAAAATATGGCCATAAAAGTCTGAAACGCCCTTTTCCAAGACTGGAGTGAAATGGATTGTATTGGTAATTGTTGAAAGCAGGCTGTTCTTGACATAAATTTATTCAAATGTCTTGGAGAGTTTGAAGTCAGGAAACAATTTTGCATTTTTACTGGCTTCATTAAACATGATCTTCAACTGGGAATCATAAATATTTTCATACTCTCTTTGCAACATAGACTCTCTCTTTTTGGTGGTAAGTCCTTACAATTTTCAACAAGAAACTTGCCTTAACATTTATAAATATTTTTTTAGGAAATATTTGTAGTTTGGAATCCTATTAGACTGATTAATAGAGTTGTTAAAATTTTGGCACATTAAACCATGATCGATACCTCGGACATGATGTTTTGATTGTGATCTGGTTTGCTTTTCCTGTGGCTGTTTAAGTTCTCATCTTTGTTTCCTTGCATCTTCAGCAGTTGGTTGCCTGTGCAAAGCCCAGTCACTCACTCAGATGTTTGCACTCATCTGCTCCATGTCGCCATGCACAGAGGTGAAAGAAGTGTCATGAGTCACGTGTTTCCAGCCTATTAGATATAAAGCCATGTGTAGATTTCAAACATACGGGTCATATGAGGGTCCTAGATGTTTAAAAGGTCTCCTTTGCAGTGATCTTTGTCACTCTTTTTCCCTTTTTGCACTGCCTTTCTTCATTTTCTCTTCCTTCTCTTTCCTTTCTTGCTCCCATGTCACTTCTATATAGCTGTGTTTTCTAGTTGGAGTTGTACAGATAAGTCAGTATTTTGCATCTGCTTTTCTTCTTTTGACAAGCCCATCTCCTTCCAGTGACTGGAGCTTGCATTTTGTATAAAACTCTCCTCTTTGCCCAAACCTCACATGCTGCTGGGGAATCAGAGCAGATAGGTTGGCAGCTGATGATCACATCAGGTGCTGCTTCTTGTCCTCAATTTCCTCATAGTGAAGAACACCTCTCGTTGCACCAGAACTTAAACTGGCAGCACGCCAACAAAATCTCCAGCAAGCCTTTTCACTATGTGGTAATCTTCAACCAGCTGGGACTGGAGAGCCTGAGGAATTGAGTTATTCCCAGCATGATATTTCTAAAGAATATACTTTATACTGACTTATTATGATACAATTTCTAGCAGTGTTGCATTTTAAAATACCCATGTGATAGCTCTGGGGTCTGGCTGTGTGCCTCAGTCTGTAAGTGAAACTTCAATCCTCCTTCTCAGAGTTAGGTGATGAATCTTCCTGTTCTCTGATAAAAATTCAAATCTCTGTTTTAGTGAGAAACTAAGTACTTTGAATCTAATTCATGGCTTTCTCTCTGCGTACTCCATGAGCTTATTTTAAATAAAACACCCATCATTGTTAATAATAAGAGCTGGAAAAAATAATATGCCACATACGCTGGATATTGTGATTTATTCAAGAAGTCACATGCTGAATCCAAGTGAGTAATGCAGACAAGATGGGGGAATGTTACTGCTCCCTGATCTGTTCTGTTCACCTAACATTGGCAGTTCATATATCCTTGTGTAGGTCAGACCAGACTATTATAGTTGTAATAGAGCATCTAAATATAATATAAAAATATAATATAAATCAGAAAAGCCCAGAAATTTATTTTCATGACCACTGAAGCTGTGTCCTAGGTGTAACATGGACAGTGTATTAAAATCTGCTCACAACTGAGATGAGCAGAGATGACATGCAGCCTAGTTGTTCTCTAGGGAGACAGAGGTGAAACACCTTAGCTTGTTTTCTGTGCTCTTCTAAAATGAAATCTTAGATACCCTTAACATCTGTAGCTAAAAAGCATTTGTGGCTCGTTGCGGATATTGAAAACAATAGATACTGTATAGGCAACAATATGTTGTGGCATAATCTGGAAGTTGAAATTGGTTTTGAGAGAAAATTCAGCATTTTTTTTTCTGCCACCACTGAAAGACAAATGGCAACTGAAAATAATTTTGTCTTTCTTTTGACATCTTAGTAATAACAAGTTTTTTAATGCCTTAATAAGTTAGCCATACTATCAGGACTTCATCTTGTTTAGCCAGTGATTAGCTAATTGGAATGAAGGAAATAGTGCTGCAGCAATTTATAGGGCAAATACCGCTCTTCCTGTAACTGCAGTATATCTAGTCCACATAATGTCTAATTTATTTTTATTTGTTTGCAGAAGATCCCATAATCCAGCACAAAAAAAGAGATGAGACACCCTTTTGGACAATTAACAGTTTCCATGACTGATTTAACTACTTAAATGCCTCTGTTAAATAAGTGAATTTGATATTTCTGAAACAATATTATTAGTGTTGGACTGTGTTTTTCATTGGAAGAAGAAAGAAAGCAAGGGGTTTTCTGTTAGTAAAATTTGGGATTCTTGGTTTGTTTTTTTTCCCGTTCAACTGCTGACAACCTTCTCTGCATGATAACTAGCACAGTCTAAGTATTCAAAGCTCTATTTCTCAGGAATTTTCTATATCATAGACAGAGCTGTTGGGAGATAAATATATATATATCAACGATGATTTTCACTGATCATGACCAGCCTGATTTCTAGGATTAGGTTATTTTTAAGGTAGTTGCAACTGATTACTCATGATTTTGTATTTTTATATATATATAAACATGTAACAATGAATGCATCTGGGAAGCTTGCAAAGAAAACCCAAAACAAACCTCACCTTAACACTGTTTGTCACTAATTTTGGAGAGTAGAGGGTAAAGCTAAGGTTCCATGACTGCCTGTCTAAATTAATTTCTTTATTTTCAGAAGTCTGTCTTTATAGACAAATAATTTTACAAGATGGAATAATGACTGGAGAACCATTGCTTGCTTAATGAACTTTCATTTTTGTCACTATCTCATTTACTTATTTACCTTCTGGGTGAAAATTCCTTCATCTCATATAGGTTATGACATCATCTGGGTTACATTGTTCAAATATTTAGTCTAATCCTAACCTGAAAATTCTGCAGGCCCAATGCACATAATATTAGCCACCAGGGTTCAGAATTATGGGTATATTGCAAGGCAGTTTTTGTGCAACTTGTAGTACTACTGAGCAGCAGAAACTTCTACATCTAATGCAGTTTTCACCTAAAGCAACACCTTTGGCTTGATGCACCTTTACCCATCACGTTCAGAATAGAGTGGTAGAGGTTTGGAGTGTTACTCTGATAAAATATTTTTCCATCCTTGTAATCTGCTCTTGTTTCTTCTGCATCTTTCTGTTGCGCTTTTGCTCATCTCAAGGAAAAGGCCAAGCTCAAAACCTGACTCAAACAGGCTTCAAAGGGGGCTTCTAGCAAATTCTAACCATCCCATGACATCCCATTAGTGTTTCTGTGCATAGTCTTAATATTCAAAATGGCTCTGTGAAGAGGGAAGGATCACTCCTTTGCCAAGAGCGCTTGCCAGGAATTGATATTTCCTCAATAGGTTTGTGCACTATGTGTCTAGTGGGAGTGAAGAATCATGGTAGCATAATTAAGCCGCAGAAATTAACATCAGGAAGATTTAAAATCTGGGCCCAAAGAGACTTGAAAGTTAGAGAGAAAATAAATAGGCCTTATTTTCAGGTTCAAAAAGGCTAAAACTTGCAGTACTTTACAAGTGAGATTGCATTGTGTTTCTGCAACTGAATATAACTTCTATTAAAAAGAAAATTTGTAATGATTAGTCTGTTGTGGGCTGGATTCATTAAAGGGATTAGCTTGTCTTGGGCATATGTGTTTATGTAGCTATGTGTGTGATATGTGTATATAAATCTATTCCCACACAGAAGATTTTGTTAGCTTTAACTTGAGATTGCTTGACAACATAGCCCACCAACACAACCTGTAAGGAGAAGAGGGAGAAAAAAAAGCTCTTCTTTCCTGTATGCCTCACTCTGTGTTGTATTCATTAATTATGTCTTTTAATTAGTAATTACTCTCTCCATGCCTTATGCAGAAACTTTGCATCTCTTTTCATTCCAGTTTATAGGAAAGCAGTTCAGACTTTGACCTGGCTTCCTGAATATATGGTAATGATTTTTTTCTGGTGGTGGCTGAAGGTGTTATCAGTGTCATGATATGTTCTCCCACGTGTTATTTTTCATAGTTTGTAAAGTTACAGACTTTGTAACTTTGTATACTTTTATATGAGACAGGACTGCAAATGGAGTTTGTCAAAGAAAACCATCTGGAGTTGCGCTGTTTTGAAAATGTTGGTGTATCATGTTAGCCTCCTTTTGTTTTACATCAAATTCCTCTCTGCCTTTAATGGAGTCTGTATGTAATAATTATTTGTGATAATGGTGATATATGGATAGTGGGACAGCTGAACTTGGGGGGTAGTGCCAGTACTTTACCAGGGTAAGTGCTAAGGGCAGTTGTTAGTGTGGTAACACCTCAGGAGTCATTCAGTCCACATATAACTCCCCTTTAACGGTTCTCCCTTCCTATTTTTCCATTTCTACTTTGCTTTGCAGAAGGTATCCTCCTAACCTGTGTTTATGTTCTCATAAGCTTATCTTTGCCAGAAGAACATAGCTGTAGCCATCTATTGAAGGATTGTTCCCTGGTGGCTTATCTAATAAAATGCTTTTTCTGGAAATGTCACATCTGTGTGAGGGCCAAAGATCATTCGATGTCTCTGCCAGGCCCCCTCCATCATGCTACGCTTACTGTCACAAGGCATTTAGTTTCATAAGAAAGCCGCTGTGCCAAGTATTCCTAACAAAAATTGAGTACCAGTCAAAACTACTTTGACTGAAAAACACGCTATTTGGGCCAGGATCATAAAAAGCTTGCAAATATGCCTCAGAAGTCAGCAACTGCTATTGTTCCCATTCTGTCTGGAAAATGGGTGGGCTTTCCCTCAGGTTACCAGCGCTCTACTTCATGCTACTCTCGTGCATTTGCCAGGGGACCTTTGTAGTGGTTTCCTCTGAAACTGGAAATCAGCATAAGGACTTTGCTGTGGCCAAAGACTCCTTTCCTAAAACACAGGAAGGCCGTGAGGCTGCTACATCTGTAACACAGGGTTTTCTCTAATGAATGGAACAATTTCATTTAAGAACATTGGATTTTTATGGAATTAGAGAATATGGCGATGTTTGCATCTTGATTTATCATTTTATTTAAACCATGATGAGGGACTTTATTATATTGATTATATTGATCTAATCTAGTCACTTTGTTTATATAATCTGTGACACATGGAAATATGTGTTACCTGAAATGGGATAGGTAGGTATGTCACTTTTTGATCCTTTTTCTTACCTTCCTGCTTATATGCATACTACTTGTCAAGATGTAAGATAAATAATGTGTTCTTTAGTCTAACCATACATTAGCTCTACCTAATTTCTCTTGCTCTTTCCAGGTCTCAAATTCCTTTCTCCCCTTGATTAGTAACCATGGTGCTTGTAATGTGCTGCAATTATAGATTGGAATGTACCAGCATAGAGTAATTTATGCAAAAGTAATTACTTAAATGACTCTTCATTATATTGCAATCAAATCCTAGATGCTCTGGTATAGATGTTACATATCCGATCTCAGCATGGTACATAAAGTCTTTTGAGTCAAATTCTGAAATGATGTAAATCAGTGAAGTTCATCTGCACAGCTCCATTGCTTTGCAAAGGGCTGCATAGGCTAGTACAGCTATAAAAGAAAATAATTTGAACTTTAAAACTAACACAGAAAGGTACAATTGAGTGAGGCTAAAGTATTCTGAGAACAATAGTCTTGACAGTCTAACAATGACAGCGATCAAATGCTTTCTTCTCTGAAATTCCTTTGAGATAATTTTCTGCGTTTTTACTTTAGCTGCTGAGTTAGCTGCAAAGTGGGGAGTGAAGCTTATTTCCATTTAAGCTACACTGGATTTTTTTGTAGTTTGTGGGGAGAAGAGGGGTTGCTGACTGGGTGAAGACCTCAGCAGTGCGGTAGTCCCAGTGTATCTTTCAATCCTCTTTAAGATTTATAATAGCTAAGTTGCCTTTGATTGTTCTCTTGACAATTTTAGGCAAATCTGACAGTAGCTCATTTGGAGGACTGCATTGCAAGATGTGTAACTGAGGCTTCAAAATGTACTAATGAAATTAGCATGTCTGCATCATGTTGCAGGGTAGTGATGAGCATTTGTAGAGAGAGTTGCTTTAATTCAAAGTATTATAATTGATTGCACTGTGAGTAATGTGGAAACTCAACCTCATTTCCTCTGTAATTCAGGGTGAAATCAAAAAGCGCCTGAAACTTCTGACAAAGCACAGAAAGGTTATTATCCACCATGAAGTCTTTGTGCAAGCACTATTTCTGTATTTTAGGTGATGTAACTATGTTTATTGTGGTTTGAGTGAGTGCAAGGAAAAACCTTTTTACTGATTCAAGTTTTCATTATGTACAGACATTTGCATAGAGCACATTTAATTCAATCAAGTCTTACGGAAAGTAATTCCAGGAAAGTCTAAAAATCTCTCAGCTATGGTACTTAACGTGGTCAGCAGGAAATGCCAGTGAGAATCCATCCATCTTTCTGGTTCAACTGCTTTGTCATTAGACAAACAGCATGGCATCTGTGTTTCACAAAAGTATTTCTTCCAGCAAGAAGCTGTTTCCCGCTTTGCATGAAACAATTCAGTGCTAAATGCCTTTATTTCTTTGCAATTCCACCTTCTGCCCTCCTTTCTGTTTATTTTGAGACAATGGTGAACTGATCTCAGTTTATGTGTGAAGATACTACATTGAAACATTTTATTGTGCATACCCTTGCTAAGTTTGTTTGTGTTAACACTGATACTATTTCAATTTCATTATTTTATTTGTCAGCTAGTCTGTAGGAGATTACTGAAGCTTTATTTACATATGAACCTCACTTCTAAGTTAGAGCTGCATTTTACCGTATGTCTAAACATTACAATTAAATCAGGTGCTGCCTGAAATATACTTTTCATACAAGTTTACTTTCAATTCATACTTTGAGACTATCAAAATAGAGGTAAAAATGAGAGGTTTGAAGTGTCACTTGGCTTATTTCCATTACCCTTCTAGTTTCAGGACAGTTTTTTATATGTCATGGATCTTGTTTACATACAGAACAGCAGCTCACAGTTTCCCATTATTGAGTCTTAGAGGATTTTTTTTTGTTTGGTTTTTTTTTTTATATCACAGGACTGGTTTGGTCAACAAGCTTTTGATCTATACAAACACCTTAAATGCTAGAAAATGACCTAGTGACTTTCTGTTCGGCACAGCAAGGGCCTGTAGTCAAAACATGTTGTTGAGGTCTGAAACACTGGCATCTGTCCTGTGCCACTCACCTTGAACAAAACTTCGGCAGCAAGGCTAATGCTGACCAGTGAGACAGTACAGATGCACCAGGATATTGCTACAGTTGGGATACCAATCCCAGACTTCATATTACCTTGCAAAAGTATAGATTTATATGAACAGCAGACATTTGCTATTATTTTGTTATTATAAGTAGCTTTAGACTATCTAGTCTGTAGAGATAATTATTGAGGCTTGCCTCAGTTTGGAGGCAGAGGTCTGATAGGTTATCCACAACTGGTGAATGTAGTGATTATCATGAACTGTAAAAATGCAAGCGTTAAATCCTCAAGAAAGGAAAGGATGTCCGTCATGTATACGACTTATGAAAAGTGTTTCCCTTTTTTACAATACACAGTCTTACAATTTCAGACTCTACAGGCTTTTTAGATAATGGATCATCCATTTGTCACTGGTTCTGGGTGCATATAGCTCATTTTGCATTTGGAAAGAGTGCATAGCTGAGGCAAAGATGTCCATTTCTCTTGCAATTGGGTTTTTTTTTCAGTTTGGAGGATTTGTCTAGCTAGTAAATGAATGTATGATTACCCTATGTGAGACTACATAGTCATTTTTTTAGTCTGCCGAGAGAGCAATGAAAGAGCACAGATTCTGGTAGTCTCTAGCCTAAAGTACCTGGCCGGTCGGTGAATGCAGTTAAGGCCACACCTCTGGCTTTGCTGTTGTCTTTGTGCCAGCTAAATGAAAGATAATATGGGGGTGTCTTCCTGGGTAAAATCCTACCTTCTTGTAGTACCTCAATCAACTTAGATTGTGAGGGACTATAAGGCATTAAAATCCCACCCTACAACAGAGGTATGATCCCATACAAATGTATTCAGTAAGAAGTGATGACTCAGGAAAGGAGACCGCAGTGACATAGTTGTTGCTCTCAGCCTTTTCCTTCCTAAATATACATCATCAAGGCCAGAGTGTCCCTCTTTCATCTTTATTTTCTCTTCTATTTTTTCTGTTTTCTTTTCTTCATTACCAATTTTGCTAAAAAAAAAAAATCATTTAAAAAACAAACAAACAAAAGTGAAATATGGTATATTAATAAATGATTTTGAAACTGAATTAGAAACTGAAATTAGAAATAGAAATTAAACTGAATTAGAAATACGTAAAACATGAATATTAGCACTTTGGAATGTGCACCTGCCGTCAAACCTGTGGGTATTGAAAAAGCATATATTCAACTTTAATTGGGTCACAGCTGAGCCCAGTGGTAGAGGGGTGGAATGGGAGCAGAAAGCAGTGTGCTTCTGTTAAACATGAAATAAAAATATAGCAACTTCATGGTCTTCAATTTGGATATGGGTCCTCTGCTTTTTTGATGGTCCAACACTTCATTTTTTTTTGTGATGTTCCAGTCTAATAAATAGGTCAGATTTCTGTAAATTATTAATGGAATTAGTGAAGGAATTTAACATAGTCCTATTTCTATTCCTTTATGTCTACTCAAGAGAGTATATGGATTGGTGTTTTAGAACTGCTGTGTCACCAATAGTCCTGTTTGCTTCATGGACATGATGAATGTATATAAGTCTGAAATAATACTAATAATAATGCTATTTTTAGAACCAGTAACTTTTTATTGCTTGCAAAATGCACAAGTAAAAAAGACTTCTGTCCTTATGAGGAAAATCTGAGCTGAAGATTTGTTTGTGAAGTTTGTAATTTTGGGGTTTTTTCTCTGGTTTAAAATTGTTCTCTTTCTGGACTTTTGGATTTTAATCTTGGCAAGGAATAAACCATTTCTTCTGGGGTAAGCATACAACTATATCTTGTACTGGAGCCTTCAGGAGTTTTATTTATTTCCTTACAGAAAGTGTCTGTCATTAATTTATTCAAGATCACCCTTGGCCTAACACAGGGAGAGATAGTGAACGTTTCATTAAGTAAAACCCAAGAGTCTGTGTGGAGGATGGAAATGAAAAAAAAACAACAGCATGACCTCCTCTATGTTGTATTGTGTAAGGTTACTTTCAGAAGTCACCATATTGAATTTGAAAGAGCAATGAATATCAATTCTTTTTTAGAAATGAAAAGTAGGGGAAAAGAAAATCTTACATGAGTTGTCGTTAGTTAGGATAAAGTTTGTGCTAAGGAATGCATATATGAGTAGTATGTTTTGGGTGCTTTCAACATTTGTAAGAAAGATTATCTATAACCAATTAAAACTTCGTAATTTAATAGTTAGATTTAATTAAGGAAAATTGTATCCAGTTTTGACAACCTGCAAAACAAAGTTCTCCCAAATTACCCTTTTTTGTGTTTCTTTGTTTCAATTCACAAACTGGTAAATTGACTACATGAAATGTTTGCAGTGACATTAGCAACCAATTAAATACTACCCGTAATTTCACATTAAATAAAATATATTTGAGATACTGCCAAATTATAACACTTAGGCCAAGATTTGAATGGATCCATTGATTTTGACAGAGTAAGCACCTAAATTATTTTTTGGATCTGTCCCCATAGTTATTTGCTTTGAAAGCTTCTCAAAATTAACATTTATTTTTATTTCTTACTTATTAAATACTTTCTGTTGTAGTGCTGAGGTCTTGAAAAGGTCTTCTGAGATCAAGTTTTCTTTTATATTCTATAAGTACTAAATTAAAGTGTTTGTATTTCAGGTATTATCCCCGTAATAGATACTTGTCCCAGAGGACCCACAGTTGTTATGTTGATCAACTTTAAGTATCTTTCATAATCTTTGTTTTCTACAAATACGGTGTCTGCTTAGCCCTCTATTATACCAATGGGAAATCTACAGAGACATCAAAAATGTGAAAATATTTTAATGTATTTGTCAACATTGACACTAATAATGTAATTCACCAAGTTATTCTCTGTAGTCCTCAGATTCACCAGGATTACTAAGATCCACCTTTTTTCCTGTTTTGGAATGCATGAGAAATGCACAAAGCTCCTGAGGATTTGGAGTTACTCCAGGGATAATAATTATTTCTTGAAACTGTGATTCTGCTTATTTCACTTTTAAATGCTTTATTTCATGAATGCAGAAAGTATTAGTCTAATTTACTTTATGAAGCTGTGCATCCTACCTTCCAAAGTATCAGAAAAAGATCTGATATTTCAGAGCTGTACCAGACTGCAAAAATACCCTTCTTCCATCAGGAGTCTCAGACCATAATATTTTCTCTTTTGCTGATAAACACACACTCTGGGGCCAGGACCAAGATGGAGAGAATGTGGCAAGGCTGTTAATAGTTCTGAAAAAGCCAAGTAACAATTTTCTTACCATAAGAAATAAGCTATTGAAGGAAAAGTAAAAATGCTGGGTCTCCTTGGTTTGAAGAAGAAAATGCTGTGCTGAGCATATGACTGAGATGAACATAATCATGAAGTAAAACAGTGCTGCCTGTGCCAAAACTATGGGAAACACATTTACAATGTAGATGAGAAAGTACTTTTTTTTCTTTATTTTCTTTAACAGTGGTATTAAACTTCCGGAATTTGTTGCCAGAGCAGAAAATGCAGACAAGAGTAGGAGGTTCACAGAGAATTAGGGAAACCTGTGGGCAACAGGTTCATAGTAGACATCATGAGGAAGGGGTAGGGAAGTCTTTCTGTCCAGTATTCCTCGGTGAGTGAGTGGAGTTGCCTGGGAAGGAGAAGCGGGAATGGGCAGATTGCAGATACCTGCTGCTACCTAGATTTTCTTACTGGAACAGTCAGAAAAACAGGGTGGCTTGACATATGCAGTTACATATGGGGTAGAGCAATCATAGATCAAAAGAGTAGGGCCACTAGGGTATTTCTTACACTCTTCAGTAAGTCTACATTTGAAAAAGTATCCACAAAATGTAGTAGGAGTTGCTGAATTTGAAACATATTTGTGGGAGCTACCTGCCTGTCTCATAGTTTTCTTCTGCCACTATCACTTTTTAGTATGTGCTCATTTCTCATACTTAGAGCAAGAGAAAATCTCCAGGGGGCTTCATTCATTCTGTCCCTTTCCCCCCATGGTTCCCTTGTGTATATTTACCCAGATTTGGTCCTGTGACATAAATGCTGCATATGTACACATTTGATTACTGAACAGTTCTGAATCACTTCATAGTTTTGTGGTAAAAATCTGTGTACAGTTATTCCAGACAAACTAAACTATATACTCAAGAAGTGCTGGCTGCTGCCAACCCAACTGCAGAGCACTGCACCAGTCTGTGTCTTGTCCATCTACCTATGGAATATGGCTGAACCGTAGCTTTGGAGGAAAATCAAACCACCTCCATTTAGTGATGCTTTCCCTTGTTATTGCTGTTACTGGCTTCCAGTATGAAATGTAGTCTGCAGTTATAAATGCAAGTGGATGTTAGCTGTGCTTCTCTGATGGTGTGATTTTGGAAATAAAACTAACAAAAGCTACTCTACTCCTACACTCCACTTCAGCAATCACGTCCTGAGAGTACAGTGCAATTAGGCTTTGGCTCGCTGAAAGTCTCCGCACAGTTTTTCTTCAAATCTGCAGGAAAGTTCAAATGAACTGACTTTTATAGGCAACCACTAAGATAAAGAATTTGGATTCTTTGCAGGTGCTTTGAGATTTGCAGGATTGTGACTCAGGAAGCATTATGCAGTTTAGTTTGCATTGACCAGTGCTTGCAGAGTATTGATTATCTGTCATATGTATATCCAAATTCATTGTTGGTAAGGGGAGAAGAACTTTAGATTTCAGAATTACCAACAGGTGTTGATATTGATTTTATCTTCTTTATGAGTGTGTCACATTTCATTTTGTAGCAGGACATTTTTTAATCCTTTCATCTAGAGACAAATACCACTTATAGGAGAATGGCAAAGGATAAGCAAATTGCTCTAACAACTAAAGTAAAGGAAGGTTTTTTGAACCTTTAAGAAACACAATGTCGATAGTAAAATACATGATCTTAAATGTTACTTAGTGGATATATTATCAGCTTGCAGCTTTGTTTTGGATAACCAAGACTCTGTTTGTTTATATAAATTAATGCTGCCTTTACTCCTGTCTCTGTACGTTTTTCAAGAGGGCATAGAGAGAAGAATTGTTTTACTGAGTTGTTAAGTGCTTGATCACTGAATTTTCCTGATTCAGAACTAAGGTAAGTGAGAAGAAAGTTTTGCAGTGTATCCATTGTGGCCATGGGTGAATACTTGTGTGTATGTTCCCAGTAGGCTGTCATAGGTAGCTGTTCTCATAGACTAGAATGCTAAATGCATTCCTTCAAAGAGTGTACAGGCATTGGAATACTGCAGGCACACCCAAAAATTTTACCAGGAACCCGAAAGCATCCTCAAGTTTATAAATGAGCATGGTATTAGTAATCCTCTGTTCACTGTAATGTGGATACTTCATGCACACTGATAATTTGTGTAAGAAACAGGCTTGTGGTAAAGAAAAAAATCAGTAAGTATCTAATACTTTTTTCCACGTGGGATGTTGCTTAAGGAGGAGGTCTCCAAATTTCTGTGTGTGAGCTCTGATGCTGTTCACCCCGAAAGGAAATAGTCTCACCATTGCTTCTATATTTTTGCCTCTTTGTTCTTCAAATCTCCATGAAGGGCAGGAGAAATTGAATTTAAAGATTGCATGATGTTACATAGTGATGTAACTATAACTTATATAGTTTTTTTCTGGGGATAAGCAACGTTGACTTGGTGTAGGAATTTTGTGAAGCACTCTAATCCAGTTCATCCTCGAGCCTTTCTCTCGAGATTAAAATATCCCATTACCTTTACATGCTCACTTTCATTAGGATTAGAATTGTGTTCCTCCAATGGGAAAGAATGGTGTCATGTCATTCATGTTGACATGAGCAACAATGTGATACCCAAATAAACCAAGCAGCAAATATTCAATGCTCTATAAATGAGCTTTGTATAGAAGTTTCTTTCTAAGCAAGTAAAATCCTACTTAAAATCCATTTAGAGGAAATTAAAATAGGATCTAATCCAGAGCCCACTAAAATTAATAGAAGAGTTTGTGCTTACTGCAGTTCTCTGTTGTAATGAATATATTCAGGGAAACTGTGATCTGTTTACAAATATTTTCATAAAAGATAAATAGTAGCATTCACTTTGAATTATTTACTCTGACCCCAGACTGGGAGATTCCCATGAAGCTGTGCATAAAAAGTATTGGTAGATCCTCAAGGCAGATTTTACTGATAGCTTTCTGGAGAGTTTTTTTGAATTCATAAGTTTTCCTGTAGACATCAGTTCTTGCATACTTTCATTGACAAACTAGAAAGCTTTGACAATAATCAGAACTTATTAAGGGCATAATTGCTGATGAATGGCATTTCACTTATAAGTCAAAGTATGCTTCTTACATCAGCCTGAATATTTTAACTGTTATGTAGAATTTAATACAGAATTAAATGCCTCCTGTCAGATTCTAAACAATCATAAAAAGATTCTATAGAAAGTTTATCACAATTTAACTAATCAGTTCTGCTATCTGCAAAACCTCTTTTGCTTCTGCACAGAGCTCTGCTGTTATAATATAGGACTATTTCATATGATATTTGTGGTATTCATCAGCTAAATTTCAAGTTTGTTACTGTAATAAAAAATGGACTGCTACAAAAAAATGAAATCAAGCCATACAAATACAAACATGTCAGGTGCTTTAAAATGTGGGGTTTGGTTGTTGTTTCTTCTAATAGGCAAATGCCAGTAAATTTTACATGAATTTCCAGGCAACATCACTCATTTTTAGAAACAATTGTGTTTACCTCATATGTAAATGACCTTGGAGAAGAGTGTTAAAAAGATTGTGCCACTGGCAAACCCAAACTTTCTCTGATGCTGATAACTCAGCATTTGTGTTGTATTCTTAAATACATTATGTGTCTAATCCATGACAATAATCCAGTACTGCTTTCTACTGGTACACAAAGCAGTAATGAATTATTTTAATTCATTAGAGACATTAGTTTATGGGCCAAGGAAACTAAGACCCAAAAGTAATAATACACATCCTATAACAGGAAAAGGAAGAGAGATGTAGACTTTAAGATAATATTTGTAGGTAACCCAGTCTGCACAGAATACTACATAGAAGCAGAAAAAAGAGACAAGTCTTGATATAGAGTTTTAAACAATTATGCTTATATTCAATTTTAAATTATTTAGGCACAAATTGAAGAAATCATAAAATTGTATTTGGAGCAATTTGTGCACTTCCAGTGACCTTATAATGAGAAGGACGTTGCTGAGATGAGTTTGCAACAGAGACCTCTAATTTACAGTCTGCCTGGTATGAAAGATTAACCAGATTTGATCTGTGAAGCTCTAGGGGGTCTAGAATGAGGGGGCTGTCATCAAGGTGTATAAAACCCTGGTAGACAGGGAACCAGATTGATGTTAATATGCTATTACTAGAGGTAAGTAATTAAATCACCAAGATATCTAAGAATTTGGGGAGTGAGAAGAAATTAATTTGTAAAAAATGAAATCACTCTATGCAGAGAGTAGGTGAAAAACAGACCCAATGTTCTGAGTCAGCATTGAGTAAATTGGTCCAGAAGGAAACAGTTAGATTTTGAAAATGTTAACTTATGGATAAATTTGGGGTTGCACAACTGTGTTTGACACTTACCAAAGTTTCTTAAAATTAGACCTTATGTCCAGCCATCACCTTTGAACAACAGATGGATTCAGGAACCTTCTTTACTCTTACTTGGGAATGAAGGACATATACTCTCTTACTTAAATACATTTTCTTTCCCAGCTGAGACAACACTGATTTTTGCCCTTTCACAAATGGTGATGCATGCTTGGATGGGTTTCAGTGGTCATTAGTCCATTTGCAGTACCCAGCTATGTCTGTTGAAGACATATTTCTGTCAGTGGAAAACAGTGGATCAAAGCACCTCCAGACAAATTATTTTCTTCTATCGGAAAATACGTGAAGCAGGGACTGACTCTGCCATGTCTTCTTAAAGATCACAGTGCTGTAAACAGCACCCACTCACAGAGTATTCAACATTTCCTTGTGTCATTCGCAACTGTTAAAAAATGTAGATGTATAAAGACAGTGAATTCTCTAGGTGCTGTTAGCAGGTAATAAAACTGGCAGTAATGATGTTACTGGAGGTGTTGCTTTGTTAAAAGGAGCTATTGTCTCAAAAGAAGCTCCACTAGACTGTTCTGCAGATCCTGTGGGTGATTCATCTCTAATTTGGTTGGCAAAACAGTGATTGACATGGTAGAGAATGCATCAAGGACTCACCTGCTATCCTAGACAACTACAGAGAGATAATAATGAAATGTCATTGGCTTAGGCATCATGACACTTATCTGTGAGATCCCTTTCATCCTTTATCAATTTTATGGCATCTACAGGCTTTATTCTGCTTTTTGTCAGGCCTCATTCATTTGTATTATTTTTTTCCATTGGAGAGCTGTATAATTTTTCCCAAAGCTCAGCTATGTGTCTTCTAGCACTAATAAAATTCTTGTCTCTTTTCATTGCAACTTGCCTCCAGAGCAGGACCTTCTGGCATACTCTGCAGCACAGGAGATAAAATAATCAATAAGCCTGGATCTGAAAACGAAATGCAACATTTGTTTTGTTACTGAGCTCTGCATGGCCTAAAACAGATGGCTTTGTGATGCCGCTTTTATTGTGCTTGTAAGGATTTTTGAGGTGTGTATGATTTTTATTTTGAAAATATAAATTGAATGAATGGCTACTAGCACAATGACTTGACATCTACTACCCCCCTTCACAGATCAACAACTCTAAATGATGTACAATTAGAGCAATGCTTAATAGAACTCTTGAAATTAAATTGATCTGTAGTATATCGAGTGCATAAAGCGCTCTCACTATTTTACGTTAAAAAATAATTTAGTCTGTCATTGGTTGTCTGGCTGCTTGCATGCTTCTCAGCTTATATGGTGGCAGATAGTAAATGTATATGCATCAATATGGTTAGTAAATATTATTTATCTGAGGGTGGCAGGTGTGAGACAAAATGTGCGTTTTATATATATTTATCCCTTCTGTATCCCTCTGATTATTTTTTTCTTGCCAGAATATATTGGAATTCAGTTTCTGTCAGATACAATGTGGTAGTTTAAAAATAAGAAGAGTGAGCAGCTTCCTACTGCTGCATAAACAAAGAGGTGGTGTTTCACTACATAAAGAGATACCCCTTGTCTGGGTTGAGATTTGCTCTGTGCATTTAGGGAGAGCAACATTGTTGTGACAGTTTTCCAGATAATGTCTTTTTTAATTTAGATAAGAGGGATAGCAGAACACTTTAGTGTGTGTTATTTGATATTCTCAATTGGTAAGAAATGGTATCCATGAAGAGCATCTCCTCCTATATCCATGTACAGCAGTCAAGTCCCAATGTCTCTTGCTCAGTTGTAGGGCAGCGCTTGGGTGATGCTGTTACACCAACAGATGACCATTGTCTCCTTATTAGGACACTGACAGAGGCAGTGGACAGAAATGTAGTAAGTGATACACATGGGCTTAAAGAGGCCAAAGTTCTTCTGTTGCCTGAAGGTTGTCTCAAAAAATCTTGCAATATCTCCAGTACAGCTCAGGAAACAGTAATAGCTTAAATGTACACAAAGAATTCATATGTGCTTTGAAATCAACATACTCTTCTTACATACCGTTACTATGGTCACATGGAAAAAAGTTGTTTTAGTAATCTTTAAAATTATTACTATACAATGATGCAAAGCATTTCAGTCAGCTAGTGCAAATGTGTTTACATTAATAAATTCAAAACAAAACTATTAATTAAGATTTTGGTAAACCGACAGAGACAGAGAAACTTTTCATTTTGACTGCTGCTTATGGTTACTGTAGCTTTGTTTTGTTGAATATAAGTGAAAGAGTTGATGAAAAAAAACTTCATAAAGCCTACAACTTCTGAAGATTACAGATATTTCATAAAGCCATGGGTTGACTGATCAGTCAGTTACCTTCAGGAAGCCATGGAAGTGCTCCAGTTCCATCTATTGCCAAGGGTTAAGTTTCCCCAAGAGGAAAAAGATATTCTAATTGCAAGCCATGGGAGATAATGAGTATGCTAGTATTTGGCCAGAAACCAAAAGTACTACAGATTTGGAATGGCCAATCCTTCTAGAGGCACCCAAAAGAGGCAAAAAAAAAGCACAGTGAAATGGTTGAATACTCACTTTTTACAAATCCAGTACCCTCAAGAGCAGTGAGTCAGATCACATCAGGACTTGGAAGAAGAAGAGAGGTATTTGCATCAGGCTAATCACATTTCAGTATTTAGAATATCTTTTTGATTTATTTTTTAACTTCACCTCAACAAATATCAAATCTAGAGTGTAGGCTGGCAGTGCAGATGGTATGCCTTAGAGGTTTAAATGAAATAAAACGCAAATGGGATTGAGAGAAATTGTAGTGAAAGATGCAAGCGTGTTATTCCCAATTTGTAAAAAGGGTCAATATTTTTGTGTTCTGAAGTAAGAGAGAGTTCCTAATATTGCCTACTATCTCACACAATTGGGCAATCTCAGGGAATGACAGTGAAATTCATTAATTTATGTCAGGAATGTGAAGTGAATACCGAGAAAACAAAGACATCTCCTAGAAACATTTTGTATTTGCTTTAAAATTTCATATGAACATTAAGAGGGTTTTATTGTAACTTTTTAATTGTGAAATTTGATTTGTGTGCTCAGTGCCCTAAAATTTCTTTGATAGGGAGGGATTTTGCATCAAGTTTTGCTGCCGAAGCATTTCCTAAATACTATGTTTTGTCATGTTGCTCCTTCATCTCACTTATGTAGAAATGTTGTCTGTTAATAACAGTTCCTGTTTTATGCACTCCATATGTCACCATCATTCATTTTTTTACTTTCAAAGAATTCATACAATCCTGGAAATAGTATGTGTATCTATGGTAAAAGCATTTTCTGTTCAGAACCGTGATTCCTGACTTAAGGAATCAATGGACTGTGATCATTCTCAGACATAATATTTAAACAACCACAAAACATTGCACTTGAAAATACTTGAATGGTTCTGTCATTTACTATAACCTCACAAGATCATGGCTTGGATATCATAGGGAAACTAGGAGTTAAATTGTTTAATAGACTAAACACAATAAAACAAATTTCAGGTTCCAGTGACATCCACTGGAGCAATGTTGGAAATGCACATCCTTTCTGAATGCAGTGGAGGCAGTTGAGCCTTGGGAATTCACCTGTGCAAGATGATGATTTTTATTTGTAGTTTTGCTCACTTTAAAGGTTTTATCAGAAAAAAAAAAAGAAACTAGAATTTAATAACAACAGACATTTCAACTGTATTCTGGGTTGGTTACCCTGGTCATACTGATTTCTCTGTCAGGCAGAGGCTGTGGAGACTTGCACTGGCTGTATGAATAGAAGATACAAAGTTTTATTTTCTTTCCAGTAAAAACTTTGAAAAGCATGGGTCTAAATGTACAATTTTTTCATTATATTTGGGTTTAAGATTTAGAAAAACAGAAAATGTATATCTGTTGCTAAAAGAACAGCTCTTTGACTGCTTAGTGGAACTCTAATTATGAATGCAAGATCTCTGCTGATAGAAATTGTGATTTTAATTTAAAAGGGCTATAACTTCAGACACCTTTAAAGTGTTTTCCAACCTTTAGAATAGGAGAGCTGTCCTCTTTCATTATCACCTTTGATGCAAACCCCAAAGGAAGCCTCCTTGGAACCGGGAGCTAAAAATGATTTGCAGATCAAATGGCACTGCAACTGATTGCTAACCAAGTCATCAAGATCTTCAGACTGTTAATCCTCTTTCTTTTCATACCACCATAACTCTTAGTGCTCATCTGAATTGCTACCTGTGAAATAGTGTTCCTTGGCAAGCGTATTTTCCGCCTGTTTTTTTGATTTAGTTTTGATCATACATTTGTAGTAAGCCAATTCAAGTAATCAATAGAATTGATTTCTAGTTTTGACCAAAAAACGACATGCCATGGTTGCTCTGGTTTTGCAAAAGAGGACCAAGCCTTCACAGTAATACTCAATCTCTCTGCTAGTCTTTAAACATTTTAGCTAGTCTTTATAAGGTCATACAATTAAGTTCTCTAGGTTCATCACTTTGAGTTATATTTGGGGTGTCTCCAGAAAGGCTAGTTGTGCTTCTTGGCTTTGGCACTGGTATCTCCATCTTGTAGAAATCTTGAGAAGTTAGTGGCAGAGATAAAAATTTGTCTGAGAGGATTTACAGCTTCTTTGGCTGCCTTGACTGTCAAATGTAGTAAATAAGAAAAGTGCACCTATGAGAGAACCTCAAAATACTAAGAGAAAAAAAAATTCTTCAGTTATCCAACAAAACAATGGGCAGCCACAACCTTTCCAGTGTGGATTCATGTTGTGTACTTACTGTTCATTTCAGCTCTGGGAATTACCTTATTGATGTCATATCATTATGGAGCTCTTTTATCAATATCATATCTTCCAAGGGATGTTGAGTCATTATGTTTGATCTGATAAAGTTGCTGAAAAGACTTAAAAAAAGAAAAAAAAAACCAAGACCAGATGGAAGTCAATTTTGGGTGCTTTTGTTTGTTTGTTTTTCCAGAAAAAGTGCCTAAGTCTTAATTATTGACGTCACTGCATAAGCTGTCCTTTGCAGCTCTACTCCTGTCCCCTCCTCCTTGCTCAAATCTATTACTGGTTTCATATGTGAAGATATATTTTTCTAGGATCAGTAACTGTGGGTATAGCTTCTAGTCTAATGATTTTGAAGAGAGAGAATAATGATCCTCTTCTGGATATTATTTATGATGGAATTGTGGTAGATGATCTGAAAAACTGTGCTGCCATGGGAGAACACATTCGTTCCTGTCTTTAACTCATCAAGGCTGATATTATAAAAAATGTCTTCCATGAGTCTAACTTATGGAATGTCAACAAGATATTTGGATAAATGAAGATGAACATACCATATGTTATCTAACTTCTACTTCGGGCAGAACAAAGGCAGTGAAGAATGTGCAACTGAGCACCATCTTTTAGTTATCTGTTTTATTTAAGCTGCTGATGCTGCAAAATGGGGCTAATAACACTGCCTTCATACTTCATCTTCCATCATTGAGGCTATACAGTTGAAAGAAAAAAAACCCCAAACCCAAAGCACTAAAAAACAAGCTAGGGAATCATTCTTTGCAACAATTTAGTCCAAACTGCCTTCTTGACTCTTACCAAAATCTGAATTTTGCTACATAATGACAGACTATTTTTCTGAACCAAATCCCCTCAGAGTTTTATTCTCAACAATTATATTGAAAGAGATGCTAATTCACATCTAATTACATACCCTTTTAATTAATTGGCTTCAAAAAGTTGAAAAACATTGTTTCATAAATGCTTACTTTCAAACTGTGGGCAAAAGAAACTGTATTGTAACTGTAAGGAAATAAACTGGCTTGGTGTAGAACTTTGCAAATGAATATCAGTCTGCAAAGGCATATCAAAATAAACGGAAAGATCCCTCTTGGGACAGATTCTGCATTGGAATCTGTTGCTAAAAGAACAGCTCTTTGACTAGTTAGTGGAACTCTATGAATGCAAGGTCGCTGCTGACAGAAACTGTGATTTTAATTTAAAAGGGCTATAATTTCAGACACCTTTAAAGTGTTTTCCAACTTTTAGAATATGAGAGGCCTTACTGCCACTGTTTTCAGTCCATCAACACAGGTGTTGATTTTCTCTGGTTCTGCATCAGGACTTGGGCTTATGTTTTATGTTATGCAGAGGGGACAATTTCTTTTTCTTAATATTTAGTTTTGGATGAAATTCTGTTGGAATACCATTTTTATTTTTCATTCTGCTTACCATAAGCTACTCAAATACCTAAACATTAAAACCAGAAAGTAACAAAACACACACAGACTATAACTACCTCTCAATTGTCTGAAAACCAACAAAAAATACTAATTTTTTTAGGCTATCTTATAGCCTTTAAAAAAGTGGTGGTGTGTGTGTAAAATTAGAAACTTACTGCAATGTTTTCATAGATGCTTCTTAATTTTAGACAGAACAGTGGTTTGGGGAACAGCGGGGAATGGATGAATGAAAAAGAAACTACAAGTATGTGGGGTTTTTCTTCCTGCATGTGGCTGCTTCTTGGCTGAAGCACTGAAACTATGTGTTAATACCCTATAGCAGCAATGTAAGGCTGGAAATAAAGAATAATATCATGCCTAATGAAAACTACCAATGCAATTTGTGCAGGTAGAATGCAATTACCGAAACTGGAATATAGCCAGATATGAAAGCATTGCACTTTCTGTTTCAGAAAATGCAGTGGTTACTTATGATATAACAAACAGAAATTTTTTCAAAACAGTTGCACAGCCAAATATAAGGGATTTTTTTATTGCTGCCTCAACCATTGGTGTATCTTTATGCTTTTACCATAATTAAGTAGAAGAACTAGGTAGCTATTCCCCATAATCTTCAAAAAAAAACCAAACCCAAACCCCAATTCTTGTGATATAATGTTGTTGCTCAAAGTCTTAGAGAGATTTATGTAGCTTGGGCATATTTTAAATACATGACTTATCAGATCTGCTTAAAATAAATGCTGTGGGAGTATGTTCAGATTAAAAAGAGAATGTTTGGTTTGTACCTCCGTCTTGTGGTAAATTTTTTCTGGAAAATCCAAACAGCATATAAACATTGAGTAAATTATTCTAGGATGGTGTTTTTCTGAAAGTTGCTGTATTTTATATAGAAGACTCTGATAACATACTAGTCTTTTGAGGCTGAATTTAGACTGAGATAGTTCAAGAGTAGTTCAAGACCTGGACTAAATATTTCAATGAGTTCCACTTATTCAAAAACTCATTTATATGCACCTGAGCCATAAAATAAGAAAATCTAAAATTATGGTGGAAGGTAATTCTCAGCTCTTCTCATGTTAGCTTTATCTGTGTGTTTTAGCAATTTCTGCTAACTGGATTGTTTTCATGAGTTTTTTCTGTGGTTCACCCTGTACCGCTTTCTGTCCTGTATACCGGCTTAGGCAGTGGGATCAGATGACCTGCATCATTAACAAGTGCATGGGAATATGAAGCCCAAGTTGATTTCACTTATGACTGAGGGCTGGAAAACCACATAAATGATAATTTTCAGATTCTTTATGTGATTCTTAGATTCTTAGGCTTACTTAGATCCACTTCTGAATATTGCTCCACGAACAAGTGTTAGTCCTGGTTTATACAATTAAAACAGCTTCTGTAAACTTTCCTTGAAGTTTAATTGAAACTAGCAGGACCTATACATCATTGCGTTATGAAAGTGCATTCCTAACATTATGTTTCCACACCTACACAGATTCCAATAGCACAGTTTCAGTTAGTTTGTACGTTCTTTCAGGCATATAAATAATATGCCACATAAAAAGAGTCTGAACTTTACTTTACTAAAGATTTACTTTGAGTTGGTTTGGCTGAAATTGAGAGGTTGATGGTGAAATTGCACTTCAGAGGAATGCTGTATAAGGATAAATCATTATGAAATAAGCTTAAATTCTCCTTAACTGTGGCTCTTTAATCCTATTACAGAGGACTAATTGGTGCTAATGCGCATTTTGGAACTTTTCAAACAGTGTTTTTCCCCTACTCAGCATACATTAAAAGGCTCACATTCAACTGGCATAATTTTTATGTAACTGAAAGACAATATGACAAATGTACATTTTGAATTTTCTCATTTAATATTCATTCATTATATCATTCAGATGTTGACACTTTCTTTCTGAGACTAGTCAAAGTGATTTCATATGTAGTACTTGCTTCTGGAAGGAAAAAAAAAAAAGAAATAATTTTTCTGAAGTTGCCATTTGAGCCTACCTGCATTCCTCAGATTTTTGTTGACATCGTTGTCCTTATTTATGAAAGGTTGGTTCCAAACAGCAGACAAAATAGGCAATAGCGCTAAGGAAGCAGCAGACTGACTATGTTGCTGAAGGCAGAGCAGACAAGTTTTGGATGTTTCAAGCAATCAACCAAACCTGTATGTTTTCTTTGGCAAACCCTTTGCACCTGCCACTGTCCTGTACGGCAACAAAGAGTGACTTTTCCGAGGAAATCTTAGTCATCTCTTTGCCAGTGTCAGCAGAAAGACCTTTTCTCTCACCTCTAGTAATTTTCAGTCCTCCTCTTTCCACTCTTTTTCAATTTACCTGTGCTGCCTGTTATACAGCAGCCCAAGCATAGACCTTCACCCTTTCCTTTCCCTTTCCTATCCTAGAAAGACACATATATGTAACAGCTGAATTAATGGGAGAAATACGAAGCAGAGGAGGCAGAAATAGTGTCAACGTAGATAGAAATGTAAAGGACAGTGACACTGTGTCCTCAGGCACTGAGTCAACTGACATGACTTGCCATAGTGTAATCCAATGAGTTCATTTTGTCTCCAAAAATCAGGGGGCTGAATAAAAACGCATTGGGAGTGGCTGCTGGAATTTCTTACCCCCTGCACGTTTCATAACCCCTTAACACTGCTAGCTGGAGTGGGGAGTTTAACATCGTAGCGTGGGCATAACCCCGGGGAAGAGGAGTAACACAAAGGTGACTGGGGAAAGAGAGAAAGGGAAAGACGTCTTGTGTAAAGGCAGATGAGAAGGGAAAAGAAGACTGGCAGGTAGTGGAGTGATTATCCAGATGTTCCCTGAACTAGTCTCCAAGACATTTTAACCCCAAAATTGATCCCTGGTATCGATGACCAATTGAGTAATCCACTGAATTAATTAAAGAAAGTATCTTGCCCAGCTGAAAATTTCCTCCTATATAGCTATGACAGCAGGTTTTTGCTTGGTTGTAGTTATGGCAGATGTATTTTAAACATTTAAATATTTCCCAGGAAAAGATGACAATTTTTTTTCATACTCAAGCACATTTTATTGTATAACTGTCAAGTAATCATTTAAATCAAAGGAAATTGGGTATCTAAACACCTTTGAAGATCTGAAGTTACATTCTAGAAAGATTATTAAAAATGTAGGGCTCTGTGGTACCTCAATATAGGAGATGACAAATGTCAGAGATATTACCAAAGTAAAATCGGATGCTCTGTTGGTATATCCTTATGTAGTTGTAAAGAAGGTGATGAGGTTTTGATGCATGTTTTAAAATAGATTTTTACTTCATTGTAAATGTATTTTCCAAATATTGAAAATGCATATGCTGGGTAATTTGCATCAGATGAACATTTTCAGAAATTAGTATTTGGTCAACAAGTCTCTACTTTCAGATATATATTTAAAACCTTTTGCTGAACATGCCACTGAATTTGCTGTAGATTAGATAATTATCTTTCATTGTCCTTACATTAAAATCAGCTGAACTTCATTCAGCTTTTTGACTTCTTTGGGATTTTTTGTATAAAATATGAATAGAAGGCAGAAAACTTGGGAGTTTCTTAGCTCCAGAACTTGGAGAGTGACAAATTAACAGAAAGAGCTGAAGAGGCTGAAAACCCTGCCCACATTCTTAGTATTATTGATGGAAGTATCATGGGGAAATTGAGGTCATGACACTGCTAGAGTTCCACATGTATAGCAAGACTGACAAGTATAAAGGCTTTCATCCTCTCTCTGTGATATCCTTATTTTCTTCCAAATAAAATAAGAGTATAATACAATGGTATTTCTCTCTCAAAAATGAGTATCTAGAATAAATTTCTAATTATTTTCCTTTTGTTCTTTTTTGATGATAAGATGTTTACCATGGAACACTAATGTTCTGAAAAAGATTACGTAAGGGATGGAGGGAATTCGTTGGGGAAAAAAAAATTAAAAAGTGAGGTTAATAATAACTCTTAAAGGAAAGTTTATGGAGGAATAGGAGTAAAGAGCTACTGGAATTGTGAAAAACCCTTGCAAGATAATATTCAAGTTCTCACAAGAAAACAATTTAAATAAAAAGTAGAGTTGGATAGAAACGAAAAGCACAGAAATGATTTGCTGAGGGGTTCAGGCAAAACTATTATTTTCAAACTTAACTTCCTTTTTCCAGTCAATTTCATTATTCACAGACATTTTTATATATTCTGATTATTTTACTTATCAAGAGACTCATGATTAGCATGTAGAAAACACACAGCCTTCCATTTATGAATTAAAGCACGTAGATAGGCAATTACATAGCAAACCTGTATGAACCTATGTCAATATACCAGACTACAGGAATCCTCTTTGCTTCTGATTGTCTAAAAACTTCTGACATTTTGTGTTCTTTTATTTATGTGTTTGGAAACCATAATTATGAAATTTTCAAACCCTTCCAGTCACAGATAACACCTCCAACAAATTGGTGCTGTAATACTGGGTAACGTTCAATCTTTATGTTTTCAGAAATCTAAGAAAAAGGGATACACCAGTCAGAGGGATTTAAATCCATGTTATCCACATACTTACCTGTTGAGAAAAAGAAGATCCTTTAGAGAAACAATAATACATTTTATAAGTGTGTTTTGGGTTCTCAGTGTGGCAAGACACAAGTTTTAATGCTTAAAAAAGAAGCAAATCATCTGTATTATTCTCTAATCCTGCTGTGCTAAGAATTCTGGCAGGGATTGTCCATCCATAAAGGTAAATCTTTGTAACTGCTTGAAAATATGATTGGTGGGCACTCTAGATGCCATTGTATTTTATTTTAATGCTTTTGCTATAGGTGCATCAATGATATTTATTTCAGACATTCATTTTTTAAATATTTTAATAGTTCTTTGGGAATGGAAGCAAAAGAGGGTTTACAACTGTTTCTAAATTCTAGATTTTCTTTCTCCTCTTTCCCTTTGTAAAGCAGTAGTCAGGCACTGAGGGAGCCGGAAAGTGTTCCTACCAGAGCTGGTAGAATCATAGTAGCTCCAGCTAATGAGGTAAAGGTAGAAAATATACTTCCATAAAGTAAGAATCTGTAGTTGTCCTTCGGGTATTGGCACCAGCACAGGAAAAAAAGAAGTACTGTAAGTTATCTGTAATTGACCTAATGTCTAAGGCATCTCACTAAAAAGAGGTTATTGTAGCACTGACAGTTGCTCACTGCCAGAGGAATTCTGTAGATACTTATGAAAAATCACCTTAACATTATTCTGTATGTGTTGCCACATAAACAACACGAATGGTAAACTCAAACATATTTCAAATATATGTGAAAACAAAACAAGCAAACAACCAAGACACTTTGACAGGTTTTGTAGCATTGTTGGATTTACTAGAGATTTTTCGGGGCCTGGCAATAGCCCAGTTCTGTCTGCTGTATGTAGTATGATTCTGGTCCTTGTTGGTTAAAGCATATGTGTAAAATTATTTATTTTTCAGTTATGAGTTTCAGCGATAACAAAAGGCCCAAATTATTGCTTTGAACTGGTGTAAATTGGTACAGTTCTACTCAATCACTAGTGCTAAACTGATTTGTATCACTTCTGCTTCTCAAAAGGGGTTTTTCATGGTCTGGCGAACTTGTTCCTACAACAATTAAGTGAAAGATAATATCTATAGGATGATACAGTGGCATCTGATTGTTACTACAGAACAGACTCTTCCAGAAGAAAATTTTCAAGTTAATGCGTTGCATCTAACACTCATACAAGTTTCTTCACATGCAAACTTTTCTGGAAACTCCAAAGCACTTGGGTATTACTGAGATGTAATGCTAAATAATCAAACTGATTACCTATTCAGGATTTTAAAATGCAGCATTCACCAAGGTATCTGAGTACCTTTCACACATGCTAAGATCACTAATGCAGTAAGTTATAGAAAAAGCTGTTAGGCAGGCATTACAATTTATGGATTAGTAACATGACATGACACGGGTTTCTGAGGAAGGCTTGTGCAACAATCATCGGGCTCTGTCTTGGGACTGATGAGAATCTCTGCTCCCAGATGGAAATAGCTCCTGTAAGTCATTAAGATCAAATTTTTCCTATTCTCAGTAAAGTGTTAAAGGCATTACAGTCCCATGTAATTTCTAAAAAGTAATTCCTGAATTGACTCACAAATTCATTTGCGTACCTTTCTTTAAATTACTGATACAAATTGAAGGGCTAAGCATGTGCAGAATTGGAAGGTTTCCAAGGGTCTTGCTCACTTTACGTGGCTCTTTCTCTCTAGTTAATATATACTGCATGTCAGACTGTGACATGTGGTGGTGGCAAAATGGGCAAGTTCTATTACTTCCCTGATGTGTGAATGTAGGTTAGGAAATTGATGATCACCTTTTGTGCAGCCAGCACATTGTACAGCAGAAACTATGTGTTTCTGATAGGCCTCTAGCTCACACAGTTGTGTGTTTAGTGTAAACTGTATACATATACACCATAGTGTATATAAAAGATGTATGTCCTAACTGAGGATGCCTGGGCAAGCCTGCAGACAACCCAAAATACTCATCTTAAGAAGCAGAAAATTCTCCTATACATAGTACCAAGGAATTGATTCCAGAAGTCAGTGTCAGCACCAGAGCATATTGAGAAAAACATGCAAAAATGAAAACAGGAAATGTCTATGAAATACAACCAAGAGTTACTGAATTGGAGAGATGCCTAGTTTTAAGGGACAATGAAAATTAGCAATATCCTGATGTAGACATTCTTATTTCATTTTTCCTCCTCTTCTTCATGGCATTTTCCATATTTGAATGGAACTCTTGCCACACATGTAATAAACCCTCTTCATGTAGCCTATAGTTTCCAATTTATAAAGCAACAGTGACTGCTGTTTAACTTTTATACTTACCTTTTTATGGTAAATGTCTTTAATGTTAACTTTTTTTTTCCCTCTTGTCCTTCAGACTCTTCTTGCCAGGAAAAGTAATCCTATACATAACCTTCACATTTTCTTTTATTTCTTACACAGATGTTGAGGATTATCTGTCTGGGCTGATCTCTCACATCTCATCACTAATCTCTTTTGTCAGCTTGTCCATTCTTCAGATATTATCTGTTCTTTTGAAGTTCCTCATTTCTGTCCTCATACTCACTGAAGGAGCAATGACAAAAGATCCAATGAAAATAGCAGCATAATTTACATATTTAAGCTCTTCCTTTAGACTAATGCTAAATATGTAGTGTTATGGCCTTCCTTATCCCTTTTACTCATTGTTTCATTCCTAGGATTCATGAAGACTGTGTTGATTATAGCTTATTAGAATAGCCTGTAGTTGAAAATATTAATATTTGAGTCTCAATCATGTTGGAGGGCTCTGTTCCTTTTATATTTTTTTCTTGTTATTTACTCTCCCACACCAACTGTCTTCAAAACAAAGACAGGCAGATGTCTCCTGACAGCTGTATTTAGAAATTATAGTGCTTTCCAGATTTAAAACAAAGATCTAAGGTTTTAAGATCAATGCACACATACTGTGGAGATGAGAACTGGTGATTTCATCTGAGTTTCATTTTCTACGTTGATCTGTTGTTCCAATCACTGTTTCATCATCTTCCTATCCTAGGACAATAGCAGCAGGCAAATGGCACTGGTTCACAGCAGCTCAGCGAGCTGATATTTATTTTTGAGAAGATGCCATATTTTCGAGAAATACAATACAAATATATGAGGCTGATGATGTAGTAATCCTTATCTCTGAGGAAGTCCACCCAGGAGAAATGTTAAACTGGCTTCATATGTTTCCAGCATTAATTAGTATTCCAGATAGATTATGGGGAATCTGAGCCCTTAGCTTGGACCAGCACAGAATCACATTTCAGAACTGTGCCAACCCAGTAAAAGTTCTAATAATATGGTTTTTTTTTTCTCTACCTCTGGCTCCTGTAGTCAAATATCTGTCAAACAGATAAGTCAGAAAAGTTAAACATATTTACAAAGACCTAAAGCTTTTTTTCCAAGTGCAATCATGCACCTTGTGGTGTACAATTTTGGAATGGGGAAGAGTTTTTATATTATCATTATCAACCTGTTGCAGTATTTGTACTGAAGTATCTGGGTATAACAGAAGCTCCTGCATTTCTCATTGGGGTTGTGGGGGGAGTAGTAAGTTGTTCCTGATTTGAATTTCAAGCTATATTGTTAGAGAAAAACTCTGAAAACAAACCAAACCATTGTTCCTCAGGGAGGTTGGACCCAGCCAGCTGCCTATTTACTCCCTGCTCCCACAGGACAGGGAGTAAATAAAAAGGAGGCAAGAAGATTGAGGGATAAAGAAAAAGATGGTTTAGTAAACAAAACAAAAGTTGTATGTGGAAGCAAAGCAAAATAAGGAAATTATTACTTTCTTCCCACTTGCAGGCAGTGGTCCAGTCACTTCCTGGAAAGTGGATCCTAACAATGAGTTGTTTAGGAAAACAATCATACCTACAAACATCCTGAATTCCTCCACCTTTTCTTGAGCTTTTATTGATGACTTCATAATGCAGTATGGAGATTCCCTTTGTCAGTTTTGGTCATGAGAATTCCCTCCCAACTTCTTGCCCAGTCCAGCCTGCTAACCGTGGTGGCAGAGTGGGAAAAAGAGAAAGTCTCGAAGCTTTGCAAGCACTGCTCAGCAATAACCAAAACACTTGTGTGTTATCAGTGCTGTTTTAGCCACAAATCTGGAGCACAGCACCATTCAGGCTGCTATAAAAATTCTTAGTTTTGTCACAGCCAGATGCATCTTGTCACCTCTTCATCTTGACAGGACGAGCGGTTGTTGTCTCTTTTTGGACTCCAGCAGCAGTGGGCCAGCCATCCCCAAAGCATGCATCATCCTGGCAGCAAAAGGTCAAACTTGATGAGCATTACTTCAGGTTGACCACTGCCAATTGCCAGGGGCTGACCTCCAAACACCTGCACCCACGTCTACTCAGAGCTCTCCTTGATGTGGTGATAAGGCTCTTAGCTGCCCTCAGATTTGGGTTTTACCTTAAAATTCACTGCTCAATCCTGAGTGTATTACTATTGTACCTTGTGTCACAGCTCATTGAGCCATATAATAATTCTACATGCATCACCACTTCCTCCCATAGTAAAAATGCTTGGCACCCAGAGATGGTATTATGGTAAAGGTGCAGTGCGTGCTTCAGGAGCAGAGTTCTCTAGTGGCTAAAAAATAGATTAATAAAAGCTACAAAAGCAACTGACATATTATATATCTTATACAATCCTTTTGTGAGGTATTTGAGATTCTTGTGGGAAAACTAAACCATAAACTCATCATATGTCCATTTTAAAAACAGTTTTAGTTTTAATAGCTAATATATTTTAAATTCCATTTAAGCAGTTTATGAGATGCCTGTAAGATAAAACAACTCTATTCATTGGAGAGTTTTCTTTTCTCAAACCTATTAAAATTTCAAGTATCAAATATTCCAAGCCCCTGAGCCAAAATTCATAAAGCTTTTGATACATTATTTTACATAAACAAACAGCCATTGTGCCTGATGAATTGATTTTGAGTGTGTTGTATTAAATTCTTAGATTCCCCAGTTGTTTTATAGGATTCTTCACTTAGTAGAATTATCTGTTTCTACTTCTTGTGTGATGTAGTAAATGATTAATATACTAATTGTTCCTAGAATATTGAATCTTCTGTTCTTCAGATTTAAAAATTATCCTGCTCTGAAGAGCTTCTCCCCCACTCTTCCTCCATTTTCTGAAAGTAATAAGCCCATGACTTTCCTTTTCAAAAGTAATTGAACCAATTTAAATGTGAAAGTCTAGATTGTCTCTACAGTGTCTCGTTTTCTCCCACGCTACTTCTTCCCCCCTCCTGACAGTTTCCAATAGTTTCATTGTCTTTTGTTTTCAGTATAACAGCCCCTATTTCTTCTTAATTTTTTCTTGTCTGAATGTCAACTCTTTTTCTTATTCTTTCTTTCTGATGTTGCTTTGGCTGCTAGGTTTTCCATTGCCATGATTTCACATGTTCTACTGTTCTTCAATATATACCCTGTATATTTTCTCTTTGCTGTTTTGCAATACTGTCTCCTACAAGTTGCTCTCCAAAGTATATGTGTCTTCCTTTGCCTCAGTTCTTTCCTAAATTCACTGTCACATCTCTTTCAACCCCACTTTCATGATACCTTTTTCCTTATTTTCCCACTGTTTATCCCCTACACTATGTATTTTTTTCTCCACATTTCTTGCTCCCTTTTGACTTCAGAACACTTTGGTCGCACCTAAAAGAGGATACTTGCCAAGAGGTAGATTTGCTATGCTAACTTCCAATCCCTATGTCAAATGAAAGAGTTTGATTTATTATTTCTGGGCTTGCTGTGTATGAGGGTCTGGTGATCAACAAAAGATTTTTAAATACGTTTCTCAATTTTGTAGGGGCTAATAAGCATGCCTTTTTTTTTCTCTTGATGCTAATTTATTAGTTTATGGCAAATTGTGTGGAAACTTACTTAAAAAAAAATAAGAAAACATCAGATAAGAACTTCCTTTAATCCTTTAATCTGATTGCAGCAAGCAAGAAACAATAATGACATCAGTAACATGAATTTTTAACTGCTAACACAAAAATCTTTCCTACACTCAAAAAATAATAATGACAGCTACTTACCACAGGGGCTGAACTTTGCCTGTTGTTATGGTTCTTTATAAGGCTTTATGCAGAAAACCAATTTCAGCAGTATTTCCCAAAGAGTTACAAGTTTTTCTTGTGGCTGTAAAAACCTTTTTACTCCAAGGACAGAAATATTTAGTCAAGTGGTGTGTACTGCTGTTGTGCAGATTTCAGTTTTCTCTTGGCTTGTTTGAAGAATACAGAAAGTTTAATTTGTCTTCTCTGGCTACCATCATCCAGCCAAATGTGTAAGCAGCTGGCCAAAACTAGAAGATGCTGGTTTGGCGGAAACGGTGGAAGCAGTATCCCAAGTAGTAAGGAGCCTGGGGACACAGAAATGAGGCAGTATTATAGGCCAGATTAAGCAATTTCTATTGTTAGGAAGGCAATATCTGTAGTGGACTTAGCAAGTAATGGCCAGATGGATTAAAGGAAAGTAACCAAAGATAGGTGCTGAAGTTTGGACTTGCTTATGCTCCAGAAAAGTTGAAGTTCGCAATTACATTTCATTTGAACAGGCAGAGCAACAGAGATAATAGAGAAGGCTCTGGTGGGAGTAGTTACAATAACCTCAGTTTATACTGATGAAGGAGTAAACAGGAATTTTAGCTGTATGGAAAGCAGGAGAAGTAGGTTCATGGAGAATACTCAGTAGAAGCATGCAATACTGACTGTTTGTTCTACTAAGTATCCTCCCTGAAACCACCTTTTCTCCTGCTTTTTATGTAACTAAAATACAATCCAACCAATCCTCAGTGGAAAGATGTCTAAAACAAGAAGGGACATTGGGAAAGAAAAAGATCTTTTTCAAAAAAGACAGAAAATCTTTTTTCTGTGTTAAGTTCATACAGATGGTGAACCTTCCAGGAAGAAATATTAGGGAGCTGGACTTAACATCATCAATCCCATATAATAAAACATAGTTTTAGGATGAACTCTATGAGTACTTTTTATTTTATCCCTCTTTGTTGACATTTAGACTTTTGGTTTACCCTTTTCCAGCATATATTTTCAAGATCCCATCTGCAGTTATTATTCTGAATTCTCTCATCTTCCCCTTTAAAAAGTTATGCTGAAATCTGCATATGATTCCGGCCTTAAAGAACTATTCACTGTTGAAAAGTCTGTGGTAAACATATATGGTTGTAAATTTCCTTACACCTTTGATTCTATGGCAATAAAAAAGTTGAAATTTAAGTATTATTATGTAGATAACTGAGGGCATATTTGTAACACCCACATATCTGTTGAATTGTCCAAACAGTTTGGAGATGTATTTATATCAATCCTGAACTGTGTTATCTTTTTTTAATAGAATTAAATGGCTTTAAATGCAGACTAGTCTACTGAGGCTGCTGGTTAATGTGCCTCTGTCATGTTTAACATTTCAAGAATCATATTTCAAAGAGAGTTTATTTTTAAATTGCGTTTTACTCTGTGGTTTTAAAAAAATATCAGCAAATGGGGCTAAGTAAATGTGATCACTTTTATCCTGTCAGTATTAATTTTCCAAACAATATTTGGAATGATTTCATATTCTGTTTAAATTAAATACTTTCAGTTCTCTCGGTGAAACGATAGCACAGCTTTTGAATATATACATTGTCTCTTTTTCCTCTGTGTACTGCCCGTGCCTGCTTGCTTCAGAAAGTCATACCTGAGCATAAAGCTGACTGTGTATGTGAGCAGATTTTTGCTTTTAGTTCCTCCACAGTGAGGGCTGAAGAGGCAATAATAACTGCATCTACTGCAACTCATTCCTCCAGTAACTGTAATTTTGAAAGCGGAAATGGAAAGTATGGTTGTCACTTTGTTACGAGCAAGACAGATGAATATAGGAGCTTGTTCAATAAAATAACTGGATCAATTACATAAATTTCAGTGGTTTGAGTTCCTTTGAAAAATAAAAGGGATGAGATTATGCATACTATAATTTCCATAGCTAAAGCTGACATAATTGTTGTCTCAACTCAGGAAACTATCTTCCTGTTATGATGTTTATGTAATTTAGTTAGTCTGCATCATGGTGGTAACTCATGCTTGGAGATTCTTTTATGTTCTTCTGCTGAAAGAAGAAAGCAATAAAGCTTTTTTTTTTTGTACTGCATAAAGTGAGGCTGTAGAAAGAGAAGTAAAAACAGACAGATTTTGCTCTGTGTTTAATCAATCACTAAGGAAGTTATTTTAACAGGAAATCACACGACTTGTAGGGTTGTGCTTCTCGTGGAGTCAGCACTTTATCGAGTTATGCTATGGCACAACTCCCAAAGGGGCAGTCGTGGGGAAACTTCTCGGGCATTTCTTAGATCTAGCAGCGAGGGCAGCTCTTTCACCCAATATCTCAGGCTTTTCCAAATTCCCATTTATTGTTAAACGGAGTTCGTGTCTAACAGGGAGGGAAATCTTGTTTGAGAGTATGATAAATGTCTCTAACACTCATTTGCCATATCTGTAGAACAGAAGCAATTCAAACATGATGTTAGGGCACTATAAAATGAATGGCTTTGCCATCCTCTGCAGGCTGGCTACAGGGAAGGATGCTGTTTACATGGGAATATTTATGTGTTTTCTTTTGCTGCTGGTAGCATTTTCTGATGATAAAATTTTTCTTTTTCCCCTTTTGCTTTTATATAACTTAGACAATCTGGGATTTCTATTTTCCCACTCACACTATATCCTGTCCAATATTAGATACAGCTTTGGTAGTTTATCTGAATTTTATTAGCATGAACATAAACTGAAACATCTGATTTGTACTTAAATGAACCAAAATTTATCTGTGACTGAGACTCACTGAATTAGTTCCTTTAATTGGTTTGGGTTTTTATAAAGCCCAAAGTATTAAAAAGGGAGGCAATCAGTAAATATTGCAGTGTTTAAGGTATAACTATATCCAAAAATATCCTGAGTTGTGTCATCAGTGTGTACAAGATAAATCTTGTGTTCATCACAGTAAAGGTTAGACTGAAAGTTCCTCATGACTTCTTGATGGTGATCTACATGGGATTATGCAATTATTTTTTAGTTGATTGGTCAATTAAGTTTCTTTTTTTTTTTTTTTTTGCATATTGGAGAAAACCTGGAAAGGTAGCACTGAGAAGGAATGCCACTCATACTGATATTTGGGTATCCACTGAAACTTTTTTCAACCCTGACTATTATCAACCAGTAAAATATATGCTCAAAACACACCCAGGCCTTGTATTGTTGCACAGAGCATTTGCAAACAACTCTATTTGTAATAAACTATCCCTTGAGTTTTAAATTTTTCATATCCAGATCATGACTGAGTTAGGAAGGACTCTGAATGAAACTGGAGCACAAACTGGTCTGCTTCTCATGAGAAGGATTTTTGATTGCTTTTTACAAGCAAAATTTAACCAAGTAAGAGAGTCTTGATTAAAGAAACTGTTAAGATATTTCTGGGTTAATTTTAACTCTTCTTCAAAGTTGTTTGCATATTAGCTATGGTGGAAACTTGTTTAGAGTATAAGCCTGCAACTTTTAGTCTGAGCTCTGGTCTGTACTTCAGGCATTATGGCCTTACGTAATTTTTTATGAAGTTTATAGATCAGAAGAACATCACCACATAAACAGTAAAAAGTGCCTTTGCTCATATATCTAATTTTACTTGAGATGCTGGTGCAATTTATGCCACGAAGATTCATGATCTTGCTTTAAAGATGCATTAAAGGTACACCTTGATAAAGGGAGATTTTTTCAATGGACTTTAGGTGATAATGAGCCAGAAGGAGTTTATCTCCTCTCTAGATGCCTAGATACAATACTCACAGAACTCACAAGACATCTTCCATTTGTTGTCTTCCATGTAATTCAGGAAAAGTAATAGGTCACTGTAGCAAGAGCCATAAAATTATAGAAGCTATTGAGTAGATCATCCTTTCTCAACCAATTTCTCAGAATAATATTTATGTGCTCCCAACCTTAATTATATTACCTTAAACATCACTGCCATGACAATAAGAAGAGGGCAAGTACATTGATTATAAACCAAAAGAAAGGAGCAACTGTACTAACACAGATTTTTTACATGGAAAACTGCCTGTATCACCTCTTACTCTGTGGTAGTGAAGTTACCACTACCCAAAGGCAATGAATGGCCCTCATGTTCATCAAAGTGCATGATCATGTGCTTAGTTACTGCTGAATCTGGACACATTGACAATAGCTTTAAACATTATTTTCTTCCAAAAATACTTGCCAAAACCATGGAAAGTGGTGTTTAGTGGGAACTTAAGGTGCTTTGTTATCCTACAAATGCTAAGTAATTCTTAACTAAAATTTTTTCAGATTTTTTTAAATAGAAAATTGTATATAGAGTACTGCATTCAGTACACAACATGATATGGACTATACATAGTCAGGAGTTACTGTCTTCTATGTGCAGTGGACTTAACTGCATTTACAGGAACAAAAAATTGATAATTGACCTGTTAAAAAAGACAAACAAGCAGACAAACCAAAACTAACGAAACTGCTGTGATATTGCTGCAATGTTTATTCAGGAGGCATAGTCCTCAAGAAAATATCACATAACTTTTCCTGGGCTTTGAAAAACAAGAGAATTGATTGTCTTAGGGTAATTCCAAGGCATTGCCATCCTAATGCTATTTACAGACTTCATAATGTAATGCTGTGCCGTAACTTGCTGTACATTCAAGCAAGTAAAGAATGGAATGTGACCAAAATACTTAGTATTTTCTGATATTGCCTGAATTGCTTAAAGAAAAATATCAAATTACTTTTAAAATAATTTTACATATATTATTTTATTGATTTTTTTTATTGTAATCCTATTGATTTTGCCTCTATCAATTAATTTTCTGACTGTTATATAAGTCCTATTCAATAGATATGCTCTTTATAATATGAGGCAACTGATTAAATGAGTGAATTTGGTTGTTTCAGTTAAAGGGTAATTCAAAATATTTTTCTCTTTTTTTGATTTATCATTGCATAATAAATCAGAGTGTATTCATTGCTACTATTATGTAATTACTGGAAGCAGTCTGGTTGACTGCAGTGTAAAATGCAGCTCAATAGCAATTTAAATTCATGATTTTCTCATGGCATATCTTGTATTGTTTCTTGTGAAGCAAATGGCAAGTGTGTGTTGGATCAGAATTCAGATTAGGATTCTGTCCTTTTTTTAACTCAGCTATTTCACTTTTCATCCTTTTCTCCTTCCTTTCTACTATGTACCTTAGAAGTGGGCAAAGATGGCACTACGATTTGGTGACCTGGATGGCTTTAGGTTTGCTGAGGGCTGGAATCAGTCATCTCTGGATACACTCAGTCTAATAATTTGGAAAATCTCTGTAGCTTTTCTCTGCTAGGAAATTAAGTAGGCTTCACGATAAAAGACATTTGTGTAAAGTACCTTATCCACATGTTCCTTTAGGCCTTCCTGATATATCTGTACCAATATATGCTTTAGCAATACCTATGACAGCTTTTCAGTGATCTAATTGTGCATAGAAAAGATAGAACTCTGTGCAGGTTAGTTAAACATGGGGTTTTTTTCTTACTGTACTGAGCTGAAGGTTTTGATGACTGAAATCATTCTGGTGCCTAAGCTGGTTTGTTTAAGCTGGATACCTTCTGTAGTCTTTCTTAGCTTTTAGTCTTTTTTTCTGTATTAGAAAAGGGATTGAAGGAATAGCATCTGTGGCAAAAGACTCTCATATCCAGACTTTGAGATGGTATACAGAGAGAATTTATTTACTAGTCCTTTAAGGCTATTAGTAAAAGGAACATCGTGCTTATCTGCATCATTAAAATGTAAAAATGTCCTGTTATCCAAAATAAACTGAAAATGGTTTCTTTTCTAGTGATGCAGCTTAAGATATTAGGATATCTGCATAATGTGCTTTGAAATTTGCTCCAGTCCCATGACAGAGAAAGTAGTGAGTTTTGGAGGGATGTTGATGTATGGTTCTATTTAGGCAGCAAAGTCTGTATTTAGGTATTTATTGTTAAGCAATACTGAAGCACACATTCCTACAATAAACCATAGTTATTCCTTTATTCTCTTAAAGAGGTTATTCATTCCTGTTTTTAAATGATGTCATGTAGAGGAATGTTATTTGCACTTTGGCTAATGTTGTTAATTATGTGAAAGGATGGCCAGAGTGCATTTCCATAAGGAAGGACAGAATATATGAAAAGGTAAATGTTAGCAGCAACAGTATATGTATGCTAAATATATGTCAGCTTGCTGGCAGAGTTTAAAAGAAGAAATGGAGCTTATACTTGATTTGTTTGTTTTTGAGAACTCTGCATTTCCACACTATCTAACCAGAAGTACCTGTTCTGTGACACAGGGCAGTCGTCGTAGCACTGTAGATGAAGGATACTCAGAAGCTGGAGAGTACTGCTGTGTGATACTCCACAGCTTGCTGCAATTCTGACATCTCCCAACCTAGGCAAGAGGAACAGATATGGCAGCATGCTAATGACCTCCTTGAATCGTAATTAGGCTGTCTTAATATTTAATCAATGTGGCAGACATGCTGTTTTGTTCTGATGGAGCTCTGCTATGCTTATATTTGTGATATACAAGCAGGCAACAAATACATGCCAAAAAGTAAGAGTGAACATGGAATGATTTGGGTAATGTGCGACTTGCACCACTGATACCACAGTCACTCTTAGTGCTTCATATTACCAAACACCACTATGTACATATTTTGATACCTTCTTATAAGGGCATTTTTTTCTTGAAATAAATCAAAAAGTATGAATCCTCCAGTCCCATTCCCACCAGTACAACCTGGCATAATTGCTTACCCTGTTCTTACTCTTCCTTCAGTGCCTGCTAATGGCCAGTTGGAGACAAGACATTGGGCTGGGTGGTCTTGTTGGTCTGAACCAGTGTAACTGTCCTGAGAATAACCACACTGATTGAGTTTGTCTTTATTGTGAATGTCTTTCTCAGAAAAGTTGCAAGAATAGCTGGTGGCCTGACTGTGTATGCCCTGTTCCTCTGTGTATTTGGTATAGTCCTCACCTCCACAGAGAAAGAACAGACTGGTAGACTTTTATATGGAGTAGTTTACAGGTTGCCATTTTTCATGTGTCTAGAAAGTTTATGTTAGTGTACCAGGATTTCAGAGTCAGACAGATAAAGTGAGACACTTCCCTGAGCTGTGCTAAAGCTCTACATGGGAATGCCAGTTTACTCCAGATGATGATAAATGGAATACACCCATCACAGGTACAGAATAATTTTGGAGCTGATTTCTGGGGAGACTGTTTACTGTGCCATTGCTTTAAGAAATTATTTTATCAGTGAATCACTTCCTGAATAGTCAATATAATTGTCCGAGGTAAAATTGGGGTTTTTTTTCCTGTGTGTCCTGTTCAGTGGCATTTTTGTTGTTTACCCTCAGTAGATGAGAAGAGAGCCAACTTAGAAGCGGGTTTCTTTTGGCTGTAAAAATATTGAGAAGGAGATAGTAAAAAAGTTTCTCCCTGTTGTGTAGTCATGCTATTCCTTTGAGCAGAATAAAAAAACGTCAACAGAAAGAATCTGTAGATCAGATGGATCAGGAGTTGTTTTTATGTACTGATAGTACTGACATATCTTGACCAATATTACTAGGGTCTTGATCATTGATGATGGTTTTTTTGTCCAGTGTGTGTGTGTCTTAATATTGAAGCAGTTACTGATTTTATTTTTTATTTGAATGTCTATCTCTACAAACTCCAAACAACTGCAAAATTAAGTTGAACATGTTTCTAGATTTTTTTCTTCTAGTTTGCTGAAATATGTGAGAGCTGCTTAAAAAAGTTTTGAATGGTTCAGGGGAAGGAGGTGTTTTACTCTAGCTCACCTGCATATTCTGAATTGTTTAGATGATCAGAGATTTGCAGAAGGTAAGCATTTAATGATGAATTGTTTGACTTTAATAAGTAGATGTCACTGCTTAGTCCAAGTTCCCTCTTGAACTAATTATGTTATTTACATTATATAGAGTACTGTTATTCTCAACATGCACTTAAAATTGTTTGTTGTGTCTTTCTTAAATTAAGAGTTTTTACATTTACATTTTACATTTTTTCCTCTACTCAAAAATGCTGCTTAACCTTATTTTTAAGTTTTGTCTCACTGAATAATTTTCTGCCTGTATCTACTAGCTATATTAGAGAGAAAACAGACTGATTTTTTTTATTCTCAATAGTTCAAGTAAATTAGGGCATGGAACTTCTCTCAGTATCTTACTGAGGAACTGACTGGTTTCCAAGTTTTCTTATTGTTTCTTATCAGTTTACATCTTGAATCTTTCCAGATTATCAATGTCTTCTATAACGTGTGGGCAGTGTAAGAGAGATACTATTACAATAATGCATTCGTTCAGATTGTATGCAATACAAAACCATTTTCCTCCAACTCAAGAGAATGCTCCTTAATGTTGTCTGGCCTTGCTGTTCTTTGTTTTCAGATTGTACATATTATCTTTGGTTTTAAAGTAAAAATAAAACAATCAAAAGAAAAAATATCTGACAGTTATTGATGGAGAAGCTCCATGCTGATCATATGTGACTTTCTACCCACATAGCCAACACTTTTAAATAATGATTTTATATGGCAATATAAGCTAACCTGCTTTTCCTGCATTTAAATGGAGTAGGAACATTTCCACTGCCTGTAAGCTAGGAAAGCAATAAATAAGGACAGAGGAATAGTCCTTGACTTTTATGGGACAGTTGATTTTTAATCCAAGTATAAAATTTTTAACTTGGGAAATGTTGGCTAGATGGGGTCCTGTTGACCAATAAGGATAAAAATACAAAACATAAAATAACTGTATATGTTAGCATTGTTTGTTCTGTCTATTAAATGAAACTTGCATGTTCTGTGCATGTAATCAGGCAATTTGACAGTCTGTTACAACATATATGCACAAAGAAAGGATGAGTATCATATTTATTCATGGATGTTCTGAATGCACGTTACTGCTTCAGGTGATGGTATTTGTTTATGTATTTTGTAAGAGGGAGACATGTATGACACGTGTATTATAGAATTGTAGAATCACAGAATATACTGAGTTGGAAGGGACCCATCAGGATCATCAAGTCCAATTCCTGGCCCTGCGCAGGACACCCCAAGAATCACACCATGTGCTGAGAGCATTGTCCAAGTGCTTCTTGAACTCTGTCAGCCTTGGTGCTGTGACCACCTTCCTGGGGAGTCTGTACCAGTGTTCAACCACCCTCTGGGTAAAAAAACCTTTTCCTGATATCCAACCTAAACCTACCCTAATTCAGCTTCACGCTGATTTTCTCGAGTCCTGTCACACTGCTACCTCTGTTTGGCTGCCATAGACTTTTGTTGAGGGAAGACTTAAATCACTAATATAATTCAAATACTTTAAAGATATTTTAAGCAGGTAGACAAGTATTATTTGGTTCCATATGTGTACTCAATTTTCAAATAGTTAAAAAAGACCTCTGACACACAAAACCACAAAGCTTCAAGATGAATTTTCTTCAATGCTATTCAAAGATGTATGTATTAGATTAAAAAGTTCTCCTATAGATGATTAACTTGCTAGAAACTGGAAAGTAAACTGTAGGAATGCTTAGATAATTTTCACTGGAAAGGTCATCAGTACTCTGAGAAGGATTTTTATTTTCAGAAGCTCTCTGGGAAAATGAATACATACTAGGATGAGCCAGCAGTGTGCCCAGGTGGCCAAGAAGGCCAACAGCACCCTGGCCTTTATCAGAAACAGTGTGGCCAGCAGGATCAGGAATGTGATCATCTCCCTGTAGTCAGCACTGGTGAGACTGCAGCTTGAATACAGTTTTGGGCTCCTCAGTAGAAGAAAAACTTTGAGGTGCTGGAGCATGTCCAGAAAAGGGCAATGGAGCTGGTAAAGGGTCGGGAGCACAAGTCTTATGAGGAGCAGTTGGGGGAGCTGAGGTTGTTTAGCCTGGAGGAAATGAGTGTGGGGAAATTAATCTCCTTTTACATATTTGACAAAAACCATATTGGTTTTGAAGTCTTCAATATAAAGAAATAGTAATAATCTGTTAGAGTATTCAAAAGCAAAGCATACAGTTCATTACAAATAATACTTTAAAATAGATTAAAAGCATTATTGTATTATGCTTTCTGGAATTACTGAAGAAAGAACTTAATTCTTTTGGGGAAAAAAATGGATAATAAAATAGCTTAGAGGAGGTTGTTGGTTTAGATGAGAAATGACAGGAGATACATTAGATAAAAAAAGCTTAGATTTTTGTTTCTGAAATGAGAAAATAAGCTTTTAATAAGTGTTGAGAAAGTAAATATATTGTGGTCCATATCTCACCATGACCAGAATCAACCAAGGCATTTGGGCTGCATAAAACTGTTGTGTATTCTGAAAAGAAGAAAAGTACTGTCTTAGTCTCAAAATACAACACTGGAGTAGAAAACAAGGTGGTAGTCTAGGCAGCTGTTGGTTTTGTAATGTGTGGAGTTGGCCATTTGGAATTTCCTACATTTTTCTTAAGTCTTCTCCTAATGTACCAGAGCTGCAGACCCACAAACCTGGGTGAGCAAAGAGTGGGGATATCGGAGGAAAGTCCTTCCCTCCTGTGGCTATTCTGTCTCCTAGGTCAGGAATCTGAGTATGTCAGTAGCAAGAGTACAGTTAACAAAGTACCATATATTCAAATGTTTAAATCACTAAACTGATGTGTAATTATATAACATGCAGTTGTATTGCATTTGTATTGTAAATTTTTATTTTGATGATGGCAATATATGTGCAGCTGCAACACTTGTCTCAGCAACATGAGGAACACAGAAGGGAATTTTCTTTCTCTTTTTTCTTTTTTTTTTTTTCTGTTTTATCTCAGCTGGACATCTCTCTTGCAGCTATTAAACTGTTGCACTGAGTTTAGTATAGGTACAATGATTCCCTTATGTGCCTTCTAACTAGCTGGTGGGTGGCTGGGCATTAATTAATGTTGTTATAAGTATTAGGGAAGCAAAAAAGATCAGAAGGGGACAACAGTGTATAAAATAGACTGTTACCAGTAATTGTGTACTTTACTTTGACTGTTACCAGTAATTGTGTACTTTACCTTTTATAAGTTGTGCTATTTTAAAACTCAGCGTAATTATAAGAATAACTCAGGAGGGAAAGAGAAAATGTTTTCCTTGCTTTTGCTGATAAAAGTTTACTGTGTTCCATATTTCTTATAGTCATAATCCTAGTTTGAGGGGGAAAAGACTATTTTCATTTATATAGGCTTCATAATTAAATATCTGTGGCAGTCCCAGATAGTAACAAGCCCATGCTTTAGTGACAGCAGAGGTGTGAGACTCATTGAATGGTAAAGAGTAAAAGTTAACTAGTGTTTTTCATTTTCACTCAGAGTAAGCAGCATGGGAAACTCCAGTGAGCTATCTTTTCAGAAATTATACTTTCTGAAGACAAAACTTCCTTAAGAAATCCCACGTTGGGCAAATAAAAACATTAGCTGGTTTGATCAAAATATTCTAAAGTCAGCAGCAGGCAAAGAGCAGCTTCACCAGCTCAGTTGGTTAGAGTATGGTGTTAATTAATTATAATATCAAGGCCCATTGCTTGATACCTTCTGCTTGTATCTCTACATCCTTTGAGGAGAAGGAGGCTGTGCTATAGCTGCGAAAGTCATTTAAGTTGTAATTAAATGTAGTGGTGCATATGTAACCTTATATTCTGTGGTGAAAAAGCATGGGCTTGTCTCATTTTCCTATTGCTATGTATGGCACTTTTTTGTATGTAATTTCAAGTTGGCTGAGATCCAGGCTTAATATTTAGTCAGTCACAACAGTGAAGCTGATGTTAAACTACTGGGATCAACCACAGGAACATTCTGAGAGTTTTAGTTTATTGGAGAAAGAAAAGGAAGAAAGTGGTACACAGGGATATTGTCAAGTGTTGTAATACGGGCATTTAGATAAAATGTAACATCTGGCTGATGGCCAAGCAGTTCATTGCTCAGAAGCAGGATTATTTTAGCACTGCAGTTAGGCCAGGTTTCATTATTGGTTTTATACTTCATTTAATTATAAAGCAGAAATATTTGTGAGAATCTTACTAAATTAACTTTGGGAGAGAACATGGATTTTTAGTTTGCAAATTTGAGTTGTTTTTACTCTGCACCGTGTGTGGCAATGTAGCATTACTACTGTGTAGTGTTTCTAATTGAAAAAAACAAAACAAAACAAAACACACAAATGCTCTATTTGTGGGTATAGTTGTAAGAAATCCTTCAAAATAATATAAATGGGATATTGTGAACCTGCATATCTGTGTGTACAGTAGCATATCTCTCACTGACCTTGCCTCAAAAACAGAGTTCTGCCACAAGCTGTGCTTGAGCTTTTGTATGGCCTTGTGGTCTTCTCCAGTAAAGGACACAATTATTTCTGATGCAGAATGGCAGAATCTTGCCACTAGAAATGAAACTAGTATCATCTCCTCTTTGCTTGCTGAGGTATTCCCTTTGACATTGATCTTTACACTCTAGCTGCAGCAGAAAAATGGCAAAGGCTACAGCAGGAGGAAATGTTAACTTGGCGTCTTTGGAGCAAACCCGGACCTATGACATGGGTTTAAGATTTGAGTTCAGAACTGAGGAGCTCTGTTGCACACACACACTCCCCCAAGGATGTGGTTACTGGGTGCATTGTTGAACTACAAATATTCTCCTAAAACCTGTAGGGAGGGAGAAGCAGCAGTAGCTCTGTCAGTGCTAAGTCAAAATAGTCTGCTTTTCTGTGCTCAGTGACGCGTAGAAGATAGGGCCAATTCTCTCTCTGGTTGAAATTATTTGGGGGAGCCTATTGATGGCTTTCAGTACCTATTGATGTATTTCCTTTTGCCTGATAATTATAGGAAGGGTGAAAATAAGTAATTCTGTAGGACATTTACTTTCCTCTACTGCCAGTCTTGCAGACACAATAGCTAGAAGCTTTAAAGTTTTACCGAAAAAAAGCTGTCAGAATAGCTTTTTTTTTTTAAATCTTTCAGTGGAGTGTATAAGATGGAAGAGCTTTAGATTATATTTGAAGGCAGGAAGCAGTAAATATTGACTTAGCACTGTATTTTCCTGGTCCTTATCTACCTTTCCATCATCCTTTCCAAACCATGGATCATGCACTTGTGAGATCTGGGGAATATGATGGATGAGATGTCAGTGGCATAGAAGCTGTTTCAGATATAAAAGAGATGGAGATTTCAATGGGGACCCACACTGAGATCTAACAAGGTTGGGGGAAAATCCTGCAACTCCAGTTTTGTAGTAAAGGTCTACTTGTTTCAGAAGGTCTGCTTGTTTTGGCACATGGCTGGTACAGAGAGTTGGTACAGAGAGTTGGGAATTGTTTGGTTTGCTGGGAGATGGAGGGGTTGGTGGTTGATTTTTTGGTTGATTGGTTGGTTGCTTTGCTTTAGGTTTTTTGTTGGGGTTTTTTTTCCGATAATTTGAATATATTTAATGCATTATTTTATTAAATGCTCTTCAGAGTTTAGGAAATCACACTGCTCTTTAACAAGAATATATTTCAAAATAGAACTGGCTGCTGAATAATAATACACAGGAAGAAAGTGAGAGCAAATGAATTAAAATTTTTGTTTAAATTTGTTTGGAAGTCAGTGTCAATGTTCTAATCTGAACTGGAGGGCACAAAAAGCTCTTGAGCCATTCGGGTGGCCTTCAGCTCTAATTTCAGTCAGTTTATGCAGTGAACTGCTTCCACAAGATTTTTGTTACTTTGAATTCTACCTGATTTCAAACCTTGTTATTAATTTCTCATAAAGCTAATAAATTAAAAATTAATGCCTTTTCTTTGAAAAATGGAGTAGGAATGGATATGTTAACTCTTTCAAGCCCAGCTCTTGAGGATGTTATGTTTCCCAAGCACGCTGAATAAAGAGTATTTTTAAAACTAATTTTCAATTACTTTCAGCAACTATGTCTTTAATAACAATAAGAAATTACTTGGAAAACTGCAATGAAAACTGAAAACAGGAGCTTTAGGCTTTTAGTCAGCTTTGGTGAACTGCAGATTTCTTTCTACAGCTCATGCTTTCCGAATGTTGCAGGTAGAAAAATATGGCAAAAAGAATCAGCAATAAGGATGAGAGAGGGGTTTGGTAAAAAGATTAGACTTATCTTTACCCTGAGTAACGCTAACCTTTGCTTACTTGTATTAGTTTTTCTGTCTGCCTTCCAGCCTTTTTACTCAGTATGTATGTTCATATGTAATCTCGTTTTATTTGACTCACTGACCACTTCCAATTGCTTTAATTCATGCCTATCCTTCACTATTTGACTAAAGTTACCAATATATTTTATTCCCATCGCTCTTAGTAATGTTAATAGGCTGTTCTATCAATTTCAGCCTTACACCTTATATGTTTAATTTAGAGTGTATTTCTCTTGTGAAACAGTGTAGGGACAGAAGACTGAATATACCAACTTTTTGCTACTAGTCTAAGGTTCACTGGAATTAAATGGGAAAAGCCTTTTTACAGACATTGCAAAGGAATGTAAAATCCATAGTGGCAGTATCCAAATGTGGTCAGGTTTGCATAAGTCTTTGTGGCTTACTTTTCAAACAAACCAATATTAAAAAGATGATCAGCTGAAATTCAGATTAGCTGAACTCTGCAGTTATTAAACTGAGAGGTTTTATTAAAGAGAGAGTTTAATAAAAAGTTACAGAGAATAAAATAAAATAGGATTCTTGAGAAGAATAGAATTGTTTAATTGAAAATCATGAGAAGTATAGACAAGGTGAAGAATTATTCAGCAGTTCACTTCCTGTTTCTCACATGAGGTTGTATGGGGAAAAGTCCATGAAATCACCTTACAGAGTGTCTAAAGAAACCAAAGATTGGTCAGTTGGCAGTGGGACTCATTGCTTCAGGAACTTTTTCAGGCAACAAGTTAAAGTGAATTTGAAATATGAAGCTTTTTTTAATGCTTATCTCGCTATAATCCCTGTTGTCTGTGAGGGAAGAAGCATATGGAAAAAGCAGATAAGTCTGCTCATTGGATAGTGAAGTGGGGAGTAACTTAGTGGTTTTATCCAATTTGTATTCCATTACGAAATCCAAATTCTCTAGCATCTTTTTCAGAGTAGTGTGCTGATGCCTCTTTAAAATCTATTCAAAAATCTGTTTGGAGACAAAGGTTTAAGTGAAGGTGGAAGGCTCTACAGCCAGCCAGTGTGTTGAATAGGTATTTCATGGTTTGTATGAATGTGAAGGAAGAGTAAGAATGGGAATTGAATAATTGGAGGGACCCGTGTGTGTATCATGGTACAGAGAATCACAAAACTGCTTAGATTGGAAAAGACCTCTAAGATCCAGTTCAACTGTTAACCCAGCACTGTAAAATTCACCATTAAACCATGTCCCCAAGTGCCACATCTACACATCTTTTAAATACCTCCAAGGAGAGTGACTCTACCACTTCTCTGGGCTGCCTGGTCCAATGCTTGAAACACTTTCAGTGAAGAAATTTTTTCTAATATCAAAACTAAACCTACCCTGGTGCAACTTGAGGTAATTTTCTCTTATCCTATCCCTTGCTGTTTGGAAGAAGAGACTGACATGCATGGTATATATATAGATATATAGATACACATGATATATGATTATATATATGATGTATATGTATGTATGATATATGAAGACATATGCATGGCAGTGTTAGTTTTATGGCTGGACTCAGTGATCTTAAAGGTCTTCTTCAACATAAATTATTTTATTTTATGTAGAGTCTGGTCCTTAGTCCTTGTTCAGTGCAGATGGTGTCTTGTTTTATGAATAGCCTGGTTATATCCCCCTGAGGGAAGAGTAATGATGTTTGTCAGAGTGGCAAAATCTAGTTCCTGAAATCCAAACTGGTGACATATCTTGTTTACTTTATCACTGCTTCCCTTTGTAATTGATCTGAAAGTTCAGCTGTTGCAGAAAAATGACAAATGGTTGGTGCCCTGTATCTGTGGAAACTGTTTGGAAGCCGTTGTAAATGCTGGTGAGGCTTTAGCTGGTAAAGATGTAATCTCATGAATGGCAGAGCAATTGCAATCTGAGAGGTAGAAGAGAGATCTTAACAAATAAAAGAAACATTGGACAGTGCCTGATGGAATCCGATAAAGCTGTGATTTATTTCATATGGAAAAGAATAAAATGCTGACATTCGTGTTTGGCTGCAGGTTTGCACAAATGGGTAGCGTTCTAGATGTTTTAAGGAGATGGTCTGAGTTCAGCTGGTCTTGTCATGCAGCAGCTATGAGTAGAAGCGTGGTCTTAAATTATATTTAAACAAACTCACTTAAGTACTAGAAGGCTGTAAAAAAAAAAAAAAGAAACCCCCCCCAAAAATAAAAAAATCCCACAACATCCCAGCACAAAAAAAGCCATATGTTGTTGGCCAAAAATATTTCCACAACTGAAGGAAGAACTATGAAGCAGTATCTTTAAATGATCTATCTAAATCATAAAAGAACAGACTTAAGAAAGAAACCTAAGAGAGAAAGAAGACAGAAATTAAGGTACCAGTAGGGTACGTGTTCTCTACAAAACACAACTTTCTTGAAAGTATTCAGACAAAGCACAGAAAATGGTCCACAGCTGTTTGGAGCTGCTGTTTGGAGTGTTTCTCTTATGTTCCTAACTGGAGTCTTCTTCCCAGCTGAGTTTGATGGGAGAGACTGAAAACCTAGGGAAGCTAGAGCAGAGATCTGTGGTCTTATACAGGAAGAGTCTATTAACAGACATCACTGAGTATGGAAGGTCAGGGTCAGTCCCACTGGAATATGATGGGCATAAATCCAATTTAAGTGGAATTTAAACTTGTTATAGCCTCTCTCACAGTCTCCTATGGATTCCTTATTTCAACCAAAGTTGCATGTTGATTTGCATCTGTGGCATTGAGATAAGGGATCATCATTAATATCTCCCTAGATATTTAGAATCAGCCACTGACAGTCTGAAAACTTCCAAAGCACTATGTAGTTACCATTGCTATTGAATATGACACATTTCTGCATATAACTTTGAAAGTGTATGGTGCATTTGATCATTTTGATGAATGGTGTGGTAATGGACTTTCAAACAAAGTATTGACTGAACATATTTTAAAATCTATTTGCACAGGTATCTCTGTTCAGACCAAAAAGATATACCATTCATTCCAAAAAGACTACATGGACTTTTTAGAATCTTAAAATACATAATGGAAAATAATTTTTCATTAAAAAAAAATCTTCTTTAAAAATAAAGCTCTTCCATGTAAAACTAAATTAAAAAAATAAATCTTTCTACCAGAACAGGGCAAAGAGAAAGCATGTTTTATTCATTTAGCAAGCTGCTATTTTACACTGATGCAAATAAAACTACATGTGAACTAACAGCTGCTCTCAGACAGATTGCTGCATCTCACAATCTGTGAAGGGAGCACAGCTGGAGAAATCTGCAGAACATTTTTATCTGTAAATCAAACAGAAACTATGAAAGCATTAAGTACTGTACTTATAATAGCATCAATGTTTACAAAGGGTTTACAAACTGCTTCTGTTTTCAGGCTGTCTTCTAAAAAATATCCAACCAACCAGTAATTTCCAAGGTATTCATTCCCACCTCAAACACTTTGCTGTCTGTTGATACCTTGCAGATGTTTTACTAGGCTTGTGCAAGCTTACATTTTGTCTGACAGAATATGAGTGTGAATACCATTTTGACTTGAAGGTGTGTTGTGTCCTTCCTTTGAGCAAGGTGTTGATTTAGGATGGCTAACAGGTACCCAAAGAAATCCTTACATCAACCCTAAGAGATTTCTGACTCAGAGAAGTCAAATCAGTTAAGTAGGTTTGCTACTTGTTTTGTTGTTTGAGAAGATAAGCTTTTCTTCTTTCCTCTAGTGCACAGTTCACACATTTGAGGAAAACCATGGAGATTAGATCTGTTTCTAAAGGGATGAGAAAGAGTTACAGTTTAGGCATTCATAATATTAAAGTTAGAAGTGTCATCTTTCACCTCAACTGACTGATTAAATAAAACCTGAAAATCACTCAGTCACAAATTGGGTGAAACTGTTGCTCATCAACCTTGAGCACAGCACATGACCATTTTGACACACAGGTGCTAGTTGGTAAGCTGAGCCAAGAGTCAGCGTGGGAAATGATTTGAAGGGAACCATCTGAAATGGTTAGAGGTACAGACTTCAGAGGCCATTAGGCTAGTAGGTAAAAGGGAAATCAGTATATTAAGCCTTAGTACACTGGAGATTTAATGAATAAATATTTGTGGAGTTGTTGAAGGCAGAACAGGCCAAAGCATAAAGACATATCAATCCTTTATGAAAAACAGAAACAACATTCAGTTGTTTCTCCGAACTGGAGTCTTCATCATGTAGCAGAAGAGCACAGGTAAATTTGTATATAAGAAACAGTATAAAAGAAATGTAAAGTGGTCTATTTGAAGTGTTGTAAAGCACTGCATTGTTTACAGCTGTGAACTCCATGGCTAGTAGTTGATAATGCTTAAATATTTACATAACTTCCAGCAGCAGTTAACAGTTTTGACTGAAAGAAAATCATCTTCCTAGTGATTTGAAAGATTTACCTTTGGTTGTTTGGGGTTTGTTTTGTTGGGTTTGGAGGTTTGTGGTTTGTAGGTTTTTCCTTTGTTTGTTTTGGGGTTTTTTTTGTTTGGTTGGTTTGTTTGGTTTTCTTTTGGCATGGTTTTTTGGTTGGTTTTTAGTGTTGTGATTTTGGTTTTTTCTTGGGTTTGTTTTCTTAATATACCAGGTAACATTTAGCTCTTTGTAACTTCAAATGCTTGTTTTCATTTTATATATCAGTACTCTAAGTGCCTGTAAGTGCTCAAAGGGCCTGACTCAGCAGAGCATCCTAACAGGTACATGTAAGCTTTGCTGCATCAGGAATATTACATAGAGAACTACATTAGTTCAAATAGTTCAAAAAGCATTATTGAAGTCAGTGCCTAATGATCAGGGCCAGTTGAACCAGAACTTATTTCTTTATACATCATGGTGTGAAAAAGTTACACTTGTTCTTTGCAGTTTGGTTAGTGGCTGGGGTACTGTGACAGTTCATTCACTTCTATGTCCTTTGATTGTTTTGGTGTGCCTCAATTTGTTATAAATAACATTTAGTTTATGTTTATGCCTGGTGACTTCCTTATATGCTTCCAGGTTAAGTGGAGAGATGTAAAATTCCTCCTTTCTATGGAAATAGCTGTTAACATGAGTCTACTGGTTACGAAGTTATATATTCTGGAATGTCTCTTTTTGGGGAATTGTTCAGGCAAAGGAAAACTTGCTAATGGGATGAAAGTTAAAATGTCTCCACTAGTGAAGGAGAGTGTGTATTCTCTAGATGTCTTTGATTTGTCATTAGAGTGTTTGTTCTTTTCTAACTTCTTTAACTTGTAATGAAATTTTTACTTTTACTGCTTAAATACCACTTTAATTTCCGGTTAAAACAAAGCAAGTATAGCTGTAATGAAACATTATCTGCAAAGAGTGATTTTGAGTTACAAATTCCTTTATTGGAGAAACTGCAACTTATTTTTTTATTTTACTCTGTTACGCTTTTATCTACATTAAAAACAATCTGATCTGTAATATTTCATATTCAGGCATTGCTTCCTGAATAAGAGACTAACTTTGTTATTAAAGAGAACAGCTGAAGCATATAAACAAGAAACCTAGAAAGACAACCACTATGGAAAAATACTAGCAGTTTTTGTAGGCACATTAGACAAGACACAAATAAATTGCTTTGTTTTCCCCCTATGTAGATTACAGCTTTCACTTCTAAGAGTATCCAAACACAGGATGAAACATATTAGCAATACTGGTGGAGTATATAAAAGCTATTTAAATATCCAAAACTTGTCTTATGATTCTGATGTGTCCCCAGTCTCTACTTTTATATCAAATAATTCCAACTCTGACTTTAAAAAGTAACTAGAAGAATCTTAATTTAAATGAACTAGACTTGTTAAACTAGAATTACTTAAGCTGATTACATTGCACTTGGCTGTACTTATTGAAGCTCTGAATTCCCAGAAATGGCAATGAAACCCCATACTGCTTTACTAGGCATTCTAACATTGTTATGGCTTGTGTTGATGATGAGCTCTCTTTGTCACAGTGAGTGCAATATATTTTCATCCTATTTAATTCTGGGGAAGGAGAAAGTGGCAATGATGTCTGAAACCAAAGCAACTTTCAGCCATAAGAGAGAAATGAGAGGTGTAATTTTTCTGAATCAGTCAGATGGTTGCAAAATGCAGATTTGAAGTTGAGTGTTTGGAGTGTGAGTTTTTGTTTGTGGTTGTTTTTTTGCCTGTTTGTTTTAATTTGACCTTGCAATTGGGTTTATGCTGTCTGAAATAACATCACAATTATTTATTAACTAAAACCTTGCAACACTATTTTTTTTGCAGTGGAAAATTGACTACTGTACCATCCTCCTTTACATTTCACAGTCAGAACAATAGATACATTATTTTTAAAACAATTCATTCAATTCAAATTACTCCTGGAGATTGAAGATAATTTCATGTTGACATTGCAGAGACATACTTTATCAGAAAGGAAAAATAGAACAAAATAATTTTTCATCAAACTAGTCTTTGCTTTTAAAGTGACATTTTATTTAAAGAGGAAAATTGAAGGCTATTAGATTAAAGGAGTTACTGGCTTATTTTGGTACTGACAGGGAAAGCAAAACTATTTCAGAAGTTAAAATTGAAGATATAAAACAATGGTGAGGTGACTTTTGATATCTTAGACAAATGTGTACTAAAGTGCATTTGCTATAATTATTACATTCTAATGTTATTTTGAATTATGTTTTTTCTTCACAGCCTACCTCATATTCTGATTCAAGATGGAGAATTTTTCTGATCAGATTTTACAGGGGAAAAGAGAGAGCCTTTTTTAAAAAACAGACTAAATGGAAATAAACATTTATATGAGATATAAGTGAGCTGAAAAGGGCACAATGCAATTAACACTAAAATATTTTTTTTTAAAAGTATAAAATATTTTTTCTTGATTCAGCTCTTAGCCATCTCAATAAACAGAAAGCAAATAATGAATACACATTTTGTGTATGTTCGTTACTTCCAACCATATTAAATAGTCTTGACAAATTTCTAGAAATTTCACATGCCATAGCATAGCACTAACAGAAATTAAAAACAGACATTTGTTCTAAAAGCAGCCCTACATATTGACTTTACGTTTTCAGAACACAAGAAAATATTAAAGGGAAGTGAACAATCCATCTTTCACATCTGTTTTATGCAAGTAGATAACAAAGAAAAGGGATATTATTCTACACACAGAACTTTAGTTTTTAAAAGTTTAGCTCCTATATCAGTAGCTAAATGGTGTGTAAGTTGGTCTTCCTCAAGGAGACCAACTCATTGCTTCAAATGAAAAATAATAGTGTTTCTACCTCCTTTTCTCAGACCATGGAAAAACCCAGGAGCTTGTCTGTGCCTCAAACCAATGGGGTTGGGATTCAACCCACTGTGAGGGATTTAGTTTCTAGCTACTGTGTTCAGAGGGAATGAGTAAATCACTGGTCTTTATCACGCAACTGGAGCTGCTGGTGATCTCCAGAACGCATTTAGTGATGTGCTTCTCTTCAGTTTTCTTTTAAAGTAGGTAACTCCACTGTGCTCCCACAAGACTGGTTTTAGGGAATGTACAGCATCAGAACAGTAAAAGACATGGCAAGAGCTGGGTGTGCGCTACATGTCTTGCTCACAAGAGCATAAAATGTATGTTGCTAACAGAGGCTCGCAACTGATTGCAAGCAAACCTGATTTAACATTTGATACCTAGGAGAGAGACATGAGCATCTGGGTTTGCTTTTGAAATAATACATTAAGCAGGAGTGACAGGAAAAAAAATAAGAGCAACAGTAACAACCTTTGGGTAAAATCTATTAGTGTTATTAAAGGACATGAATTTTAAATACACAGCATGGTAAACAGTAAGAGAGAAAAGAACCTCGTAGGTCCTCCAGAGGCAGTGTTGGCATAATTGTAGGTACAGACATCATGTTTTGTCATGTTAATGTTCTAGATATAAAATAATCATGGGCTGTAAGAGAAAGGCAGAGTGACCTCATTTATTTTGTGATTACCAGTTGTCCTGAGTTAGGTGGATTTAGTATTTTTTTTTTCAAAATGTTAATAGAGTTTGGACCTCCAAGCTTCACCCTGTCTGAACAAAACAAATATATAGAGAGAGGTTGATGCACAACTGTTTTTAAATAAAAACTGGAAGATAATATGTGTTTTCAACCTATTTTCCTTTTTCTCCATCTCCACTAGTCTGTCAGAAAGAAGGAAACCTGACCACATCAAGGCATCCTTTATACTAATGATAGTCTGTACTTCCTTCATTGGAGGATCCTACCTACTCAGAGAAACTAGGAATGAAGTTATACATTCTATGTAATTCCCAAATATTCCTTTTTGTTTCCCAAATTGCCATCTATTTTCATTCCCTTTAATTAATTTTCTTTAATTTTTTATTACTGTCTGTCTCGAGTGATCAAGACATTGGCTGTCCATAAGAGGTTGCAATGTTAGATGAATTTCCTAGATTATATTATAGTTTGTTGCTCATATTTACGTGTAGTCTTCTACCAATGCATATTTTTATTTGGAGTAAGCATCTGGCATAAAGCCAGGAAGACCTGATGCCAAAACAAGTGTCAATCTAATAGGATAACAAAGCAATTTCTTCACAGATTGACCTTATTTTTCTTGTGTTTTATCTTTCATTTATCTCCCATTTTGATTGCATTCTTCTACTGAGAGTTTTTCTGTTGTCTTCTTTGCAGAAAATAAGATAGAAATTCAAAATAAACTCTTGAAGTCTTCTTGCTGTGATGGATGTTTCAAAAAATAAACTGAATTTAAAATTGCCAGAAAAATACTGTCTACAACCACAACATAGACCTCATACTATGCTCCATTGTCCTTATGTAGCCAACGTTTAACAAACACTTCAAATGTCAAGCTTTGCTTATACATAAAAATCTTTCTTAATATGACACAGTTAATTATTTGAAGCATTAGAAAGCACGTGGTTCTGTTCAAGGACTTGCCTTTTTGTCTCACTTGCAAGTATGCTCTGTTTTGTACTCAGCTTTCAAATGATTGAAAGAGGAATAAAGATAGTATAAAAAAATAGTCGTGTACAGTTAATTGTCAGATCTCAATTTATAAAGAAGGAGGAAGCTGGTTCTCTCTGTTCCCAGAGATATAATTGGGAATGTCTCAGAACGAAATTCACTTGGCAGGGGAACATGGTGCATTTCAGTTTTGCCTTCTACCAAAGGTATGTAGTGGCATCCTGTGTGATTTACTTTTGTTTCATTAGAACAGACTTTACTAGAGTTGGGACATCTCTGATGAGACTGATTTGGCATAATGAGCACGAATGGAGATGACTGTGGCCTAATTGGGATATTTTAACTTATAATTCCACTTAATGAAGATGCTTTCAACAAGTGCCAAGGGGTAAATGTGTAATTAACCAAGTAAGCACAAAATTCTAGACTTTGGCCATTTAATGTAGTTTCTAGATAAAGGTTAACAAAAGGAAATAATTATTAATTTTTATTTATTAATTTGCTTTCGTTTGCTTTCTGTGTTGAAATATGTGTGTATGTATGTAAGTACTATAAATACCCAGTTGTCTCAGTTGGGACAGCGACTGTCCCCTGAGGATTCTCTCTGAGTTTGTGTGATTACAGCATTTCTTATTTATTTATTGAAAAGTTTAATTAGTGCTGAATGTCTCAAGCATATTTACAATTTGTTGAGTCCCAGTGCACTTACCAAAAAAAAAGTAAGATTCAGACATTTATCAAATGCTGCGCAAAAGCTCCAGCTGTGATGCAGAATACAGAAATAAGACAAAACTAGCCATCATTATCAGATACTTCCACTTCAAATATTTGTAGTTTATCTAAAGTGGATCTTAAACAGCCCTGTCTGGAGCTTTTCAGTAATAATCCAAACACATTTTTACTCCTCTGTTGGAAACAGTGGACTAAGCTGTTTACACTGACAAAGTGCTCTAAGTATCAAAGTATAGCAAGAACCTCATCAAAGCAGTGAGCAGCTGGAAGTGCAGAATGTTAGAACAGTTGACCTGGAAATCATCCAAATAGTAAATACAATGTTTGGTATTTTGTAGATATTATTTTTCCTGTAATGATCCAGCACCATGGAGAGCTCTTTACTAAGAAATAGTCACTAGACAGAAGATCTAGATGTTTTGGTGTCTTGTAGTTGGAAGCTTCTCTCTCAAATTAAAAACATTTGCCTTATAATGCTGCAGGAATGTCTGTCTAGTTTAATCTCCTCTTAATGACTGGACTGAAAACTAGTGCTCTGTTACTTTGGCAGCATCATTATTTGCTAGCTGCACCTAAAATGTGATTGGTACTATTAATGTAATTGATTGTATACTTTGACAATTAGAGTAGAAAAGGAGTCATGAGTTCATGTGAATTTTTCTATTCGTGTGTGTATTCCTCTGTCTTGGGACTTTTAAGTTTATTTTGACAGGTCAATTAGACCCTTCTAGACACTTTCAATAGGAAGGCAATAATGTAGTTTCTCTGCACGTTGAAGTGAAAAAATGTAGCGTTTTTGATTGAGGAAGTGTTCTTTATTGAGATACAGAATCTGGGTTGTCTGTGGACAAACAGGACCTTTACCCCATACCCATGAGTCCTAGGATGATGCTCAATGTGGAGGAGCAATGCACAAACCACTGCTGCTGGTGGTTGGTTTTATATATAAAAGAACTTCATGTTGATGATCATTTGTGATTAGATCAGAGGAAAATATTTGTTGTCAGATATGGCATGTTCAGGGAAGCATCTGTGACTTGAAATGAGACGGGGTGAGGGATGGTGTAAGAAATAAGGCAGAAAGGTAGGTGTGATTCCTCCGCTGGTCAAGGACTTGACTGTTACCATGGCAACAAAGCTCAGTTCTCTCCTTAGGCAGCTGCTGATTACACTTTGAATTTTATTTGCATTCATGATTAAGGAGGAGTATAAAAGGACTGAGGTACAGAATTAAAAAAGCAATAAGAGGATAAAAGACCCTTCAATAAGTGTTCCTTAGAAGCTTTAATTAAAAAAGTAGAAGGAGGGAGAGGAAAAGAAACAGAGATGGAAAGTGATGGCAAAATATTAGAAATTTTTATTTGATAGGTGAATGACTGTTCCAAAAAGTATTGGAAGGATTACTAACATACCCATGAACTTCTTATATTTCATAGCTTTATACCATAAAGTAAATTTTTTCATTATAGACAGGGCTACTATTCTTCAATATAAAAAATTCAATCAAAAACTCTATTTAAGTGAAAGATTTACACTACGTTAAGCTGTAAGGAGTCACCATCCCTGGTGGTGGTGAAGAAATGACTGGACATGGCACTTAGTACTGTGGTCTAGTTGACAAGGTGGTGATTGGTCGAAGATTGGACTCGAAGATCTTGGAAGTCCTTTCCAACCAAATGATTCCAAATGATTCTGTGATTCTGTGATCTTGGGTTTTTCAGACCTGGCTTGACTTTTCATAGGGCTGTTCTGATAATACACCTCATCCTATCTGTTTTATTATGCACTGCATTGTTTTTATCAATCATCAGAAACTTCTATATAATACATACACGTCAAGTGCATACTACATGTTAACGTGTTTGTGTAATACGTATGCATTTATTATACCCATGTAAAGAGGGAAGGGCTACCACTGCAATTCAGAAGTAATGACAGTTTGCAAAAGTCTCCTACCCTTAATAATTAATGTGCAACTCAGTCAAATTTCTGATGTCATTGAAACAGAATACAGATTTTGGCATTTCAGACATACTTTGGAATAGTGGACTCTGAATCTGACAGTAAGGAAACAGAAGAAGAGGATGGTTGTTGATAGGCATAGGAGCTATAAAGGAGGATAGTTTAGCCATTGCCTTCAGTAGAACTGAGTTCTCTCCATGGATCTTCATCTTCTTCTAATAACACCAAGTTAAATAATTGTAAAATCTTGCAGCAGTATATAATAGTACAGCAAGTTACTATATTTATTATTACTGAAATGCTACAAGATTTGTCATGTCCAGATACAGAAACATGACTCTAAACAGCTGATTTGTCCAATTTCTGTCTGGTTTTGTCTGTCAAGTCTCTCTCTAGCCAAATACTTTCCAGACTGTGATTATTTCCATGGCTACATATGCCATGGACCAAACTGAAGTGATATCAGCAAAGTAGGAAAGTTCTCTTTCTGAATCAAATACCTGTGGAGAAATAGGTTATTATGCAATGAGTCAACCTGTGAGTATTCACACAGAAGGGAAATTTGGCCTTTGTACCCATACTTTGTCCCAAGTGGAGAGCTGCTTGATCGCGGATACTGTTTACAGTCTTTTCTGTATTTCTAGCTTGCTCTGTATTTGGTAAACACTATCTGTTAAAAGTAAGAGCTGGTTTTAAATAAGTTTGATGTGGATGAAAAGAGTTGTGGCTGTTTGCTTAAGTGTTAACAGGTATTCTATAGGTTCTGGTACATGGAGCTCCTGGAGCTGGTCCAGTGGAGGGCAACAAATATGATTAAGGGACTGGAGCATCTCTTTTACCAGGGCACACTGAGGGAGCTGGACCTGTTCAGGCTCAAGAAGAGATGACTGAGGGGGAACCTCATCAATGTCTGTATCTGAAGGGAGGGTGTCAAGAGGATAGATCCAGGCTCTTGATGGTGCCAAGCAATAGGGCAAGAGGCAATGGGCAGAAACTGATCCACAGGAGGTTCCACCTGAACATAAGGAAGAACTTTTTTTCTTATGCAGGTGACTGCACACTGGAACAAGTTGTCCACAGAGGTTGTGGATTCTCCCTCACTGGAAATATTCAAGAACCATCTGGATGCAATCCTGTGCCATGTGCTCTAGGATGACCCTCTTTGAGCAGGGAGGTTGGACCAGATGACCCACAGTGGTCCCTTCCAACTTGACCCATTCTGTGGTACATTGCAGCAAATTTTTAAGCTTATTTTCCAGTTGATAGAAATAGTCTTTGAAATGAGGCATGACAAAGAGACATAGGCTAACAGAAATAATCTTATGTAATATCTAACCTCTAGGTAAAAATATACACAAAATTAGTTCTACAGTTTTTGTAATCTTTGAAATTCCTAGCATGTTTCAAATTATAAACAAAACATTTTAGTATTAGCTGTTAGAATGAGACGTGTAGAGGTGTATAAATATGCAAAACAGGTTTCTAATATTAAATCTTCATACCCCAAAAGAAGTACATATAAGGACTGAATAAAGCAAAAAAAAAAAAATATAGCTTTCTACAGGGACACACTTATGTCTTATAACAGACAATTCTAAAGTAACATGATTCAGGTCTAGAAATACTTTCTGTTGAAAATTGTTTAAAGGTGGAATCAGCCTCTGTCTTCAAATAAATAATTATCCAAGCTTTTAAGCTAACTTGATTTGTTATAGACATCCCACCTATTTGCCAGCTGATGCCTCCTCCAGTAGTATTTGGAGCTTTTGTCCTACAAGATTTCATGTTGATTTATTTTATTGAAATGCTAGCCTGTCTATTATATCAAAAGATTATTTAAACTTTTAAAGGGTACTCAGCAGGAAATACTGAAGAAAATAGGTATTGAGAAGATGAGTGAAAAAAAACTGTAGAGAGTATAATTTGTCTCTGCTGAAACTCATTACTGATGTGGAAGAGATCTGTGGCAAGCCGAGCATTTCTACTAGAAAATGTCAGACTTCTGCTTAAGTGAGATTTGTTACAATGCACAGGATGAACATGAATGTTTACCACTACTGTGCTATGGTAAGTAGTGATTGAGCTCTGGAACAGGTTACCCAGAGAGGCTGTGGATTCTCCCTCACTGGGAATATTCAAGACCTGCCTGGATGCAATACTGTGTCATGTGCTCTAGGACAACCCTGTTTGAGCAGGGAGGTTGGACCAGATGACCCACTGTGGTCCCTTCCAACCTGACCCATTCTGTGACTCTGTGACTGCCAGTTAAGCTAAATAAAAAACACAGATTGCCTTAAAAATAAGGCATTTAAATAAATGTTTCCCGGTTTTGAATAAGGAATCTCTTAGATGTACTGATTTTTGCAGCGAACATAGAGATTTTCTTTTTTTTTAAATGAATTGAAATTGATGTGGTCTGAATTATTCGAGATGTACGTTTGCATGCATGAATGTGATAAAAATAGCCAAATAGAGCATGTAAATGCTTGAGTAATGCATGTTGTAATTGTAATGCCTGGCTTTAGCACTTGCAAAATGATTGCATTATACATGAACGGAAGGACATATTTTTAAATTTGTGGCCAAAATGGACTGCAGTCAAATTTAGACTAGCTAAAGCATTTGGAAAAAGTTCAGGTAGTTGGCAAGCCATAAGCTGGCTGTTAATGAATGCAGGATATTCTGCCATCTTCTTCTGGGCATGTGGATGTTTCTTTCTGCACTTTGATTTTAGTGAAGTTTTTTTGGATAGTAAGTATGTTTACTTGGTTATATTCCTCTCAATTCCTCCCCCCAACCCCAATTTAAATTTCTGGTTTTAAAATAAAAATATTTGTCTGTCATTCTGGCAAGGAATCTATTACATTTTTCACATCTTGGTGGGTGTGGTGTGCTGTTTGAAAATTGCATTTTGATGAGAGTTAGTATGTCTTGACTTGGCAACATTTTTTTTTAATTTAGCTTCTTGTATCCTAGATGTTATGAGAATACATAATCTAAATGCCCCTACTCCTAAGAACTCACTCATTCTGAAAAGTGAACATTTCTCATGTGCTGTAAATATGGGACATTTTGACAAATCATTGCATCTGATGAGCAAGGTTCTCTCTGATATCTTTAGTCACTGGCCAGTCCCAGTCCTAGAGATCTCTGGCTCCAATGCTGCCCCCCCCCAAATGGGCAAATGCAATGTAGGAGGAAACTAATGTCTCTATCAGAGCAGCTTGCACTTAAATTATAATGGATTGATTGGCCTGCACTCGGGCCAACAGTCGTTCTCACAAGTTGCTATTTTTGTGAGGTTTTCCCAGATGATCCAATAGAGCATTTCTAAATAATATTAATCTACATGAACGTTGTTCTCAGTTTGTTTTTTTAACCCCTCTGTCTTTTAAATAAGCTGAAAATTAATGCAGCTTTCGGATTTCTTTTTGAAGGGATGCAATATCTCTGCTATTTGCTTTCTCTATGATAATGCTACCATAGTGTTTGTGGTCAAACATCAGTCACTGTTTCCTACAGAGATTTTGCTCCTGAAGTCAAACTTGGCACATCATGGCTAACCACTGCATAGCCAGTGAGCTAGCAAAAGTAGTTACTGCCTCTATTTGCTCTGCAGGGGGACGTTATCTAGTGAAATTGCCTTTGCACATCACTTCTCTGTAGTACCAAAAATAATTTATTACTAGAAGACCTATTTCTATGTTCAGTTCTGGCTAAAAACAACATAGTGTCTTGTGTATGTGTTTTGGGTTTGGGGTTGTTTTTTTGACAGCTTCTTAGCACTTTCCAGCTGATGATTCCCACAGTTCCCCTATTCCAGGCTATTTAGTCAATGTGATGGCTCTTGGGTAGCTGCTGATGTGGGCTGTCATCATGATCTGACATGTCCTTAGTGGAGCTAACAGTAAGTCTGCTTCTGTAAAGGCCATGAAATTTGGGACCCCCTGCTTGCTTTCCTTATAAATCTGAGAATATTGATTCCTCCAAAGCCTCTCTACAAATGCCAAAGGGAGTGGAAAAAAATAAATATTTTCGTCCCTGCTCCACTTTTTTTCTTATTTATGTTTCTCTCAATCCACTGAAGTTGTTTAGGTGTGTGGGTTTTTAAAAAAACATTCTCTTTTTAAGTCCTTGGTGAAGATGTTATGAAGCAGTAAGAGTGGCAGTATCTTGCAATCATTTAAAGAATCATTGCAAAAAATAAAAATCAAGACTGATTTTCTGCTTCTTTTTATAAGGTTTTTTAAATAAGTACATTTAGACTAGGGACATGCCCAAACCACTTAGACACGTAAATATCCCTTGTGCCAGCGTTAGTTTTGGCAGCAGGAAAAAAGGTGCTGTTTGATGTCTAGGCTTGGTTTTGATGAAAGGATGACAAAGAAGTAAGGGGACAAGAAAGTTTTTAATTAAATGTGACATTTTAAGGATGATCTGAAGGGTTAGATCCTATTCCTTGACCCAGCAACCTGAAATGACCTGTGTGTAGTAAGTAAAGAGGAAAGCAACCTTGATGTCCTTATCTTCTGCTTAGGGATAACCAGGAGTGATGAAGCCTCTCTGTTAGGATTCGAAGCAGTGTTGCCTCCAGCAATCTAATATGATTCTCCTGATGTTACACAGTGCTTTACTTAACCTCAGAGTACTGAACAGTATATCCCAATTGATACAGAACAGTACTATCAGGTAGGTTAGCTAGTTTTCTTATCTTTCTAGTAAGTATAATGGGATAAGGCAGCTTTCCCCTAGGAAAAGTGGTACCAAGGAAAAAGAGAGCAAATGAAAGCATATGGATTTTTTTTTTAACAATTCCATAACAGCGTGCAGTTCTGTTTGCTTATACTAACTTTGAATTTGCCCTAGTTTATCCACTTAAAACAAATTAATTATTGCTAACGGGAATTACACCAACACTTTTTTCCATTATATGTAAAAATGGAGCTATTGTGCATACTCCAGCCGAGCTTATTTAAAAATACTTATGAAGGCCCTCAATGGAGTCTTTTTGCCCCAAGTAGCCAGACAGGCTAACATGCTGACAGGATGTAGAATAGTTCTTCTCTTTATATTTTTGGGGATTTTTCGATCAGCATCTCAAATTTTGGCTTACCCTTATCTCAGATGAGTGCCATGAATATTATTTCTAACTTACTGCGGGACAACCCTGGTTCAGTCTTTCATGGTGTAGCATTTTCAGTCTATAAAAATAAATACTTACTGATCCTTTTAACTTTTTTCCTTTCTCCCCTGCACTCTTTCGCTAAATATAGACAAGGTTTGGAGGTTTTTTTGTGTTTTTCATGTTTTTGATAGCAGATCTTTTAGATATGTTGGTATTGCTCAGATGCAAAGCAGTAGAGATTACTGAAATCTCAAAAATGTGGCTGAGGTAAATTGTCTCCCATGCAACTCTAAGTTCAATATCTGCTATCACTGTCTCATGAATAAAGCTGTGTATACTTATTTGTGGTCCCTGCTTAAAAGCATGTCTGTCTCATAAACTACAAAAGCCAAGAAATTTCAGTTCAGCAAAGAATAAAAGCATAGCAGATTTACAGGAAGTATGGAATGGATTCCTGCAAGTGCCTAAAATAAGGCTTTTCATATATATATATATATATGTATATATATTTTAATTAGTATGCAGCAAAGTGTCCCTAGTTTCTGTAAGAGAATATTTGGGGTGGCAAGAAAAGCTTTAAAGAGTTTTATTTTAAGATATAATCCTTAAAGTATTACTATTTTTTGTTTGTTTCTTTGGGGTTTTTTGTTTGCTTTTTTTTTGTGGGTTGTTTTTTGGGGGCATTTTGTGCATGTGTGTGTGTATAGGTTATGCTTAGACATTTTACTATCTTGTTTGCATTTCCTGTTTGCCTGGAAGGTTTTTAGTTGGGTTGAATTTTAGGGTTTTTGTTTTGTTTGATTGGTTTTAATTTGGATGACACAAAATGAGCCCTCTTGACAATTTCATAGACAATTCCTCGTTAGTGTATTCTTTCTGTCAATCTAAAAAATGACAAAATATTGGTTAAACACCAAATCATGTTGTGTACTTGTTTTACTTTTATAATGTCACATACCCTAAATTAAATAAATTAAAAACTACACATTTGTCTTTCAATATCTATGTAAAGTATCACCACAGGAATCCTTATATTGCTGAATTTGAAGATTCTCTATCAGTGGGGGTTTTTGCAGATTTCAGATAGACATAATTGTACTTCCTTTCCTTTAAGATGCTTGCTGGTTAGATGTTCCATATATCTTCTCAGCAGTCTACTAGGGACTGCTTGGATAATGTGGAATTTCATGCCTATGTGCAATTAGACTTCTTGATTTGACTGCTGAGGAGATTACAAGAATAAAATAAGAAAAAAAATATTCCAGTTGACAAGTATCTGCTCTATCCAAAGCAAAATGTCTTGTCTGAAGTTTTTGCGAAAAGCAGCAAGGGAGGCGAGAGTCTCGGTTCACAGAATTCCTAAGGGAGAATATTTTCTTCTTTTACGTGATAGCTGAGTGATTTGTGCCCACAGTCAGGATATAGGAGGCAAAGATTCTTTTCTGCCTCAAAAGTTTTCAACTTCTATCTCTTGTAATCACTGTACTATAAGGACAGAGTGTCTGATAGGAGACTAGCAGGCTGCTGGACCCCTGGGTTATAGTCCATGTTTCATTACATGTTTAAACAGCCTATGCAAAGTGAAATGGTCAGAGAGGCAGGCTGGGACCTCCTTACCCAAAATACTCCTCTCTGAGTAACAACAGTCTCCCTGGGATCAGGATCACATGAGGTGGTGTTATTAAGTGAAGAAGAAAACTGGGTTTAAATCCTCCACATGCTGAGTGATTGCTTTAATTGCAATGTGTTGACTATGTCTGTAGGGATTTCAAGTGGTAAGTCTCTCCAAGTGAGCACTGCAACAATTGTGGTTTCCAGCAACCTTATAATTAAAGAAAAAAAATTTCCCAGTACTCCAGACCCTCACTGAGTTGTTGCAAGGGCTATATCACATAAAGGAATAGTAAATTAGCACTGTGGCAGAGCATATGGTAAAAAGAAGGGTTTATGGGTCCAGATTCAGGTGAACCGACTTAATTCTGAAATTTAAAGGCAGCAACAGCCTTCTCCTTGAAAAACTGGTGACCTTTGTTTGCAGAGACAAATGCTGGTAAGAGTTATGCAGAGGCCCTCTCTGAAGTCTTCTAAAATACTGTGTAGTATGATAGTTAAAATCCTTCAACAGCCTATCTGTTTTAGGACTTTACTCATCCTGCCTGAAACAACTCTAATGTTAGTGATAGATTTCCCAAAACGATGAAATCTAACCTTTACTTTCAATTTCAGTCTCTGTCATATACCCTTAAATAAATCTGTATTGATTGATTTGAATTGGTAAGAGTAATAATACAATTGTTATAAACTATAATAGTCCTTCTTTTAATACTATATTACAGAGGAAATGCATGGCATACAAAGTAAACATCATGCCACAATGTGCCTGCATTGGACTGGTTGGATTCTTTTTTTCCCTGTAGTTTAGATTGCTTTGGGTATGTGCTAGCTTAGTTTGATTTGTAAAAGCCGGTCTTTGGTTTGTTTAAATTGCCATTAATTTATAGTATATCTCTCAGTGACCACTTCCTGTTCATACCATCTTGAAAAACCAAGTGGTACTGTATTTCAAAGTTGTACGCTGAAAATAATAAAATCTAGAAAGGTGGAATGCCCCTTGACTGGTGTTTAATTGAATGTGTAAAAAAGTGTGGCCTTCTGCAACTAATGGCAAAGTCAGATAAAAAGTGATCCTTGGCAGCCACCAGTTCCTTCTCCCTCACAGATATCTGCGTCCTCAGTGTCAGGCTGTCTGTCTTCATGTGGAGTTTTTCCTGGTCTAGTTTGTCCAGGCTTACATAGCATCATAGGGACATGCTGTTTGAAAATCTCCTCTCTTGAAATGGTCAGGTTTCTGATTTGCAGAATTGCTAATCCTCTTAACTTCAGCTCCAGGAAAGTGGTTGTAGCCTGTATTTTAAAACAGTTGCTTTACTAATTTTATCATTCTTCAGATGATCAGTATGCTCTATAAAATGTATTTTTTTGTCTAATCTATTTTTCATACCAACAGTATTGTTAACAATTCCCCTTGCAGTTGTATCTATTAAAAATAAAACAATGGTATCAGTCTGCTGAAACAGTATTATGTGCTACAGTCTTCCTTCATGAAAGGAGAAGACACTTTACAAATAGCAGCAGTCCCTAACTCTGCAGCAGGATATGCTAGTGTGAATCCCTGAGCCTGTGCCAGCTTCTATTAACAGCAAAAAGACAGTAACTGAAGGCAGTGGGCAGTTTACATATTCTGCAGCCAGAGGAGTTTCTATTTCTGTTATACTCCCAGGTATAAGAAAATTTGCATGTGAAGAAAACTGTCCTTTAGCTGATACAAACATGCGATACAGTGACATCTCAGTGTATTCATGATCACAAAGTAGTTGGTTATGTCAGACTGGGAATTGTATTCTCAGAACTAACCTTCTGCAAAGCACATTTGTTGTTTTTGAGAAACAGCTGAATTGGATTCTAGAAAAGGTGGTATAAGAGGATGGCTTAAGGTCTCCAGCCCTCTGAAACTTCCTCCCACCTCAGAGAGTTTTTATGGTATATTTCATTGTTGTTCTCCAATGAAGTCTGCAAATCTAGCTTTGGGTGGTAGATCTGGACACCTTCCCAGGAATCTCTACATGGAAATGAAAAGGAACTGAGCTCTCAGGCTTCTCCATGGAATTTCACGTTGAGGACTCTATTCCATATCACAGTATAGGCAGAGGAATATCTATATAATTGTCTTTAGGGTAAACATCAGAAGTGAGGTTAATGCACAAGCTCTGTGTTGAAACTGTGGCTGCAGTTTGTTCCATTGGGGAGGGTGGGTACCCATTTTGTCAAAAATGGGTAGTAGGCTGAAGCACTTCATATAGGTCTCTTCAAGGCTCTATACCTGCCTCTCTTTTGAAGAAAAAGGAAGTCTTGGGGAAGCAAGACCTTTCAAGAAGAAGTTGGGATAAGAAATGGTGATGATACCAGTCCTGGGAGGCATTCCCAAGGCATTTAAAAGAATTGTAATCACAATTCTAGATTGCCATCAAAACCTCAGAACCCTGGTATGCTCTAAGTGCCAACTGGCAAAAAGCAGTCCAAAAAATATGAGGTGATAGGAAAAAAAAGTGTTTCTCACTGGAAGAAACTTTTGAGAAAATCCCTTTAAACAGGACTTTTTTCTGCATTTCCAGGACTCTGTCCTTATTTTTCAAATAGAGGAAGTCTCAGAATAGAGCTGGGTCATTTCTTTGTTTTGATTTTGTTTTGAATACTTCATCAGTTTCTGTTGTTTGCAAATCTTGGAGATGCATGAAGATATTAGGCTTTTCTTCAACAATCTTTATTTGACATCCCTGAATTTTAACACTGATTGGTTTTTGCTCTAGGAATGACAGTGATACTGAGAATAAGAAGATTTTCTTTTTCCCCTTCCTGCTCTTCTCCCCTTTTATTTCTCACTTCGGGAAGTGTGGTAATTTGACAATCCTTATATGTGTGCAAGTCATCTTATTCTGTGGTATTTGACATTGCTCAACTGCCTTCAGACAAAATAACAAGTAATGAAAGCTGCATTAATTCAAATGTCAACTGCAAGTTAAACAAGGCTTTAATTTTCTATTTTGGGGGCAAAATCACTTTGGATCATCTCTTGCACTATTACTAAATATTCTCCTGTACCACTTGAAACTTTGCAAAGCACTGACCTTAGAGTTTTTCTGTGGTTGGATGTCTTAAAGGTTTAGAAGTACAGGCAGCTTCCATAAATGGTGGAGACTAATGTTCCTAAAGTTGAAGCCTGTCTTTTTCCCTTGGCTTTGCATTTGGCCCATGCATCTTGTCACAGAATATTGCTGCGTACAAGGAGATGATTGAGACAGTTGTGTGGTATTTTCTGTGCATACAGACACATTTGTGTGCATGGGTACAGCAGACAGACCAAATAAGAAAATGCATGCTAAAAAATTATCTCTGGTGTATTCACTGCGTTGCAATTAAAAATAAGCAGCAAGGGGGAGAGAATGAATGAAAAATACAGGCTAACTAACAGGACCTTAGTATTTAGCTGTCTGAACTTCCCCTGCTAACAAGGGAAGATAACTGATTGTATAGAACTTGAGGTGTACTTGACTCTCTCCTCACTAATTCATAGGTGAAGATCAGGCATAACTCTGGGAAAAGTCAGAAAACTTCACACCTTTCAAAACTGGTGAAATGAGATCAGAGCTATTTGCTAAGTTTAAAGCTCCTGTTTTATGCAAGTTCTGCAGAAACAGACTTAAAGACAGTGGAATAATGTATTAGAATTATGCAAACTCATGTCTTAAAATGCATTTTCAAATTATTTACTCTTGGCAGCAAGTCAGCTGTAATTAAATTTCTGAAAACTGACCTTCTTTTTTTTCTCTGGAATGTCTCTTGCAACACACTAATGAGATGCAGTAGGAAAGGTAGGCAGTGTCTGTGCTTTGATCAGACCAGACCAGTGGCAGAAAGACCACATAGGCTTTAGTACAGTGTCCTTTGGCAGTGCTTGTGTTACTAAGAAAATTGTGCTTTGCTTGGTCCTAAGGAAACACTTTTGAAACTTCAACTTTTTTCTGTTGTGCACATAGGATTCAAACAGCAAATAGGCATTAAAAGTGACACTTACATATATGTGGACCAGCCTTTTACTTCTTATCTGAGTACTGGGCAGAAAAACAGACTTGTTTTTTGTAGCTTCAGTTTTTTAGATGTGCTGCTAAATCTGTTATATCTTTCAGATACTGTGACAAAATGGGAATAATGATACTTCCTTGCCTTCATAAAGTGTTGGAGATACCTGAATGAAAAGAATACTGTTCATGTCAGTTCTTTTTTTTTTGCCTCTTTACTCTCCTACAACATGATATCTCTAGTAGTGCAGATGAGAAGGTGGTATGTAGTACTGTGTTTTACTGCCAGTTTTAGGGCATCCCTAAAGCTATGCAAGCTAAATGCATAGAAAAAGCAAGCTGAAGGGAATGACACTATTTGCAATCCACAACCAGGAGCTCATGATACACACAGTAAGCCTGGTTCCCCTCTTTCACATCCAGTGTTGACAGGCCAACTCGCTTGCAACTTGAGAGGTGATACCAATGCAAAATGTGTAAATGTGCCAAGAAGACAGAATCCTGTAGTGGAGTCAATACTCCTGTTTTGCAGAGTTATAGTGTCAGCGCATTTCATGGAAGAACTGGAGAAAGGAGCAAAAAATCACATCGGTAAATACAGGAAATGCTGCACCCAGAGGAGTGAAGACTTCAATGAAGGAAAAAAGTCACTGGTATCTGAAACAACACAGTGAGCACTGATGCTTAGATCCAATAGCAATTAAAAGCTTTTAAGATATGTAGGAAGAAAATTGTAACTTCCATTTCAGGGAAAAGCAAGTGAGTAGACTCAACAGTTCTACTGCTTCACTCTGCATGGTGTTCCCGCACATGGGACTGCTGTCTTGGGCTATAAAGCTGTGGAAAACTACTTATGCTCCAGCATTGGAAGCAGAGACCACTTTTTTTCACTCCCAACATGGTTTTGTGTTTGTAAGGGAGAGATACAGTTCTAAAATGCTACTTAAAAGCAAAGGGAAGCTTTGCCTCTGATTGCAAATAGGATTTGTGTCAATTGATTTCTGATAATTGATTGGGCATGTTTTTCTTGGATTCGTCTCTCTCTGTTGTCCAAGATGGGTTTTAAATCTCCTTTCAATCCTGTTTTACCATGGTCTGCATGGTTTAGAACAACTACTGCTTCCAATTAAGGTTAAGTGTTTAGTGTTACCCAAATGCTCCCTGTCAAAAATGTATATTTTCCATTTCGGAGTTATGCAAATTTCTTTTTCTGTGACATTGGAAAAAGTCAAGGGAAAAGAAAAGCTGCATTACCTTCTTTTCCTGGCATCTCTTGCAGCCATTACAGTCAAAGCAATCTCAGTAAAAGCTTGCAACTGGCACTAAACGAACACTGCACCATTATTATTCCTGGAGTAAGAGAACAAAAATAGACTCTCAGACTTAGGCACATTTTGTCTTCTCTCTCCTTCTCTTCACATGCTGAAGCTGCTGCCAAGCCCAGCTGCTGCTTTGTCTATAACATGCACCAAGTTGATTTTTCCCCAGTGCCCTTTTAACTGAGACCTTTGTCAATGTATTGACTGTTTGCACAGTAAGTACAATACAGTATCACTGTCACCAGCCTCCTTGCTGTATCTTCTGCTCTCTTCCATTACTCCCACATTGCAGCAACCTGCAGCCTGCTCCTCGATGTCTAAAAGGATTTATAACTTCCCAGCTGCAAATCTCACCTCCTCATCACTTACCGACTAATTTGTAACATTCTTCTATATTACCTCAAAGCTGTGATTACATACCTTTATTCTTTTTATTCCTTTATTGCTGTTCCTTGCAAAAAACTGTGTTCCCTTATTTTGCTACCCACATGCTTTCCACTAGTACTGTTTTAACATTTCTGAATTCTTACGTTCACCATGTAAGCATTGAACCCTCAGCCCTTTGTAAATGTGTTGCTCTGGGTTTCAACATATTATATAGTTGTTAGTGAATATGTAGATTATCTGAGGTTGTTAGAACCGATAGCACTCCACATCCACATCAGGTATGAAACCATGTTAAGAATGTTTGTAAGTAATGTGAGTTGAGATGCTAGACTCCTCCGACAGAAGTATATGTCTTTTTTTTTTTTTTTCAAAACTCCTGATCATGAGTGTTTATTTCCCAAGAGTTGAATTTTCCATGCATGGTTCTGTCCTGCCACCACCCTTACCTCAATTCCTTACAATTTCCCTTCAGTCGAACACTTTATTCTGTAATTTTCCTTGTGAAATGTTCATCCTTTATTGAATATTTCTGCTTATAATACATTCTTCATGTCTGCTAGTGTTTTGTGTTGTCTGTCAATACTTTGTGTCCCACCTACAGCTCTGCTTTCTTTTACTGCTTTCACTCCCCATTACATTCATACTTGTGTCTCAATATTGTGGCACAAACCCCCCATTTCTCGTAATCAACAGTGCTTTGGGGTCGCTGTGGACCTGGAACTCTTTATCACTTTATCCTGTTGTTGTAGGCAGCCTCGCTTTGCCTTCAAACATCTTTCTTTTTTATAAAGCATAGTTATATTGGCCTCAGAACATAAAATGCTTTCAATGGCACACTAATGCACAAAACAAACAATGAAAAGTTGCAACAAAGAACTTTGTTTTCAGCCTTTGTGCGTGTTCGAGCTTGGCATGCAAAACAATTTCCCTGCTTTGCTTTCTAACCTTGGGCGAGAAACTCCTCTTGGCACATCTGGTTTTTTTATTCTGTGAAATGGAGATGAAAATGTTGAGCATCTTTGCAGAGCATTTTCAGAGCTGCAAATAAAAAGTGTTCTATAAAAAGTAGTTTATTTTTTTTAGTTCCTATCACGCTTGTTATTCTGTGTGTCAGTCAGCAAAATAAGCACAATGTCTATTCTTAGCAAATAATAATGGTGATAGTTGTTTTGACTCATCTGAGGTTTTCTTGAGTGGCTAAGTTTCTAATGGAACTGATGTTCTAAACTCCTACAGAATTCTCAGGTTTTTTGCAGCCATGTATTTTTTGCAACTGATGTACTGTCTTCCTTGCCTTCTGCTTATTCCCATACAAAGCTCTTTATCTTGATGTAGAGTCTGTTTCCCTTTTTTGTGGCAAATGCAAGATCTGGCCTTAGTATTGTTTGCTCTTCAAATTGTTCTGTTCTTTTGTTTGTTGTTTTGGTTTCGTTGGGGTGTTTTGGGGGGGAGGGGTTGGATTTTCTTAGAATTAAATGTGTGCCTTTTTGAGGTTATGAGAAGACTTTATTCTGTCTGCAACATCACAAAAAAAAAAAAAAGTTACTTGACTGTCCTCTTAGCAGAACATTCCCTGAATTTTTGCTGTTTGCACCGTAGGAAAGAAAACTCTCCCAGATTGCTGTTCACAGATTTTTCTTCCTTTGGGGGATGGTCTTATTTTGAACAGTATTGTTCAGTAATATCTATGCTTGGAAGACTGCCAAGCTCATCCAGGGCAGCACAGGCAGCTCTTGCCATTGTAGGGCTTCCAATTAAACTAATGCTACCAGCTGTGTGTTCTTTGTCTGCCCTGGACTAGGTTGTGGTATTGTGCTTCACACTGCATCTCTCCAGCAGAGCCTGTTGTCTCCGTATTAATAGTTTGGGCAAGAAAAGGGGGGCTATGAAACATGAGCATTCAGAAAAAAGAGGAGATGTAACGGAACGTCTGGCAATGTGAATTATGCTAAGAAATGGGCCTCCTAACCTTGAAAAAATGATTGAGGGGAACACAAATGTAATATTTTGTATTTAGATCATTCAAAAGTGTTTAACAAAGGTGTCAAAGTATCGTAGTCACCAAAGCACAAGGGAAATGAGATTACTAATCTAAAATTAATCCTGTGACAAAGTGATGGCAGAGGTGGGACCAGGATATGAGTCTTCAGATTCTCAGTCCAGTACCAAGTCCTCTAGATCTTGTTTCTTGACATTAGAGGAGATGGGGTGAAGTAGGTGGGGGAAAAGAAGTTGAAAAAGAAGAGATGGAGGAGGAAACACAAAGAGGAAAAGCAAATTACTTTGCTTAGCTGGAGCAGATTCTAAGGAGAGAAAGAGAATGGGCAATAGGAGGATGATGAAAGCCAATGCTCAGGGGACAAAAAAGCAGATAGAAAGGTAAAGTTAGAATCAAAATAGAAAGGATGGAAGGGAAAACTTGCTGACAGTTTGACTTACAGGGGGCAAAGAAACTGTAATTTTTGTCAAATGGCGTTAAGTTCAGTGTTTTATTCTCTTAACAAGGAAGTTACCCTGGCTTGTTTTTAGCAAGTTCATAAAATGAGAAATGTTGATGCTCAAGTTTTGAACAGGTTTTGTTGTTGATGTTTTTTCCCCGAGTGTTTCCACTCAGACTTCCAGAGAACACAGAACTAGAGTAAATCCCTGTGATTTTATCAGGATGTTATCTTTAGATAAAGTTGTATTTAGTTTTATATTAAGCTGCTTTAAGACTCAGCCTCTTTGTTTCCATATAATTGCTGCTATTCAGCAATTGTCTGCTCTGCAGCAGGCAGGCTAGATATTGAAAGGGTATCAGACAGTATGTGCTGCTTAATAACTTCTCACACAGTGCTGGTTAGGGAAATTAAAAGATTCAGCAACAGTGCAAGGGTGGAGGAACAAAGTAAGGGATGGAGGAAGTTGTATGGTATACTCATCATGGCTGGGCTTCGTGAACGAAGATTTGGGGAGGGCTCTACCCACGTTTGCTACAAGTGCGCTGGTGGCTAAAAAGGCCAATACAAGACAGGCATGTCTGGTTGCAAAAGGCACAGCAGAAAGACTCCTTAGGTGGTACATTCTGCAGGGCACGATTCTTTCTGCGTTGTCTTTTCTCCTCAAGAGTGATCCTGCGTGCTTTCTCAAAAGCATCAGCAGCGTTATAGATGGTGTGTCTCCAGACCTCCTGATTGGAGGCCAGAGTAGACCAGTTATGTTGATCAATATGGCCAAGGCTGAGATGTTGTTTCAGGGAGTCCTTGTATCTCCTCTTTGGGGCTCCTCTCTTGCAGCAGCCGGTGGCAAGTTCACCATAAAGCAAGATCTTAGGGAGGTGGTGGTCCTTCATCCTGGAGACGTGCCCTGCCCAGCGCATCTGCGTTCTCAGCAACATGGCCTCAGTGCTTGTGACTGCTGCTTTTTCTAGAACAGATGTATTGGTCACATAATCTGACCAGTGGATGTTTAGGATTGTACAGAGGCAGCACTGATGAAGTGTTTTAGGAGTCACAGGTGGTGGCGGTAAATGACCCATGATTCAGATCCAGATAAAAGAATAGACAGCACAATGACTCTGTAAACACTGATCTTTGTACTTTTCTTCAAGTGTTTATTTTGCCAAAGCTTCTTTTATGAAGCTTTCTAAGGTAAATTAGGTAATCAAGTGTAATCTACCAATGGTTGCATTTGAAATGAAAAGTTTTCAGTTTGCTGAATGGATGAATGGAAATTGCTCATGCAACACTTCGAGCGAGGATGCTGGCAATAGGTGAGATCTGGCTTATGCCAGTGAGGGTTCAGCACAAATAAAAGAGGATATTCTGGAGTCATTCTTGGAGTCTATGCTTTCATTTCCTTACATTTCTTATTTTCCAATAGGTTGCATCAACTTTTCAGATAGACAACCCTGTTGGAATGACAGGATCCTGGAGGTCAATTTTATGGTGTGTCTCTAGACTTTTCTCCAGTGAATGTTACTACCTGACTTTAATTGATGTAAATTCCTTCTTTCCATGGCCTTTTCACCCATTAGCACTCATATCAAACCTTTCTACAACTGTGCTGCCTGGCACAGCCTCCACTTTCCAGACCAGTCAGCACTATGACCTCTTTTAATGTCTCAACCATAAACACTCTGGAAAGCGTGGCAATTTTGGAGAGTATGCTCATGTTCACATGCTAGAAGAGATGGCAGCTAAAGCCGCTCTTCAGCTGAAGATTTGTGGCTGTGTAATTTCTTTAAAATGATGGGGGGGGTTAAAAGGTTTTCAGAGAAGTTGAGGCTTCTTGAAGGGCTAGGAACCATTACTTCTCTGAGACAAAGCCTGGGTACAATTTTTGAGTGCCAGGTGAAACCAGATTTAAAAAATATAACTTGTACTGCTGCTTCCCTACCTGATGTGGTAATCTGGCAAGACATACCCTTTTTGTGCCTCTGTAGAATTGAACAGAAGAGGTTGCAGGAAAAAGTAGATAAATCTAGGCATTTGTCTAAAAAGAGAACTTGTGGAGCCTTCTGTTTGATAGCCTTTGCAAGCTGTGCCACTTTGAAGCTCTCTCATTGCATCCTGCAAGAGATGTCGTCAAAATACCTTTTATTATAAATCTTGCTTCCCTCCAAACTTGTGAGACTTCTAGTTTATTTGTTCAAGGCTCAGATGAGTTATTAAGTTTTAATGAGATGGATTTAACTTTGCCATAAAGAAATCTGACCCAGAAAAGACTCTCACAAAATGTTTTTCAATATCAAAAAATTCTGAGATGGTTGTGGTGTTTTGTGCAACAAAGATGCAAATACGCTTTCTGGTAATAGTTTTTTACTGTTAGATATGAGAAGTTTGGATTATTTTTCCCAAACAAAGAAATCCCAAGGCTTAGAAAGCACAGCTGTTAAGTCTCAAACACAAGTTTGTTTCACAGTCAGGACAAACTAAAATCCCTTAAAGGTTAATTACAAGTGAATTTAAAATACTGTTAGGAGTCCGAGTTGTGTGTAATGTATTGGCGGGAGGAGAAGATTGACTAATGTTTACAGAGCAGATGTAAATGAAGTGGCATTCTATAACCTTACCAAGAAAAGGAACAGGATAGACTCTCTTATCTGCATTGCAGAGGAGAATATTCTTTAAAATCCAGTCAATAATTCTCCCTTCCCCCGTCTTATCCTCATTTCCTTCTGAAGGGTTTTCAGGATATATTAAAAATGTGCTGTCACTCTTCTCAAAATAATTCAGTTCTAAGTCAGGGATGAACCACTGTGTTATGAAGGAAAAATAATTTGCAATAGCAGAATTGCTATCCAAAAGTGACTAAAAAGATTTATTGAAAATTTGAGGCCAATCTCACTTGATCATGGGTCTTATAATCACATTTCATTCTACTTCTTGTATCTGAGGTTATGAACACCAAACTGAAAGACCTGTAGTTTATCTGTTTAAACTTTTTGTCAGTTTTCATGACTGCTTTTATGTGAATACATTATCTTTCTGCAATGAATTGATAAAAGTTTTGGGGAGTGTTGTTTAAAGGTGACAAAGACAAAAGAAAATGGCATTTTTGCTGGCATGGCCATTTGATGAGGGGGGAGCAGAACTTCTCAGTAAAAGGAATGCAGACTTGAACCTTATTCCTTACCCTTTGCAAGAAGGAATTTGCACGCTATGATCCCTCAGTCTTCATCAGCACCCTGAAACTAAGAAAGGATTTGAGGAGCAACCAACAGCATATTCTCAAAGTAAACAAGAAATAATAGCTTATATTTTCAAATCTACATAGAAGTTCTGATTGCCTAATATCCATTTATAGGTGCTCAAGTCACCTGGAATTGTATTTTGCCCCTTGAATCAGCTATTTATCCTGATTAGGATGTGGATTAGTGCAAGTAGGGTGATGGAAGGGATGATAAATTTCTGATATGCAATAACAAATCAGTTAATACTCTCTTCATGGCTAATGTATAGGGAAAACCCTATGGACTAGATTATTCTCCCTGACATCTGACCAGATTGTGGATTCCTGACCATTTGGATGGAATGGGGAATGAATCTGAGTATCCTTCCAGGGAACATGGATTCAGCTGGTGGCGCATTGCGCTTTCAAACACTGAGCAGATGCACAAGGAAACAAACTGTTTATAACTCATCATTCTCCGTCCCAAACCAGAGATATCAGTCAGGAGAGGTTTTCTCTCCCAGTTTCACATTCAGATAAATAGCTTTGAAGCATTACTGTATGTGGATAATATGTGGAAAACCTCCAGAAGCAGTGAGATTGAAATTATGTCTGCTTTGAAGAGGACATCCAGGGGAATGACATTGGGGTGTACAAGTCAAGCCCATGGGACCACAATTCTGGGAGCAGGGTGTAGATCAAATTTCTGTTCACTCAACATCATCTCAGTCAAACAACACTACAATTCTGGGAAGGAGGCTGGTAGTTTTTAAATTATAGAAGATGAAAAGGACCGTAGAATACATCTTTGATTGTTTAAAGGGATCCTACTCACTCTTTATGCACAGCATTTAGCATTTTCAAAAAAACATAATGTTAAGAGTTAATCTGACTTTGTTTAACCAGCAATTTAAGTGGGGAAAAAAGTTGGACTGCTATAGGAGTCTCCAGAGATTTTATACTATTTTTTTTTTGTTTGGCTTGTCAGTTTGTGGTATATGAGGGTGATGTGTTATGACTTAGTCTCAGGAAAAATAAGGGAGAATAAGTAAGAAAATTCTCATTTTCATAGCAATAATTAGTTCTCAGTAGCTCGGTTTTTTGGTGTTTCTTATTTATTCCTACATCTGTTTTTAACTTGCTCGTATTTAAAGATTTTTTTTCTTTTCTTTCTAAATTATAACAGCTAGTAGTTATTTAAGGACCTACCATTGTTTCCATTTTACAGAGAACTCATTTTAAGCACACATTTGTAACCATAGCCATTTAAATTCCGCTTTGCTGGAAGTGCTTGTAGAAGCTGATAGCCTAGATGTAAATTATTTATTTCAAATTGCATTGGCTGCGCTCTTTATTTTAAAAAAAATAGCATACTAAACACAAAATTACGTTTTTTATTTTCTTTAAATGCCTGCCAAACTAACAAGAGATTTTACTCTAAAAGATTGCTTTTTTTGTTACTGGCGATTGGCCCACCAGTGTTGGAAATTCAGTAACTGCATTTTGAAAAAAACAAGATAAGCTGAAGAGTTAAACATGATGCCTGGTGCATGCCAGCATGTGCTGTATGTGCTATGTATATATGCAATGGAGAAACATTTTAAATTGTCTTAGTTTATAGACACTCTTGATATTCTCTCTAAGCAATGTGCAGAATTCTGGGATCAGTTTTATTCCTTTAATTGGTGAAGATGCAATTGTCAATAGCATCTGCTATCTGGTGCTTAAGAGGATGAATTAATATCTGGACAGCATATGTTTAAATATAACTTATAGTAAGAATCAGTATTTTATAAACGCTTTACTAATATTCTGGTCTTTATTTGTTAAATTTGAAATAGGGCTGTGTACAAATCCATTTGATTTTGGCATTTTTACTGTCATGGCTGAGGACTTTACAGACACAGCAATCTTTTTATTTCTTTAGTTGATAGCAAAATAATACTCCTTGATCATACTGGCAGTAGACTAAATACCAGCTTGGAAATACAGCCTCTAAGGAGGTCATTGTAAATTAAATTGCAACAGAGGTTTGAATGCCAAGATAGCATTTCAGGATATACATATATATATGTGTGTGTGTATGTGAGTATGTGAGTTTCTTAGCACAGATGGGGCAAAACAGAACTTGTGTATTTCAAGCTCAAGAGAGGAATGCAACCAGAATTTCAAATGTGTTTGAGTTATGGCTTTTAGTTAATTGATAAGATACAGTTGAAAGATTTGGATCACTAGGAAAAAGATTTAATAAAGCTTTTGTTAGTGAGGGGAGAAAAGGCTTAAGAAAACATATAGGGGAGAAAAGGCTTAAGAGAACATGCAGTTTAAAGTCTTATGGGTTTTGTCAATCAACTCCTGCTGGAGATGACAAAAGTTCTGCTTGGCTGAGGAATATATGAATATTGTACATGATGGTTTGACATATTGTATAGGCTTTACTTTGAATGTGTATATAGTGTAGTAATTATATTTTTATTCAAAGAATAATCTAGTCAGTCTGGCTCAGAGGTGAACTCTTAACTCACACACTCATTTTCTAGAAAAACCTCTGAGATATCAGTCCTTTCTCCAGCAGCTAACTCTCTGTGTATTAAATAGTCTCTAAGTGTACAGGAGTAAGGTGTTTTTGTGAGCATAATTAAATGCATATTGCCCCAATACAGCACACATGATTCTCATAAGCATATCATGGAAGAAAGAGACACATGGGCAACTTCAGTCCTGAGGCTATTGTAACAAATGTGATGCAGTGTCAAGGGAAAAGATTTTAATCCTTTATTCAGTTTGTTTGCCAGTATTAACATTCGGCCCTGTGGAGCTAAATGTTCCATGCTGTTTTCTTCCCCTTCATGTTTCAACAACAATTTTCATAAAAAGCATGTTTCCCACTTCACAGCATTACAGGGTACTGTGTACTGGGTATTCCAAGACTGAAAGTGTGCCTGGAAATTTAGAGATTTTTCAAACAATTTTTCTAATGCAGTTTGACTTTGCTTTATTTGTAAAAGTCATGTTTGAGAGATCAGAGGGTCACGCTACATATTTTATTTGAACAGGTGGCATCAGGGCCATAAGAACTTAATTTTTTTTTTAATTAAAAGCTGGGTTTAGCAAAATCTAACATCAATTTTATTCAGATCAGTTCTGTTAATATCTAGCAATATATCAACAAAACATAGTTTGTTTCTCAAGCAGTAGCATTCTCACTGGGATGTGCAACCTAGATATTGCAGCCCTTGGTACAGGAAAACCATATCAAGAAAGAGATTCAGCAGCTTCCTAAAAATTTAACTTGACAGGCCTTTTATCTTCTTGGGAAGTGATGATAAAGGATTGTAACAAGCAGCATAAAAGATGAATAGCCATTAAGGTTGTTTTGAAATGTTCCAAATTTTAGAAACTTGTGAGATTCTGACAATTTTTTTGTCCAGTTACCAATCATATTTGTTACTTTTCTGAGAAAGGATACTTGTGGTTATGGAAAATATATTACCTTTAACCTTAAGTCCAGACCTAAGCAGTGTTCCGAGTGTATACAGAGGGAACAACCTCTGTAAGCCAAAACTCTTTGAAAACTCTCTGTGGGAATGCTCTCCCTCCCATATTTAACTGCATGAGAGAATTCAGAAGTGTTCACAATGGATGGAACCTCAGCAGCAGCATCAGTAGGCCCTGGGAATCTGCCATTGCATGTTCCAGATCTCTGTAACTCAATGAGAATAATACACTGGCTTTAGGAGAAGGTGATTCTCTGCAGTCTTGACCTCTGGTGCTATCCTTTGGCTTCAGAGTCAATCTCCATATGGACCTGAGTGTGGAACTCCATTCCTCACACTGTAAATGTTCCCGTTGAGATCAATCAGTATTTGCTAAATAAGATGTTATTCTCTGTGAGTAAGGGCCATATTATATGAGACAACAGGTCTGGCACTAGGCTGAATGCCAGGTGTCCACCGAGGCTGCGCAAATCCCACCACACCCCTGAGGGAAAAGGGGAGATGGAAAAAAAAACCCATGAAAACTCGGGATTTACCAAGAAAGGCAGTTTTATTTTTACACAGAGAAAAGGAAAAGAACTAATAACACTATGAACACACAGGCAAAGGAAACTAACAGTAAAATTCTACTTCCCATGAGAAGCGATGTCTCAGACAGGTATAATTGTCTACAGGGCAGCCATCCTGGAAGAAGAGAGAGAGACGCCTCGCTTCCTTCTTGTCTCTTTTATGTCTGAGCTGACATAACATGGTATGGAATACCTTACTGGCACAATATCTATCTAGTTCCTTTTCCCTCCCAGGGAGGGTAACAAATCCATTACAAATATGCTTTCGTATTGTTAAGGGAATATATTCGCACAGGTGAGTTTCTTGGTTTTGCCTGCACCTGTTGCAGAATAGTCCTGAAAAATAAATAATTGTACAGTTTAGTATTAGATATTCATATGCAAATTCATATTAGTCTTTACCATCCCATTACCTAATTTACATGTGTAAATGCAGGTTAACTGCTTGTGTAACTTTGCCCGTGGCAAATTGAGCGTTTCAAAATTTAGCCTCAGGTATGCTCTGGGGAATTATGCTACAGGTCCATGTTGTTTCTTCGTTCGAGCTCTCCAGTATGCTAGAAACCCAGAATAAACACTTGACTCTGCTTTATTTCACAGGATAACCCTTCAAAATTACAGACCTAATAATTATTACTTCCTTTGATATTTACTGATTGCATTGACATTAATCATGATAAACACCTTTAGTATTAACGTAGATGTCATTAGTATTGTACTTCAGACTGTCTGTTGTAACTCAGCCTTCATTAAAACCACCATTAGTTACAAGGTGTTATTTTTTTCATAGTCAACTTCATGCCTTTCTTAAGGAAGGGAGGAAAGTTAATATAAATAAACTGTTTACTGAATTTTGAAAATATTTTGCTATTTATAAGACTAGCTTTTGGAAGGGGAGGGGTGTTTGTCTTTGAAAGAAAAAGAAGTAACAAGAGATTTTTCCGTGGACAAGTTAATGTACATAATCCTATTCAGCTGTCTTCAAAAGTTGACGGCAAGCCTGAGCTGTTATTTCTTCAGGCTTTCTCTGTGTACTATTCATGGAGCTGTTGTGCTAGACTTTGAGAAGTGCTTTTCTCCTTGGGTGGTCATGTTAATTCCATAGCCAAAATCAGTTCTTAATGTTTCTGAGAAGTGCCAGTGGTGAGTCTTGTTTTTAAGGGAGAATTCATTTTTGGACAGGATAGACAGATCAATCTTCCAGCTTTCACCACAAGATACCTTGAAGTGAATAGACAAGCCTTGTGATTTTGATGAATTTTAGGTATGGATTACTCGATTTATCCGTATTGTACTTGACGGAGCCTGTGGTGTTTCAACTGGCAGTGTCTGTGTTTCAACAGCAAAATAGGCCCTGTGCACTGAACCATTCTCACTCGAAATATTGCTGTGTTTTCTTACAGCCTGTGACCTGATGAACCAAGGCATCCTGGCCCTTGTCAGCTCCATTGGCTGCACCTCAGCAGGATCCCTGCAGTCACTGGCAGATGCCATGCACATCCCTCACCTCTTCATCCAGCGCTCAACGGCAGGAACGCCAAGGAGTGGCTGCGGGCTCACCAGGAGCAACCGCAACGATGACTACACACTCTCCGTCCGCCCCCCTGTCTACTTAAATGATGTCATCTTGAGGGTGGTCACAGAATATGCCTGGCAGAAATTCATTATTTTTTACGATAATGACTATGGTAAGTATTTATTTAGAAGGGTGATTTTTGTCAAATCCATCATTCTGTTGAAAGCAGTCACATTACAGCTTTATAGTCTTCCAATAGATTATGTTTTGCTTGTGAACATTTATGGTTCTGGCAGCATTTCACAGTACCTCAGAGAAATATATTTCCAAAATCCATTAACGTTTGCATGTTTATTTATAATGTCTTTGTTAGAGTTAGCTGATAAAGGGAGAACTTATCCAGCTTTCTATTCTGCCAGTGTACGAGAAACATAAAAGTTTTTAGCAAGTTCTCTTGATATTTTTTGGACTGTAGAAATACAAGATGGCAATTCAAGAAACAACATGTATGACTTGCATTCTGTGAATTTGTTTACTGCATGGTGTATCTCTGTTGGCATATATTTGCTGAAACAGTGATGAATGTAGGTCAGAGGTTTGGCAAGAATGACTTGCTATTCATAAATGTAAAGCTTGTTGAAAGAAGTTCTGTAGAGTGAAGAACTTGAGAAGGGGGCCTGGAGAAGACAACAGTCCCTCTTTTTTGAGTTCATTCAGTGTGCCTGAAAGGTGCTGAATTGATGGTTTTTGTGTGATTGAGTAAGTGTGACACAAATGGCAGCATCATAAGACTGCACCATCCAGCTCAGTGACTCAGCCAATTTTGGAACAGATATTTTCTACAGCTGAGAGGAGAACTGGACAGATTTCTCCAGTTTAGGTGCATTATCTAACTAATTTAATGATCTTTTTTTCTATGGAAAATTGCTTTGAGAACAGACATGTTTTCTTCAGATGCATCAAATATTCATAAGTCATCATGATGGGTTTGGATGAGCACTTTAAAAGTTATTTTCAAAGTTAAATTTTTAAGTTATGGAAGAATGCTCACTTCAGCGATTTGCTGTGTGTAATATCTGGTTCATTCAGGTCAGGTGTTATTGATTTTTGTACCCTGCCTACATAATAAATTCTTAAATTAGAAGGATAGAAAATGATGAATAGGACAATTCCTCTCAATAACAAAGCAGCACCTAAAAGCACCAGCCATGGGATAAGGAACACACACACACATACGCACACAAACATTGAAAAGGCTTGCAGCTGAGAGTATTTTTGTTAAGAAATTATGAGTCTGTGTATTTAACTACCAGGTAGCTATGAAGACAACTATAATCTTTTCAGCTAAAAGGTATTTTTTGCATGCATTGAGTGTTAAAATCTCAAAAAAAAATTATGATTAATATTTTTAAATAATCATTTTTTAAAATACTGGGTTTAAATTATTTAAGTTTCATTATTTAATTTGAGAATGCAGTTCAGACACCATGTTATTTTGTCCTTGATTTCTGGGTAAGAACTTAATAATTATGTTACTAACATAACACAGATGCCTGTCTTCAAGGAATGAGTTTCAGACCAGTAGCTCATTCAGTGACACATTATCCTTAGATGTGACATGTGGCAAATATTAAGTCTTTCTACCAGCCTCTATGGCATTCTGAATTCAGTAATCTACAAGTAATGTCCGCTGACCAAGACAGATGAATAATCTACCTGATTAGTGATTACTATCACATACATCAGGAAAAGGTGTAAAAAAAGAATTCTTCATGTAGCATATACTGAGCAGTCTGTCCACTTTCTAACTAATTGCATGGTTTGGGTATTTTTCAGGAGGTTGGCTTGTTGGTTTGTTTTTTTAGGGGGGTTGGGGCGGCGTACATATTTCGGGATTAATACAACAAATAGAAAGATTTTAAATGCAACCTGATTTTAAATTAACCTGCAACTCTGAATAGAGGTATTACCTGTGCAATGGTACGTTTCTTTAAACTGTATTAAATTCTTGATTTCAATAGCCATCCTAGTGCAGCAAGCAATTTCTATAATCTTTTTTCGCTTCCTACAGTTCTTTGTAAAATTCTATGTTACTGGTTTCCTAGACTATCTCCTCCTCCACTTTCAATAAGGAATGAGAGAAGTTTCAGATTGTCATCTCTCACCTGAGGCCTCTCATTATTTCCATTGCCATGAGAGTTGTTTGCTGACCCCATTCTCTCTTCTTGCTAGTACTGGAATGCCTCCCTAATTCTTCACTACCCTATTTCAGGAGAAATCATCCGGCTTGACACTGTGTTTTGCCTGTTTGCAATTCTTTTACTTGGCTTTTGATCTGTGACAACACATGTTTTTCTTGTACACGTGATGACATTATTTTCTTAGCATCCCCTAGAGACCAATTTTGCCAGACTGTTATAAATAGTAACTAATTATGTCACTTCCTCCACTTTTCCTGATATTTTATTGATAAACCGAATGCATTTCCCATATGTTAGCACTGTACATTTTCTCTTCCCGGGTTCTCTATTGATGGAAGAGGAACTTGCACAGAGGGAGGGGCAAAGAAATTAATGACATGAAAAGAGGAGCTGGAATCACTTTTTAATGGATTACAGAGTGAAGAAGTCTGAATTCAGTATTCACTATGCTTTGAGCAGCAGGTTGGACAATATGACGTTCTGAAATCCCATCCAGCTCTAAATATTCTGTGATTCTGTGATGTTTGAGAAAGCCATTCTTTAGAAGGGTCTGTAGATGTAAAATATTTTTAAAAATAAAACAAAAATTCCAACATCAGTTTGGATTTTATAAAAGAGAGTTGGCCCAAGAATCCCAGAAGACCTTGAGGAAGGGAACATTAACATTAGCTACCATGCCTGTTTTAGTAAGGAGTCAAAACTGCTAATGCAGATATGGGGTGGAAGTCCAGGGGTAATCCGTCCAGTCCAGTGTCAGTGCAGCTGCGGGTGGTTGCAATTTCTTCTGGAAGATCCTAGTCCCATTCCTCAAGTTTCTTGAGAGGATCTGCTGCAGTGTGAGATTTATTTTTTTTCTCAGCTCATACAGATGTAAAATAAAAATCTTGTTGGAAACTTTGCTCAGTTTAACTGCTTACAGCAGTGACTATTAGACATTTTAATATAACATTTAGTATTAAACATTAAAGTAGGTAGGAGTTCAATACTTAAATTAGAATTAATTTCATATTAGGAAGAGATTATTGATATGTTTTGTGCATCCTTCTGCAAAACTGAAACTTATGCAAATAACAATTTCTTTCCCTGGTGGTATTTTTTCATATGTGGTGATCATTCCTTTTCAAGGTGTGTATCACAACTTGAAGTGATGTTTCCATAGCAGTTAATGATACTTGAGGGGTAATGGAATGTAGATTCTGATATGTGTTAATCCTTTATTTTTTTCTCATCGCTGCCATATTTTTGTAAGTTAGAAAACATGAAAGCGCTGATGGACCAACTGGTTCCAGCAACCACCAGAATTCCAGTACCTTCCTTTCTGATAAATTATTTTGTATAGTGATTTAATTTAGTGCTTTACATTAAAATATTTTAGTTGTATTACTGAAATTATTTTCAGTAATAATTTTGCTCTGTGAAAGAAAATGGGCCTTTCGTATTAAAAATAAATTTTCCTACAGTAAAATTAGGATCTTGTCCAAAGTACATACTGTGCTAAACTATTTCCCTTGCACCTTTAGTATAGGCTGCAACCATTTATGTGTCAATTTATCAATATCATCATTTTTTAATCCTATCAATTGAATTGCTTTTGATTTTTATCTTGCAATCTGTCATAGATTCCTGTCCTTATCAGAGTTTTTTATAATAGAAATGTGTCTTTCTTCAGGCTCGAAAGTATTTCCCCAATGTTATCCCCCATAAAAACTCTCGAATTCTTATTTTGAATAAAGTAGATTAGTATATTCAGTTTTAACATTTTAACACTATTATTCTACTTTCTAAATGTTAGAAAATTCCAAGCTGCTTAAAGGTTCTTCACCAACAAAACAAGTTAAGTCTTTGAAGGAAGCAGTTCTTTCATTAAGTTGTAACCATCTTGATGTTGAAGAAATTAGATGGAAATGCATTTCTGAAATAATTGACATCTAAGTTTTTAATTGATTTTTTTTCCCAAGTAAAATTGTAGGTTGGCTGACTATTCTAGCACAGAACAAAAGACACCTTGATAATAGAAAAAAAATATTTTGCTACTGTTGACTTAGTTAATCTGAGTGAAGAGTTTAGTAAATCTGTAATCTTTAGAGCCTTGCCAGTAGCAAATGTAAGGCTGACACACAGTAACAATTAATGAGTGAGATGTAAGAAAAGGGAACTTGAGCAGGCTTAGGTAATGTTTGTTTGTATTTTGTTTAGTACAATTGTATCTTTACCTTTAGCGTATAAATTCAGATGAACTTCTGAAAATCAGAATGAGTCTTCTTTTCTGCCATCCTTGCTCTCTGCTGGGATGACCTAGATCAAAGTCTCAGTTCAGTTAGTTCCCTTGTATTGTGTGCTTTGTTCCTTCAGGTAAAACAAGTTAAGGCCTGCCCAGGATATGAAATCTGATTTTGTTTAAGAAAATTTAATATGAGGATATTAAAAGCATTCAAGAACGCTTCTGCACTTCTTCAAATGCCATTAAAGACAGTCTTCTTGCAGAGATAAAGAGTAGGTGGCACGAAATGCAGCAAAATTATGCAGTAGACTGATGCCTTTCTCAAACTGCTATTAAAATTACTATCCACACACTATGTACAAGCCAAATTTACTTCATTTAAGCAGCCAAATTAGCTCCTACTCATTTCATTCTTGACTGCTCAGCTCAATCTGTAGGATCACTGTGCAGAACATATCTGTGCATCTCCTTACAAGTAGATGTAGAGGGTGGGAAATTCCTCCACTACATCACTGAACTCATCCTTAGGACCATCATCACCCTTTCAGTGAAGGCATTTTCAGACTGAATGGTATAAATGTACAACTTATACCTTTGGAAACTGCAAAATTTAGATTTGTAAAGAGAGACACTGACATCTGTAAACATTTTGAGCAAGCTTTGCCAAGTTATTACACCTTTAGGGTTTCAAGTTCAAAGCAAGCAAAATGCAGGTTGAAACAGCAAATCCTACCTCATCCACAAACTGGCACTTAACAATGGTCGGTACCCAAAAACTAACATGAAAAAGGCCCTTGAACATTAATCACAGAATGAAATAGTAATTTGTGATTGGAATGTGTGAGCCCAGGCTATATAAGCAGTGTGATTGACCTAGAATCCCAGGATATTGTTGGTTTTTATCTCTGTGATGTATCAACAAGGGGCAAGCTTTTGTAATTCATGTTTTACTCTTCTGGCAGTTTGCAGTTCACTCTGTTTTCCAGGAATATGTAGATACTTTTCTGTAGTAGTAAATTCTTTATGAAGTAACCAGTCAATCATTGCAAGAACATAGTTGTGAATTTTGTGCAATTTACATGGTAGGTATCTCTGCTTTTCTAAGATGAAAGACAGAAAGTCTAGCTGTTTGAAAACATTTATTTTTCATGTTTTGTTGCTGCTAAAGCAGATAGAAAGATTCTGCACTTTTTCTCTTGAAAGGTTGAGGGAGTAAGGTTTTTTTCTGGAGAATTAATTTTATCTTAATCCTTATTCTATTTTATAGTGATAGTAGTAGCATTTTTAAACCCTTATGTATTTTATATTAAAAACCAATTTCTTAACCCCTCTTCTTTGTCCAAATTTCTGACCTTAACCCTGTGTCTTTCATCGTAGTGTGTCTTTGATATACAGCCATCACTGGAGATTTAGGCAGTATTTACTGATTCCAGGACTAAGATATCTTTGCTTACAGTTTTTTGACCTTCCTACTTATAATACGGATATTTGGCAATGGATATTTGCCATTCCCTTAGGTGGTAATTTAGTTTTAACCTTTGTAAAGAAGAGAAACAAAGCAAGCATGAAGGCTAAGAAGGGGATTTGTTCTGTGAGGCTAAAGGAGGCATTCCCATAGCAAACAGAGGTTGAAGAAGTAATTGAAAAGACTTGGCTGGAATGGAAGGGAGCTTAGCAGTAAGAAAGAGTTTAGTGGGCATCTGCCTTGAAGAAACTTCCTCATGGATCTGCCCTCTTCTCCTTCTGAGAAGCGGATGCAGAGGATGCGGTTGTGCTGGCAATGATTGGTTAGAGCATAGTGCTAATGATACCAAGGTTGTGAGTTTGATCCCTGTAGAGGCCATTCACTTATGAGTTGGACTTGATGACCCTTATGGGTCCCTTCCAGCTCAGAATATTCTGTGATTCGTCATATACAGGGTTTCCGATTATTTCTGCATCGGGAAAGGATGAAGGCAGTGGTATGAGTTACCTAGTCTCTAAAAAGATATCTCAAGCTCAATATGAGAGAAGATGTTGGAGAAAGACACAAAATAGAATATCAAGAAGGAGAGCAGTGACATCTATAATGCTGAGGAGCTCAGCAAAAGTAAAGAGGCCTGTGAAACTATGCAGAGCATTATTCCCATCCCTACCCCAAGAAGGCAGTGGTTTTCAAATAAATTTAGTGTAATGCTATAGAATTGGAGTGCTGTTCTTTAAAGATCCCATGAAAAAAGCGATTATACCTGGAACTTGAAAGGCTGAGCTGCTTGCAAAAAGGCTACCTCCTATGTCGTAAGAGGAGTGATATTGTGAGATGATGCCCATCTGTTCATATGGGCCCTGGATTTCTAGCACTTTGTTCAAAACCCATATAGAGTAAGTAATCCTGTTGACACTTTCCTGCACACACATTTTCCAGAAATAAATATATGATGATCACTGGCATAAATGGGCTTGAAACCATAACATTTTCAAATCATGTAAAGTTTTAATGCAAGTTTGATAAAGGCTCATAAAAGAATCGTGTTCTCTTTAATCGATTGCAAATGGTTATAATTACCCCGAGGCTGTTTTCAGCTGCCTGATGACTATAATATTCTCAAGTCTGTCTCCAGACAGTCTTAAAACTGTTTATTACTCATCTGGCTCTTTGCCAACTTCCCATACTCATTTACTTCACTATGCCTCAATAAACATATAATTAATTCAAACTTATTATTGAACTTTTTTTTCCCATTAGTATTTATTATGTCATTCAGATAAAGAAAGGCACATGTATTTTTCGTCTGTGTAACTTGACTATGTCAGCTAATTATATTGCAAGTTAGCAGCTGTTTGCGAGAACTTCTGTAACAAGTTGCTTTTGCTGGTTGACATTACCACTGGAAATTGAGTATATATTTTGGTTGACCCTGAAATTATTCTGCTTCTGAGATAACTTATGAATTATTCTATAAAATTTCTCTAGTGGAACAATGGACATGCTTCTCCTTTTCAGCTGTATAATGGTTGGAGAGATGTATTCCAGGAGCTATAAGTGAATATGTAGAAAGGCAAGAGAATGTTTGTGGCTCCCTTATTTTACAGTCTGAAAGGATGGAATGGATAAAGTATTCAAAGGCTTGGCCTGACAAATCTGCGTTGTGTTAGTAAGCTGAGGTCAAAATAAAACTGTAGATGTTCCCGTATTATCTGTATAGTCAGTAAACTGTAAATGAGGTACTATCTTGAGATTTTGCAGAGGTACAAGATTGCATTTGTATATGCAGTCTGCAAACATCAGAAGAAAAGTGATTTATTTTAAGAATATTTGAATTCTTGAAGCTTGTACTGATATCTACTACTGTTTGCTAAATATTTTTCAATTCTCAACAAATTGTTTTATCTTCTGAGAAGTATCAAAATTGACTTTGTAAATTGATATTTTGGCAGCTAGATAACTGAACAGTAATCAAATAATGAAACTATTGTGCAAAGTACTTTTTGCATTTTGAATTGAAGAAATTATATCACCACTGGAAAAAAAAAGGATGAATTAGGTATAATAACACTGTAAATGTCAGGTAGTATCATAAATTGAAAAGAAAACTTCTCTTGGAGAGTTTTAACACCAGTCAAGAAAAAGAGCAAACAGAAAGACAGGAAAAAGCTGGAAATATTTATCGCAGAGTTCATAAATCTTAGTTTTGTAGGTTATGTTCTTCACAGGCCTAGTTCACTCATAAAATATTCTTGTTGCTATACTTTTAATCAGCTGAAAAGTGTTATTTAGGAAGAGACAGTCAGAGAACAATTTGTCTTAAGGGAGTTTATAACACATATCAAATTGTAGAATAGAATCACAGAATGGTTTGGGTTGGAAGGGACATTAATGATAATCTAATTCCAATGCTCCTGTCATGGATAGGGACACCTCCCACTAGACCAGGTTGCTCAGAGCTCCATCCAACCTGACCTTGAACACTTCCAGGGATGGGGCATCTACAGCTTCTCTGGGCAACCTGTGCCAATGCCTCACCACCAATATAGTATATCTAACCTAAATTTCCTCTCTTTTGTTTTGAACCAATTACTCCTTGTCCTGTCATTACAGTTTCTGATGAAAAGTGCCCCTCTGGCTTCCTCGTAAGCCCCTTTCAGATGATGGGAAGGTTGCTATGAGGTCTCCACTCAACCTTCTCTTCTCCAGGCTGAGCAGCTCCAACTTTCTTGCCTGTCATATAGTCACACTTAGTTTATCACCAAGAAGTTTGCAAGAACAGTCACTTTGCTGTTCCTTACCCCACCTGCTTCGAAGGGTTGCTTATGAGAACCACCAGGTAGAGTTGGTGTGTCATACAAACAGAAATATAGTGTGTATATATACACACTCCTTATTAAATAAAGGCATTTATCTACGCAGAGGTATAAATCTTTGATGAAGAGTTGTATAGGATCGAAGTGCAATTTTTCACGTTTGGCATAATTTGAAGGTACTAGGCAGAGAAAATTTATTTCTTTGCAGGAGGCTGTTTTACTCAAAGACAGCTCCTAGAAGCCTCTTGGAAATCTCTAATGCAAACTGTAGTTAAAAGGAAATTGAATTAAGAGGTAGAAAGCAGATTACACAGTCAAACGTACATGATTATAGAATATTGCCATGTCAGCCTCCATGACTGAGGGGTGATCACAGTCTGACTTCCTTTCTGGTTTTGAGAAGCTAAGGTAACAGCTGATATTCTGAAGGATTAGTTGTAGCTTCATTTTTATTTATCTTTTTTATCCTTTGCTTTTTTCCTCTTTCTTTCCAGTTAAAAAAAAAAAAAGAAACTCAAAGGAAACATCTTGTGCCAATCATCAGTAAAGTTAGAAAATGAAGGCTAGTAGGATTTGAAAACTGCAAATGTTGATATCTCTTCTTCAATATTGATATTTTGTGTATTTACAGGATAATTTCTAATAATTGATGTATGGTATGAAACAAAAAGTAGTTAATGTAAATGACATTTCAATGAACATTTAAGACAAGGATTAAATAGACATTGCACTAGTACCACAATAGTTCATATCAAACGACAAAAATTCAAGTTACTTGCTTATAATGCAGTTGGAAATGGAAATATCTTCAAAAAAGGAAAAAAGTGTACAAGTATATTTTTTCTTTTTCTGATACTTTTTCTGATACTAAGAAATTTGAGAAAATTTGTTGTCTTTTTTTTGTGTGTGTGAAATTTTTGAAAATTGCAAACACAGGGCAAAAACTCAGTCATTCTTACCATTTACAAATTTTCAGTTGCCCTAAAGAAATACCATTCCCACTTGTTAGATTCTAGAAACTCTGATAATATGAGATTTTGTATATAATTAAACATTTGAACTTGATTTACTTCTAATGAGTTTGAACTACTGCTATATTCTCTGAAGCTAGATCATCCAGCTGAAATAGCTCACATAACTGGTCCCTCTCAGTCCCCAAATGACGATATGAAAGAGCTATGAAGTTGGATTTTTGTGTTGGTTTTTTTTTTTTTTTTTTTTAATTTGGAAGTTCACCAAATGACATATAGGCTGGCTAATGAGAGGGAATCCCACTGCTGCAAAAGTAAAATGAAGTACTATTATTGAATCATCATGCAAAATTGTTGTGTTCCTCAGTCTAGATCTTAACCATGTTAATAGATATCAACATGTGCACAGGAATGCAAACACTTTGCTCAATTCTTTATGCAGAGCAGTGGCACCATCAGAGTCTGGCTGAAGCTGCTCATCTGCCTTGTGTACAGTGCACTTCCACAGTTAATAGTTGCTGTCACGTTAACCATCACCGTGTAAGGAAGAATCACTGTGCTAGACCTGTAAAGCTATCTTGATAAGAATTTGAAGTGTTATTTGTTATACAATGGTTTTTCTCATTCAACTGTACAGATAAAATGGTCTTTTGTGTAAATCAACCAGTGAATATTTATGTCAGTGTGTTCACCTTTGCTACCACAGCTGAATCAGTTGGTATTTATCAGCTAGATACTCTGAGGAAAATGTTCTCAGATCTAAAATGGCATCAGAGGAAGGATGAGCTAATGACTGTAAACCAGGTTTGAGATAACAAAAGTGCAGAGTGAGTGCCTTGTAATTTCGGTGGAATACAATGACAGAGGTGAATGACTTAATTTATTATCATTCATGAATAGTGCCATCTTTCTCTTCTCCTGATTATATTGTGATCTGAAATTTTTTTAGGAATTTTACATCTACTTGGAGATATCTCATTTTTAATAAGGGTCTAAGAGGTACTTAGCATGTAAGTTTATTGTTATTCATTTTGTACAGCTTATCAAATCTTCACTGCATATGCATCCTGGCATGAGATGCCTGAAAACCAGCATATTTTGTTCTAGGATCATTAGATTTTCCCCAAGATGGGAAGGGGCCTGCTCCCTCTATATAGAAACAGAGATGGCAAAGGAAAATTATGTGGTGTCAGAGGGAACAAAGAAGCAAGCATCTGGTCCAGTGATCAAAAAAACCCTTGTGGAAGAATCATAGAATATCCTGAGTTAAAAGGGATCCACAAGGATCATGAAAGTCCAATTCCTGGCCCTGCACAGGACAGCCCAGAGAATCACACCATGTGCCTGAGAGTGTTGTCCAAACACTGCTTGAATTCTGGCCATCTAGGTGCTGTGACCACCTCTCTGAGGAGCCTCTTCCAGTACCCAATAACCTTATGGATGAAGAACCTTCTCCTAATATCTGATCTAAACCTCCCCTAACACAGCTTCATGCTGTCACTGGTCACAAGAGAGAAGACATTAGTACTTGCATCTCCACTTCCATTTGTGAGGAAGCTGTAGACTGCAATGAGGTCTCCCCTCAATCTCCTCCAGACTGAACAAACCAAGTAACCTCAACCACTCCTTGTATGCCTTCCCCTCAAGGCTCTTCACTGTATTTGTAGCTCTTTAATAGCTTTATATCTTTCTTATATTGTTGCACCCAAAACTGCACAGAGAAGGCCACACCAGTGCAGAGCAGAGCAGGACAATCCCCTCCTTCGACCGGCTGGCAATGCTTTGCCTGATGCCTTCCCAGACATGGTTGGCCCTCCTGGCTGCCAGGGCACTGCTAACTCTTATTCAACCTGTCATTGACCAGGACCCCCAGGTCCCTTTCCACATTTGATTTTTTTTAATGTTAAGATCATGTAATGGAAGTCAGGAATCTTCTTGATCCAAGTTTATCACATATACAGTGTAGAAACCTTAATGAAAAGAGAGCAAAGACCCAATTTCTCCTGTAATCTGGTGGAAGAAAGCTGCAGATTTTAAGTTGTCCATATCTCCTGAAAATACTGGCTCCTTTTCCCTATCACCTGACTGTGTGAGTTTTCTGCCACACACCTGCTGAGCTTTCCTTTAAATCGTGCTTACTGTTTATGTTAGGTGAGGTCTGAGTGCTTCCTCCAGGTGGGTAATATAAGAAGATTTAGACGTGTAGTCTGTGAAGGGCACTTTACTCTGAGTATGCTCTGCAACAGCATTTCAGATACCTGTTTCTTGTGCTTTTTTCACTATCAAATGAAAAGATGATATGTGAGTTTAGGTGCTTGCGGTTAATGTGACTTATACTTCTTTTCCTAAATTCTTTCTTAGGTCAGAGTCCACAGCAACTGACACAGTAATGACGTTTGGTGAAGCTGTCACTTGAATTCAGATCTCAGCTTGAGTAGTGTTATGATGAGTACCTGCATTTGAATACATCAGTCAGAGTGTCAGGCTGTGGGCTTTGTGCTCCCCTGTGCATGAAGCTTTGCACATGCACCTCAGCTGTGGCTGCAGCCGGTCCGGTGTGCCCAGTGTTGGACCTTCTGCACAGCAGCGGTGCAGACCACAAGACCTTCCTATAGACCTCTGCCTTGTGGTGGCATGGTTATGTATGGATATAAAAGGAAGGTCATTTCCAGCACAGTCCTTGATAAATTTTGCTTGCCTTGTTCTTTGTTTATTAGTGTTTCCAGACCAACCTCACAATCTCCTAAACTGAGCACAGTTCTGGTTATAAAGAGAATGTTTGGTAGTGTTTCTTTTAGATTTCCAGCCTGGTTTAACCCTATGGACTGTGGAGGGGTTACTCTGTTTTTGTTCACACATGTGTACACTGGAAGTGATATCTGTACAGTGAAAAACAGGAAATGTAGCACTGTAGTGACACTGAACTGGAAGAGGAGATAGCAACTTTAGCATTGGTCTGTCTCTGTGTGGTAACTTGGGCTTTCGTCACTAAGGAGAATAATCAATACTGGTGATAATGGGAAACTCTTCTGCATTTCTGGCAATAACTGTGACTCATCTGATCTAAACAGAAAATAGAAATGGGACTTCTGGCTGGGCAACAGGTTGGCTAGCAAATTCAGGGCACGAAACACCTGTGTTCCAGACATGAACAGTCCTGTGTCTCCGCAGCAAAGCCATCTGTGCCACAGGTTGCTTGCCAGATTTTTCTGCAGAAGGAGTTTATCTATTAGAAAGATGATTCCACAGTTCAGTGTGGATATGTGCCACTTTCAGACAATCCACGCAGGAAAGATAATGCTGCCCATTCAGTGGCAGCATCTGTTCTTTGGCATACGCTTTGAATATGATCATTGCTCGTGACTTGCTGCTGAAATATGGCAAGTACCATCATGATTTAAATAGCATTCAAATTGCAGGGTGGTTTTATGTGTTCTCTGCTGTTTCATAGCAGCAGGTGAGCATCACCAATATCTCCATTCTTCTGGTGGGTAAATTGAGGTATAAACGAAGTCTGTATTTATTTCCTCCCCATATTTTTGTGTTGTATCAATGCCAAAGACAGAAGTAGTGAGAAGTTTTACGAATCGTGATTTGGTATCTTTACCATTAGAATAGTGGTGTTTTCCTAAAAACATATCACACAGATACAATACTGTTGGCATGGTCACCTAATAGATGTAGAGCTATAGAGTAATACTGGACCTCTGTCCTTTATGTCCCATCGTTTAGTGAGGTTTCAATAAAATTATTTCATTGTTTATATTTGCAGATATTCATGGCAAGGAAAGCCATTTGATCACATAATCTGGCCTCTGGGTCAACATCGATAATGGGTAGTATCAGTCAATAACTGCAGTGTGTCTATAAATTCAAGTCAAGTGAAATTATGGTCTTGTTTTGAAAAAGGTCTTCATTTAGTGGTTCCTGCTTACTTTGTTCTGGTGTCAGAGAAGAATATAAGAATTTATGAGATAGAATTTGAGTTTTAAAAAGGCTTTCCTAGCCTAAGTTTTTTCCCTGATAGTTTGATAGTGTATCTAGATCCCATCTACATGTGTTCCTTGTGTTTCAGTAATTTTGAGTTCAACTGGTCACTTTCACCCATTTTTTATTTAATTTGTCTGCATGTTTAGTAATCTTCAGTGGGTGAGCCTCAAGAATTTTAGAAGGAAAGGGTTAAAGTAGAAAGAAGTTATTTTATCATTTGCATAAAACTAAGCGTATTTGTAGCACTTCAGATAATCTTGTTGGTATTTAAAGCACCAGAAAAATTCTAACATCTCTGATTAGATTGAATCTAATTTTCCTGATTTAGATATTAAATAGAAGCTGTAATTAGTATCTGACTCTCTTATGGAACTTTATTTTTAGGGTATGCATGTATTTTGTTCATGGTTAAAGTATCCTGCAAGTGTTTAGTAATACTGATATTTTGACAGTGTCTAGAGAAGGAGGTTTTGGTGATGAATGTCTAAAATAGCCTAAATGCCTAAAATACCATTTCTTTCCAGTTCATGGTATTTTAGAGGTCTAGACAGGAGACCCAACTTGCTGATTGTGACAGTCTGACTTCTAGGACTAATTCTGTTGAATTGTTTTTGTGTACTGTTTGATTGTAAGCTATTGCATGACTACTTCTTTATAATTTGAAGCATCTCAGTATTCTGGTGCTGGAGGAGGATGGCTGTCTGTAATATTCTCTAGTTAGTACATATCTGCTGGTGATGCAGGCAGCAAATTTTGTCTACTCTACAGACTGAACTTTGTTTTCCTTATGCTACTGTTTGTGGCCAAAAATAAGCAGTGTGAGTGTCTAAGCCTCAGATCTTCTTGATAGGGCTGCTGGACTTCTGTGCAACCCAGAACTTCTCTATTTTATTTTGCCATAACCTGAAGTAAAATGCTAAAATGACCTGTGTTTGTCAGAACCTTTAAACTTTGGGGTATGTCAGACCCCATCAAATCCCCAAATGTATAGCTCAATAAAAAGAGTATTCCCTAGAACCGGGAAAGAGGAATGCTTGAATTTTGGTACAGTTTTCCCAGCAATGTCAGCATAAAGATTCCTGTCTCAGGTATTTTGAACTTTTCCCTGAAGGTCCATCAGGTCTGGATGCTGGATTATTCTTCCAAGGTTCCCTTTGGACCATGTAGTGTCTGTCTGCTGTGGTCATTAGCTACACCGTAGTCACACTGATCTTATATTTTCACCATTGTAGTTCCCATATTAAATCCACATGTGACATCTCCATAATCTTCTCAGGGGTGCATCGCACATGTGTATCTGTCATGTAGCTGGTGCTTTGCCGTGGAGGGAGTTACATAATTCTCCCCTGCAGCCCAGACCCCTGGGCATGTTCACCTCACATGTGCAGGACTGACCACGCTAATGCTTGTAGCACTGCTCTCTGGATGGCTATGGAGGGTGCTGCGGTCTAGGCAGTTTTGGAGAGAAATTTTAGACTTCCTCACAAATTTTTCTCCAAAGAATTGATTTTCATTATTTTCCCTGGTCTTAAAATGGGCTTCAGTTCCTCTGAAAGCTGTCACCTGTCAGCTATCACAATCCTGATAAACAGTCACATGCCCTACTGTTTCCTGTGGCTTGTCCTGGAGTTCCCCTCAGCTGCTATCACAGTGTGCGAGGACGGTGTCACTCGTATCACCTGAAAATAGACCACGTTAAGGGCCAGCCAAGAGCCCTTTCCTGGTAGACTTCATGACTATTTATGTGACATCTCTTCCAGGGCTTAGAGTCTGACATGCTTAGGCATCCTTCCAGTCTGCTTTCAGTCTGATTTTCCAGCCTTTTGCTGTCCTCTGGCATCGTGTGTGAACTGTATCTAAGGTGCTTCTAGTAGTATGAATGCTTTTGAGATTCTTCATCCCATATTTACTCATCCCATGTTAGGATTAAATAGAGTCTCCCCAACTTTGTGTCCCTCCTAAGAAGGGCAGGGAGTAGGGGAAGACAATAGGTCTTCCTATTGTCAGGATGAAAGATCTGAGTAGCCAAGCAGTTGTGAAAGTCTAATTGGAAGTTTACTCAAGTATGAGAGGTTTCATGAAGAAAGACACGTAACCTACCTGTAACTTCAAGTCTGACCATTCCCCTGGAAAATGAGTGATTGGGACGAGGAACTGATAGAGCACCTGGGATGAAGGAGGGAAGCAGAGCAGGAACTTCAATCCCTCAGAGATTGGATCTAAGACTATGCACCTAGGAGAGACTAGATTTAGTATCCTAATGTGGGAGATATTTTCTGTTGATTTTAACCACAAACACCCTCCAAAACCTGAGGAACCTTTATTTTCAAAGAAATGTTTCTTCAGAAATTCATGTTTATTTTGAGTTACTGGTTTCCTCTTTCTCTATTTTTTTCTCAGAGTGTCTCTATCACACAGTGTCTTCTGTGTTGACTCTAAGGCTGTGTCTTGTTCCCTTAAATGAGATCAGCTGGGTGTGCAGGAAGCTTGCATGCCAGTAGGGAAGGAAGGATGTCCTGCTGAGTGTCCTCTGGGACAGCAGATCAGAGTGACTGCCAGAGAGAGGAGTCACATTAGAGAAGCAGTGGCTTAGCTCCAGGAAAAAAATTGAGAAACTGCAGTGGTGAGTCGGGGTCAGACAGTGAGGACTCAGTGAGGCAGAAGCAATTTTCCTGAGGTCTAGGAGACCCTGATCTGACTTCTGAAGTCATTGAATGATTTTAAATTTTAAGCCTAAAGTTAGAGATTTTAGATAGTCTCTCAAAACGGCAGAGAAAAAAAAAATCAAGATTTTTGCTGACTGTTATGGAATTCAATGCTGGAAGAAGTTCTTTCCAAGTCTTGGAACAGCTTGAAGCAGCATAACAATGTTAGGAGTGCCCAGACATTTAAGTTTGGTAGATGTTATAGGTATTTTAAACTAGGTAGTGAAAGCAGTTAGCATTCTACTGATCAATTCTTCCTACGTCGTTTTTAAAGAAGGATTAACTCAAGATTAAGCCAGAAAGCTCTCCTAGCGCATTTTGCTGTGGAAAAGTTGTTAAATTCAGCCAGCAGAGGCACTTTCAGATGAGAGCATGCAGTACCATTGCAACTGTACACCTGGCTTTTATTTTGTTTTTGAAGGACATAAATAGATGTGAAATTTAGAACAACATTAAGACTTCTTGATGAGTGAACAGCCCAAGCTTCACTTAGATACATGAGCTACACAGCACGGCAGTGGATAACATATTTTTGAGTTTCACAAAAGAAAACTGTGTCCTTCCTACTTTTCTCCTCCTCAGCTGCCCTCCAACAACCCTCACTGGAAGGAAGCACTGTATGTGATGGTCATCATGGCTTCACTTCTCTGTATGGATTTCAGTGTGGAAGTCCTTTAAAAAAGATTAGAAGAAAATGTGATGATTAAATCACCAAATTAGGAAAGTTGCTAGAAGGATTTTTAAGTTTGTTTTCTAGTGGCTCTTTTGAAGAGTAGGTGATCTTTCTCCTGTTTTAGTACTTAAAGAAATGCAATGAGCATAGCTCAGGAGGAGGTCTAGTGAATATTAAGTGAAAGCCTGTAGGGATCTACCTGACAAAACACTTCTTGTGAGAGGGTTTGATCAGTTATTTGTGTCTTTTTTTCACGTACCAATTAACATCTTGTTTGCCTTCTGATTTTTCCAGATATCCGTGGAATACAAGAATTTTTAGACAAAGTATCTCAACAGGGAATGGATGTAGCATTGCAGAAAGTAGAAAACAACATCAATAAAATGATCACGGGGCTCTTTGCCACTATGCGAATAGAAGAACTGAATCGCTACCGGGATACCCTGAGACGGGCTATTCTCATAATGAACCCTTCGACAGCCAAATCATTCCTGACAGAGGTATGTGTTTTAATAAGAAGTTATCTTCTTGTTTTGCAGACCAAGACTGCAGCTGTTTGTCAAAAGATTCAGTTTATTTGATTTCATAAAATTAATCAAACAAAAAACCCAAAATGCAGAGCCCAAGTTAGAAGTTAAAATATTCTCTCTTCAAAGATCAGCATGCAAGGGTGGTTTTTTTGTGCTCATCAATGTGCATACAGAACACTATAACCTTCTGCATGAGCAAAAGCATTTAGGAAATATGCAGAAGAATTAAACTTCAGACTTCTGTTTGAACCTCGTAGGTCCTCTATTACCATTTCCATTCTCATTGTGTCCCTCACTAAAAAATTCTTTACAACTGAAATTTTTATTATGATTTAACTATATATAATGTATATTTCTGGATAAATTTGTTCACCTAATTGGAATTTAGTTTTTTATGTAATATGATGTTTGATAATGATCTTTTATTTACCACTGGGAGTAGTAGGGTGATGAAGGATTTGATTTGCATGAAGAATTCGAAATGATAGACTAAAGTCATTTTTTAAGCAATATGGACCAGATTTTCAAAAAATTCTTTGGAATTTAGAGACAGAAGACTCATATCCCATTTGACTATGAGGTGTGTAATTTTTTGCAATTAGTGGCATGATTCTTAATACACGGCACTGTGCTGTTTCAAATGTGTTTTTTTACGTGAGTGTATGTTCTTCATCATCAACCAGCGCTTAAAAATCTACTTGTTTTCTGTTCCATTGAAACACACTTTCTTTCTTCAGTAAGTTCTCTTTGAATCTGTTTGTAACTTACATTACTTTTCTTCAATACTTCTCTATTGCCTTGGTCTTCAGAAGTTGAAGCTTAAAAACTACCTCTGCACATGTCTCAAGTGAATTTTAAGAACATTAGTTAGAAGATGGGTTTATAAGTTTCTTTTTCAAAATTTTTTTTACCCTTGTGTTTTTTGGCTAGGCATTTCACTGTCCTCATTACACACTGAAACTTGCTAATTCTGAGTAATGAAGGTTTGCTGCTCTATCCAAATGTCTAGTTCTTTATAAGATGTACACAATTTGTCAGCACGTTTACATCGTTCTGCAGTGTTTTCATTAGCTAGGTCACAAGTGTTTTATATTTTGGCAAGTGGCATTATAAGGTATTTCACATTTCAGCTTGAAAGTAGCGTGGTTCAGGGCTCTAACTACAATAGCTTTGTGAAACAAAACTCCTGTATTGTTCCTACAGAGTAACATACTTTTTTTTTTTTTAAAAAAAGTACACTTTCTTTATAATTTATTTCTACATCCTTGAGCATAGTAACAAAGTCGTGGTCATCTTTTGAAGTTGTCACATATATCTTATCAAGAAAGTAGAGAACTTATTTTAGAGTTCTCACTTTGGCATTGGCCACTCAAAACCCTCAAAATTGAAAGAAAAGAGAGTAAAAAAAAACCCAACTAAACCAAATCCACAGTCTTTGTCCCTCAAAAAAAAAAAAAAATTAATTCCAAAACAAAAAATCCTGAAAAAAGAGACTCACAGTATTTCTTATTTTCTGCACTCTGTAAGACTACTAGGAAAGATCATTATATTCTTGTGTGAATGGGGTTCAAAGAGAGAGTCTCACATCAGGTGCCATGTTACAGGTTTTTGCCAGGATAAAGGCATTTACTTGAAATATGATATGTGCCTGGTAAACTGACAGCAGGAGCCTCTTCATAGGAAGAGTTACTCAAATAGTGTGATTACTCTTTATTTCTGTTAGTGACAAGGAATGAAGTACATGACTGTGCTCCAATGTTAAGTCTTTGCACAAGGAGAAATTTCCTGGAATGGCTTTGCCAATGGATATTAAAAACTGTTATTTTGAGTTGAACCATCAGCTGTACTGTATGGGCAAGCAAACTAAAAAGCCTATGGACTGCCAAAGGGTTACAAAATTCCCAAACAATTAAAGTGTGGGCATGCTTATTCCAAAGCCCATACCTTGTGCATGAGTAGTTTAGCTTGGAAATTTAGTGTAACCTAGTGGATTTAGCATGTAAACCTTATGAAGATAATCAGAAGAAACTGCATATGTAGAAAAGCCCTTTGGGGTTTTTGTGGCTTTTCTGCCCAGGAGATGCTTTTGGCTGCCTAGTTGGATTCAGCTGTCAGCTTCTTTCCCCAGACCTCACATAGTCTCTACTGCTTGGCGCCTTCTTAGGTGACTGTTTTGGCTGAACCCCTTCATTGTTTAGCTGAGAAGAGGGTTCATTCACTCTGCAACAGCTGTAGTAAGCGTGGTCTTGATTACTATGCAAGTAACAACTATTCCAGGGTAAGAAGTCAGACACTGGGCTGTGTAAATAAGCAGTCTGTAAACTGGAGATTGCTTGTGTAGAATTTATCTTTGTTCGGACTCTTTGGAGTTCTGTATTGAATTCTTTTTTTTTTTTTTTTTAAAAAGCAGTATTGCTTTTTTATGTTAGGTTTTTCTTTCTCTCCAGCTTTTCTATCTCTAGAGCTTGCAGAGATGAGATCTATACTTACATACTCAATAAAATGGAGATTAAAGAGTAAATACACTTCTCTGGCTGTGGAAATAAAAGCCCACCTTCTGTTAGACTGTTATGTATTAATTTGCCTTCCATACAACATGGAAAGGCAGAAAGACTTGGGAGCAAGTATCACGGCATCTCTCCTTACTGGCTAAAGGATTCATGTAAAGTGAGAGGGAGGGTGCAGCTGAATTCCCTATTGTCCTTTGTTGCTTTGAGCTGAGGATGGGAGAGCAGAAGGAAAAAAAAATCTGCTGAAATAGTGATGTTCACTGGGGCTAAGGAGTGTGGAGGTATGGAGCTAGTAAAGACTAGGACCTCTCCCCACATCAGTTTGTGGCAGCATCTCGGAAAATTCTTTGCCAGGTTTTTTTCAGAGGAATGCAGTTTTTCTCTACCCTCAAGTAATCACTCAGGTCCCACAGGTGAACCAAAATATTGCCACTGAAACTTTAGTGATTACTAAAAACCATGTTAGAAACAAAACTTGCTATGCTGTCTGCTAGCCCTGGTGACTAATGTGAACTGCGTGTCACTTTTTTTGCTTTATATTTTGGGGTGTTTTGGTTTTTTTTTTCCTCATGTGTTCTTCTGATCTGTGATGAACTTGCAGGATATGAAAAGCCAAATAAGGTAAGAGAAATAAGATGTCCTTGCCAGCTCAGCATGACAGCAAAAACCCGGGGTCAAGTGGCAGAAAAAAAAATGGAAAAAAGAAATAAAAAAGTCACCTGGTTCTTTAGCAAAAGAGCAGGAACTCATTGGGCCAAGAAAGTCTCTATCACCATGTGAGCCCTATCGTGAAGGCATCTCAAAATAACAGTAGAAAAAAAGAGAATACACCCCTGTGTTGGGCCCGCCTTGCAAAGGAAGGACTTCTAAAGTCAAGTGTGAGAAGGCTGGTTAGGAGGAGAAGCAGGCCAGGAAACTCAGGATGCAACAGAGGTTCCAGGGATAACAAAGCAAGTTTGGGAAGCAAGAATTTAAGCTGAAAGCCAGGTGCCCTCAATTGGGTCAAAATGCTGTCAGTACATCTTTGCATACAGTTTTGCGATGCAGTGTTGGAGTTCTTGGGAAAGAATGCAGTGCCTGCTGTAACTAAGGTCATTTAGTTTATTATCCAAAATGAAGAGAAAACATTGTGGGAAATCTATCCCAACACAGAGGGTCCACATCTAAAAGAGCAGGAGCTGGCAGCTGTCTGCAGGTCCTTTGCACTGATATGAATTCTAGAACTAAGGCTGTACCTTGCTGTTACTGAAAAGTAAGGTTGAATATCAGTAGATTGGAGCTCAGCTGGCGCATTTCTTTTGGCCTTCATGTTCCTTTTGGTTTTTGATTAAGGTTGCTAATAACAGTAGCTGAGGAAAAGCAGCATATGGGTACACTCATCTTTCAGTCAGCTGTGCCTCATATGCGAAAAGTGAGGCAAAAGCCTACCTGATGTTACAAGCCTGGTGATACCAATATACCCTAGGAATTGTATCATGGTTCTCTACGCTTTTACATCATTTACTGTGGTGGTGGTGGTATAAGGAGACACTCATTGAGGTTTGTGTGCAAGGCCAATATGACATATATTACTGCCAGATATTCACATGATGTTGGTTTCTAGCCTCTGCCAGAGTATAGCGCAATTGCGAGATATGAACAAGGTCTACCTCTTTAGTGACAGCAGTAGAAGCTGTAATGTATTATTTTTTTTATAAAACTAAAACTCATTGATAAAAAGTGCCCATACATTCATTATGTATGCATGACAATATGTACGACTATAATTGATCTGTGCCTTGTTATCAATAGAAATATTTACAGTATCAGAATTTTGGTAGTTATGCAATGAAATTCTTCATCTTGGAGTATAATAAGACAAGAAAAAAACTCTACATATGTAAGCTTTGACCAATATTTTTTATTGAAATCAGTAGTTAAACTGCTAGTGTGTTTAAGAGAAGAGGAGCTTTAGTGATTAAGTACAGAGTAGAAGATATATTATGCACTTCCTGAGAATCTCATAATATTTGCTGTTGTACAAATAACTGTTTGGTTATACTTTCCTGTAATTTCTTTCTATTACTCTTCATGGCTTTCAGTGACTTGGTAATTGACATTCTCTTCTTTGGGAACTTGCTGGGTCTGCTATTTTCTGAACTAAAACAAATAACTGAGGAGTTGACCTCCCATGATCTTTAAAACTGTAATAATTCTTTTCTTCACTTTGTGTCAGCTATTCCTTTGTTCTGCTTTCTTAAATTGCTATGATAGTTATTTATATTCTCCTGTTGTTATATCAGTGATTTTAATTGAATGTTATAATCTTGGTTACTGATTATCCTTCCTCTCTGCTTTTATAGCTTCACTGTAAACAGCTCTTGTTGAGTTCCTCTTGAGAGACAAATGTCTTCCCATAGAGAGTAAATTGCTTCAACCAGCCAAACAGAGTAAATAAATTAAAAAAAAAGAGGCAACAAAATAAAGCACAGTAATGAAATAGGCAACAAAATAAAGCACAGTAATGAAAAAAAGCTATTTCGTACACCTTGGTAGAGACAGTCAGTGTGTTAAAGTACATATTATCCACATAACTGAGGGTGGCTGATTCATGTAGGTGTCACAAAAAGCCTTCTCTGAACATCTGCAAAACTAATATGCAATTGACTGCCATGGGATGAGAGTCTTTTTGAAATAAAATGACAGCTAGAGAGGATTAGCTTATAGTGCAGTTAAGATCTGACAAATTTCTAATCCAATTCTTCCTCCAAAGTGATGTTGCCTGATTGGCAGAACTGTTCTGCCTCCTTCCTTCCCACCAGAAAATAGAGATATAGTGACTGCATTAGCTTACCTTGGTTTCCTTAAAATGTGGCTGATTTCCTAGCTGCTATGAAAACTCTCTGTTGAATGTTTCTAACCCTGAAAGGCAATTAATTGACTCACAATCAATTAATATCTAAATTGCTTTGTCCATCTGTTAGACTGAAATGGGAACCAATAGCCATTATTTCTTCTGTACAAGTAATAGAAGATTAGTGCATTCCAGTTGCTCTGATGAAGCTCTCACTGCTTTGTCTAAAGTAAAGGTAGAAGTTTATACCCTATTCCCTTAATGTTATAAAGATAAAAATATATCTTTAATATAAAATGTAAAAGATATATATAAAATAATAAAGATGATAATATATCTTTTATATAAAATATATGTTTTATATAAAATGTAAAATATTACTTTTCATTTCTTTAGCTGTTCAAATTGATGTGAGGTCTTCAAACCTGATGTGTACAGTAGCTCCTAGTCCCCTTCAGAGTGTGATTCAGTGTGTCAGTCTGGCTGTAAACCATCCTGTGATTTATAAAATATTTGAGTCATTTTTGCCTTTCCAGTGAAGACCTGTTTCTCTGAATGCCCTCTTGATTTGGTCTCAGATGAAGTTAGACAGTCATCTGGAGGGTAGGTCGTACACGCTCAGATCTTTATCAGTGTCGTCTGCCAGACTCTGAACTGGGCAGCTTTGAAGAACCAATGTGTGATAACTGTCAGCTGGGTTTGAACTGTGCACCTTAGAGCTCAAAGCATTAGCTAGTTTTGAAAAAGCAAGTAACAGAGCCTGTCCATATTCTGCAGATCAGCACAAAGAGCCTGCAAAATACACTCGCTGGTTAAAATGTACACTTAAAATGTATATTATACCACATTTCATATCCCCTGTTAATTCTTTGGCTCACCCCCATGGGTAGCAATGTAAATGTGGATCTAATTTGTATTTCATTGATTATTTTGTTTTTTAACAGTTTACCTTAATTTTAGGGAGTGGAAATTAATAATTATAAAATAAAATCATGTTTTATTGATATATATTATTTTGCACATATTTGTCTGACACATAAGTAAGCCAAAAAGCGTGTCTGTAGTGTAGAAGTCACGCCAGCAGTATACTCCTGTTGGAATCAGTACTTAAGGAATAAAACCTGAATTTTCTGTTTTGCAAATTAGTTAAATATTGGTGAAACTTCATTGACTTTAAGATATCAGATCCTGACTGAAACCAATTAAGAGGCTTTTTCCATCAAAAATTTACAAGTTTGCTATGATCTGTGCTTCCAGGAGAGTCAGACAGAATACCTGAGGGCCTAGACTCTTGAAATTTCAGAACTCTTGCACTTCATTCCAGGTTGGAATAAAAACAGATTTTTCAATATCAACATACTCTGCAGAGTTACATGACCTTTTTTTTCATTCTGTTTTTCTCCTGCGTAGCTTTTAAATTTACTTCCAAGCCAAGTGCTTTAAATTTCAGCCCATTGTATTGCAGGCATGGGTCTTTCAGTACAGAGATAACATCACTGTCTTTGCTGTTAAGGCATCCATAGAAGGGCATTTAAGTATCCATATAGGCAACTGCTCAGTTTGGACTGAAAGTACTTTTTCATTGTCCATTTAATCAATCTTCATTTTAGTCTTCCAGCCTGCCCATTCCTGAGGATCCTAATTAGGCTTGCAACAGTGAATCCAAGCAGACTGTCAAACCAGTGTTCAAAGAGGACGCAGAAAGCTAAGTGCTGTCTTCAATCTAGCTGACAGACTTATGCAGGCTAAAGTGCAGCTGTATCCCCTACATGCACATTGAACAAGAGAGGAGGCAGAACAGGGCGAGAGAACTCATAATGTGCTGCCACTTTCCTATCACAGCTGGCTGATCACACCTGAAGTGTGTGAAAAGACAAACCCCTCAGACTACATTCCCTAACTTTGCCATTGCCTATGGAGATGAACCATGGAAAACTTGAACCACATTAAAGATGGCTGTCCAAAAATCACTGCCATCAGCTCACTTCTGTCCTTTATCAAAGGGAAATGATCAACTGAAGAAAAATGTGAAAGTGTCTGTTCAGGCCTGAGATCTAAAAGTAAATGGGTAGGTAGAAGGAAGGACACTAATATCTGATTTCTTATAGCTATTTTGCCACAAGAAAGCTTACATATAACATATGCAGGTATAAGTATTGATTGTACAGAAATGCAGTGAAAGAACTATTAATGAAATATAGGGTCAGTTCTGATAACTTACAGATATTTTGTGGTACTTTTTAAAAATTTTTATTTCTACTTTTTTATTCTATTAAATAAAATACTTTTATTTATTTATAAAATAAATTTTATTATTTTATTATTTATTATTATTTTATTTATTTATTATTTTAGGCAATTTATTATTATTATTGTTACTTTTTTGACAGGCTCAATATTTTCAAAAACAGTACTAAGAATATATGAAATTATCTGAGTTTTTATTTTGAAATTAGAACTTCATCTCCTATTGTCATTTCTGTTCACTATCTGTGTTATAACAAGCAGCTACAGGGCTTTACAGTATATTGTCTGTCTCTCTGTCAATGCAGTGATGTTCCCTGAGGTATAACTGTTACAGTTTACTCAAGGAATGTTTTGTTATGTTTGTACAATACTTAAAAGATGCATATGCTAAAGGTTTTTTATACTTCTAATGTATGTTACAAAAAATAGGAGAAAGGGTTACGTTTCAAGTGCATAAAGCATTTGCCTGGGAGAAGAGGAATAGAAGCCTAGAATTCCCCTAGGAGAGTGTTGGAGCTGCTTTCAGTTTTAACAAATACTTTGTTTGGACTATAGAATAAATTCGACAGGATTATGTTTGTTGAGCTGAAAAATACCAATATGTAGTAAGAGTGGGAAATACAACTTTTAGCCTGGTACAATTGTTTTTCCCCTCCTAGGACTGGCAGGTAGTACTGCTTGCTGAGAAATGCTACTTTTCTGATTGACCTACTCCACTGAGGAAAGAATTGAGAAAGAGGAAAGAGACAATGAAAGGCAAGGAAAATTAATGACTGTTGAGGATTGAAATAAATAGAAAGATTAGCATTAAATGTATTTCCAGAACAGTTTATATGGTTTGTACAGTTTATACTTCAATACAATTCATAACATTTCCATTTAAGAGCATTTTATTCTTTTGACTGTTCTTCTGTATAAATTGACCTCTTCTTATTAAGGTAAGTCTTGGTATACTGAATTTTTCTTTAACACAGCATATTATGAAATTCCTTTAATGTTTAGCCTGGTAAATCTTCCATTAGACGAGATTCTTAAGATGCCCTGTATATCAATTGTTACTTAAAACCAAATGTATCATTTCATCCTTCTTGCCTTGTTGTCTTTGTAAGATTGGCATGAAAACATACATATAATATGGCTATGGTCTTGTTCCTTCTGAAGAAGCTTTTGGTTACTCTTTTAGGACTACAGAGTTTGTAGAGTTCTAGACAATTTATCCATCTTCATCTCTAACTGGCATAATTTGCCTACTCTCAGTCCTAAGTGATTACTGTATGATTCCCTATTGCTTTGGATAGATCCCTTTCAGCACATTACTGCCCTGCCTTCTCTCCCCTTGTTGCTGGTGCTCATATGGACCACAGCCAACAGCTCACTCTCTCTGTGGGGCTCAGCACATACTGTTAGAGTGGAAAGCCTGTCAGCATGCAACTCCCAGTTATTTTGTATCCCACTTATTTTGTATCATCATTTTTCATGATGACATACTGCTTTTCATGGAGAGGCTGAGTCAGATTCTCCTTTGTGTGAGCATCACCAGATCATCACACAAAGTCCCATTTGTGGTCTGGTTTTGGGTTTTTTGTTTGATTGGTTGGTTGGTTGGTTAGTTTTACCTTGCCAGGAGTTAATACTCTGATGACTTGAGATGCTCTTCTTCCTTAGTAGCACACAGCATACTAGGGTGGAGATATGACTTCTTCATGATGTCCCTGCAAACTTTACCAATATTCTATTTTTTTTTTAATGTATCCAGCTCAGTCAATCTGACTGCAAGCAAAATGCTTGGAATTTGAAGATGATGAGCTCTCTGCCTTGTGTGCACATTTCTTGCTTGCTTGAGACAGACACACCTACTGCACTCAGTAGCACTAAACTACAACTTTTAGCTTCCGGTTGCTTGAGGATTTTTGGTTTTCTTTATTTGATCCACCTGTAAAATTTGATGCTTGTTTTCATATTCCTCAAATCAAAGTGTAGAACCCTATAACCTCCTCAGAGTTCATGGTTCTATTCCCATTGCAGCCTACTTCTCCCTTGTTGACTTTAGTTCATCCTGCAGTTTGCTTAGTCTCACACCTCTACTTGCATTCACTTTTTGTCCTGATGGGTTTTGCAATTTTGATTTAACATTATATGCTATACAAAATACCAGATTTTCAGTGAGGAAATTTTCATGGTTTTTGCTAGAAAATGCAGCACTTAGTGGTGATGATTTAGATGCAGAAGACAGATGAAGAATTGAAGATAAATAGAGCATTAGATATTTTTCACACCAAAGAATATTTGTGCAAATAAACAACATCTTTCTACTTTTTCACAATTAGTCGGGGGGTTTTCCACAGAAAGTCTTCACTGTTTCCTTTTGTATGATTTTTAACTGATTTTCTTAGTGATGCTTATTTTTTAAGGAGCCTTTATCCATGATAACTGTAGGGTGGATTTGTTTGACACAACCCATTGCTGTTAATATCTTTTGTTCCCTGTGTAGCATTTGATTCTTCTGTCACATTTGTGCACATTCTGCACAAAGATGTTTCATTTTATCTGCATTAGTGATATGCATTATGTTTTTTCATACCGGTGATTCCCTGTTTATTAGTGGTAACAAAGATATGAATATGTATTCACATCCTCACTTCACTACATGATAGTTTAGGATGGAAAGGGAAGTTCCTTTCATGTTAAGATTTTGATGGCAATAGTTACTAGTCAACAAAATTTATCAACCTCAGTAAGTTCTTGTCTCTCAGAAGTTACTACAATGAGCTTTATTAATAGTTCTCACCCAGGCTTTCATCCTATGTTTGACTCTTGCAGTAGGGATGCTGGTGATTTGCAATAGGGCATAATTATTTCCTGCTGTCTTCTCTAGGTCTGTAATGTCTGGAAAGTTATGTTTGTGAACATAAATTCAGGATCTGCTCTGTGCTAATGACTGCTAGTCCTTCTTTCTGGATTTTTGTGCAACTTAAACATAGTCTCTGTCTTTCAGACATCTCTTCAAGCTTAAGAAAGTTTTAACCTTTATTTGTTTGATTATTCTGGGCAAGCCGCAATATTCTTGTCCATCCTTTATTGCTCAATTTTGCCTTTTCTCAGGATCTTCACATCTGCCCAGTGTTTAAATACAGCTGATTCTGTCTAGGAAGTAACTGTGAGGTACAGATTTTCTCAATACAAGGTACACAGCTACAGTGTTTTTCTTAAAATTGCAAAATCTCTTTCTCTGCTCTTGATAAATACAGTCTCAGTTTGAAACTATTAAAAATACTGATGAAAGGTTATTTTTCTACCTTGTTGCTCTACTCATCTTCCTGTTCTTGGATCTGCCTTCTTAGTGGTGTAGAACGCAAAGCTTTTGCTTTTTCCCACAGCCTTTTTTTGAATTATTGAATGCTTCCTTTTTTTGAATTTTAAACGGCATTCAGATGTCAGAGCTTGTTTACTTTGCCCATTTATTATTGTTCGTTGCTTTCTTCTGAGTGATCTTGCTTCTGCCATGACTTTCCCTTGCATGTGGAAAGAAGACACTACTAATTCACGCTAAACCAATTCATTATTCAGCTTCTGACCTTTCCTTCAAACTCTTTTGTCACCTCTCCTATGATTAACTTGACAATGTACAGGCAGCTGTTATGCTGAGACAACTGCCTGCTGTGGTGACTAATATTCCCTTTCTTCTTTGTATTCCTCATTCACTTGTCTACCTATTGTTCTGTCTACCTACTTAATGGATCTATCCTGCCTTTACACTTCAGACACTAATGTTCAGAAGGCATGTGCCGAGATGGGTTTAAACCTATAGGACTTCTTGTGCAATGTGCACATTATTATTAAGAATTTATTTGTGCTGAGATCCCACAGTCTCATAATTTCCTGGCTGCTGTGGCTCCACCTTCCTCTGTGTTCCTACTTGCATATTGCAGTGCCTTTATGACAACTCTTTCACTTATTCAATTGTTTACTTTGTTACAATATGTTTGCTTTAGTGATATGACTCTATGGTTCTAACTCCACTTTTCATGTAATACAGCTACAATGTTACTTTCCATTCACAGTCTTCAAATAAATGAAATGCCCTTTTTATTGCATCTGTATAGCCAATTAAAACTTGAACTATGAAGTGTGCTTCTCAATGTCATAAAGCCATGCAATAGTATTTGATGTAGCTCTAGTATGAATTGGTCAGTACAACAAATTATTAAAATGTGTGTGGCACTCACAAGCTAAATCATTACTGAAAACCTTGGAAACAAACAAGATGATCAAAAAAGACATGTAAAACAAAATATGACAAAGACCATTACAGTTAAAAGTGAAACAGAATTCCAGTAAAACTAGCAGATTACTTTACTATTGTGAAAGAAGGAGGTTTCAGTTCCCATAGTTAATTCATTCAAAGATATTATAACATAAAGAATGATGTCTGAAGGAACTGAGTAATACTGAGTGTGTAAGTCTGTGCAGTTATAATGACTGCACCACACAACTTGCATTGTAATGTCGTAATGTTTTCTTTCATTGATACTTATTTCACTGGTACCTGACCTGATCATATATCCTCATATTCCAAGAGCATACACTGTCAACTCTGTTTCCTCTGGGGCAAATTTTAGCTACAGAAGATGCTACATGTTACAATTTTATATGTAGTATTTTTAGACTAGTCTTGCTGAGAGCCTACTGGCATTAGGTATTGTAAAAGCATAGGAGAGATAAAATACCTCTGCTCTAAGACTTAGTTCAATACTTCAGTCTAAATCAGGGTTTGCCTTATTTGTACACATCAGAACATCATATCTGGAGTTAAACTTATTCAGTGTGCATATCCTAATTTAATTTCTTGTGTTGTTTTACAGCCATAGTCACTGAGGTGAAAAATTATTGTCTAGGTCTTCTTTCTATCCACTGTGATTACTGAAATGAAAGGGGAAAAAAAGCGATAAATACTTGTTCGGATTAAATCCTAGGTTTTCTTCATAAACCAAGCTATCGTAGAGAATTTCTCAAGCCATTGGTAAAAGTAACAACATTTAATTTTCTGCAGTTTGAGCACATTGGTTTTGTGTGGCTTTCTTTCTATTGTTAGTCTCCTGTAGATAGTTGCATACATTCTGATTTATCTAGTGCAACATTACCTCCACAGTTGGCCTTCAGAGTAATGTATTCTCTGGAAAGGGAAATTAGCCTTTTGTACTCTCCCTTTTAACATTTGCCAAAAATGAGTGTGTTCTTCAATATTTGTATATTCCTATAAAGAGGCAGCAATGCGTCTCTGACTCTCAGGTTGCAGTTCCTTTCCTTTTACCTCCCAGAGGAATTATCTTTGACATTTCCAGCTTTGGTGATGATGGAACCACAAATCTTTCATTTTCAAAGATCAGATTGTCCAAAGCAATTAATTCCTCGTAGAATGTCAGGAACACTGTTTTATGTGATAGATGGATAAACATTTTCCCTTGGTTAATCAAAAACAAAGGTTTCTTGTAGAGTGGAATATTAGAGCATCATTTAATTACAGTCTTTAAATCGAACACTTTTGAGGCTTATATTTATTTCATCTTTGTTAAACTTGTTATACTATTTCCATCTAATGAACAGGGTGGAACTGCCGTAGCAAGACTGTGGGAAAAATTTTCAGGAGTAGTAAGATGTTAAAGGACCTTAAGTCTCACTGGAAATGTGACAGGTATTTATACTTGTAAACTTCAACAATGCTGAAGTAATCTTACCATCTCAAATACCAGTCACTCTGAGGGAGATCAGAGGTGGAAGTCAGTATCACAGACCACTTGAGTCTACGTGACACACAAAAGCAGAAGACCATTTTCTTGCATGCTACAGTTTCCACTAGGGCAGTGGAATAGCTTTCATTTTCATGAACAAATTATTTACCTATATGCTTACATATTCCCCAAACTGTTTATGGAATTATTTTCAAAGAATGTGCCTTTGTTTTCAGTAAAAATTAAGTGTTTTCAAGTTTTTTCAGCCTTGATAATATTAGAGCAGTTTATTTAAGTAGGACAGTACACCATGAAATTAACATATCAATTAAGAATGTTAATGATGCCAAGTCATATATAACAAAAAAGAGTGAGAACAACATAAGCCAGCAAAGCTCATTCAGGTAGCATGTGAAGCTTCAAAACAGGCTCCCTCTTTACCAAAAAATATTTCTCTCAAGTACACGGTGTTGAACTGACTTTTCTGAAGGTGCTTCCGTGATATTCAGTGACAAGAGAGCACACAGTTCCTTTTGTTGTTGCAAACTTGAAGCTGTGTTAACCTATGCCCTTTCACACTGAAGAAGCGACTGCTGTTTCTGGCAGTAGTTTGTGCCAGTTAGGGTCTGACACGGGGAACCCTTAAGCTCAGGAGGTTATGGAGACAATGGCCATGTCTTGGAGAGAGATAGTTTGGATTATTGTGTCCTTTGACACTGGAACTGGTTTTTCTACCTGTGCAATAAGGTTTTCATTTTACACAGTGATTTCACAATGTCTGTCTCTTTTGAAACAATTAGATGTACAATAAGAAAATATATTACGAAGTGCCCGTATTTCTCACCATTTTATTATTTTTAATAAAACTACTTTTCCTATCCATGACTTTTTACATTTTCAAAGTATTTTACAAGCATTAATAGTTTAGATAAGAAATCCAGTGTTTTGCATTGCTGTTGTAACAGCTTTCTTGCTGTATGGTAGAAACTGATTTTGGAGGTGTTGGGGAAAAGAGAGCAAGAAAGAGTAATACAGCTACTCAGAAAATGAGAAGCTGATTATAAAAGCATCAAACATGAGATTCCTATTGTTTCAAATATGGTAACTCAGATTTGTATCAAATTACTTTGTCTTGCTCATTGAACCAGTGAAAGACCTCACAATTACAACAGTAAATTGTGCCCATCATCTTGTATTAGACACATATAATCTCTAGGCTGGAGCTGAGACATTCAGATTTTGACTTTTTTTTACCCCAGGGTATTTGGAGAACAATTAAATGAAAATTTCTTTTCAAATTTTCAGAATTTTTTTGTGAGTATGGCATAATATCAAAGAGAGACTTGTACATAAGTGTGTTTGAAATAGTTATGGAGATGGTTACTCTGACAGGTCTCAGACTATATGTGATATCTCACATGTATTCTCCTGCACTTTTCTGTGCTGTAGATCGTTGCTTGTCACTAAGTTGCTGGAGCTCTTTTTTCTTTTTTTTTTTTTACTTAGATATGACATACAAAAATATACAATCTAAATAGTGAACATATGTAAAGTGATGTTTGTTTTGATTAATGTAGATTAGTACTAGTTCATACCTTTATTGTTATTTTAATAACTGTGCTTTGCCCTACTCATATTTGTACTGCAACAGTAATTAAAATTTACTAAGTGTTGAACATGATACTTAAAGAAGTACTGAAGTGTGAGATGAGGTCTACTGCTCCGAGTAGTCTACTCTGAGTAGTGTCATGGAGGAGAAGGTAAAAAAAATATTATGGTTCAAGTTGTAGAGGAAAAATACGGTAACTCCAAATGAAATTTGACATCAAATTTAAAGAACCTAGGAGAATGAGGCAGCAAATTATCATTAAAATTGTTTACCGGTCAGTGCCTGGGGTTCCTAGAAGAATCTGTCAGTCAGATTATAAAGTCAGAAATTATGAAGACCTCTGTCACATCTCTCATTCATATGATTTTATGTACATTATTTATAATTAGTTTAGAAAAGATTTAGAGCTGTAGGAAAAGGTTCATTAAAAAATGTCAGACGCAATTAATTGAACAAGCTTTCACATTGCAATAGGAAAATCCAGACGGGTCATTCTTTTAATTTCAGAACCAAAAAAGAACAAGATATATTCCTGCATGTGACTCAGAGAGCAGTGAGGTTTCCAGTATTGGTGTTAGCAGTCCTTAAAGGTAACTGCTAGTCTACAAGACAGACAAGGAATTAAGCCTTGAATCTAAATTTAGATACCCATGGCAGGCTTCCAATATTATGAAATCGAAATACTCCACTAAGCTATTCATATAGATTGGACTAAATCATCTGGATTCGGAATCTGAAAACAAAATGACTTGAGATACATGCCCTAATTCAGTTTAAGTTTTTGAAAATGTTAAACATTAAAAGTGTTGTTATTAAATCTATATTGATCCCTGAAAATCTATTGCTGACCTGTAGGGAGGTTAAACTTTTAAAATTCCCTTTGATTTCTAATCCACATTTTTCCTCAGTAGAACTTATATGATGTAGACCTTTTTGAATCCCAGCAGGTGGGCTAGTGCTCAAGTGTGTGCTTAGGTATTGCTTTGGCTACAGTCTTTTAAAAATGTTGGCTTTATGCCCATAAAATATCAGATATGCCTTAGGTATCTCATAGAATTATATATACTCAAGTGTTTTATTTGACATATTTAATTATTTTAATGTAGAATAAATATATGTTGTATTAATGACAAAATCACTATTGAAAATTCCTGTAATGTAGGTTAACAACTCTCAAGTTGTAAGGATAGATGCTCAAACTACTACTATCAAGCAACAGCACAATATGTGTGGAGATGGCACAAACTGAAGAGACAAAAGATGCTCCTTAAATAATAATAGGCAAGTTCAGTTATCTGCATTATAAATTACTCAGAATATCTGAAATAGAGTTCCATTACGTGTTTAAGTGTATATAAAGAAGACAATATTTTCAACTTCAGCAGTAAAAGTGCTTAATCAGAAGAGATAATTCTTTAGACCTTTGAATTTTAATGAGCTGCAATGAAAGGCTGTTATTTGGAAGTTTCTTTTGGAATGTAAAGTTCAGATAAGAAATAATCCTGAAGCATTTTCTTTTTGTGACACTAAATATAACTAAAAGTATAAATACAATGTAATATTAATAATTTAAAAACAAACAAACAAACAAACAACAAATAGGCATAAAAGTATAAAACCGTAACAATATCAAGATGTTAGGATGTGGATGAAATGAGAAAGTCAAATTAAATTGTTCTGATACTTTACTGGAAAGAACATATTACAACTAGTGCATTCTCATAAACCTGTGAGTTCACGCACACAGAGCAATTTTTGCAGTGCAGGTGCCTTTGTCTTTGGGGTAGGACTCTGGTGACAGGTGAATTTCCAATGGGTTGTGCCTATAGAAAGAATTTTAGGCAAACATGAACTTTCTTTGCCCACAGTTAGAGCGAGTAGGAAACTACTCATGTGCAGATGTTATAAGGCTGAACATCACTTAATTATCTCTGCTGACAGGAAGGTTATATTAATATGGAGTGTGTGCTTCTCTTGACTTTCATTCTGGTCTGTGCGTGGGTGGAGCAAGCTCATAATTGTTCATAATATATTTTGCAGATGCAAAACCTGAAATTAATGAAAATAGCATTTAGAAATACCATTAGAGTGCATGTGGCTTTGGATTCCTGATGTTATGATCAGATTAAATGGATTTTTGAGTAGTTGTATTATTTTAGACAGAGAGAAAATTTGATCACAATTCCTCCATATTTTTAAATCTCTCTTCTGGGTCCAAGAAGTGTATTTATAATGGAAATTTTAGTGGCATTTTTCAGGAGTAGAACATTTTATAAGTCTTAATTCTTGTAATACATATTCATCCGTATTTACAGAAAGGGTTATAGTCTTGGAAGGTAATGTGTTCTCAGAGAAGGGAGAACTTGGGAATCCAGTTGAGTAATTAGACGGTTTTATACTTAATGGACTGTACCACAATTTCATTTATTGCATTTATTTTCCATTGCCTAACAAGTGTGCCATTATTCACCCCCACTCTCCAGATCGCTTCTCTATCTTGAAATGAAACTGTAAGTCCCAAAGCGTAGAGAAAAGTAAGGAAAATCTCTTTTTTAGTATGTTTGCTCCTTTGGTAGATTTTTTTATTTCTATATGTGTTCTAAAGCTGTTCCCAGGAGCATTTTTCTCTCATATTAAGAGCCGTGATCTATTGTCCTCATCTCTTTGTTAGACATACATGCTTTTTCTTTTTTTGTCTTGATTTCTGAGTATTAATATTTTAAAGAGAGACTTTTGGAGGAGAGGAGGAAGGTCACAAACTATTCAAAAGTCGCATCATTCAAAAGCTTAGAAAAACACCAAATCAGTTTCAAGGCTACAGAGAACACAAACCATGCACTATAATTTAAGCCTTTAAAATTATAAAGTAGGTAAATTGGATTTTTATGGAAATTTCACAGAAAGGCTCATATTTCCAAACACCAGTATAATGTCTGAATTGAGGTGAAATCCGCATGAGATTTGGGAGCTTTAAAATTCAGCACTTTCTTTTTATGCCATTGAGCAAAAAACTAATTTATTTTTTTTATTCATTTTGCATAAATAACAGAAAGAAATTTTACCCTCTGTTGACTGGCAATACCCTGCATTAGCCAAGATGAAGTCATTAGAGATACATCATAGCTTTGCTGCATTTCAGGGTCTGCTGATGTTTCTATTTACAAGACCTGGCTTTCAGACTTATGTAAAACCAGAAGTTAAAATTTATTTCCAAGCAAAATTGAAAACTTCTGTTATCATGGAAACAGGTGGGTTTTTTAATAGTAAAATAGAGAAAAGAAACCTTGAAGATATATGATGACCCCTTGCAGCATTTATTATAGGGGTCAGTAATCTAAACTCCAACACCTGCTAATGACTTGCTCTGTAAAGGTGGCTGGCCAAGTCTCATCACTACTTGGTGACTGCAACAGCTTCGTCTCTTTGAAGTTCATATTCGAGAAAGGATCCTTTTGCTGATTTTAACCACTTAGATTAGTTTAGTCAGGTAAAATGACCTAATAACAAAGCTGCTAAGTGTTGTGAAATGCAGGAGCAGGCTTCTGTTTTCAAGGGTAATTGAAAGTGTGGAAGTTAGATTGATCTTAAATGACATTTGCTTGAGTCATTTCAAATTGGACTGTAGCCAAATGCATCAAAGACAAGACCCTCCCACTGAATAAGTTTGTTGACATAAGTGACTTAGGATCTCAGTCACAATTTTTTGTCATGCAGAAGAAACTAGATCAAGATTAATGCCAAAACTGTGTTACATTCTAGCAAAGCGTCCTTGTCTTACATTTCACTTTCAGGTGTTTGAATAATACAAACATGAAATATAACTTGTCTTGTGATAAGTTATCAGACATCTTTTTCTTATGCATGTTTTGAAGCTTCAGATTTGTGCTTCAGATGAGGCAATTTAGTGATATACAATCTTTATTACTTCAGACTCTTAGGCAGTATTTGGAAGAGTCAGGAAAAAAACTGCGAAAACTCAACAGACAGAACTTTGTGGGTAGTCCAAATATACCAGTAAATGTTTCTTCTAACCAGAAGACTTAGTGCAATTGTTTGTTTTTTGGAAAGTTACTGAATAGCTGCTTTAACAAGCTTAAGTCAACACTGTAATTCAGGAACTTTTCTAGCATCTTAAACTCCCGGAGGAATGTCTCATTAACCTAGTGTCTGAAATTGATTTTCTAAAGTGTAAAAAGCATTTGAAATATTCACTTGGTGATTCAGGCTAGAATGCTGCAAAAAGGGAAGGTGTTTCACTAGGTCTGTAATGTGTTTCCAGAAGTCCAGCACTTGTATGGAAAGATCCCTTCCAACTCTTCCTTTCCTCTGGAGTAGCATGGCTTCTACACTATAGAGCGAGTAGAAAATTGGGAGAATTAGATCCTTAAGCTCTTTTCTGGCGCTTCTCTTGTGTTTCCATTTCTGGTTTTGTACAGGAAGAACACAGGGCTCGTGCTCCTGTAAGGAATTGAAAAGTCCTCTCAGAAAGTAGTAAGTAGAAGATTGATAGCTGCCTTTTTGGTAGAGGCTTAATATTTTAGAGGAAATGCAGGAGTTCAGACCTGAGTGCCTGGTAGAGACAGTGCTAGCAGCTTAACTGTGTTTCTATGTAATGCTCTTTTCGTCTTAAGAAAATGCTGATCTGCAGTAATGGAAGTTCCAGGTGAAGGAAAGCCCTGCTATGCCTTTATCTGCAAGGTGGCTGCTTACAGTGAAGAGCTAAGGAGGAAGGGGGAGGTCTTCTGGGTCTTCCCTCTCTTTTATCTGACTGTAGCTAGCACAGTTTTCTACAAGAGATGGTTGTGACATGCTCAGACACTGCAGAAGATGAGACACAAGTATGATCCTGTGATGAGTAGAGCAGTCTCTGCTGTCCTTGCCTAAACAACAAGTTAAGGCACTCCTAGTAAGTTATGATCACTTTCAAAGGGTTTTATTTTTTATTTGTTTTGTTGTGTGCTGTTTTGGGGGGTAAGTTGGATTAGAAATTAAAACAGTACTTGTTTCTTATTGATATCAAGTACTATGTGTAAGCTATTGGAATTTCCTCCTGTCTTTTATACTCTCAAAGGAAAGGTCATGCTATTGCAACTGTGCCCATTAAAGGGAGAGAAGAAAGAAGTGCAGAGGTCCTTTCTTCTTCTTTTATCTAGGCTGTGCTCAAGGAACAGAGGGCCGTGAGCTGAAACAGTCCCTTCAGAATGAATCCTGTGCTTGTCTTCTTTCTTCTGTATGTCTTCAATTCTCTACAGCAGTGGATTGTCTAATCTGACTGTTTATGTTAGGTAATATGGTTAACTGGTTTTTCTGTTGCTTCTAGCAAGTGTAGTTAAACAAAAAAGTAAAAAGCTAAGTGGTTATGCACTTTATTTCTGCATATAATCCAAATTTATACCATTATTGATAATATTTACATATTAAATACCCTGAACAAATCCTGTAAACTGGCAATGAATGTTGCCAGAAGTTTTCATTAATGGTACCTTGGAAAAAACAGAACAGAAATCCACAGCAAGAAATGAATCCTCTTTCCAGTAGTCACATAAGAAACTTTTACAAGCTGAAAGCTAGAGAGATATTATTATTAATACACATGCTTTTAAGAAAGATTCTTATATTTTTATAATACAGATTATATCAGTAGTAAGTATTCTAAAGAAAGATACTATACTATATAGAATCTATACTATTGAAAAAGTCAATAGTATAGATTGCCAACTAAACCAATAGCTTTGCATGGAGTATTGATGTATATATTGCTATTTTTTCTCACAAACACAGCAGACAGATTTAGGAGAAGTCAGACGTGTAATTGGCTTCCTCTCTGAAGAATACAAGTCAACCATATATTGCTATTACAGAAAACAATGAAAAAAAATCTAAAAAAAAAAACCACCCAGAAGCTACATGTTCTACCCTTGGGAAAGGTTTTCATCTTGGCTTTATTATGATTTACAATTTAAGCGCAGTTATTGGCAAGTTGGGCAGTGGAGAGGGAAGAACTGAGCAAGCAACCAACCAGACACCCTGAGAAGACTGACACTACCTCTTACTTTTTCATTTTTCATTCAAATAATTTTGAGTACTAAGATATAAAGATAACAATGCAGATGCAAATGGCCATTCAAAAAGTTGGGATTTCTGTTGTTCTTTGAATTACACCTGTTCTTACACATTTAAAAAAATTTATCTGCAGAATTGTTCCACATATCAGGGGAAAAAATAGTCTTTTGCACAGATTTGGACATAATGGATTTTTATTCGAATCAGAACATCAGGTTTATATAATTGTTATTTTTAACTGCTGGTAAGCTTTGAATAATTATATTATTATTATTATGGCTTAAATCTAAGGGCCTTAGAAATTAGTTAACAGGTTTTCATGAGGTTTCTTTTTTCGGTTCAGGTGATGCAAACAACTTTCTACATTCACCAAACAGAAAGAATTACTCTCTCTATCTAGTAAGCCAAGAGCTTCTGAATATAATTTAAAAAATATTTGGTTGTAATATTTTCAAGAGAGAAATGGCAAAATGAATGCATCTTCCTCCGAGATCTCCTGGCTACACTTCAAGCATCCAAGCTAAACTGGCTAAAATTATTACCCAGAGATTGGCAATGCTTAAAAATATCAGCAGAAATTAAAATATATATAATAAACACCTCATGAGAGAGTAGGAGTGAATCACTTTGAAATACTAGACCAGTGGAATTTGAGTAATGAAAAGTACCTAGACTGATAAATGAGTTGCTGCACAAAACCATTTGAAACAGTTGTATGCAAAACATTCACAATTTAATTAGAAAATACGACCACCCCCTTGAATACTAATCCAACTGATTATTCCTTCTGGGAAATGAGCACTCTGGTTTTGTCATCATACTCAGGCTGCCATCCTAGTTATATATGGTTGATTTCTTACTGTCCCTTTGTTAATTCTATATTATGATCAGGATGGAGAGAATGGGGGGGCTTAGTGGTTTTGGTTTTTTGTGGGTTTGGGAGGGGGTGTTGTTTTTTTTTGTTCTGTTTATTTGTTTGGTTTTGGTTTTTGTTGTTGGATTTTTGTTTGGTTTTTTATTTTTGAGGTTTTGTTTGTTTGGGTTTTTTCTGAGAAAAATTCAGGATAGAGCTTGGAAAATAAAAGTGCACAAGCTAGAGATCTAATTCAGAGGTAGTCAAACATCTATGATCTATAATATGATATTGTGCCTGACAGAACTATGAACTTCTCTTTTTAGCTGAAGTGCCCTTTTCATCATTTTGAATGTCTGTTTGAGTGACAAAGGAATTTTCTGGGATTTGTCAAGAACCTGCTGAAGTTACAACTCTGTCTTGTCTTCTCTTTTTTTCCTCAACCTTCTTATATATCTGTATAGCCATAGTTAAAGTTGAGAAATACTTTTAGGAGGCAAGTTCTGTATTTTTACCTCCTCTCATTTACATCTGAAGCCACTCTGCTTAGTTTTACTTTCATATTCCATGTCTTTTACTCAGCTGAGACTGAAAATGTAAGGGAGGAAGGTAGAGGAGTAGTTTGTATGAGAGAAAAATAGAATTTTTCAATCTGTACTGTTGTTCCAGAAAAGCTATTCCAGAATGATTGCTTTACAATCCACTTTTCCACTTGGAGTAGAATGTTTTATTCTATTACAAATTAATTCTCTCTGAAAGCAAAGGTTTCTGATGAAACCAAAGATGGAGACACATACATTGTAGGTTTAACTCTTAGAGCTGTGCTGAGGCATAGTATCTATTATGATTAAAAAAAAAATATTATTACTAGAATTTAATGTATAATTGCACTAATTTTTATTTTCCTAGACCTCACTTTTGTTCATGGTTGACTATTTCATTACACTGAACTGGGTCAACTTATCTTAAAATGGAAGGAACTTTAATTTTAGGTCAGTTTAGGATTTTGGTTGTGGAAACAAATTTGAGTCTTAGAACATATGAGAAACTAATGCCTGTATATAAACCAACTTTATCAGTGGAAGTGCACATGAAGTTATCTCATCCTATATGGAAGTTTAATGTTGGTTCCAAACTTTTCTTAAAATTCTCTTAATACTGCTTTTCTAAATAACTTTCTTCCTCTTTTTATCATTTATAGCTAATACTTGTGCTGTTAAACTGCTTCTTTCCTTCTGATACTTATGTGGAACATTATATAGACTGATACTAGTCTCCTTTCTGAAATCCAGTAGTTTTTTCCACTCAGCTTTCTAAGTGTTTTATAAAAGTCCTTCCCAGCTTGCTTTCAGTGCAAAAGCTAGGAATCAGTGAGCTAAAGTTTTTGGAAATATGGGAGCAGACTTTCACAATTGCTTTAAATTGGCCAGGCAACAGGGCTTCTGAGGTGCCCAGACCTTAAAATAAAGTTTAAACAAGCAGCACATGATTAAATAGAATAAACCCATTTTTTTATGGTATTACTTTCTTCAAAATTCTAATACCTTATGACTTCTAATAATAGAAGGTCTGATTGTAGAAATCACTGTAAACTTTAACTGCAGACAGTGGGACTTAGTCATGTAGGCTTCACGGCACCTCATTAGCTGGAGTTACAACAGCTCTACTATTGCTGATTTTAAACTCTCTCAGACACTGTTCTGGACACAGTCTATAGGTACTCAGAAAAAAAATGTTAATTAAGAAGCCAGTGAAGTGAAAGAAATCACTGTTGCTACAGAGGATTCCTCCTTGTTTCTCGGAATAGTTATTTTGATGCTTGCTGGCATTTATGATTCAAACAGTGTTTTAAGAAAGAGATAGGACAGAATGGAAATTGAGCTAAATTTTCATAAATATACATTAGAGGCAGAAATTTTACTGGTCTTTTGAAGGTGTATGACTTATTTTTATCCCCGATTGCAGTTCTGTGTTTTTTCCTGGTATTTTAAAACAATTTAACTTTAATATGGATTGGATCAGCAGCCCTATTAGGAACGCGTGAGCTGACAGAATGAGGCTCTGAGATCTCTAAAGACCATAACAGAAAATGAAGTGTTTTAATATAAATGTGCAGGTGTATGTGTGTTTTGTTTATTTTGGGTGGTTTTTTTAACAGAAAAGGTTATCATTATGGTGAGGGTTTTGACAACAGGTTGTTGTCAAAACCCTCTCTTTGTCTTGTACTTAATTTACTGCCAACTTCAGGTTCCATACACAATGCAAAGAATGGAACAGTCTCTGCACTGTGACAGCCTTTTAACCTTAAGAATCCAGGTAATGTCTAAAGCAAGAGACTCAAATCAGTCACCAAGAGGGCTGCTCTCTGCAGTGGCTTGTGTGTCTGATGCTATTAACTCAGTGAAGAGAAAGGAGATGCTCAGCTGCTCAGCGTAATAAATTTGATGCAACATTTGATTCTTGGAAAATACAAACAGTGCTGAGAGCAGACAGTTGAGTCTGCAGGCCTCGGAGACTTAGCTCCCCCTTGCCCTCCCAAGGGAGGGCCACAATTCCCTAAAGGAATGTCACGGAGGCAGTGGGACCTTATAGCCCGCAGAGGAACAGAGCCATGTACCAGGGATTTTTGCATTGGAGGGCCAGCAACAGTTCCTTTTTTGCAGACAAAGTAAAAGAAACCATGGGCTTGAAAGGACACGTGGATCACTGGGGCATCTTGGTTTTTTTTTCACATTACAGTGCTACTGGCTAGACCTTCAAGAGAAGCATTTCCTGACACTGATATTTGCAGTTGTGGGAGGGTGGTGTCAATTTAGACTGCTTAAAGGACTTGTTGGTAGGTAGTCTGGCACAGAAAAGTGTTTCAATCTCAACATGGCAAGCCTTAAGTCTTAAAATAAAAAAATAAATTCTTCAGATATGGGTTTAATCCTGGTTTGTTTACATAGTTTTTTTAAATAAGGAATGACAGATTTGGTACTCTGGCTCTTTGCCCTACTCTGACAGGTAGCGCTTACTCTGTCATTTTCAAAGGGTGAAGGGACTTGCCCTCAGCCTATAATTTGTAAAGCAATCCAGAAAAATAGTATTGCTGCTCCTCATTAGCAGTTTGGGTGTTTTGTCTTTGTTCACATGAGGCAGCAGAGATGCTTCACTGGCAGTGGTCTGTCCATGTGTTTCAAAGTACAATTGTATGTAAGTTCCTTGCACTGAGTGAGGCAACCTGTTCTGAGGGGGATTCAGGGACATATCCATTACTTGGAAAAAAGAAAGAGAAAATAATCTGTACCTGAAATGCTTTTGTTACCGATGTCTGATCAACTGACTAATGATCCTGAAAATTGGCTGTATTCTGTCTCTTGTTTCACCACTGAAAGCTGCAGTAGAGGAGAAATACTTCAAGAAGCTCTCACTTATTCCAGGTGGACAGATATATCTATTTCTGGATTCCTGCTTTTGATATACTTCACTTCTCATAGTACCTTTTGTTCATGAAACAGTAGAAGTTGGTGGGACTTTGTGTATGTATGTACCTGGTATAGCTCTATATATACTGACCTGGCCTTGTCTACTCTTCTATTTACGCTTGACTAACCCAGTCTTTGCTTGCTCACCCACAAGCACCTGTTGCAACAACAAGGAATGATTGCTTAGAAATTGCCCACAGAGTTCTGTGATCATTTTAAACCTGAATCCCTTCTTCTACCTGTTCACCAAAGTAGGATGTGGGAGGCACTTTAGGAGGATCTTTCTGGCAGGTGAACAGGGTGAGTTCATGGGCAGGTGTTGTTACTGTGATGGAGCAGTCAGATGGGATCCTTCCCATTTCATAATTGTCAATTAGCAGTATCACAGAAAGGTTGGGACTGTCTGTGGAGGCTTAATGAATTGCAATCAGCAGGATGTGTATGTGTGTGTGAGGAATGATCAAGAACTTTTCACTGACCACCAGAAGTGTCCTTTCTCCTGAAAAAAAAGGACTTGTTACAGGCTTTTATCAAGTTGTGTTAACTGTCTAAGGCAAAGTACAAGAAATGAGTTTTCATACCTCTGTGTATTCTAGCAAATAAACTTACAGATCCTTAAGCATTTGAATTGCACCTGCTATTATTTAGATAAGGTTTAGGATTCTTAAGTAACTTCATAGTAGCCACACTGTTCTTTCCATATTTCTCCTCTGAATACCAACTATATGTTTGACATAGAATATGTAATGTATGTTGTAGGTAATATGGACTGCTAGTTCTCCAGTATGCACTGCAGAACATGGAGCATAATCGATTCCTACCTTGAATTGGAGCTATTAATTACATAAAATAATAAAGCCATAATAACACCTTCAGTGCGTATATATTTTTCATGGAAAAAAAATAGAAAGATATAAAGATACGGTTATTGCCTTGACATTTTGGTAATGAGATTTTATGCTGCGCTGGAGTTCAGGAAACACATAGCAAGGGAAACTAATAGAAAATGGGAAGGAAAAGAGCAGAGGTTGGAAGGTACAAGAGGGAGCTTTGAGGTGCCACAAAATTGTGCTCGTCTCCTCTGTTGAGCTTTCCTTGCTTGCCTGTCTATTTTTAACATCAGCTCTGAGGTGGAGGGAGAGCATCACTGCAGTGATTAAAGGCATCTAGCAGTTAGTAAACATCACCATAAATTAGAAATCATATGTGTCACTGTGTGCTGTCTGACAATATTATTGCTTATTAACAAAACTGTAGGAATTATTACATGTGAGTAGAGGATATAGGGGGAAGCTGGTCCTCCTCCTTTTTAGTTGGTCAGTGTCACAGATGTCCCATATCTTGATTTCTTGTCAGTTGTTGCTTCCTTTCCTGTTTTCTGTGTTTTCATATTTGATTTTGTTTAGACTAGATGAGAGGGCAAGGAACGTGGATATTTGAGGGTGTGCTGACCATCCTCTAATGTTTTCCAATCGCTTTGTTACTGGAAGTTTAGATGTTTTTGTGCACGTAAACGCAAGCGCACATATGCTTGCATGTGGTTTTGGAACTATCGAAGTATGTGTGTCAAACTTTTTTATTTCTCATTTTGAAGGTAGTTTTACTTAAGATGCCCTTTGAAAGCTTATATGTGTTAAAGATGTTATGGAACTTTCATTTTGGATATATATAATTTGACATGACAGTGCAGCATTCTGGTTGGAGGAAATAAGAGAGGGGCTTAACAACAAAATAGGCCTGTGATTATAAAACAGCAAGTAGGCCAAGGCAAAAGTCATTCTATGTAATTAATAGAGTTTTGTTTCAGGCTGTGGGCCAAGGGGGTTGTCCGCCTTTGCTGTCTTCTCTTTTTGATTTGAATTGTCAGAAAGGTTAAAAACTCCACTTCTTTTATGCAGATTTACCAATTGCCATGAGAATTCAGTGGAACTATAGAGTATGTATAGGACTCTGCATACAACTCATTTAGAATTCTGTGTGGAACTCATTTTGGCTCATGGCCCTAGACAGAGTCCTGAATAGAAGGATATATGGATGCATTTTTTTATGAATAGTGAACACTACAGATTTTGAAGGGAATGAGTTTGTGAAACGAATAATAATGAAACATTTTATTAGGGGAACTGTTAATTGTCTGTGTATTGGAATCACTAGTGTTGTGTGAAAGTAGCAACTGAGAAAGAAATAAACAAAAAACCTTCTCTATTATCCAAAGAGGTAAAGGTTTCATCACCAGAACTATGTACAGTGGGTTAGTCTTGGTTACATTTATGTCTGTAACTCATTTTGTATTTGAAATGTAAAATTTTCTCAGTAAGTTATTCATAGTTGATTTTAGACCTGGTTGTAAAATTTCATGCTTTGACCAAATTAAAAGAAAAAACTGTCTTAATAATGGGAGTGAAATGAGGCTAGCACTATGGTTGATGTGCTAATATGCTGAAAAAAAATTAATTTGTCGCTATGATAAATTGTTAATTTGAAAGCAAGACAGATTATAGCAGTTCCATAATTAACTGTAAATGCTTCACCCCAAGGACTTTGTTTAGCACAGTAACTGATTGAATAGGAAGGATGGAATAACTTCAAGTAAATCAGGTCTTAAACAACTTGTGCACAAACCTCTGTTCTCCTTGTGTCTTCCAAGCATTGCCATGGTACATCATTAATTAATGTCCTCAGAAGGAGAAGGTGTAATCTTGATTTATTTTGTAAGATTTAAACTGGTGCATTGATACTGTTCTGGGCTCTGATGTGCAACTTCCCACAATCCATCAGCCGGAGAGTTTGGTTAGTGAATTTGAATTGCACATCCAGCTTCAAATCTTGTTGAGAAATGGTTCACAGGGAATATCATATTCAGTCTAGGGTCTTAACTTCAGACTAATAGTGGTCACTGTAAGAAAGCTGCTCTGTTTTTATCAGAGCATTTATAGGTCATCAGATTTAAATACAATAATAAGTTTTCATGATTTTTGAGGAGGTGGGGAGGGGTGATGTTGTACCATCATGTCTCAGTGCATTGGACTACAGAACTTTGGTGTCTTCTACATGAAAGTGGATAAACTGGGAAATGAGACAGGGTCACATGGGGATATTATGCCTAGGACCACTTTTTATTTATTTTAATATTTACTTTATTTATTTATTTTAAATAGGCTAGTAGAGTCTCACTTTTCTTTGTCTGTATTTGTTACATGCCTTACCTACCTTAGTTACAGGGACACTTTAAGAAATCAATTCATTGTAGTACTCTCTGTCCTTAGTCATTTGCATTGATACTCATCTATGAAGAAAAGACAAAATAACACAAGGAAGGTGAGTTTCTCAGCATGGTAAAATATGACAGTTACAAAAACAAGGTTAGACAAGAGCCCTTCACACTGAAATTCTGTTTCTTTTAAGATTACTTGGAAAAGTCTTTTTAAATATCTCTATGTTATTATGTTATTATTTTAGAGACAATGCCTCTTCGTTCCCAGGAGCAAGTTGTGCTTCTGCCGTAATAAATCACTAATATCATCCCGTTATTCTGGAAATGAGGGGAGAGCACTGGCAAATAACAGCAATTGGCTGAAAACAGCTTCCACTGCATGAAACAGGGTCAGAGGTCTCTAGACTGTAGATAGTGGTTTGTTTCTACTTTAGGACTGACGAAGCAAAAAGAGTTTTAGGGGAAGCATTTTCTTGCACGTACTTTCTAAAACATAAAATAAATAAAAGATTTTTAAAAAGATCTTACCTCATTTTAACTACATATGTTAAAGTCTAGGTGTCAAAGATCAGTAGGTATAAATTGGCAGAGGGCTGCTGACTTAGCTCTTTTTTGGGGAGAACAGAACTTCAGATAGGAAAACATTAGCTTTTTGGACCTATTTTACAGCACAGTATTGTGGCAAAGCACTGTGATAATGATTAAATGAACATTACACAACAGTTTTCCAGGTTATTTAAGGACAAAAGCTAAATCAATTTATATTGGCTTCATTATCTCACTAACCAACACAGATCCTTTACTTGTAAGTTTTGGATGCTCTCATAAATAATACACATAATATAAGCTCCTTTACTAGGTTTTTCTGTGCTGTCATAGAAACAATATAATTTTTTTTAGTGTTAATAAAAGCTTCTTAAAATCGTCTTTATAAGGGATGTAATTTGGGACCAAATTTAATATGGTCATGTATCCTTTCTCTATTGTATTTATATCATCATTTTGAGCAAAGAGGAAGACAGAGGGTTGAAAAAGAAGGTGCAGACTTAAAAGATTTGTGTTCCCTTCCTGAGATTGAAACATAATGCAAAATAAGACAAGTAGGTTTAAAGTGCAAATAATTCTTCTCTCTCTGAGGTTTTTTGTTGTCTGAGTCTCAGTACTCTGCAATTCAATATCCATGGAATGTTCTTCATTTCCTACCCTTTGGGAGGGTGTCTTTTTTGCTTCATTTTACAGCTCACATTTTTAAAAGCGGGTATTTATTTTTGATGTATTATTTCTTATCTGTAGTCAGTAGCACTTGCTATAGATACTGAATAATGAAATTTCAATAGCATTTATACAGAACAGCGATCTGTACCTTTAATCCAGAGGCAGCATGATGACTCTGTGGTCATTTTCATTCTTGTCCTTTTTCTTACACCTTTCTTTAGGTTTCCTCCATGCTTATACAGTAGACATAGTAAAAGTACAGCTAGTTAACATACTTGAGATTATAAAGGAAGCTTTTCAGATTAAAATAAAGAAAACCAGACTGCAATTGCATCAATGTTGGTCACTTTATTATCTGATTTAGTACTTTTGGAGGTGCATTCTAGCACCAATGCTTACTTTAATATAAACAGGCCTCAGACAGCGTTCAATCAGCATTAATAAGGTCTGAATGATGTTTAAGTGCTCATCTGTACACATCAGCTCAGCTGCAACAGTGATATTACCTTTGCTATTGTGAATATGGCTGAGAATGCTGCTGCTTTGCCCAAGTAGTTATAGGCAATATCTTGTTTCTAGCTTTTCAAAGTAGAAGACTGGTTACAGAAAATCCAGTCCTTTGTTTGTTTTTGGGTTTTGTTTTGGTTTTTTGGTTTTTTTTACTTCACCATGATTATCATTTATTTTTAGTAATGGGGTTTTCATTAGGATCAGAATGTGGTTTTCATTAGTTTTCAATAGGATCAGAATCCCATTGAGGATGAAATGTATTAAAAATGAATTAAAAAAATTCCCTGTTACATTATATTCCATGTAACTGTTGTAGCACATTTCATAATTGTTCCTTTCAAAATTAGCGGCTCCTGGAAAGGATGGTAGTGCAAAAGAGCATCCACAGGTAACATGCAGGAGGTTTGGTGCATGTTCACCATACCTGCATGTCTGCAAAGCACTGCCCTCTCTCAAGCACAACAGATGGGAACTTGCTGCGCAAGAAATATGAACTCATTCATGTGACAGCATGGTGTGACACCTTCCTGTGTTTTCCACATCTCCCTAGGACCAGAGCATTAAAAAAATGTGATCACAGTATTTTTACTTGTAGATACCTCAGCTTACAGATATGATGTTACCTAGCATTATGTTTTCAGTATCTCCACCTGCCTGAATATGTATGCACTTGCAAAAAACAAGAAGCATACATCCACAGGCTGAACCAAGCCTCAGAGACCTCTAAAGGTTCATGTGCTTTTTTTCAGCTGGTGATGCCAAATACATTTGTACTTGAAATGCTCTTTGAGCAAGTGAAACACAGCTGTGGGTGGCTGTGGGGAGCCCTGGCACGTGTATTAGGGAATACTACAAAAGGAACGTAACTAATAGCCTATTGCTTCCAAGAAGAGATTTTGTGCTTAGAACATCAAATATTCCAAGATGGCAACACTTATTTTAATTTCATTGGGTGAAGGAGTATGAATTTTTTTTCTTTTCAATGTATCCCTTCTCACACTGAACCAAAGCAGTAGTTTTTGTCATGATACCTCTAATCCTTGCTAATCTCACATCAGACTTGATTTTGGAGTTGGGGGGATATGGTACTGCATATTTAATTCCAAGATTTTGTTGCATTTGTTCTCAAAGTAAAGGCAAAATTATAGTTGTTTCTTTAAAATGTCAAAGTATAATCATAAGAACAGTGATAACTTCTTGCTAGAGAAGGTACCTCGTTCGTTTCAGTTATTGCTCACTCACGTGTCAGGATGCCATTGTTAGACATCATACAAGTGCAGAACCATAGTGATAAAAATATCTTTTATTGCTATAAATATAAAAAAGATAATCTATTAGCTATTGAAACGTACATCCAGGAAGATTCACATTTTGATAGAAATATGGTGCTGTTCTGCTTTTATCTTCTTTTGCCCAGGGGAGAGTGAAATAGATGCACAATAAGCAATTTTGATGGCCTCTCTTCCATTTTAGAGACATGTTATCATGTGCAGAGGGTCATGGATCAAAGTTAGAATCTTTTTCAGTAGAATAAATTTTCTATGGTGTTTAGAAAATTTTCACTGTTGCAGGATCCTGGAAAATGCCTGGTTTGGGAAATAATTTTAGGAGATGGATTATAACTCATGTAAAGGACATTTTCATAGGTACAGAGATACATCTGTGGTCTCTCAGAAAAGCTGACAGTGTATACAAACAGACATGGTGGATGAAACAAATAAGAATAAATTTGTGCTGCATGCATTTATGTATACATGAACTGTGGGCTGTAGGACAAGGAAAATAAGATCATTCTGTTTAGTTTTCAGATAGCTGTAGTTTCTAGTCTATGCTGCAAGCATCAGACATTGCAGTAATGAAGGTTTTTAATAGATTTCCAGGATGTCAGTGCGGAAAATGATCTGAACATGAATTTCTCATGATTCCTTAGAGCTTTTGTCTCTCTCACTGAGGTTTAATTCCTATCTTTCTATCATTAACATTAACACAAAACTATAGAAGTCCCTTCCTTTCTCTTCTCTGAATTTCTGGTAGATTGTCAATGAAATTTTACTTTAGATTTTTTTTATTTTTGTTATTTTTTTTAAATAATTCTCTTGATTCCTCTAGACAAAATGCTTAGTATGCACATAAGAAGAAGTGCCATAAAAAGATGTGATAGAAAGGCACTGCTTATCCAAGCGGCAAGAAGTGGGATCAAATGCATCACAACATCCCTGTCTACTCCTACTGTTACAGCCAGAGAGATGGCCTCTTACTCAGTAGGGGGACAGCAACCAGGAAGGCTGAAAAAAACATAGGAGGGCAATACCCAGAAAAAGCAGTAAAATATCCAGCAAAGGCTCTGCTGGTGCAGTACATCTCTGTCTCTGGAATCTTTTTTTCTCATCCTAATGGTGCTTTAGTGGTGGAGATCAAACATGGCCTTGGCAGGTCAAAAAGGTGTGGTGACTCCAGGCAGAGATCTGGGGTTGACAAGGACAAAAGTGTCCATTGCCACGGTAGGCAGTGCCATATATGAAGCGCATAGAGGGGGTGCAGTGTGTCCCTAAAAGTAGCTATAGTAGTGCATTCAGTTGCAGTTATTTAGCAGTGTCTAAACAGTTATGTTTGATTGCATGGCAGTGTGCAGCGATCACGTTCCCTTATTGCTCACAGGTGTGAAGTTCCTGGCTGGGGCACATGGGAAGGGTTTTTCCCCATCCCATTCCATCCCTGACTTAGCTTTTGAAATGTCTCAGAAAGTCTCCTGACATTTGGCACAGCTCTATTGGGCTGTGCCAACCTGTCTCAGGTAAATTGGGATTTAATTGGACTTCAGATGGGCCATAATTATATTCTCGCATTCAGAATTTTGCTTGGGTCTTCATGACAGTTATGTATTTCTTCTACTTCCTGAATAATAGTTAATAAATGACCTTCCTATTTTGTGATTTTTATTTTTATGCCTTTCTTCCTTTTTAATTTATTTTCATTCTTCTAACCGGATAAACTTTGTACTCTGTATATGTGGAGGCCCACAGAGGACTTCTGATGTACTTGCTTCCAGCTGCAAATACAGCCTTATAGCCAACTTGGTTTTCCTATCAATCAGTCTGAAGAGAATAGTGCTCTATCTTGTTGATCATTCTTGTGTAAAGCTCATGTATCACTTCAAGGATTGTCTGGATATTGGTTCTGTCAGTTTGCTTCTATCACCGTCAAAAAGCAAAGACCATGTGCCCATAATATTAATAGTCAGAACAGAAGAGATCTATCACTGTTCTGGTTCAGGTTAGTCAAAAGAGTGATTGAAAAATGGTACAAAAATTCAGTGCTTAAAGGTAAAAAGATGTTTGACAGTACCTGTGGGAAAAAGAAATGTATTTCTAGAAAAATTATGATGTTCTGTAATGTGTCATAATTTACATCAAGGTACCTGTGCCAGTAATCTCTTATACATATGACTTATTTTCCTCACATGAGTAATTTTATCAACTGACTTTAGAGGAACTGTTACCACAAGTATGAGTCAAGTTACTGATGTTTATTGAACTAAACTAGAATAAAGGTAATTAAAAATTATGGGTTTGGCTTATTTTCCATTAAAAAAAAAAGTAATCTGGGTTTAGATAGAATGGTCTTCAATACTTCTTTTTACAAAAGTTAAAAAGGTCTTCATTTTTCTACATAGCTCGTTTTACTAAGGCTATCGTTGCTTTTACAAAATTAAAATGCAGAACTAATTGTATTTTTAACAAAGTGCATTCTATTTTTCCTTTTCTGGAATGCCCAAATCCTCTTAAAGTTCTTCTATTCTTTTCACTTTCCTCCATGAAAGCTTTCCAATTTATTTTTAAAAGATGATAGCAAGGATCTAATTTAAGCCTCTTTGTTCAATAAGCCAAAAGAAATGGGCAACTGTTCTATAATGAAAATTTGAGAAACAATTCTTAGCAACTTAATCCCTATAAATTATTAAAGGACTGTACAGAAGGCCCAAGTTACACTGTGTATGTTAAATGCTGATAATTTTGTGTTTTGTTGGTTTTTTTTATGATTGCAACATCTGTCTCTTCTGTAATATTTCTACACTTTGTTTTTAATAACTTGAACCAGAGGTGTTTTAGAATAGCAATACTTGATGGCTAGAAAGTTTTATCTTTTTCTGTGAATCAACACATGTTGGCCTGCTGTGCTATTCTTTCACTGATAAAGGTCTTTTCAGTCTGTTAGAATCCGCCCCATATTAAAACTGAGCTGATGTTCCAGTTGTGTTTCAGGTGTGCTTGAGCCTGTAATTCTGGCATATTTGTATCCCCCCTGGGAGATAGATGCTGCATGGGCTCTTTAGACAATTGCTGTATGGAACCAGTTTTTAAACCAACATCAAAAAATGCTGAAAAAAAGTCCATATTTTCTTTCTTTATAGAGCTGAAATATAATTTAACCTGTATCAGTTTCTACTGGGTTGTTGCACTTCTATTAACTTAACCATTAGCAGCTAGAGGAACATGGTAAGAAAGTACTTTGTATTCCCTTGAACATTCCTTTTTTAATAACCTTCAATGACATATATGAAGAATTTCAGATCAAAGGTCGGCAGACAGATTTCTGACCAGCAGTTTGTGGTGGAAAAGATTAATCTGAACTGTGTTGCATGGTTGATTTTAGGACAGACATTGTTTATCAAAAATATGATAGTAATATTAAAAGTCTTTATTGCTTAGGTTCATGTAGTTGGCTAAGTGAACTACTTTCCAAAGTAATAGCAGAATTTCCAAAAATTTAGAGATATTTTATTAGGAAAATTAAGAACTGTTATGAAAAAAAGGCTGCTGTTTTGATCCATGCCCTGACAAAGATTCAGTGAGTCCTTGTGCAGATCTTCCAGGCCTGCAATGCCTTTGGACCTTTAGTAAGAGTGATCCATTTTGTTCATCTGTTTTGAAGCACAGAAGCCAAAACGTCCGATGGGCTTCGCATTTGATATCGCAGTTTGGTGATCAGAATGTTTTCAATATGCTTAGAGTAGATTTTGTCTTGGTACCCATGCTTTTGAGAGGATTTTTTCATAGGGAGCTTCAAACCTGCAGCCAGTTAGAACTCTATTAAACTGCTCTTGATTCTTGAACTCCTATTACCAGGAAAAATGCTTTCAGCCTGCATACTTGGAGAGGAGCTGAATGCTAAGTTTATGTGCAAGTCAGAAATGGGAGCTATCTCACTTGAACCTCTGCTGCTGGTGTTCTTGACAGATATGTGAAATGACAGGAGAAGCACCACCATAAAGCTGAAGAGCAAAAAGAGCGGATGGCTTTAGTGATATTTTCTCACTTGAACAGTGACCTTCGTTAATAATGCCCTGTGATAGGAAAATGAAATACTTTCTGTTTCAGTAATGTCAATCTAATGCTTGGCAACAAACACTTCTAAGGAAGACAGTGAAGAAGAAAAAAGAGCAGCACTGTTATATTCTGCAGTGTATGATGTTTAACATTTTCACTGATATGCAATCAGACTAAATCTTCAGTTTACTAACAGATGTAAAGGGACTTGGAACCATATTTCTATATCACTAATAAAATAAACAACATGCTGCCAGCATAATCAGGGCTGGATTTTCAAGGCACTCAACTTATATTTAAAAACCTGAGTGGAATGGGCAAGTTTTCAAAAGCACTCAGCATCCTGCAGCCCTGTTGATAAAAATCTGACTAACTTATGTATACTGAGCAATTCAGAGGGTCTGCCCCTAACATGTTCCCTTGATATTCTTGGAAAAAGAGAGGGAAAAGGTGAACTAAGGCTTGCGTTTTCAGTTTGGATATATAAATTCAATCTATATGTTTAATAGTTCTTAAAATTCTTTCAAACCTTTAAAAACAACAGCACCCACAACTAGTATCAGAAAACAACTGACAAAAGTGGGCCAAACTGACTATTTTAAGTTTAATCAGTATTTTTAGTTTTATTAATTTTTATTGCTGCTGCCTGGGGTGGACATGAAGCTTTTTTATGGCAAATGGCTGCTATTAAGAAAACCAGTGTTTTGTCTTTGGGTTTTCTGTTTGTTTACTTTTAAGCAGTAGCAGTCTGAAAATACTTGCTCACATAGCAAATAGCCTTCTTAATCAGTCACCCTGTTCTATTATTGTTCTCCACTTCCTTCAAGTTTTTTCTCAAACCCCATATTTTTCATCCTCCTTCTGACAGTGATTTCCATTCTAATTAACTATTCCAATTTAAACTGGTGTAAAGAAAGACTAACTGCACTGCAATCTGTAGAATTACTAAGGTATAAAACCAAGTATGGATGAGAAGGGAAAGGTTATTCAAACTACAACTGTTATTTGATTCCTTTAAAAGTTTTATTTGAATCGATTGTCCTTTTGCTGAGTGCAGTCAACCCATAGTAATGCACACTGGGAAGGAATCTGGTGCCTCACAAGTGCATTTTTCTTCAATCTTAGCTGTTCACTGCCTTACTAAAGTGGTAACTTTGGTTAATCATGATTCTCTATTAGATATATTATGTGTATGTTTCCATATTGGCCACAAGCTTAAAAAGGAAGTATATATGAATTTGCATATTTCCATATGAGCTACCAAAAGAGCATACACTGAAATTATGACAGATACCATTTTATCATCTGTACTTTTTTCCTGCAGCCTCCAAAGCTCTCTTCTCTAGCAGCCTAATTACCTGAAGCATACATTAAGAATGATCCGTTGTCAAACTGGCATTCCTTTTAGTTAAAGCCTAGAGTTAATGACTATTTGAGCTTCTCATGTCACATTAATGGGTTGAAAGCTTTCTTCATGTCCATAAGGCTTGGAATAAACCAACTGCTACCTATAAAGTCTGTAACAGGTTAAAAGTAGGAATTGAACCTTTTATTCTGCTTGGAAAAATAATTTACATGTGCAGATAGAGTAAATGTAAATCTCTGAAAAAGCTTTGTTAGTCTCCAGCTTTCACTGTTGTGTAGAGATTTGGCCTTGGTAAAGTTGGTTACAAAGAGTGAAATCAGCAAGGCAATTATTTTCCCTCTGTTGGAGGAGTTGTCAACAGCTTTCAATCTAGAGTGAGTTCACTCAAAGGGTAGCTCCTGAATGTGTTTGAGTGTGGGAGATGGTGAGGTGTTTAAAACAAACACCATAGTTGGGAGAAATCTCTGACTTCAGCTCTTAAACTGTAAAGATGAAGAAATTTTGATACTTTAGCATAGATTTAGGCTTCCTGTGTTTGGTTCTTCACCTTCGAAGGTGGTGACAACCAGTTTGATTCAAAGCCCCTGTCCAACCCCAATACTCAAGTTTTCTGCTTAGGTTTCAGATTTCCAAATGGAATTCAGCTTAGACAAAAAGAAAGAAACAAAAAAACCCCAAACCTAAACAAAAAAAATTTTTACAGATAAAGAGCAAGAGATCTTCAGGCATCAATTTAGTACTATCACTATGAACAAAAACTAGTTCTTGACAATATAGGCAGGTACAGGCAACCACTCAACAGTAATGAATCTGAATTTCTGCATTTACATGATGGTTTGAATCACTTTGTTACTTTGAAATAAACAGTTTCTAGGTGGAAGGTCCGTTATTGTTCATTTAGAATACTATTATTCTGCTTTCTTGTATTCCTGTGCAGGTAGCATAAAGTGTTCTTGGTTCTGAGTTAAAGCCAAACCACAAATCTGTGGTGCTTTTGTTGGTTGTGGGTTTTGTTGATTTTTTTGTTTTCTTTTTTCCCAGAGAAGATATTACAAACACTTTTCACAAGGATAATCGAACTATAAATCAAAACATAAATTTGGAAATAGGAAAACTGACCTTAAGAATAAAATAATCCTTAAAATGAAAGACACTTAAATTATTTACAGTTATTGTTTTAAACCTAAAGTGTACAGGCTGACCTCAGAGGAGGATGCATGGGTTTAAATTCCTATAAAATAAACACATTATTAACTTTTCTCAATGATAAAGGAAATGAATAATTTAAAATGGCTAGTTCTAACAGACGGAATGTAGTTTTGTTTTGTGTTCTCAATCTAGCTTATGGTCAATATCACTGAAGTATTAATGCTATGTTTATTTACTTTTATTGAACATTTAACTGTTGACTTCTTTTCTTTAGCATGGGGTGATTTTTCTACTTGAACTGCCTCCATCTCTTAAAATCATCAGCCAAGGAAAATAATGTTTTCTGTGAAGCTTGATTTGTTTCATATGTAGTTAGGATGGCAAGCCAAGTCAGTATAAAACTAATTAATTAGTAATAATAAATCTAAAAAAGTGGAAAACTGATAAAGTGCTTCAACTATTTATTTCTTTTTAAAAGAAAGAGATGAACAAATGAAGCTGAGTGCCATATCACTCATCCTTAGGAGGAGACTAGAAGACGATTTTTCCCCCTCAAAATGCTGTTGAAGCTTGCTTTCTAATGTCTTGTAAATAGATGACCAGTGACCCAGAGATTTCTCTGTCAGGTTTCACCGAATGCATTTTTTTTTTCTTTACTTAGAAGGAACATCAGGGAAAGGAATCCCAGAAGGAGATTATTCTCCAGAAGAATAAAAATAAGTATTGCCATGTGTGTTTTGGTTTTTTTCTCTCTCAAGAGTGGACATAGGTAGCAATTAAAATTAGATTCCAAAAAATATTGCCTACAGTGAAGAGAGATTTTTATGAGCTTTAGTTTCTGGTGTCCAACAATGAGCTTTATAAATCAGCAACTGATTTCCCTACTGAGAAGCTCAAAGGCTAAGAGCGGAGACACAGAAAGATCTTGCTGTGGGACCAGCAGGAATAAATGGTACAGATAGCCTGAAAAAGTGGTGGTAGTTTAATGAACTAAGCGCTAGAAGAAAAAAAAAGTAAAAACAAACAAACAAGCAAACTTGAAGGACCTTCATGGACAGGTCCTGTAGTGTTTAACAAAGTACAACACACTAAATAGTACAACTCCATGCTTTTACCTTTCTGAAGTTCAGATCAGTTAAGGTAGTCTTTAGTTTATCACTTAACTTTCTTAGTACTACCTGTACATTAGCTGTTAAATAATCTTCAACTTTAGCTTTGATATTTTGCTTACCAGTGCTTGAGGAATCATCTATACTACAGAAGATTGCTCTAGGTGCTCAAATTAGTCAAATCCCATCTCTTGAGTTAAAGGAAATATGAAGAAATGGCCTCTGACTTCTTCTGTTTCATTAGTTGTTGGGTTTTGGGTTGAGTTGTCTTTTTTTGGGAGGGGAGGGGAGCAGCTTTCTCACGTGTGTCCTGGAAGACTGGTTTTTATCATATCTTAGTGATCAGCAAATGACTGTGTCCCTCAGAGAAAAACTTAGGTTAAGGGATATGTTCATCTGCAAAACAGCAGTGGTAACTTCAAGAGGTTGGTCTACAAAAAGACATGGGCAACAAATATCTAGAGGTATTGGATGAAAGCATTTTATCAGTCTTCCAGTGGAAAGAGTGCAATTCAACTTCCAAGACTACATAAATAGGACATATTGTAGACAGATCATGTTTGGAAAATGTTAACAGGGAGTTGGTGTCCCAGCTCAACTCTTGGGAAAGCTAACTTTCTAAATCACTTTCTAAATTGTTTTAATATCAGCCATTTCTAGAACTGATTTTAAAGATTAAAAGCAAATGGAAAATGCGGCTTGCTCTGTGGTGGTGGTCCAGCAGAAGGAGATTCACAGTCAGTACTGCAGCTCCTGGTGGAGCAGAAAATTAACAGAAAGGCCAACTCTAGTTGGAGAAACTTTTCTTCAATATTTTGACAAATGAGTTATGTCATCTGGGTGGCTTGTTGCAGAACAGTCCCAGCTGTAGCAAAGATAAAACTGTAACCCAGGAGTTCTCCTCTGTGTATCAAACAGGTGATACTTGAGATGGCTTGATCTTGTGAGGATCTTCTCATACATACAACATTACCCCTCATTAGGTAATTTCAAGGCTTGTCTGACTAGTTTCATATGTGCAGTGGTGAATTTTGAAAATGCAGAACAGTTTTCCTGTGTTTCCTTTATAAAGGTTATGATGTGTATCTTGCAGTTTTGGCCCACACCTGTGGGCCCATATCTATAAGAAAGAAGTAATGTAGAGAACTTCTGATGTCATTTTTCCATTAAATTACATGTGCTTTGTGCTAAGAAACTGTTTTTCTTTCTTGCTAACTATTGCAGATGGGAAAAGCTTGCATGCTGGCACTACTACTGCTTTATTTGCTTCAGATTGTCTTGCATTTAGGTGATTTGAAGGTTTGAGTGTGAACAATAGAAAGAGCTGTGATAAATTGTCAGGGTCTTCCAAAGAAGTTCTGGAGTTACTGCCAATGACAGATGATTTGTCCTTGCTCATCACTTGTTATCTTGACAGCATTTTTCTTCTCTCTGCAAAATCTCCCTCGGTGTGTAGCTGAAATCTTTAGAAAAAGAAAATTAGTTCCCACTTCATCCATGTTCTTGCTCATCAGTTCAATAGCATCTGTGTTTGACTAAGTGTAACACCTTCCCCATGAAGCATAAGTTTGATTTATTTTAATAGGGTGTTGGGAGAACTGCTGGAGTTTGACATGAACACATTTCTAAAGTTACAAAGATGTTAAGAATGATCTTTTATATCTATTGCTGTGGATTTCTGTGACTGTGTATGAATGGCTCTGCGTACTTGACAGGCTGTAGCCTTTGCTGCAGGATTTATGCAACTAATGACACAATGTTTTAAAATACTCCAGTGTGAACTCTCAGTCTGAGCAGTGGTTGAGTGAGTAAAGAGTGATTTTCTTTTTCAGTTTTTCCACAATTTCATAAGGTATATTTTAGAACTGTCCTGCTAACTTGCTGCTTTGATTCTTAGTAATGTGATATGTCATTATAAATAATTGAATACTAATATTCTATAGATTAAAAATGCATTAAAATTAAAGATTAAATTTCTTTTAAAGATTAAAAAAATACTGCATTCAGAAAAAGACTTCTCTGAAGGTGTTGGTTAATAGGCTATCCTCTACTTGTTCTCTGACATTGATTTAGTTGTCTGAGACAGGAATGTGTCACTTGCTATGGGCATTAGACAGAAATGCAGCTCTCCAGTTCATCCTGGAGTTCTGCTTATGTATGTTCCTGCACAATGGAGGTTCTCAATGGCACAGAAAAAATGGCATCTCAAAAGCACAAAATGATTTTTTTGGGGAGATTTTTTCAAATATTTCCCCTTTCAGTAAATAAAAGCAGTCTGAACTGTGCAATGGTTGGTATAGAATTAATAAATTTCTGCTTCCTTTGGCTATTGGCAATCTGATGCATTGCAATTAAGAAAGTAATGTATATTTAGAAGCACAAAAGCAGCCATCTCAGCTTAGACCAAAGTGTCCTACATCCAAAGATGACTTGAATGCCTAAAGGAGCAGTAAAAGCAGGGTAGGTCTATATGTTACTGTCTCCTAATACTCTCCCAGCTAGTGGCTATGCTTAGCTTTAGAAAGCTTTCTGCACTGACCTACCAGAACTGCATTCTTGTATGATTTCACCTACAGGAAGTGTGAAATGAGAATTTGTCAAATATGTGCATGTTTTTCTTTGTTTTGGAAAGTGTCAACTCTTCGTTTAATATCTGCATAGAATTTTGTGGTTCAGCCCTCATTATGAATACATGCTCTAGTTTTTCTCAGTTTTAGCTTAAGAGGTGAGCTGCATAAATAACAGGTTCACCTGCCTTCTGTCCTGTATGGAAATTTCCAATCTGTTCCTTACCTTTCAGGACAGAACAGTGCCGCTTCCTGTCACAGAGTCAGCAGAACCAGCAGATGAATCTGAAACTTGCATTGAAGCCCCTACTTCCTACATGCCCCTATTAAGTTGTTTTATTGCTTCTAATTTACAGGATTTCAGATTTTTTTCATTACTACCCTTATGCTTTTGCAAGCATTATTCTCTGTACATGCATTTCTCCCTGGCACAGAACACAAGTTCATGCCAGCTCAGTCGATATGCATGCAGATATGAATTTCAACCAGAAAAAAGATCATCACTCAGATAAAAAAAAATATATGTTCTATCATTCTGAACATTAGTCATGGAAACCTTCTTCCCAACTGCATTATATACTCTGTTGAAGCTGTGCTATATGCACTTTTAGGCTATGATCAATTTTAAGCAGACCCAGACGTGCTCTTTTTTTGTTTTTCACTTTAACCTAATTTGTTATCACCCCTTCCAAGTGAAAATGCAATGGCTTTTTAGAGTAAACAGAATGGCAAACAGTAGATAGACAAGGTCATTCTGGAACACTGTGTCATGACTGTAAAGGCCTGTTGTGTGCAAGGAATGACTGCTTTACTGATGAATAATTGGATCTAGGTTGTGTTGCTGCTGGCTTAGATAGTTTTGAGTGTTTTTTATCTGATTTAATATAGTCTTGTAAACTAGTGCTTAATAGCTGCTGACCAAGACAATCTTCTGACTGTGAGATTATGCATATGATTACTCAGTGTTTGAAGAAAACTTTAGGATTGAGCTACTTTTTCCTTCAAGCATCAAAACTAAAGGTTTGCATTTATTTATTTTCTGTAAAACAGTGGATGTGCCAGTGCAATCTTCTACACTGAAAAACATAAGAAACACAATAACTGGAAAATATTGGAAGGTTAATAATGGTAATAACATTATATTGCCCTGCAATTCTTATAAACATAGTCAAAATGGGCACTGCCAACTTTAAAGGCAACTAAATTAACAGTAAAGACCATCCTGGCAGAGGAGATGCTGAGAGGGAAGGGACTAAGATGCAGCATCTTAATGCTGCTGAAATGAACAGCTCTTTTGTGAGTGATATCCCTATGACTAGGATTTCATCAGCTAAGACTGAATGACCCAAGGATGGAAAGATGGCCTTGAAATCCCAGTCAAATGTTGAGTCCTGGTTCAGATGTAAATGTATATTTCATCAAATAAAAACAAAAAAAAAAGTAGAAAAAATAAATGTAGCAACTTTCTCAGGGTATCATCAGTCATCTTTTTAAACATCTATCAATACTAGAACAAGCTTTGGGTGGATGGGCTAAGGAAAACACCAAAAAGCAGCTTCTGACAGACTGAAAGGGGAAGTAAATTTTTAAATCAGGGGCTATTGTAGCCCATCTAAACTTCGAATATATTTGAGTGTCTCTGAGTGCATTACAAGTTCATCTCAATTTGACATAACCTTTTTGAAAATATTTTTAATATTGAGTAGATTCATGAATGCATAAACCTTAATGGATAAAACATGATCTTTCTGCTGAGGAGTTTCAGCTGTAACTAAAAAATGGGTGCATTTCATCTTGTTATTTGAAAATTGTGATAAATATGTCACAGGTAGCCTGAGATGTTTGAAATAATGAGAGTGACTTGTGAGAACAGTCAGCCTCTTTCAGAGACTGAATTAAACTGTACCTAAGAAACCTAGTGACAATTAGAACCATATTCTGTTGAAAAGGCCTTGTAATTGAAATCTGAGAGCCTGGGCAAGGCAGATACTCCAAACCAAATATTTATAAGGAAACTAAATGAACCGAAACCAAAGTTTTAATGAAAGATACAGCACATTAAAGTCTGATCAGTTGAAACTTCAGGCACAAAGAAGTGATCTAGCCCACTTTTAGCATGTTATTAAAAATTGAACAGAAAATGTGAATTTTCATTTTGTGGATTCCTTTATTCTGAAGTTTCAATTGACTGCCATTTTGGAGCAGAGAAAGCTTAGGAGCCCTTTGTGGAACAAAATTATCATTGTGATTTCCTTAGTACCACTGGTAGACTTGACTCAAGGGTGTCACTCAGGCAGGCTGCCTTGGAGTCACAGGACCTTGTGAGACCTCATCTTGAGCAGAGTAGTTACAGCAGGGCAGACGTTCCCAGCAGGATATCCTGGAGCCAAAAGTTAGAAGGGACAAAGTTGCTAGGAACCTGACAAGAAACCAGAAAATATGTCAACCCTGCTGCCTTTTTTCTTTCTTTTTTTTTTTTTTTTTTTTTTTTTTTTTTTTTATTCTGCTCACTTTTAGCAGAACTGTATGTAGATTGACTAGCAGAATGGTTTCTGCTTCAGTAAGGCTTTGTTTTGTTCTGGTTTATGGAAAAATTAAATGGCGCAGCTTATGTTGTAATTGGGATAAACTTTCTATGTTTTGGAACTTTATGTAAGGAGCAAATGTTCCCTTGAGAACTCTATTACTGTTCTGTCCACTTTCAACCTTTTTTGATTTCTGGGTGTATTTGTCTTCCAACTGCTTTGATATGAGAGATCTGATTAGAACAGCCATACTCCAGTTCAAGCATCCTGGCTCAGTCTGTCATGATGCCTCCCATCACAGTTACTCACTTTCTATCCTGTTCTTTTATATGTGCTGTGTGAACGCCTACTGTGGAGAATGCGAGAAAATGTCAAAGCAACACAACAAAATATAATGTTGTTGTTGAATAGCGAGTCTAAATTCCACATAAAGTGAGGAGCCTGATTCCTACTGCTAATAATATTGAAATTTTCCAGAAGCACATTAGCAGCTATGAGTTTCATTCCTCATAATTTCTTATTAGTGCTGAGAGTTTCAAATAAGAAATCAGTTCATACGCTGCTTGCTTGTCCCACTCCCCCCAGTTTCTCCAGATCAGAATTTCCAGTCTTGCTTATCATTCTGCTAAACAAGCAGTGACCCCAATTCTAACAGCTTTTGAATTAATAATGAAGGTTATCAGCATGGGGTCTTTTGCTGCTCTTAAGATTTGTGGCCAGCTAAATTGTTCTCCTTTGGACATTGCACGGTATAAATCACCATCATTCCTGGCAAGTGCTCTTTGTGTTGGTCGTCATTAAAAGCCAAACATGACTGCTGTGCAATAGTCCAAGTAATAACAGCCCAGCACTAGGACATTATAAGTCCCAAGCCTTGTTTCTGTTTTGTCTTTTTTTTCTACTGGGATTCAATACAATTTTAAGTATCCAGTAGTTTTGAATTGTGAATCAAGATGAGCATAGTGACTATACAAATAAAATGGGATTAATTTGGTTTTAAAACTATTTCCATATTAATGCTAATTCGTTTTCATTTAGAAAAAGAATTTAAAGGTGTCCAGCCTTTTCCATTGTTTGTTTATGGCCTCCCTTCTGTCAGTGATTTCTTTCCTAGCTATTGAAAGGAGAAGAAATGTATTTTTACCCTCTTCACTTCCACTGCAAAGTCGATTCACACATGACTTGCCACAACATTTTGGTGGATTCAAGGAGGAAACAGACTGAGAGAAAGATGAGTTAGGAAGCACATGTTCCATTCAGCATAAAGGCAGATCCTGGAATAATTTTCAGCAAAGGCAAGGAAAAGGTGCATGAGAAGAGGGTGAGACACCTTCTGTGTGTGAACCCTGGGCTTATCATTGTAATTTCCTTAGTACCACTGGTAGACTTGACTCAAGGGTGTCACTCAGGCAGGCTGCCTTGGAGTCACAGGACCTTGTGAGACCTCATCTTGAGCAGAGTAGTTACAGCAGGGCAGACGTTCCCAGCAGGACATCCTGGAGCCAAAAGTTTGTAATCCCTGTGACAGCCCTTTTTCTCAGGAGAACCATTTCCTTCCTACTCTTTGCACTTATATGAACCCCAGCATTTGTGGTGTGGATTTTGTTGGTTTGGGTTTGTTTTGGTTTTTTTTGATTCATGGGCTTCCAGGGTAGGTACACACTGGAAGGGCCTTAAATACAGAAATCCAACAAGGGTTACTTGATATTCATTTTCTGCCTTCCTCTCTGTTGCTTCCTCTCAACACACAGTACTAAGGCAAAAATGTTTTTGTTTTGCTTTTCAGTCAGCTGAAACATATTCTTTTCTGTGATGCTGGCAATGAACTGTATTTTCCAAGTTTAATTGGCAAGTCAAACAATAACACAAATGCTTCTGCAGAATTGTGCTAAAGGTTCTCTGTCCTCAGTTCAATAGCAAAAGTCCTAGAGAGCATGTGCTTTGTTTTTTGTCTTTTGCAGAGAACATCCTTTTAATTTTTTTCTGGCTTTCACAACAAGCTGACTGATAGCTGGTTTGTTCTCTATTTCAGGTCGTGGAGACTAATTTGGTTGCTTTTGACTGTCACTGGATCATTATAAATGAGGTAACTGTCAAGCAAACATTGTTGTGAACCATGAATCCTGTTTTCAGGCTTACTGACAATATTCATGCTGATTCTCACTTTGCCAACAGGAAGTAGTAGCTATGACAAAGTTCAAGTATGCTAAGGGAGTAGATGTTGCTTAATAAAAGTAGAATGACAAGTTCTTGGACTTTCCTCTTTTGTCTTCCCTGTTTTAAATGGAAGTCCTTGAATGAAAAAATGGAAAATAAAATGAAAATCCCCTTTGCTTCTGAGTATCTTGAGATTTGATATTTGAGCTGACTGTTTTTATAGGATCTTTTAAAGGTCTTTTTTTTCATATGTAGTCTTTTTAGAGGAGTCTTTTAATTTTGTTTATATTTTAATGATTTTTTCTTAATAATCAAAATAATAATAATAATAAAATCCCATATTTCACTGTCCTTTAAGAATTGCCCAAGAATTCCATCATGGTTGATATCCAAACCACTTGATGTTAGTGAGAGGCTTTTTGGTAGACTTCTGGATTAGGTCATATGTGAATGTTTATAAAGGGAAAAAAGAAATTTAAATTGAAAACCTGTTTTTAAACTATGAGATAAGTTCTTCCATGAAAACTTGTCAGCTAAAATATGACAACTCAATATGTGAAGTAGTTTTGCATATAAAACATTGAACAATACAGTTCTTAGATTTTGCATATAAAACATTGAACAATACAGTTCTTAGATTTGACCGTATTCAGGTTTTTCTTTTGTTTATTGAAATACAATTTAGGTCCAGAATAGCTGGATTTCCTGAATAAATAACTCTCCCCTAACAGGTAGATCATGCAACTCCTGAATATTCTCAGGATAAAAGATTGGTTGGAGATATTGCATGTAAATTCCAGGTCTACTGCCTGGATTTACCGTACACTTCTGTTTTCATACTTAGTTACTAAATTTTCATCAATATACTGTGCTAAACCAGTGGATTTTTGACCAGTTTTTCCCTGGAGAAAAATATGTCTCTGAAAATGCTGTGAAGACAAACCAGGTCCAGCATAAATTATTAATTTGGGCCCTGCGTTGCTCCTCACCAGTATTGTGTGTGTTTTCCAACACTGAGTGGGGCTTTGCTGGTTGAGAACCCAGCTTTGATCTACAGGTAGTCATGTGAACAACATACATGTTTTCTTTTCCACGTCAGATTAAACTAGAATTCACTTGTAGTGAGTGGAATTTTGAAATAGAGTGTTCATTTATACTCTTTAGACTTAACACATAGTATTTTAGAGATCATTAACTGAATATAAAGCCATCCTCTGTATCAGTAGATTGGACAGCAATCGTAGGCAAAGCTCAGATTTTGGCTTGCTGTTCACATTAAAAAACAACTACTATTGGTTTTTCATTTTAAATGTTATTTACTTTACAGAAGTTCAGAAGAAGGTGCTTGCTTTTAGCTGTTTCAGCTCATTCACCCTCAAAAAGGAAAATAAAACCGAGGATCCGTTCCTAGCATACATACTTTCTTTTCACTTTTTATTCAGAAACTAATGTCTCTGTGGGAAAAAATCTGCTTTCTAAGCATTGTTATTTGCACATTGCAGCAGATTAAATGGCAGAGCAATCAAAGTGGTTACCACTCAACTGCCTTCTCCACTCCAAACTCTTTCTCCGGGCTGCAGTCCCAACAGCTAAGAGAGATGAATAATATATGCAGAGAAATGTACATCATCTCTTCTTAGTTTTATAGTCTTGTATGTGAAATAGGCAAAAGCCATGATTAAGTTAATTCTGAGAAACTGTGCTGTAAACCATAGCCATTGAAATCTCTGTATCTCATTCAGTTGTTCATGTTTTTGGTTTTAGAGAAAATGAATATGTTTAGAGCTAGCTCAGCTTAATCTGCTTCTGGACCTAAATACGTATTCCCACTTAAGTAACTTTCAAACTTTATTTAAAAATGCTAATAATCTCAATATTTTGCAGACACAGAAATCAGATTAGCAATAAATAAGATAGGTAGGTAATAATATAGAAGGACTTCTGTTTTGCCCAGTTTTTCCTTACCACTATGTTCAAATTGCAACAGAAATGTACATATTTCCTGAATGATGACTGTTGTGTAACATTACTTGCTTATTGCAACATTTTGCCAGTTCAGTAACAACATTGCAATGCCTCCATTTGGCAGTGCAAGATTTGGAAATACATGATTTGTGGGGCCTTTACTCTGTGGAATGTGAAACAACCATCTTTATATCCAAGTCCATTTGAGGTGGTTGTCCATTTCCTGTTGATGACCACAATACTTCCATATGACTGTGAAATGATCTTGGAGCTCTGTCTATTTTGTTGCTTATATGAATCTTTTGTGGCAACTTAGACATGTGTTCGAGTGCCTGTATTGGCTAAATCAGACTGTCAACTAAGTAACTGTAGCACTGCATCTCTGGCCTCCTAATTTGAAATTCTAAAATGATTTATTACAGTGAAAATGCATTGTTTTGCAAAATTCTACATATGAATGAAATAATTCCTTGCATTGAGATACCAAAATAAGCTGGAATTGTTTTTCCTTTTCCATCACTGTGCCAAGGGAATACAACGTACTTACCAACTATAGTAATACAAAAGAAAATACCACCTTCAGTTTTGTGATCAGGAATCTGCTTAGGCTTTGTGAGGTAACATCTGTTATTTTAATTGCTCACTCTTAATGCTATAATGCCTGCAAAGAGTTCCTTAAATTTTATTGTCCCATTAGTTGCTACTTTATGTGATACAGCAAATTTTCTTGAAGACTGTGTATCATAATGGAAATGTATATGTGGGAGGAGGGGGTTTGTTCCCATAAAACATAACACATCATATTAGCCCTCAGCAAATAATGCAAATCTCTTCTGGTCATTGTAGTCAGCTGAGAAGACAGTCTCCAAATAAATGTTCCTATTTCTTCAAGGCCTTAAAGCAGATGTTGCAATCCTTTATTTAAAATTTGCAGGAATCATAGATTTGAATGTAGTCATGATCAAATATGCCTTAACAAAATGTGAGAATGGATTTCTCACGCTCTCCCTCCCTCTGTCTGTCTGTCTTTGCTTACTTCATTTCCTCTGCACAATAGTAAATATAGCTTCAAAAATCCCAGGATAGAAAAATTATATTTCTTCTTAAATCACAAGTGTGATTTTATTTAGTGGAACTGAAGGAGGGGCATTTGTATGATTATCACCTCTTTCCTTTGCCCTTTTTAAATGAAAGAAATGTCCTCTTTTTCATTTTCTGTCATGTCTCTTTCAAACATTTTCTTGTGTTAAAACTTTCAAGGTCATTTATCTCAATTTTAATAGTCTCAAGATTATTACCTTACCACACCCAAGATTGCCACCAGTTCTCTGTTACCATTGTTATCTCAAGGTCAGCCCCAAACACTTTCCAATGCCTACAGTTACCATACAGGAGGTGAAACTATTAAAGCTTCTTTACAAGGGATTGGTTGGTTTTCATCTACAATGATGTGCAGAACTATAACCAGCTCTATTAAAAAGAGAATGGAATGAGGGCACAGAAAAGCTGATTTGTGCGAGAAGAGACTGGAAAGGTTGGCTTGATAAGGCTGTGAAAACAAAGACTGAAAGAGGATGTGCTCTCTGTTTATAAACACATACAAAGTGTGAATAAATGCATCATTCTCAAAGTCTAGAGGACAAGGTTGACACAAGAACAAATTACTTCAATTTATCCATGGGCAAACTGAGGTCAAAAGTTGATAAAAGGTTTCTAATTACCAGGCATCAGAGTCTGGAAAAACTCTTCTTTGAGGAAAGAATGAAAAAAATCTCCAAACTCTTTTAAAAAGACCAGTTTATAGAAAAAGATCTAACTGGTTTGCCAGTCAAAGCACATGAGAGGACTGGGGGACCTACAAGGTTGTATTCAAAGGCTACTTTCTGATGAGCACATTTTTCCTAGGAGAGGATTGGTCCTTGGCCCATGTATTCAACATTGTTCCATTGCGTTTCACCCTATTGCCCTCCAGCATGGAGAAGAGCATAGAGCATAACTATGTTTTAAACCTGAGCAGTTAGTTCAGGTCCTAAAATCATGGCTCAGTTCCAGGAGCTCACACAGTTCTACCTTTTCATATGGATAATGATTAATAGTAACACTAGAGCTTCATTTGAACCCTTTTGCAATGGGTCAGTGGGTCCAGTGACACCCTCTTTGGAACAGGTGGGCAACCAAGATGCCAGCTCTTGGCATAGTGAGAGCTAATGGACAGACAGATTGAACCTGCTTTCTCCAAACTCTTGGATTATTTTTTTTTCTCTGCGAAACCTAAAAATTGATTTCATTGTCCTATCAGGTTTTATTCACCCTCCTTCCCAGAGCCAAGAAACCTAAGGGAAAGATAATGAAGCAAGTGATCATGCAGTTCAAGATCTTCCTTTACTTGTCTTGGAGCTTCATCTAGTTATGCCTTTCCCTCAACTACTCCTCTTTGGAAGGTGCTGAGAAGTTCAGGAAGGGCACAGCACAAATGTGCTATGGCATGGGCAGTGGCAGCCCTGAGGCCCCAAGGGGGTGTGCAGTGGCCACCCTTTCCTGCTCTGCCCTCTGCTCACTGCTGCTGGCTTTTGGAGGAGGAAGAAACACTCTACTCTCTGAGTGTCATGAATTTATGTGATGAGTGTCATGAATTTATGTGATGAAGCCCTGGCATGCACTGAAAAATAGGGCAAGTCCACTATATTATAAATACTGGAATCATCCTCTTGGCCCAAAATTGTTTCCATAATAAATGGTATTGCTGCCTTACTTTGGTGCTTATTACAGGAGCATGTAAATAAATTATTTCCCTTCATGTCTCTCACTACAGGTACAATTGCCCTATGGTGAACAGTAAGTCTCTGCCTGGGTTGCTTATCTTAAAATAATGGGACAAATCTGAATGGCAATATGTATTACGTGTCCTGTCATGTTTCCCACTGGAGTCCCTGCCTTATATATCAAGATGATCCTCTTCAGTTCCCTTTCCCTAATTCATCTCCAAAGAGTTATTAATTTAAAACAGCATTTATTTTCTTATTTATTTTCCTACTCTGATGAAACGTACATCTAATTTTATCCTTGTTGCATTTGTGATAGGACAGTGTCCATTTTGTTCCAAGTTCAGACCAATAAAAGAAAGCCTTGGAACTATATTTTGAACTTCTGATGTAAAGAAAAAAAGCAACCCCACATAACCTAGCCTAAATTTATACAGGTGCCAACTCAGTTCAACTTGGCCAACTTTCTAATTTTTTTTGACATTTGATGCTTGTGTAACAAATCATCTGCCATCCTTATATCATTACACTGTATCCTCCTTTGAAGTGCAAATGAAAATTGTTTCCTCTCATACAATAGTTGCTTTATATAGTTTTCTTAAGTCAGATCCAAAATACAAGAATGAGAGATGATATTGGAGAGTCATTATATAAAAGGCTTGTCACTCAGTCAATGCCAAGTATTAAAAAAATTACAAAGAAATACATAGCAAATGACTAATGGTGAATTAGGGTTTGCATGGCATTGCTTTTTTGTTAACCTAAAATCTGAATATATGATATAATCAGTGGAATTCACAGCATTTAAAATAATAGCTGTCATTAATCTGTAGATGTATATACCTCCTTGGCAACCCTACAAAAATATCTCTGATGTTTGAATTCTGTTGTTATTTCCCAGGTGATGTATAAAAATATGAGGTAGTAGCCTAAAGGTTAAAATGAGAACACTGTTTAAAATGCACCAAAACATGCTTACTACAGAAAACATAAATATACTTTTAAGGCAGAAAAGATAAATGTTTGAGGAATTGAAAGTCAAAATCTCTTTTGAAGTAATATTTGGAAATATAATGTGGCCATGCAGGTATCTGTTTTTACATTATTAGAATGAGTCTAATAATCTTGGGTTTACAGTTTAGGCATGGTATATAATGAAACTAGAAAAACTTCTTTTTAAATCCTCTGAGAAAGGATATAATTTAAAATCAAGGTAAGAAGTTACTTGAGCTCTCCTTTATGATTGTATTGAAAGTATTTTAAAAAAACATGATATGTATTTTGCTAAAACAGCATTTTTATTTTTTTTTTTTACTTTGAAGCTAGTGAAATGATACAGGCTAAATGAAAAGATGGCATCTTAAGCTGACATAAACCATTATCTGTGGTACATTAAGAATTAATTGACCAGCAATGCAAGATATTACACTGGACACAGCTGATGCTATGTGTTATTTCTCTTTACAGAAAAATCTATATTTCATAAAGAACACTAGTAACAGATGAATTCAGAAACTGTGATAATCTGTGAAGGCGAATAAAATACTTTTATGATAGTCAAGAGAGTAGAAGTTAAAATTTGCATCTCAAATGTTTTTCTTCCAAAATTTAAAGGAAACAAACAAACACCAATATGTCCAAAGAAGTTGCTTCAAAATAACAGAAGGATATTATACTGAAACTGCAAAAAAAATCCAAAATAACTGGGATAGTTGTCTTAATGTAGACAGCTCTTGTTGTCTCTCTTGTCACAGAGTGCTGCCTTTTCAAAAAGCTTGGCTTCCTTTTCAATAGAAAGATTCCATAATTTGAGATCAAGTCTATCTCCTGGTGTCTCCTAAATTCTTTAATATGATTACAGATCAGAAAGCTAAAGACAGAAAAAGATGATGGCATTTCATTACACAAAGCAGGTATAACAAAACAGATGTGCTGTATCCTTTGAAAAATGAAAAGCTATAAATACACAAATGAGAATCAAAAATAACTGTGGCTTTATGAAAGGGAATGTTAAATTCAGGCTGCTAATAGGAGCTCCTTGAGCACCTCTCTTCCTGGGGGCATATCCACAATTTTAAATGTCTAGAAAGTTTGGGGCATCAGCCTCTGTCATTAAGATAGATTATGAATAAACAGTTCAGCATGATGAAAAATAGATTTTGGTTAAAAATACTGAACAAATTTTAGATTATTCCTACTATTTTACAGAAAAATACAGACGCAGAATTAATTTGAAAGCAACCAGCTGACTCTATTTGAGTCTTTAGGAAAAAAAAAGTTTAACTAAAGTTAAATTTCACATAAAGTTCTTATGTGAAATTTGGAGTAAGTTGTTGCTGCCTGTGAGCCTGTGCTCTTCTTATTCCACATTCCCTGAGGGGCTCATCATTCAATGGCGTAAAAAAATGTGTTCCCAAGCTGCAGGAATTTATGCTATGTAAAGAACTGTTTTTCTGATTTCCCTAACCTGTCTTAGAGTTAATATTTTAAGCTTAATATTTCACATATTGATGTATTTACTTAGTTATTTTTTCTTTAAAGTATGTGTCTGTGGAGCTGAGTATTCTGTTGTAAGCCTTAATAGGTTCCCTATGGAATAAAAATTTGTTTTCAAATTAGGTCTTGCTATAAACAAGCACCTAGAATGATCTTGTGCATTTTCTTTGCCCTTTTGGTAAATGGGCTAACTTGCATGTTTGCTAATTTACACATTGTTTGTAGGTTCTTGATATTCTGTTTCTAGGAAATGAACACTTAAGACCTGAAAAATTCTCTCTACCTTCACAGCTCCTAAGTAATGCTACACTTAGAAATACACCATGGTATGACTTCCTACTGATTTATACATTATCTGTCAAGGATGCTGTGAAACACTTCTTAAATTAAAGATCAGAAAAGGGTAAAAGGAGAGGCAGAGAAAATCCCAAATGAAACAACTAGGCTCAATTACATCTGCAAGTATTTAGTGAGGTTTGGGCACAGTACACTTTAAAGTTGTGCAGTTAGGGGTGGTATGTCACTTGTTTTAATGAGCATGCACTCATTGTTTTCAAGGCTGTGGCAGAGCTTGACAGTAGCTGTGTATCAATCACAGGCCTCTTGCTCCACTCAGTTTATTTTTTTGTTTCTGATCTGGTGGTCATTGAATTTTAACTCTCATCCATATTCTCTCCCTTGCCTTATCTTTCAGGAAATAAATGACGTGGATGTGCAGGAGCTGGTGAGAAGGTCAATCGGAAGATTAACAATTATTCGACAGACATTTCCAGTTCCCCAAAACATAAGTCAGCGTTGTTTCCGTGGCAACCACAGGATATCTTCATCACTGTGTGATCCGAAGGACCCTTTCTCCCAAAGCATGGAGGTAGTTCATATACTAGTCTATCCCCACCTGGGAACTGTCTTTCTAGATAAGTTCTAAGTTTTTCCCCAGGGGCTTAGTGTAACTTAATGTTATTTTTCATGTCCTCTCTGACATGTAGCTTAATGGCTTATGGCATGACAAGGAAATACTTGGGTTAGGGTGGGTGAATGTGGCCAATGGAGAACAACTCGCCTGCTCCACAGTAATAGAGATAAACATCCAAAAAAGCCACCTGATCTCCAGGTAGTGGGGTATTCATTTTGTTGCCCTGCTAAATTTTAATTTTTGTCATCTCACCAAGAAGAATTTCCTCCCTGTAGTCAATGTCTCCTGAGTGGCTGTGCTTCTCTAAGCCCCAAATATGTTGTCAATAGGAAAGTCTTCCTGGGGATCACCCACATCATCTATTTCAAGTGTCTTAGTGTATACATCTAAATCTAAGTTCCTAAGAGGCCTTATTTTCAGAGTTGTTAATCACAAATTACAATTAATTGTACCACAATTGTACCAATTAATTACCACATGAATTCAGCAACAGGATCATGGTCACTGTCCTCCTGATTTCACACAGTTTTTCCAAGAAAAATTCCTCCGTCTCTCATTAGGCTTCATCATGACAAAGCTATGACAAATCAGGAGTGTGAAATTGGCTTCACATGTTGATTTTACTTTTGGTTTGGTTTTTTTCCTGTGTTCATTTTTGTAGCTGTGGAAAGATTGTTTTTAGCAGTGGAGGAAGAGTGAGAGAAAACAATGGGAGAAAAATAGGGAGGTTTTGAAGAGTCTTTGCTTAGAATGAAAATATGTAAGTGTAAAAGGAGAAGTGTGGATAGTCTTGCCCTGTTCCAGATTAGCTGTAAGAGCCTTTGTCTGTTACAAATTGTGGACAACATGGCCAGTAAACAATAACTGATGACATGAAAAACTTTGGCTGTAGCACACTGCACGGTCCTCCTAGTAGAGTTCTTAAACAGGGCTGTGTAAGGTCCATAGATGCACTGGATATCTCTAGAGACTTTTTAGGAAGTGCAAAAATCCTTTAAGGCTGTGCCATGCTGTTATGGCAGCATGGTCCTAAGGGGAACTTGGGTAGTCTACAGACAATGTGTTAAAGCTGAGGGTGTGATTACATGAAGGCACTAGAGATTGCAAAGAGCAGTTTTCATGAACAGTTACTAACTACATCAAGGCAGAAAACAAAAATCATGTACTGATGGGAAGCTTCATATGTTAATTTATCTTTCTCTTCATTTTCATTTTCACTTTAACAGTTGACTGACTCAAGGAAAGATAAGTTCAAGAAATCAAAATTTTTTCTCTACAAATTGGCAAATTCCATTTAATGTGTTAGATAGGATCCCATGCCTTAACCTGTGCTTCATCATCAACATATAACTTGGAGAGCTATAATATTTCTATTGAAAGCTTTTGTAATGTTTTGTGTCAAAGGAATGATGGAAGCTTTACTGGCTTAACTGTTCACGAAAAACAGTTAACTTGCTTTTTTCATCCTTTCCCTGAGATGGCTGTGCTTCATTACTAGCTGAGTGAGACAACATTAGAAACTGAAAGGAAGGAAAACTCTGACACAGTTTCCCCTGTGTCTTCATATGATGCACAGACCTTTGAGTAGCTGTGGGGTTTGTTTGCTGCTTCTTTGTTCTACTCAACAATATTATAAATTAGTTTCTAATCCAATGGGGAGTTGGAACAGTTTAAAATTGAAATTACTAATGCTTTTTTTTTTTATGACATTGAAGTGTGACTAATCAGAAACATTCTCTGGAAATTATAAGGGTGGATTTTTTGATTTATTTTTTTTCTGAATTACTCCCCCTAAAGTCTGTGTGAATAATTAATTTTTTTCAGCATCTTTATTAAAACACTGAAAAAATATTTTGGTGAAGATGCCTCATTGTGTCTCTGGAATTTTTCTAGTTGAAACTACTTATATAAATTTTATATCATTTTGGAGGTGGGAAGTTAAAAACTGGATTCACAGAAGTATTTAGTACCGTAACCTTTTTGTCTAAAAACATGTGCCATATCATAAGTATGCATAAAATGACCACTGTTAATCCAGATTAATCACTCATCCCTAATCTGATTGCTTAATAGCTTTCTTCTATGCTCTGGAACAAAAAAAATCACTTCTGAATTTTGAATTACATCAACAGAAGGTTATGCAGTTAAATACTACTTGGTAATGCAAGTGTCCCCCCCTCTCATCTAAGAGACTTGGAATAAATAAAGGATCAGTAAGGGATATGAGGCAATGCGTTAAATGCCCCAGTAAATTTATGTGGGAAATTAATAAAGGTGTAAAGTGACTTTAAGTTACAACCCTGCTCTGTTCATCAGGACAGTTACTAATGAAGCATAGTTCTGGTAGTGACAGGGAAGGGTGATTTTGAGAAACAGGAATTAATTGTAGTGTCTTTATCATTGCATTATCAGTGATTGATTGCTGTAAATGTTAAGTTAAACTATTAGTGAAGGAATAACAATGCTTAATAATTGCTGAACTCTGTCCTCCTGAGCCCTGTTAATACTTGACAAAGGCCCAACTATATTACTCTTAGATTAGTGAGTGCATCCTTCCTCATAAACTGTGACAATTGTCTTCTATTCCCATGACAGTAGGTTACAGAAGCTACCTTGAAAGCAATGTCAATTTGTTGGGAAATGATGACTTGGCATCTGAAGCCCTTCATGTACCAATTTAGTCTCGTTAGTGACCTTATTGCCTCTCTCTCCTTTTGGCAATCCTCTGAAAGGGATGTTTTTATCCCTTTGGCAAAGGCTTATGTAAAAAAAACCTTGCCTCACCGCACAGTGATAATTCCTTTCCTCCCCATTCCAGCAAATGTCCCTCTAGTACTGACTTCATTGGAGAAATATAGTTTTAGCTGAAATGTTTTGAATTCTCTGTAGGTTTACAATACACAGGCAAATCATCCAAGTTGTTTTAAAAGTTCTTGATTAATCTGAACCCAGATCCTCAATCCATGTTTTTAATCCTGTCATGCATGGTGATGCCTGGCCTATGCATCTGCAGGTGTGAAGTAAATTTGTTCCTGGGTGAATACTGAAATGGAAATGTTCATAGTCACTGGAGTCACTGGAGAAGCCCGAGTAAGAATAAAGAAGTGTCTTCCAGAAAGATGGAGTGAAGGATCATTATCATTTAAAGAAAAAGGGCAATAAGGGTCAGAGGTTCTGTGTATCTCTGGTACTAACAATGTAGAATTGTAAAGCTAATGAGGATTCTGAGTGTTTATGAGAAAGGAAAGCAGCAGACAATTAGGTATCCTTTGACAAAATATGGAAGGCAAAAAGTCTGAAATAATTCTGGCCAGGTAAGGAGAAAAACTCCTTCTTTCCTGGATGCTCAGCAGGGAAGGAATCTGTCACATAACCCTCCTAGGAACAGTATAGAGCAGGTTGTGGATGACACAAGCAAAGCCAGCATAAAGATAGAATTTAGAAAAGAAAATAAAAACATAAAAGTAGGTTATATGGAAAAGAGTAATTAGGCAGGAAGAGAAGTGGTGTTTTTTCCCTTAGGTTTTTTTTTCCTCCTGTTTTTTAAAGTGATGTGTGGCTTTACCAATCATTGTCTCTCATGTTCAGCATTATTGTGCTTGTTTGCCATATAGCCCCTCCCAACAGCGGTGGGACTTTCCCAGTCTTTGGATATATTTAAACAGCAGAATAGGGGCATTCTCCACAAAGTTGATGTACTTTCTATTGTAAGCTTCCTTCTGCTAAAAGATTTTGAACACACCATCTGTATCTGTGTAAAAAAACCTTTACAGAGAGCAGTCAACATATTCCACAAATCTGAGAAAGCGTTTTTTGGCTTGTCTGTGACTGATGGAGAAAAAAACTCAGCAGCCTTGCCTCAGTTAGCAAATTACCACTGGTTAATTTGTTGTCAGGCACTAGGGATACCCTACAGACCCCGTTATCAGACAGATGAGGAAACCGAGTTTCCCTCAATAACTTCGAATGACCAATAGGTTATCTAAAAATAATATTCCCGAGGGTCCTTTTCATTTCTGAACATAATTTTTCTTGAAGAGAACCTCTGTTCAGGACAACTGAGGGGTTTTTTTTTATGATACTGTCAGTTACTTAAATGTTCCTGCCATTTAAGGACAGAAAAGACTGATATAAAGCTATATTGTAAATTACTTGTTTCAGAAGCGTTCAAGAATTCTGAGCTTTTGTTCTTTTACGTTTAATTGTATCTTTTGCTTCTGACTTTGTACTGTGGGCATTTAAAAGTACGTATATAAAAATAGTACATGGGGAAGTGGAACTGGCACACAAGTGATATCTTGAGTTCAGCTGTTCTGTCTTTGATCCCAAACTGGAACTTCCTCATACTGTGTGCATGTACTATGCTTGCAGTGAAACACATATGCATTTACTCTGTAAGAATTTTATCCTGTGAGGAATTAGCAGCCAATGCCAAATACTTCAACAGGAAAAACTACAAATTGCAGAATCTACATGCAATTGCACTCTGCACACTGAATTATGTTTCATGCCAGAAATTGCCTCAATCAGAATTGACTACAAAAATCAGGAGCAAAAAACACAATTAAATGATTTTGAATTTTCTGAGTTTCTGTTTTTCAAAAGAACAAAACAACCTTGAAGATAATTTAATGGTGTCCAAATATCTGGTGACTGAAAAATTGAAATTTGCAAGCAATTGGTTTAAAATAAAAGAAAATCTGTTTACGTTCATGAGTAGGGCTTTAAATCTGGCAAGTGGAACTGTGCCAGTGATTGGGCTGTCTGTACTTCTCGTGTGTGTAGCTGGTTGCTGCAAATCACTTCCAGCATTACAGGCCCTAGATACAGATTTTACCAGAGCCCAAAGGTATGGCATTTTGACTCTTACGGATTCTTCTTAATATCAAATAAGGTGTTTAATTACCAGAGGATTATGGGTGAGGCAAAACAAATGATAAATTCTGGCTGCCGGCAGGAGACTACAAATAAAAATGCTAATCCTTCCCTTTTTGTCTCCTTACAGATTTCAAACCTGTATATATATGACACTGTCCTCCTGCTGGCAAATGCCTTTCATAAGAAGCTGGAGGACAGGAAGTGGCACAGCATGGCCAGCCTCACCTGCATCAGGAAGAACTCTAAACCCTGGCAAGGAGGACGATCGATGTTGGAAACCATCAAGAAGGTACCTTTTCCCTGTGTTTCCTCATCTTTGATTTCTAAAATGCTCACATTAAGCAGTATTTCCTGCTGGATTACATATTACTCTTGTCAGTACCAGCAGTATAGTTTTTATATTTTCACAGTTCCTGAATGAAACTAGTCTTTATTTGTTTTTGGCTGTTTGGTGGTTGTTTGGTTTTTTCTGTGTCATAAATAATCATATTGAAATAAATTCAATGAGTTTGTTTACTAAAACGACCAAAACCAGTAGGATGTTCAAATAAGAAAAAGTGTCACAGATGAAAAAGAGTCACTGTTGAAAAAGTGTCACAGGTTAGGAAGAAAGGCAAATAAATTTACTGTTCGTAAAAGAAGAAAGAAAAAATTGCAGAATTTCACTTGGGCAACGTTCTGTGGAATTTGCTGTTGTGCTGCTTTTGACATTACTATAGTGAAATCACAGAAAAGAGAGTGAGGAAAACCTCAACTTATGTAGGCTATATCCTGCCATTGCAGAACTGTTCCTGTAACTGTCTCTACAGTGCTTTATTCAATGTCAAACTCTTGCTGCTTCCCTGTGATTATTATTTCGTACCTTAATCATGCTCATTGCCCAAGATGCTTTTCCTGTTCTTCAGTCCTTTAAGATAATTTTTCTTAGTTATTTCCTTTATTCATGATATTTACAGCCTCCACATACTTACAGACAAATATTACAGCCTTCCAGGTCAGTATTTAGTCAATATACACAGACTCATAGTTTAACCTTCCCTGTAAATTCACCTCATTCTCCTTATGTTGTTGATGTCTTTCATAAAACTGCCTTCCCACTTGTCTGCACGTAGTTCTTGGTAATGTATACTTACATTTAAAGTGCTGGCAGTGCTGACATTGTAAATACAAAAAAAACCAGGACAGTAAGAAAAAAAAAGAAAAATTGAAAAATTATGCTTTATTTATGGATTTCACTAAAGGACATAAAAGTAATGTAAAATATAATGTTATCTCAAGAAGTTGCCGTTCTACATTAGGTATTTAGCTATACCAGAAATTATGATAATGCAGGCAAAATGTAAGGCTCCTTTGAGCACTGCTTGTATTTTACTCAGTGCTGCTTTAATCTGCATTAACTCCAAAATAACAGTTCAAAGCTTTCTTTGGTGTCTGTTTCCAGTTTCCATTCTAACAGTCTGAAGTCATGAGACTGCAAGTATAATACAGGACATGTTTCTTATTTTAGGGGCAGGATATGGCTTTAAGGGGCTCTAAACTGTATTGCTCTTAACCTATCAGAGCAATTTCAAATTCACATTTGGCAGTCCAATGTATTTTAAGCTATGTTTCAGCCAAAGCTGTTTCTCTTCTCAACTTGGATTTTGTAAGTACTATTGCACACTTTTTCATTAATAAACTAAATGCTATTTCTATTTAAACAAATCCGAATATGATACTTGAGCTGGAAAAGTCAAAATACCCACTTCCACTTTAGAATTAGAATTTACTATCTGAGCTGGAGTTTCAGGCAAAGTCTGGTAACCCTGCTAGCATCTCTAAATGGAGGAGTACTACACCATGGAAAGGGCTGCTGACTCTTTTGTAGTATGATTATTTTCTTTGTTGTTTGGGGATGCAAGACTGATCCTGTTCTCTTATATAGCATACCACCTTACTGTCTCTTTGCATCTCAGTTTATTCCATTCTTTGCCACATCATCCTAGGTATCCAGTTTATCTTTTTCCAATTCTCATCTCCTAAAATGATGTGATTAATAAAACAAATTCCTTCTGTGACCTTTCACAGAAGAGCTGTACTGTGTTGAAGATTAACCCTGAAACATGGAAGGAAATGGCTAGGAGAAATATGAAAACATTCAAGAAGGCAGGAGCAAGTGGAAATTCCAGAGTTGTTGTTAATTTGCTAAAAAATGAATCAAATGCCAAGGAAATTCCTGATATGTGCAGCTCATCACACTTGCATCCTGTTGCTTTTGGGTTTCTCTGCTGTTTCAATGAGATGGCTTTGATAAGAAACTATTTTATTAGTGTAAATTGAATAACTGAAATACTCTTTACACTGTATTGTGCTGATGGAGATGAATTTCGAGAAGTAACATGCTAAAATGGAAAGTCAAGATTTAATCCAAATGAAATACAGAAATTTCCTCTGTGTGTGTGTGTCAGTAACATTTCAATCCATAGGCAGAGGAAAGCTAAAGATTGCAGCTGAGAGCTGGAATTGCACAAAAGCGTGAATCCTCCTTTGGTTTTGTGGCCTACTTTACCTTTTCTTTCACTACAGCACTTATGTAGAGGAGCTGCAGGATCACAGTTGTTTACTTTTGAAATTAAAAATTTGGCATTGAAGAATGCCTGATGAGGTAACAGAAAACCAGTAAAATTAAAAACTAATGAGGGGGAAAATAATAAACATTTAATCTCTCTTCTTGAGAATGCTTCTGTTTTTCATCTTACCTTTTTCTTCATACATCTTTTTTCTTCTGTCATTCTGGAGAATCCTCTAAAACCAACTGAAATACGATCTTTTTTTCTCAAAAACATACCAGTTTTCCTTAATTCTGAAAAAAAATAGGAAAAAGTTACCAATTTCTGAATAAAAAGTTCTGCATTTTCATTTTGAAATTACCACTGTTTCAAAGGTGTGTGTAATGGAATATAATAAAAAGAAACTCATATAGTTCAGGATGAAGATACATTCTGAAATTTTTTAAATACGTCCTAGAAAAAGAACTTCCATCCCCTGCACAACCTTAATTCTCCCTTCATGATCATCTGTATTGTAGAGCTGAAATCACCATCTTGTCTCAAATTGTCCATGATCTCAAGGTAGTTTCACTGGAAGTCAAATTGTAGTCAAATATGATGGTGGAGGAAAAAGAATTAAGGAAGAGATGTCTGATTCCAGCCTGCCTACCTTAGGAGAGGACCAACAACTGTAGTTGTTCTCTTGGCAACAGAAAAGCAGAAGCACCACTAAACTTTTGCTACTAAAAACAAACAGGGAAAAACTAGTTCTAGAAAAAACTTCTATAGAAGAAATATCTGTCTTTTAGATGTCAAGATCCAGAAATAGGAATATCTGACAGTGTTTTAGCTGCATTCGGAAATCTTTCTTTGATTTCTGGAGGGAGAAATAAGAAAAGAGCTGGGAAATCTTTATAAAACTACACACTGAAGAAGTAAGAGAAAGGGATGCTGATGTTCCACCTGCAGCAGCAGTTGTTAAAAATAAATAAACTGGTTTCTTAATGGTAGCTCTTTGTGAGCTATAGAAGAGAGTAGGGAATGAGAGGGAATTAGAGTTTCAAACATTTCTTGAAATGGCAGAATAGCTGTCTAAATCATTTCTTATTGTCATTTGTTACTTTTGAGTCATGCATCACTATTTCTACAAAAAACTCCAAAAGATTTTTTTTCTGTGTGGATTCGGCTGATTGGACAGAGCCTAAAGAAAACATTTTAAGCCCACTACAATTATTTAAATCTAATATCTGTTTCTACCCATTCTGGAACGGAGTAAATAGTTAAATTCATCAGGAAACACAATCCTTCTAATGAATTTGGCCAGCTTTAGCAATTGGTTTAAATTCACTTCTGTAATACAAACTATCTCCAAACACATGCTCACTTGTTTATTTCTCAGTAAGGCTATTTCACAGTCATAGAAATAAACACCACTAGAAAATAATTCTACTGTTGGAAAAATTAATCTTCCTGAATAGCCCGAGAATAAATGTAAGTAGGATTATGTGGAAGATCAACTCAGGAAAACAACATCAAGTTTCTGCATATATCTTCTCTCACACATATTGGGTCTCTTCCCAGTCACACTTGTTTAGCTCACTGACAAACAGCAAATTTTTAGTGCTAGCAGCATCATACAGCCTATTCCTTTGTGGGAAACGAGCTGTACATTGTGCTGTTTCATGAATCATAGTTGGAATTGTCAGCTAGTTCTGGTCTCAGAAATGTCGTGACATTCAGTGGTGACTCGCAAAAAAGATTCCAAATTGTTCGTCAGATAGTAGATTGGACTGTCTGTGCTAGCAGCTAAAAATGGTGTGTTGAGTTGAAAACTCAACAATGTTCTCAAGATCAGATTTTTTCAATAATAAAATGTGAAACTCATATTTAGTGTTTATAGCATTCTTTCCTGCCTATAGCCACACTTTTTTTATCCTTAATGCAAAGTAGCTACTTTCTGAGAATACTCATATGTTGAAAAAAGGAGGAAGTTTGAATAGAAGCTGTGAGAGAAAATACAATATTTTATAGCTGATGATTGACAAGCTGACATTCCCAAGTGAGGTCCTGACTGCTAGGTAAATAGTGCTTTCTTCAGGGACTTACAGTATAGTGGTACCTAAGCATATATAAACTGTAGTTTATCTTGCCAGTCTAGATGGGACTCAAGTAGGCTTTAACTATATTGCCAAGCTTTATAACAGCTCTGCAAAGCCCAGAGCAGTGATCAGAAACATAAGTAAAACATTTTTGTCCTAACAACTGACATTTCACTGTTCAGTTTTATATGTGTCAAGAAATTTCATGGTTGCAGCTTAACCTTAGAGGAATTTGAGAAGATAGATAACAAATGTGTCTTCATTTTCCCCAAAATAGCATTGTTTCTGTAAGTTAAATGGAATGAAAAATTTCTTTGACTCTTGCCCATTATCATAATTAACACTGAAATCACTTGGAAAAATCTCATCAAGAAGTTACTGGAGCAGTAGCTGTCACACAGATGGTCATTTCCTCTGTGATCTCCTTCCACTATGCATTAGCAGAGGGATAAAACACATGCCATAAATCAAGTAAGTGTTTCAGAGAGATCACACTGTGAAAGGCTATGTGTAAAAATTGGAGCAGTGTCCTGAAAATCTTCCTAGGCTGTCCCGCTCTGTCAGCCCTAAAGCAATAAACCAAATTTGTGTAAGCCTTGTAAAAAGGCTGTATGGGACAATGAGGATGAGAGAACAATAACAGGATTACCTGGCCTACAGGTCCAACAGGATAGGACCCAGGTAGGCAAGAGAAATAAGGACCTCCAAGAAATTTTCTGTAAATTTAATATTGTTGTTGGTGTAATATGGGCGGTTCTTCACTGTTTTGTCTTTCTGCCTCTGCTCTTCCCAAGCCAGGAGCATTCCCATCTAATCTGAGCTCTTATTACATGATTTGCAGATGTAATGCCTAGGAAAAGAAGCTCTGATCAAAGACACTCCTACATGAGAAATTTTCAAAGAATGATAGAATTGCCAGAATAGATAAATGAGAAAAGATGTTGTTATGGTTACCACTGGATCCCAGACAAATAAAAACTAACAAATTTACAGTTTGTATCTTGCCCCAACAGTTGCAGCCATTTACAAATATAGGTAAATAAACTTATACAATATTTTTGGATAAAGATTAAATTCCAAAATATGTTAGATAAGTCTGTTAGCCTCTACTATATGTAAGAGGACATATATTTCAAAAAAATCCTGTGTTTTCTTAAGAAATGGATTTGATGACGTCAAATGTAACTGAGGTGAAATGCTTCTTTAAATTATTTTTTCATCATATTTGCTCAAATGAGGACAAAGGTTATAGAATATAATAAAAGAGTTGACAAATTTTTAAAGTGCTGTCTCAAGTCTCAAAAAATCATTTACATTCTATCTTCATGTTCCTCAAATTATTGAGACCACTCTCAATCTTGAAAATAAAGTCACTTTCATTTTTTAGATTGAAAATGCAATATTTTATATTTCTGTTTTCTATATTTTCCACTGTACAAAGCATCTGTGTTAAGACATTGTAAATTTTTTTGTGCACATTTCCTTTCTTCTATCATTTCATTCCAGAGTTTTCCCTTCCTTTTTCCAGGTCCTGCTTTTGGCTCACTTGAGATCATGGTGCTGCTCAGGTGGTCTATAACAGTTTAATTAATTTTCATACCTTACCTACCTAAGACCCACAGGTTGTGGGGGAAAATAGGAAGTAATGCAGGAAATATTAAGTATGATATAACAAAATCAGTGTCTGCTAAGGAGTCACAGTGGTGCAGGACTGGGAACAGGTGTATAGATGGTGTCAGGGAGGGCAAGTTGGCCAGATGAAGGCTTTGAGCGATTAGCTGGGCATCCTAAGTCTTGCAGGTCTGTGCTGCTTTGCAGGCATTTTGACGTCACATGAAATTCTGCTTTAATTAATCAAAAAACCAGATAAGACCATATGAGCAAAAGTTATGTGGAACATCTTTTGCTTTCTGGTTCATGAGTAGGATGAAGTCAAATTTAAGTTAGTGGGAAATGTTTATATATGTGAAAAGCAGTTATTTACCAAAGCATATGTTCAAATAATTTTGCAGGTAAACAAAAACTCACTGTTTCTTTACTCTGAACCAGACAGAGGTGTGCTAACCCAATCTAAAAACCATGAAGGTGTGGTTATTACAGGATTTTACTCAAGATAATAAATAACCTGAGTGTCATGCTAACCACAGCAACGTGTGTCAAATTTGCCTGGTTTGTTCTCACCAATTGTGAAATGACCTGGAGTCTTCCTGCAAAAGATTGTGCAGGTGTACTCTTAATTAGGATTTTGGGGTCTTTTTCCTTTCTTTTAAAATTATTTTGGTTTTGTATGTAATAAAAAAGTAAATATTATAGAAAATATTTTTTAAAAAGCATGAAAAATTTACATACATAAAGTATTGTCTTGGTTTTAACTATAAATGGCACTTCATGAAATATTTCTGTATTATTTCCTGTTAATACTAGTCTGTAGTAGTCTCTAGTAAATTTCAAAAGTATTATCTCAATAATCAATTTCATTATGTTTGTTATAATGATAGTTATGTTTTATAAAAGGATGACAACATTTTATTAGTTCATAGCAATCTGCAATGGAGATGCAAATTTTGTGTTCCTTCCTGGATTTTCTCCAAACTGAAGATACAAGAATAGAGCTTTTAAAATCATGTTTCAGCAAAGCTCATGGTCTTAGCTAGGTAGCTTATATTACAGGTTTTCCAGTTTAAATAATAAAGCTCTTAGGTGAAACACCAATCACAACTGCAAAATTCTTGCCTTATGTTTTGGGGGAAAAGCTATAAATTTCATATGCTTTTACACTGGAGGCAGATATTTCTTTTGTACATACTTAAAATATTGTTCACAGTTTTTGAAGGAGAGGGTTAAACATCTAATTTTCCCTGAATCTATAAACTGAAGAAACTTTATGGGTAAAGTTTTTCATTACAGGCATTTCACGTGGTTCTGTTGATTTTACAGTTCAGGTCACCACAGTTCTTATACAAAGATGAAATGTATGTCATGTTGAATTAACTCTGGAATATATTTTGAGTATGGCTGTGGTGTGTATAGCCCTTTGAACTCTAATTCTTTGTAGGAAATATTCACTGCTTCATCTGTACTGTTTTAACCCCTTCCAACTAAAATGTGAAAAAATTAAAGCAAGCTTGAAAATATGCTGCATTGTTGCCCATATCATGTATTCTCAGTAGTAGAGAAGAGTTGTAGAGGAAAACAGAAAAATCACTACGTTCAGCTAGACAAGCCCTTCGTCATTTGTGCAAATCACATATGATGAGCTCAAAAAGCATGTAAATATATCTAAAACTCATCCTGACTTTATGTGGAAGTCCTTTATTTGGGAGAATAAAGCAAAAATCAACAATTTTAATTTTTTTGGTGCAATTTCTTTTATATATCTGTGTCTAGCTTTGCTTTCACTAGAATTAATTGCAAAATTTTATGGTTTTTTATTTTTGGAGGCTAGAGTGTCAATACATATATGCTGATGGACCAAAGAACAAAAATTGGAGTGCAAATATTCTAAGAGTAAGACTACTGCTTGTATGGCATCTGGTTAATGTTGCTGAGTTTAATTCTTCTGTAAAGAACTTATATGATACAGGAACAATTTAAACTTTGAAATTTTTAGGGAAACATGGTCTTTGGAAAACTATCCTAGTTCTGGTAGTTCTGCATAGTTATTCTGCATAGTTAGTGCATAAATTCCCTCAAGAAACAAAAGGTTATTATAATTACCCACTCATGAGTTTTCATTCCATTTTCCTTTTTTTTCCAATAGGGTGGAGTGAATGGCTTGACTGGAGAACTGGAATTTGCCGAAAATGGGGGGAATCCCAACGTGCATTTTGAAATCTTGGGGACAAATTATGGAGAAGATCTTGGCAGAGGAATCCGCAAGGTGAGGTTACATATATTCAAACAAGAGATTATTTTCACTGATTTTTTAAAAACCTCTCCTGTGTTCCATGTTAATAGAAAAGCATTTGGTGGCAGATAACATGATGTTGTGTATCATTAAAGGAGTGAGAAACGGGAGAAAAGCCTTGAACTTTGAGATACCTGTCTATTTTATTATTTAAAAACACCTTGGAGTAGGTTGTGTTGATCAAGATGTCATTTGTAATGTGTTAAGCTGCTGGTTGAATGTCCCAAAAGACCCGTGAAAGCTGTTGTTTTGTAACCCTTGCAACCCATATCGAAAATAGTGAATTTTACATTGAACTGTGTTTAGAGCAGCCAAATTGGTCTCTGATACTTCTGGTCAAAGTGGGTTCCTGTACGTGTTAGATGAATGAAATTCATGGATATGGAAAGAGAAAATCTGTTGCAGCATAGATAAAATTTGTGTAGTCTCTTCAGTATATAAGTACATGTTGTTTTAGTAGGAATAAAGTTTTACAGAAAAAGATACTGTTGTGTATTCAGCTGCCAGACACAGTCCAAATGCTTGGACTTAGATTATTACCAGGAATGGCATACATCTCCAGCAAAATTACTCTTTCTTGGTATTTGAGTTTTGCCAATCTATAACTAAATTTAAGTCCTGCATAAGAAATTATGGGAACCAGTCTCTATTTGCAATGCATATCCTTAACTTTGAACAACTGCTCATCTGATATGGCAAAAATCATGTGGTACTTTATAGGCAAATAAGAGACTAATAGGATTTTCCAAGAACAACTTCCCTTTGAGGACAGATTTCCTGAAAGGTACCAAGTGTATCAGATCATACTGGGTTTTATATGTGAGGAACCCGAAGTGATCGTCTGAAAGCAAATGGTAGAGTTTTCTTAATATTTGTAAACTGATTCCGTGTGTCAGTGTCACTGTATGATGAAGTACATCATTTATCTGCATAGCTTCTGGAGTAACAGATAAGTGCTGTGAAAGAAGGAAGAGATAAATAAGAAGTCTAAAGTGTCTTGAAACTGAAATTTCTTCTCTGCTATTCATTGGAATTGTTTTTCTGTTCCTGCTGTTTTATCTCATGTCAATACCCTAATGTACACATGTGCCTATAATTATGTCACCTTGAGTAGAGACCCTGACAGATGCTTAGAAACTAAACAGAACTGGATCTTGTTGATATTTGGAGGTACTTCACAAAGTCTTTAGGAGACCAGAATGTTGGATAAGTCCTTATTCCCTTACCTGTAAGTTCTGCTTGTTTCAACATATTTTGACTTGATTTACTTTCCATGCTATGCATTGAGCAGCTACTTACGGGTTGATTTTGGCTGGGATTTTTTTGACTTCAGGCCTGTCTGGGTGAATGCCTGAGTGAAACACTAAATTATGTTCTTCCAGTCCCAAAAATATAGAAGAGAAAGAGAGACTCACAGAAAGGTGTTGGAAATATAGAAGCACAAGAATACTTCCTAGCTTTTGTAGCTCTTTTCTGATGGTAGAATTTAGAATTGCGGTACTAATTTAAGCTATGATACAGTTTACTTTTAGAAAAGATGTTAATGACCATGGGCACACGTAAGTTGTGCAATACAATGGAATAGTAGGAACAGGCTTTTTGAACCTTTCTTGTTTACTCTTTATATTAGTTCCAGGACAAAGAGACTTTCACTGTCTTTGTAAGGAAGTAGATTTGAAGTTGGTCAAAGAGAATAGAGCTTTGCACTCAAGTTTCTCAAGAGTTCAAATCCTGCTTGAAGTCAGTTCTCCTTGTGTTCTGGAGTCATTTATACTTCTGCACTTATATTAATAAGTTATATTAATAAGTGCAGAATATTCCTAGGATTCAAAACAGCAAATAGTTTAGGATACACCAAGAATTCATGTTTATGTTTGCTTTATTTGGACAAATTAAGCCATGGATCTAGAAGAAAATGTCTTTAAGTCCCTTCCTTCAACTTTCATGGGCTGAGGTCATACCTGGAAAGCAGTGGGAGAATTCATGTGAGAGTTCATTGTGTAGGGCTCCGTCATCTAGCAATGAGTTAGCAAATTCAGGAACGGGATTTGCCTGAAATAGAAATTTTGCACCATTATGACGGTAAATGTTATCCATCACCTTGCAGACCATAGATCGTGTAGTCTATACTTGTTGCCAGAGTCGGGTTCTTGGAGTAATACATTCAGATTGCTGCCAGATACTGATTTTATTGACACCAGTGGTATTACAGTCCCTAAGGAACTGAATAAAAACTCTTGCTTTTACACATCATACTGTGACTTGCATTTGTGCAGATGTAGTTATATTCAGTGGGAGACACGGTTGTATTTCTGACATTTCTGTGTTGGCATTTGTCTGTTGGTACTTGACATTTGAGGATGTATTCTTTGACATTTAAATTTCAGTGCAATACTTTTATCTATACTGTTGAAATAAAAGCTGCCATTCCTGTGAATAACCATGCAACAAACAAGTGAACAAAAGGGAGTTGATAGCTCAGAGTACTGTCTTATATCTTAGTGGTGTAGAAAACAGCACTGCAGAAATAAAGTGGTTCTCATGTTACTTTCAGTGCTCCTTGTAATTCAGGATGGGTTCATCCTCAAAGGCTCTGTGCTAAACCTTTTGAAGTTTAAAGGACTTTATTCCCGCTCCCACACTGGTTTTACTACGACCTGTGGACGTTTGAGGATGTGGTGCGTTTTGCTCTGCCTCCATATCCCTATTAGCATACACCCACCTCCTGTATGTTTCTCTTCTCTTCTGAAGATGTTTTAGGTTGTTTCCTCCCAGTGGAGGAGTAAGATACCATACCAGGCTCTCACATCAATTGCTCTTTGCACCAGGATGTTCATGCCAAGGCTGTCTTTGCATTCCAGGCATGTAGTGATGCCTTGGAGAAAGGACAGAGCCGTGAGCATGCAGAAAAACAGGTAGCCTGAGTAACCCCGGACACTTTGAGCCCCCTGCATTTTTCCATTAGGATTGTATGGTTAAGTCCTAACTCATTTTGATTTGATTGTCTTTAGGAGGAAATGTTGTCTATTTTAATCCAAGGCACATCTGTAGCACAAAGCATTTCATGTGAACAGGGTTGAAGGCCTCTGACCTTAATGCCTCACAGATGCATTGTTCCTCTACTTCTGCCAGTGCAAATGGCAGGGCTTTCCCTGTGGAGTCAGTGCATACAGGTTTTTATTTCACAGATTATTAAGGGTTATATGCAACATTCCATAGTTGTGCTATTTGTTCAGAGTTGGGAAAGCTGTTTTGCACTTTTTGCTGTCATTCTGGTAAAATAATTGCTACTTCCACTTCATCTGAGAGCACTTGTTGATCACAGTACTGGCGTGTCTTTGTAATACACTATATAATTTTTTTCTTACATTTGCATCAGGGAACAACATATGTTCCAAGCATATATTTTGATCTTCAGGAAGTTGCTGTCTCTTCTTATAAAGTTAAAACTTATTTTTTGCATCCTTTATTTCCCTTTTGTTTCATTAGGTAAAAAGAGAAAGTTATACAGCTCTTCTGACACTTACTAACACCATTTAATAACCACGAGCACATAAAGTATTTCCTTCTTGGTTAGCTTCTCAGTCAGCTACTTGAGGTAAATGATGGGTTCACCCGTTCCCTTTGTGATCACGATCAAAGGTAGAGCTGTGTAATGTGATTTTAAAGATGTATATGTATCAGCACCAGGTACTTTAAGCTGTGATCTGTGTAGCTGTTTCTAAAGGCTGACATGTAATTTATGATGTGACTGAAAGATATCCTTGCAATTTACAGAGACATTATTGATGGTGTATTTTCTAGTGAGTTGAAAATAAATGTTGCTGTGTCTGACTGCCTTGCCTCTAGTGTTGATGGAAAAGATGGACCTGGCACAGTGCTACCATGCTACTCTTTCTAAAGCAACTTTAAATACATAATCAACCTGCTAGAAATGAAGTAAACTGCTTAGTACTAAAGATGAAGAGGCAATTAAATACCTTGGTGAACTGAGACCTGCTGTTCCAGTTGAGCACAGTGCTTAAACTGTGCTGTAAGCCTGCTGAAGAGTACCATTTCCTTCCTTCATTTAGTGCTATGCAATAGATTAAGATACAGGGACTGATTCTTTACTTTCTGGTAGCTTCTGTAAATCTTTTGTTAAATTTCAGTGAAATTTAATTTGGCTGCAAAGTGTCGGGGATTTGCATGTTATCACAATAAAACTAGTGTTAATAGAGAACTGTGCTTTACTTAAAATGTACTTCTGTTTAGCTTAAAAGTCAAACTAAATATGTCTTCAAGTCCAATGGAAAATGGAAAAAGTCTCCCTCCATAATTGTATTCCTGAATTTTAAAAAATTTAAAAGTCTTGAAGAAATGCCCTCTCTGCTTTTGAATGGAGCATTTTCTTTTAAAATCTGAGGCTGCGGAAAGAAAGGCAGACTGACTCAAAGTAATCAATAGTGTAAATTCTCCAACATCTGGAGAATTTATCAGGTTTTGGACTCTCTGATTCAGATGGAGGGGGAGTGAAATCTAAGTCCTGGTGCTGGGCTGTCCAGCTACATGCCCTGACCCTGGGCTCTTTGTCTGAATGAGTTCATAAGTGCAAAGAAGCCAGAGATGAATTTGGTGGATACTGCCCCAGGAATGTGGAAGACCAGGGTTAAAGTCCTCCTTCTAGTGATCACTGATAAATGCACAGCAGAGCAGTTGCTACTACAGTCAGCATTATGAGCAATCCGTTCCCCTTGAATTCTTCACCTGTGGAGCAGGATATCCAGCAGGAATACAGGAGACATAGGATCCAGGTGTATGAGCAAAATGACACAGAACTCAAACTTCAGGCTAATGCCCACAAAGCCAAGGCAAGCATAGTGCAATAGAGACGTATTATCCCACCTATTTCTTGTTAGCAGCACAGTCAGACATGTCTGCTGAGCTCCAGTGGATCAGGCATTTGAGCATAGCAGTACCTCTTGTAAAAACTAAAATTATTTTATGCTGTAAGACAAGTGGGTGTCCAGATTTCCCAGTCTAGAATAATAAGGTTAAGTGTCTTTGTTAAAATTCAACTCAAATAAAGATACAGGTTTATCCAGTTTCCAGCACACAGGTTGGATGGCTCTTAGCAGTGACATTTGCAGGGCTAGATGAGGGATTTGAACCCAAAAAAATCTTTCAAGCCTCTGAGCACTCTGGAGTGAAGAGGGGCTTGCTCCTGCATTGGGAACAGTGTGGGGACAAAGGGAAAATGCAGGGTGGCAGAAGAGGAGAAAGGGAACCCTGAGGAGAAGAATTGATGTCAAATAGAAATTCCCCTTGGGACCTCGATGCTCTGTAGTATTTCTCTTCACAGTTTTATCAGGGATGAGCACATCTCCCTTTTGCTCAAAATATCCATTCCTGTCAAAACTGATAAGAATGTTCTTACTGAAAAATGTTTTCAGTGCATTGGGAACTGCCAATTTTGACTGATTGCTTTCATCAGAGAGAGACAAATCTTTTTAAATTATGTAGTTTCATGTTTTTTATTAATTTTGGTTCATTGGGAAAAGAGGTTACATTTTACCCATCTCCTGTAGAAAATATAGTTTTCTTGACAGCAAAGAACAGGAGAAATATTTTCCACTTTCAAGCCTATGTTTTTAATTTCCTTTAGTGTCTTGTTATGACAATGGAAACTTAAGAAAGATCAGTCAAAAATTAATAATAATTAAAAAAATAAGCTGGGAATGATATCATCAATTCCTATTTTCTGTTGATGCTGCCAGGCAACTGCCTAACCACAGAGGCTCCTGTGTCATTATTCTGTTCTTCAAAATGGGCATAAGAGCAAAGAAAGATAGAGAACTTAATTCCTTTCTTTTTTATAGCAGAGATTTTCTGAAAAATTTTGAATAACAGAAATAGCATGGCTTTTTTAATATCTACATTGGGAAAGAAAATTTGAATTTGCATGTTGGTCATGTTTATGCAGCATGTGAAACTTGATTTGTGTCCATTAAATATTTTTCCTTCATTTTTGGGTTGTTCTCTTCCTCTCGGCTGTTTGTAGCTGGCTCAGGTCAACCAGACTAAGGGATTAGATCATTTTTGTTTTTCCAAACTTTATATCAGCAAAACCCTTTGCAGTTTTCAGTATGATTGGTTGGACTGATTTTGAAATACCTTTACTATGGCTTTTTCTTCTGCTTGAGTAGCTATGAAAGCCTTCTGGTGAACATGGATCTGCAGAACTGGATGGCAAGTTGTGAATTTTTATCCTGAAGTGCTTCAGCTGAGAAAATTAGCTTTGTAACTCACTTCAGAGATCTGAAGTGCCTGGGAACTTTGAAGTGCCTCAAAACTGACATTTTGAATAATGTCAGAAGGAACTGTGTATGATTTAAGAATGGACTTAATGCTTCATTGACCTCTCAGGCAGTAATGCTTCTATGTGATTTTAGAAATCCCATTAGGGACTTCTCTTCACCTTTAAAAAAGTACTCAGTGGGTGCTGCTTCAAGAATGTGGTTCATCATCCTTGAAATTAATAGGATAAAACACTTTGCTCATCTTGGAATTACTTGTTTTAAGGTGGACAGTATCAATGAATTATAGGTACCTTTCAGAATTAAAGTTTTCAATGCTTGTCTTTTGCTCTTTATAGCTGGCTTGTTTTCAATCAAGTCTATCATCTGATGAAAATTGCTTCATTTCACAACTACTTCTAACTGGAACAAACATACATTTTCCAGAAGTAGGACTAAGTAATAAATGTGTTTAACCCTCCATTAATCCAAAAGAAGGGGGGTATGTTGGTAATTAATCATGTGAAGAGGGAGATAATAACTATATCTTCAGGAAATTAAATATTTCCATCCAAATTTGGATGCAGATTGGGTGTTCTAGTCAAAAATTCTTAGTAATTAGAAAACCATGTAGACAGGAGAGATGAATGGTAAAAACTTGAACTGCTTCTTTAGACAGGAAGCATGAAGAGATGGTGGTATGAAATGGGTCATTTAGTTTTAGCTTTTGATTTAGTGGTGAAGGGTATTGTTCAGTTCTCAGAATTAAGGGCTCAATGCACAGCCTTGGGAGGGCTAATACCTATCTAAGGTTTATATTGCAGATCTTAGTCCCTAACACATGGAAGTAGATCTACACAAATTTAAAATCATACAATCATTTAAGTTGGAAAAGACCTTTAAGGTCATGAAATCCAATGCCAAGCCCACCACTATTCTATGTCTCTAAGCAGCACATATACACAGTTTTTGACTGCATCCAGAGATGGTGACTCCACTATCCGTGGGCATCCTGTCCCATTTTTTGACCACCCTTTCAGTAAAGAAACCCTCACCTTGCTACAGCCTCCTTCCAGACGTTGTAGAGAGTGACAAGGCACCCCTGAGCCTCCTTTTCCCCTCAGCTCCTCATAAGACTTGTGCTCCAGACCTTTCACCAGCTTTGTGGCCTGTCTGTGGTCATGCTCCTGCACCTCAATGTCTTTCGTGTAGTGAGAGGCCAAGACTGAACCCAGGATTCAAGGTGCAGCCTCACCATGCTGAGTACAGGGGGTTGATCACTGCTCTGGTTCTACTGGTCCTAATATTGCTAATACAGACCAGGACGATGTTTGCCTTCTTGGCAACCTGAGCCATTTCACAAGATTTGATAAATTGCCTTTTTCTTCAAGAACCACAAGCCAATACTGACACAATTATATGGCCTGGTATGGCCTGCGAACCATGTCTCCCCACTATAATAAATCATAGAATTATACAACAGCCCAGGTTGGGCTTCAAAGATGATCTGGTCCAACCTTTCAATAAATTGTTTCTAGTTTGCACATTTTGTGAAGGGCTTCTCCTTGAAGGCTGTGTGGTTTTGTAGGCTGATAAATGTTGGATGAACCCCTGTGGTACATCTGAAAGGCCTAGAACAGTCATATTAATCAAAACTTTTGCTGATACAGGTTTTAAAGTAGGCAGAACTACCTTCTTTAGCAGTAAGATCTCTCTGTTCCAAGTTAACCTATTAGCAGAAAAATATGAAAATGTTTCTTTTTAGACACAGAATATTCATGAGTATCATAGAATCAGCCAGGTTGGAAAAGACCTCCAACATCATCAAGTCCAACCCTTGATCCAACACCATCGTCGTTATTAGACCATGGCACTGAGTGCCACATCCAATCTCATCTTAAAAACCTCCAGGGACAGTGAATTCACCATCTCTCTGGGCAGTCCATTCCAGTGTCTCTGTAAAAAATGTTTTCCTAATATTCAACCTAAACCTCCCCTGGCACAGCTTAAGACTATGCCCACTTGTCCTACTGCTGGTTGCCTGGGAGAAGAGACCAATGCCCAACTGGCTACAACCTCCTTTCAGGGAGTTGTAGAGAGTGATGAGGTCTCCCCTGAGCCTCCTCTTCTCCAGGCTAAACAGCCCCAGCTCCTTCAGCCTCTCCTCACAGGACTTGTGCTCGAGTCCCTTCACCAGCCTCATTGCTCTTCTCTGGACCTGCTCCAGAGACAAATGTTGGTTTGGTTTTTTGTTTAAGTGTTTGGTGTTTTGTTTGGGATTGTTTGGGTTTTTTTGAGGGAATGTATTTTTCTGTGTATTTGGTGGGTTTTGGGGGATTTGGTGGTTTTTTGGTTGTTTTTTGTTTGTTTGTTTGTCTTGTGGAAAGACTATATTTCATTGAGTATGATGCTGAATGATACTTTGTTGACAGTAGTAGGCACTATTTTCCTGCACTGGGGTAAGCAACCGTGGTAAACCCAATGACCTTTGCCTCTGTGGCTGTAAAATATTCAGTGTAATTTTCTACTAAAAGAGGGAGAACCCAAATACATTTAATCCCTTTAGTTCTCCCTTCACAGACTGTGGTATCTAGAGGAGCTAGGCAAGTCATAAGCTAATTGGGAAACTATGATTGTAGATTTCCACTGAGAGCACCTGTAATCTATCTATCTAGATAGATAGATAGATATGCAATATCTACTACCCTCAGCCCCCAGAGCTGTGAGAGTGGATTTACAGTAGACACAAATGTGAAAACATCCATGAAGCTGCTAAAGGCTCCCAAATCCATCAGAAGGATGTAGGCATCTATGAACAAGTGTCAGAAAAGGTTATGTTAGCAAAGAGTCAAGGATCAGCCCTCGCCTGATGAGAGGAGTGGTGACCACCAGGAAGAGCTGCTTGAGTGGATGCTTTGGTTGGAGCACAAGATGCATGTGGGTGCAATGGTTAGCTAAAGAGAAAGAGGAGAAATGATGTGTTGAACTGTGAAAATTCCATTCCACTGTTGTTTGCACAACACAGCTGAAAGTACAGTAAATCTTTGTTTGTTGTGCCGTTTTTAAGACTGATAAGAAACAAATAGCAATACTACAGAAGACAAAGAGAAGCATCTGTTTAGCTTCAAATTGGATGCTGTATTGTGTTCTTAACGTACTGTAGTTTCCTATTAAATAGCTCAAGTATTTCAAATGTGGCAGAGTTTACTATGCAGAAGTTGTCATTTGTAAAGTAAAAGTTTTCAGTTAAATTTTCTTATCTGCCAAAAGAACATCAGGAGTAGAACCGCTGTGTCATTTTGTCTCAATATTGCATTTATGGCAATGCTGAGATGTGTTTTCCATAAAGGGGTTATAGCTGTATCCTGCAATTAAAAGAATACTAAAAGTGAGTTCCAGAGATAAAAGGTTACCCCTGTGTATTTGGTTAGGGACACCTCTTTGTACCTTTTGAGTTCTTTACAAATACTAAAAATTAGGATGGTGAAACTTTCAATGACTTCACAATATTTATAATTCTTTCTCAGTGTTGAAAGGTTTTTATGATTCAGCCTTAAAATTACAGTGCTCAGATTTTACCTGTTCTAAATTATGATATAATGCCTTAATCAAAGGGTAAGCTACAATAGAATTTAATAATAAATATTCCTGTCATGGTTTATTCCTGCTTAAAAATGCACAGAAGGAGTAATAGAAAAAGTGAAATGTATGAAGTCTCAAATACTTTACATTTTCATTTTGATAAACAGAATTAATTTCATTTGATAGATCTTTCTTTAAAAAAATTAAGCTTATGAAGAAAGTAAGCACTAACAAGGTTTATGAAACTCCTTTGGTTAGAAGTAAATGGGGGAAAACATGTTTTAAGGAATTTGGCAAGGTATGTCTGGCACCTGTGGCAAATGTCAGTTTTAAAATAATGTCATCATTACTTCCAACATTACTTCTCTCAGTTTCTCAAAACCTATGGAAAATATTACAGCCATTTCTTCCTGAAGTATAGTAGTGGATAGAATATTTGTCTTGTGCAAACAGGGAAGGATAGCATGGGATAAATTGCAGATGATCTGTTGAAATTTGACCTCAAATAATTTTGGTCATGTATGTAAATAATTTTTTATTTGACTTAGAAAAATGTAGCATAATATATTAAAACTGATATATTTGAGTTTAAAAATACATTGAAACTGATAACATTTCAATTTAAAATTAAACTTTAACATATCTGCAGACAGCAGAAACATACTTTGAGAGTAAAATGCGTGGTACAAGAAATGGAGTCTCACTTAAACCACTGGAAATAAAGTCCCTTGTTTTTTTCATGGACTTATCTGACATTTTTGCCTAGGAAAGGTGGATAAAGAAGCCAAAGAAAAACCCCAGAGATTAGGAGCCAAGGCATGGCTGAAAGAGGAAATACAGATTGTTGTGTCTGGGCCCTTCATTGTTTCACAATGATCACAATGTCATTGCAGATGTTGCCAGAATCCTCTCTTCCTATTACTGCCACACCTGCCCACCTGTGCTAGTCATGCTACCCTTCATGTGTATTACCTTTAGCAGCTCTGTGTGCTTCCAATTCATTTACCTGCTCCTTTGCCTCTTTGTAGTTCTTCTGTCTTGTCTTTGCTTCCTTGTGGTGTCTGCTGAAGTTTAGATCTAGTCTCATCTTTCCTGCATTTTCCTGATCCATGCTCAACCAGCCTGCTTCTGAATTTATTAGTCTGAAATGCTGGATTTTATTTTAGGGGGAGGGTTTATTTGTTTGTTTTAAAGGCCTTTTTGTAATAAATAATGCATTTGTAGCTCATAAAAGTCTGATTTAAAGTATACCTTCTAATGGAGTGCCTTAATAATGAACCATAAGTGTTTTTATGAATATTTTAATGCAGTATGAAGTTTCTATACACCTGTACTGATTCTGAATTATAAAATGATTGCTTTTAAAAATAATATGTTTTATTAAAGCCTTGATGTTGATGTTTTGTATCAGTTTGGCTCTAAAATGTTTTAGTATTCTAAACATTAGTATTCTGAATTAGTACTCAGGTACTCTTAGCTCTCTACATTTATTAACTACTGATAAAATGTGTGATTTCACCATTGAACGTGTGTGTCTAAGATCTCATTAGTCAGGTTATTTTAAGCTGTGTATTATATTACTTGAGACAAATATTTAACATAAACATAAAGTAAGAAAATAAGTCTTTTAATTAAGATCTAGTTAAATATCCATGATTAAACCACACTTACCACCCACTGAAACAGTGTCAATTAATGTCATCTTTAAAAAATATCTATTAACTACTTAAAGGGAGTATCAGTCCCACTCATGCCACAGTGGTTAAACAACATTATAAACTCTTTTTTTTCTATCTTGTCTTGCAATCCCTGGACCAACCATGCAGGCCTGCTGGTGTGGGTATGTTTCTTGCTGCTTCATTCATTTTTGTCCCCACAGATGACAAGTTCTGCTTCTGACACTGGAGCCTGCTTTGCTTGCAAAGTGCGTCACAAGTCAAGTTTCATTAGCAAAAGATAACACCTGAGAATGTCTATGCTTTGCTGCAGGGATGTAGGCAATGGCATAAAATGTAGGAAAAGTTCATTTGCACACCAGAAAATCTGCTCAGAAAAAGCAACAGGAGGGATAGTCCAAGCTTTGCATTAGAGAATAGTTCCAGTTCATTGTCAGAGGAGTTTTGTTGATGCAGTGGATTTTAGGTAGTGATGGGGGTTGATGGGTGTAATTCCACAAAGTTTATTCCAGAATGGGACTACAATCTGGAAAACGAAGTGGCACATGAATGGAATTTTATGTTATTTCTGTAACAATCTGTTATCAAGGAACAGATAAGGTGGACTCTCTGTTCTGTGATGGTAATGATATATAGAAATATTTTATCCAAAGCTCAGTCTACAGTACTTGGATTGTCAATGCATCTAGTTGCTAGCAGAAAGATTTTGAAGTATAGCCTTTTGGTCAGTATAGACTAAGGTAAATTGTATTTACACAATCTTTTGTAACCTATTTGTTCACAATTAACTTTTCAAATATGTTTAAAGGACTGGAATAATTCTCAGCTAGTTTGGTCTACAGTAAAGTTATAATGAGTCTCTTGATATGCTTGATTCTGGATACTTGAATTGATTTCTCTGTTTGGCCTTGGGTCTTATTGCACACTAAACAGTGTGTGAAAGTTATTGTCCTCTCTTGCTACTAACCTTACTGCTGAAGACCTTACACCCTGCTTGCTTTTAACTTTGCCACTTTTTGTGTCTGCAGGAAAGCAAATGTGATAAGACCAACTAAGTGATAGATATCTTCCCACAGGAGAATATAATCTTTATGTGCTTTGTGACTGTAGAACAACAACAGATTGCATTAAATAAGGATTGATATGCTGAATCCAAATATTTTTAGTATCAGTACATACTGAAGCATTTCAGTCCAAAGGGGAGTGAATTTCACATCAAACTGACTTTGTGGTGAACATTTTTATGCTGCTTTTACAATGGGGGATGCGAGGGTGTGTATGTGGTGTGAGACAAACGTGATAGGAAGCTTAATAAGAAATTCTGATAAACTTTTTCTGATAGCGTACCACATCCCCATTTCCTTAATGTGTTTGGTATGTAACACCATAACCCACATTTATTACAGATCAATTCCTCCAAATGTGTTTTGGTTCCAGTTATATATTCCTTCTAAGCTCTTTTCTAACAACTTTATAACATCTAAATTGTCAGTCAGTCCATTAGTCATTAGAAACTGCTTTCTAGTTTGTTGTGACACTCTAGCATATTGAAGCAAATCATTTCTGCAAGAGAAAATTAAAATATTAGTAAAGAAAACAGAGAATGTTATATCTTGTTAAAGAAATGTTTGTCTTCATCATTATTCTATTTTTTGTTATCTTATTCATTCCATTTGCCTTAAAAATTAAGAAAAAAACCCATATAAAAATGTTCGGTCTATTTAAATCAATTTTAAAAGAGGGGCTTCACACTGCTCTAAACCTTCAAAGACCATAGATAAAATCAAGTGGAAGTGTATTTCTCTCTCCCTCTTTTTCCTTCTCTCCTGCCTCCTGTTCATACCTTTTGAAAAGTCCAAATACAATCATATATAACCATGTCCCAAACTGGACAGGTTTTGTCATCAGTGTTGATTCTCCTAAATCCTATTAAACATAAATCCCAAAGTCTTTGTGTAGAAGACAAAATATTTTCCTCTAGATTAGATCTATCCATTGAAAGGCTGTGAAAAAGAGAAAGGTGCTGGCTTTTTGCTAACTATATTTTTTGAACTTTGGGGATAGCAGTAGCCTCAGAATTGCAAGAGGCCATTGACTTGAAGATGATGCAGTTCTTTGGAGACCAAAAATAGCAGACTTATAACATGTTTTATTGAAAGGTTTTGAAGTAGGACAATTTAAGCTTCTCAACCCAATAGTTTTCAAATAACCCTAGGCAAAAAAAAAAGGACATACTAACTTCCTAAAAAAAATTAATCATCCTGAACAGCATAGTATAGCAGCTCACCTGTAAAAAGATCATTAAGATTTGGGAACAAAAGCAACCCTCTAACTTGCCCTTTTGGGTTTTGAAAGAATAGAAAGTGTGGGATAGAGCTAAGTGGTAAAGTCCTTGCATTCTGGAGAAGTCAGTCAAAATTGAAAACAAAGCTTACACACTGCTGTGAACCTGGTAGAAGGCAGGTGTTTTTTAATATTCTACCTTGAAAAATCTGTTTGAAAACAGAACAAAAAAATCTTATTTCATAAGGACTCATAGTTTTATCCATAATCTCTTTTTATTTTTTCTAGTTCCAAGCACAACAGTATACTTACTCAAGGGTGGGAGGATGTTAATTAAAAATAATACAACATCAGCTGAATGCTCCACAGAATTTAAAATTAAATGTCTGCAGAGATTATTTGCTATCACATTTGCTATAGAGGTATATGGCTCTTGTATGGGATCTTCTAATAATTTGAGATATGTCACTGCCCTCTCTTGGTGATAGTTAAAACTGGCCTCTTTTTCACAAAACTTAACTAGAGAGCAAAGAGGATTTTTCTTTTGTTGCAAGTGGAGTTTTTTTGCTAGCACATCATAGCCAGTTGGATATTATATATTAATTAAGCATCCATGAAGTTGTGAAGGTTGTACTGTTTATTTCAGCTTGTTTGTGAGTGAGCTTACTGGTTTGATCTATGATGTGTGGACATACGTGTGTTGGAATATTTATTTATGTATTCAACCTTATACAAACATCACAACAATATATCCTTTTCCATAATTATATAGGAATCTTTTTAAAAAAACCAACTCAAGCAAAATCTGTGTGTCTTATGGGCAGTGAAAATGTTAATGACACTTTAATTGCTTGCAGGAATAATAAACTAGTCGCTATTATATTAACACCTATCAATTTTAGACAGCTAATTCAGGTGCCTGTGTCAACTATTAATCTCCCTCTAAAATACACAGAGGGAGGTGCTGCCCTAAAAGGCAGTTTAAAACTCAGAAGGTATCTGGGGATATTTGCTAGCTAATTTCACAGTTTCATTTCAAAACTTATAAATACCTTTCCTCTTCCAAAGCTCTGTGAAAAGAAGATCAAGATTTGCAAGCTCCCTGAGTTACCCCTGAACTAATCCCTGGTATTTGGGAGAACAAGGAAGTCGTACATGGAGCTGTAAACCACAACTGATTTTCTAACCACATGCTATTATGAACAGTTTTGTGAAACTCATCACAAAAACATGAGCTTTGATTTCTATGCTATGATTAAATCTGATTAAATTAAATCAAGGTGTGTAGTTAAACTTCAGTCAATTCTGTGTTTTACTTAAAAGTAATCAAACAAATCCTTCAATGATAGCATTTTTGGTTCAGAAAGGCTGGGAATTTATGCTGCAGGAGGGATATAATTTAGAAATGCCAAAGATTTTGTATATATAACTTACAACTCCCAAAGGGATCTTTTTGATGATTTTGCTATATATTTCAGGAGGTCTATGTTATGATAATATTTACAAAGAAGTAAATGGGCAAAAATAAACCAGTATGTCTTGTCTTTTGCCAACATGTTTTTCCAAGCCAAAGAAGTAAAAGAAAATAGAGATACGGTACATGTCCAGAGCCATGAAAGCAGTTTAGCATCTGTTCTGTTTCCGAAGTACAGACATACTTCTTTGTACTGAGAAATACTTAAGACACAAATTGCTGTTGTTGGTAGAGTAGCAAAATTATTAATCTATGTTAGATGGGGTTTTTATACAGAACAATGTCTTTTTCTGTACCAAATGCAAATTCGACAAGTGGCCCTGTCCCAAGCTGTTTGGTTTGAAAGGATGGAGGCATAGACGTGTCAGTGGTAGAAAGTTTGAACTAACCAAGAGTGCAGTAACTTTCAAGGAAAAGGCTGAAAGGGAGGTAAATCGTGATGGAAAGACAAGGAGAGCATGCTGAAGGGAAGGGATCTGCATATTTACCGCCTGACGCCACTGTCACCCTCCAAGTAGCTCTTTGTTACTATGCAAGATATCTTCCAAGAAAAGATTGCTTTTTTCCTTTCCTGTCTAGGATTCAGTAGGCAGCACCATAACCTGAGTTTTCACCAGAGGGTTGGCAGCAACTCTACAGATCATCCAGCCTATTGTTTGCTGTCCTGCTTGTGATCTGCATCCATCAGTGGCCCTCTCCGAGCAATGAGTGGGGAGCAGTTGGACTTTTCTGGCATGCAGCAATATCAGCAGGTCTGACTTTATAATGAGTGAAGGTCGTTCTTTGCATGAATTCTCTCAGCTTCCCAGCAGTTTAGCCAATCAATGTGTAAGGAGCTTCTGCAAATGTCACCTTGCAAACTGACTACACACTTTGACAGGAAATTAGAAGGAGCAAAACCAGTTCAAGAATCGGGTTGAGAGATGGTTATTAATTTTTTTGTCTGTGTCTTTACTGAAAGGGGAGACAATCATATCTCTTTCAACACAACAGAAAAGAGGAATCATGACACATTATAAAAATGCAATGTATTTGATGCAGCAATCTTGGTACACAGTGTTGTGAGGTGCCTCGGGGCTGCCACACAGTTCCTTGCCTTCTTTCTTGTGCAGCTGTTATTTCAAGTCAGTCTAGCGGGATACATCCCATCCCATACTGCATTTTTTAAAGGAGACAGACTCACAGCTTCTCAGAATTCTCTACTGACTATTTCTGTATTAGTAGAAAGGCGAGTGTTTTAACTTAAAAATAGAAATCCGGCTGTCTGATGCGTTTCTCCACATAGTCCGTGCCTGGGATTTGACTAGTCTGGCCCATGAGCTCTTGAAGGTGAGTTTTAGACTGTCAGATGATGTCAATTAGGGACATGAGTGTAGGGGAGGCACAGAGGAGATCAAGGTGAGTGGTAGAGAGAAACCCTTCAATAATATTGTGGAAAGACAAGACACCTTTTCCTTTTTATTTTTAGTTTCTGGTATCACTGGGTGATACAACAGCAAGGATGTCCATTTTCACGTGTCCTCATCAATGTGGGAACAGAAGAGTTTAGAGGAAGAAACACTGTTTTGGGAGAAGTGTGGGAAGGGAATTTACTGGCTTTCCAAATTACTTCTCTTGCTTTGATTTTATCCAAGTGTTCCAATTTCAGGTGGTCAGTGTGAAATGCCAAAAGCTGATACAGATATGTGCTCTACTCTCCTTTACAGTTAGAAGATCACTGTCCAGCTTTTCCTGCTGACTTCCTAATAAGTTGAAAAACTGAGAAGAAAAATTTATTTGTAACCTTTTGCCACTGCCCTCAGATTTTTCCCTATAATTCAACTAATGAAAAGAATTTCCAATGCAGTGCCCGCTTGTAATTTTATTTTACTTGTCTATCTTATTTATGTAGAAATAACTATAATGACTTTAAATTGCATCCCTCTCTTAAAGCACAGAACACTAGGAGGAACTGGGATAGCTGAGAAAAATGTTTGACTGAGGTAAATTTCATTTTAATCTCATACAGAAGCTCATTACTATGTATGCACATATACATACGTACATATAGGTGCATGCACACAAAAGCTGGTGGCCTGCAGTTTTCCTATAAAGCCCTAGGCAACAGAGCTGTCTGTGTGAAAAAAGATTACCTGGCTTCAAATACAGGATGTTCAGATATCCTGAATGCCCCAAAGGTCAGATGGACTTCTGACTCCAGTTCTATCTATTTCTAAAGTCCTGGGGCTTTTCCCTTCTGGAGATCATACATCTTTTGGAAATCTCTGTTTCAGAGGGTACCTAAGTTCCTAGAAGGGATCGCTTGCTTCAAGTCTGCGAAAGACTCATGGGTTGCTTGTGGATAGTAGCACACATTATTGGCCTTTCTTTGTTTTTATTGTTATCCATTGTCATTGAGCCCTCTTTAAATGGAATGTCATCCCATTTCCTCTCTTCCCAAGTGCCAATAGTAAATGCAGAGCATCGCCATCAACACTTTTTATAGCAATAATGACTATATTATGCCAAGACAGTTGTAGGAAATTGTGCCTGGGGTTTCGCTTCTGAGATTAATAGCTTTACAGGGAGATATTTTATCTCTTGGTTTCTCTTTTCTTTTTAACCTACAGCCCATTTGTCCTTACGTTCTTAACTCTTAATACTTTTGTCATCATTTTTTTCCTTATTTTTGCCTCTCCCTAACATGATAATAGATACACAAATTCAGGGAAGCCATCTAATTGTATTTTCTTCTTAATCTGACGAATGAATGAATCACTCAACAGACTTTTATCACTCTAATATAAGTGTGTAATGAGCCAAGTGACTTGGATGGGGAATTAGAAGAGGGTCACTTGCCTTTTATTCTTGGTTTTAGGCTTTGATGGAGCAGTTCATTAGAGCTACCATCAGTCCTGACAACAGATTTATGAGGAGATGATTTTATTTTATGGTCTTGTGTCATGCTATGGTCTCTGGTCATGATTGGGTATCATTTACTATGCTCGTTTCTATCTTGCTGTGGATTTGTTTTTTTCTGCCATGTAGTACTCCTTAGTCTTTACTCTTCAAATTTTCTTCCTGATGTTTGAGCATTAGTGGATTTGTTAGACTGCATGCTCTCTTTGTTGCACATTGGATTGATTTTTCTATTGGCTTGAGTTTTTCTTTGTGATAGATGTTCTTTGCTGTAAACTGATTTTATCTTCCTGTAGGCTAGGTAGAATTGTTCTTCACACTCAGTTATATACATACATATGTACACATACTTTTTTCTGGAATGCTTAATTTAATTTTTTTTAAATTCCAACAAGACTAAATTATCCACAGAAAATTCAGAAAAGCTACTTGAAACACTTAGATATGTTAGACTCCTTTTAGGTGTATATCTTCACATATGGCTCTTTAGGGTACTTTAGAAATGGTATGGTGAAATACACACTAAACAAGAAAGCCCACATAGCCAAAATTCCCATTCTTTCTTGTGGTAGGATATTTATATAACTAACAAATCACTAATTAAAAAAAAAAAAAAAGTATGTTAATCATTAAACTGTAAGACTGTTAGATTAAGCAGTGCACTGTAAAAGCAATTTTAGCTGTGTTTTAAAGTGTGTAATTGAATAAACACATATATGTTAATTTTATTTATATAATTGTTCCTCAGAGAGGGAAATATCATCCCAAACTACAAATATACTTGATGAAAACACTAGAAGCACAGAGAGTTGTTTTTGCCTAGTAGGAGTTAGATAGTTAAATTTACAAAGTTATAGGGAGCTACGAGTCTTAAGCATCTCGGAAGATGAAAGCACTTAGATTTATATGGCCAATTAAAGATTTACATTCCTAAATTTAGGTGCAGAAGTAACAATATCTAAGCCATTTTTCCAACTTTACAGGTTTTTAATCCATTTAACAAAATGTTCAGAACTGTATGCTCAATTAAGCTTAAAGGATGATTTATTCATGTGAATTTTAAGTACTATATATTAGTCGATGATTTCTCAGTTATTTGTCTGGTTTTCTTTGCATTTGAAAAAAAGTACCTGCTTAAAAGGAAATTTACTTTCTAAAAGCGACATGATTTCTTGTGACATTGAGTGTCTAACTTACTGACATCTTCAGATGCTTCACCAGATGGTGTAGTATGTTGGAAAAACCAAAGGGAAGCTGTAGCCACTGGTGTCAAAGATCATATGGAGTAAGGTTTAGCCCTTGAGGCAATAATCAACTTTGCTCTCTCCCTGCATGTGTTCTCCAGTGAAGATACATGGCACGCAGAGAGCAGGCTCAGTGCAGTCCCAGAAAGCTTTCTGTTCATTTGAGCGGCTTTGGGGATTGTACTACTCGTTGCACATCTCTTCATGATATGAGGGCCTGGGCTCAACAAATTGATTTGAACTGTTCACACTGGACCTGTCTGAAGTGATCTCAGAGGTGCCCTCCTGATTCCTGTCCCCCACCTCACTCAGGCAAGGGGACAAAAGGATAGGGTCAGTTAATTGCCATGACTATCCCTCGTAAGGGCTGGTGCCAGCCCTCTCATCTCCTCCTGCATTTGGTCCGCAGGAGTAGAGCTTGCTGCCGTCTGTATGCCTATATATAGTTTGTGGCATTTAAAATGTCAGTGAAATACCTTTAAGAAATCATTGCTTTCAGACAGAAATGTAGTTGTTAGGGGAGAAGTATACTTCTTTTTTCCTTTCAATTACAATTCCAATAACTCTGAGCACCATGTTGAAATAAATGAGTAAATGTAAAAATTACTACCCACCTACTCTTCTTTGGTGAACAGGGCCTACATGATTACAGCTGAGCATCTAAGACTGGGGGAGTTGGAAGTATATATGTGCCTTCATTTTATAACTTCTCCCTTTAAAAAAGCTACTGCAAAACTTCGTGGATCTGTAAGGGGGTTTTTGAAGCTCTCAAGACAATATGGGGAAAACCTTACATCATCTGTTTAAATTATACATTATCTGCAGCTCATGTGGCTGATGTTTGCTAGCGGCTCACCACAATGGTGCTACTGTGCTCTGTCAATGAGTAATTGTGGCATTATAAGGCAAAGCCCAGAATACCTTCCTGAATTTCACAGTCTACTTAACAGACAAAATCATTTGAACTGCTCTAATTATCAGATGAATTCTTCATTCCCATAGATGCTTTGAAGAGAGAGCCCATGTGCTCACTGCTGGACCAGCTCTGTCCTTTGGAACTGCAGCTTGATTGCACTTCCTTTCTCAAGGGCCATCGTCAGACTGTCTGTATTGATTTGCATTAAAGATGCATTGTGCTTACCAGAGATTCCCAGCATGATCTGTGAACATATCATAGCTTCTAATCAATCCTATTGTCCTTCTATTGCGCTACAATTTCTATGCAGCTTAACACCTCAATAGAAATTGTCTTTTTTTCTTATTCTTTTTAAGGAACTGAGCTGATTGCCTGAACTATCTTGCCTTATAATTAGCTGTTACCTGTTAAGTCTGTGGTCACATATAGTAAGGCCTTGGATAACTGGCAAAGAAAGCCAGCTATAGAACTAAGGTTTTTACGGGTTGTAAAGACAGGACAAAACATCTGCTGTATATAGAGAGAAAACTTGAAAAGTTGTAAGTCCTACAGTAGTAGGAGCATCAGTATCTACATAGCAGTATCAGAGGTGAGGAGACATCAAATGGTATAGGTGACATCCTCAGCATCAAGTGCAGGTAGTACACCAGCCTGGAATGGAAACATTTTCTTTTTGTTCTTTGATTCAAAAAAAGGGGAGGTTGGAAATTCCTTAGGTAGTGTAGATTTTATACTTCCCATAATTGACAGTATGAACTTTGGTGCACCAGATCCACATGTATCATGGCTTCTTCGTCGATATCTGCAACCAGTTTTATATAAACACGCAGAGATAGGTAGGATTATCTCTTCGTATTTCTTAGCCTTGGTGTTTTTAGCTCTTGATGTTTATTTACCATAAGAATATTCTTGTATGTATTTTTATTCTGAGTGGAGAAAGAAATTGTCTCTGTTTTGGTGTAATACATCTTTCCTAAGTCCTAGCACTGCATCTCTCTCTTTCACATTCCTTTTTACTTCATTTCTCAGCCTGCCAGACTGTCACTAAACGCAGAAGTGCTTTTAAGTGCATAATTGGTATGCTCATTACCACTAGGACTCTGATGTGTAATTAGAAAGACACCAGGAAATGGGTTCCCAAATAGTTAACTCAAAACAGACAGGCATAACAAAGTAAAGGGAGGAGCTTGAACTGGAGCATGACATTAATTGTTCCCCACAAGTTGTATAGCTTCTTCAAACAAGTGATCTCCTCAAGACCCTTTTTATTTTGTATCTACAGAATGTGAGTAGTTTTATTAGAATAAATTTAGGGTACTTTTCTGTCTTGTCCTTTCTTGAAATACAGCCCCTCCACCCCCAACATCAGGAATTGGGTATATCTTGAATTAGAGTAACCTCTCATTTGAAGGTTGCATAAACAATCTCAAATGAAAAAAATCTACATGTTTTGTACAGTCAAACATACTTTAAAAGACATTTTCAGTGTAATTTTCCACATGTGTGGTACTTCAATGTATTCCTACACTAAAATTTAAAGTTGCTGCCTGCAAATTTACCACCTTGGACACCTGCATTAGAAGACAGAGCTCTATAATCTAGAAATCACAAAGTGGATTTAATGTGTTTCAAGTATTATAGACTGTGGTGCTACTTTTTTGTAGGAAATTTTCATTTATATTTTGTAAAATAAATTATATAAATCTAAAAGATTTTATTAGATTCCAAATTTTCTCTTATTAGTCTTATTCACACTAACATAATAGCTCATTTTTTTAAGAGGAAGCACTATTAAGTTAGTTTCTTTTTTGTTTTCTGGGATGGAGATTTTATCATTGTGTTTACAATGTAATCTTGAAGACAAATATATTTCTGAACTGAAAAGTATCTGAGTGCAGTGAAACCCATACTACATAAACCTGATTCTTAGTAAAAGTCCCGGAGAAGGCATGAGCTAAGTAGCTGCCTTACATCACCCAGTGTAAATAGATCAACTTTGTACTTTATGTATTTAAAGAATCGACAAAAACAAATAAAAATACTGCAAATTAACTGCTCTGTATCCCCATATGATGACACTTAAAGTAAATGTTAAAAAAATCCCTCAACTTCATTAAGTGTAATACATATAATGAAAATGCTCTAGTGAGTTTCTAGCAGAGGGAAATACATGCTGTTTATAAAATTCACATACTGACTAATGGTAAGTCTACATCATTTGTGTGAACCATTAATATGAATTTAATATGCTTGCTTATATAATTTGGCTCGCTCAGTACAGCCACAATATTGACTGCAGTTCACAGATTAGTTCTGGGTTTCATATTTATCTGTTTATTTTTATGTTGCTGCTTGGAATTTAAAATGTCGTAGCCAGAATTTACTAACAAGTCCTATATGGGAAAAAAAACCATTAAGCCGCTTCATGGAAGTTTTGCTACATTCTACTTATCTTGTAGAAATGTCTGTTATGTGATCTTTTTTCTCCAGTTAAAAGTCTGATCTAAAGTCTTCTCTTTCCTTAGATTCTGAAAAGCCTTTTAGTGAAGTTCTTAGCTGCCTCTTTGAACCCACAAGCGAAATTTTGATCTCAATGAAGTTATTTCTACAGAATGCCATTTTTCCAGGCTGTATTTTTTCAAAAGTACTAATTTCTGACTTTTTCTTCATATGTAGAGCTGGACTGGTCTAATAGAACCAATGTTGTCCAAAGAAAAACTTTTTTCAATTAGTGAAACTTCTGTCTGAGTATGCAAGGGTTGCAAGCATGGAAGGCAAAGCAGTACAAAAGAGGAATAAATAAATTTGTATTAATGGAGGGAAGGGAAAGTGTGAGTATTTGCACATATTGTTTTAGTGTTTTCAGAACAATATTATTATCATAGAAAGGTAATGGTAGTATTTAATAATAAATAAGGGAGGTCTAATTTTGACTGCAACTATTTCAGACGATAAAAGAGGTTGAGAGGATCCTCTAGTGCAATATACTTTGTTGAAGACTGGTGGAGAATGCCTAAGGAAGAACATAAAAACATTTCATTCCCCCCATAAACTCTCACACCTTCCAGCAGTGCAAGTTTTAAAGACTTCTTAGACTAAAATAGTGCCTTTGTGTTTAACGGATCTGGATAAGTAGATTTTTCTTTATGGTTTTTGAAGCCTTTTAAGGTTTGGATATTAGTGCAAAGCTGGGACACCACCCAGCCCCCCTCTTTTGTCCTCTTATAGTTAAAATAGTTCTTTCCAATGTACATTACTTCACATTTATCAACACTGAACATCATCTGTTGTTGTATCACAGTCACTCAGTACCATGAGATCTATCTGAATTCTTTGTCGTCCATTTTTATGCTTACTCAATTGAATTATTTAGCACAATAAGCAAATTTTGTCACTCTGCTGTTCATCAGCTTCTGTTGACTCTGTATGAATATGTCAAACAGCACAGAGCCCAGAAGATTAGTACAGATATCAGGATATTAGTAATATCCTGCTAATATGTTTCTTTCTTATCATTTTTGTTCTTTAACATTGTCTAGAAAAGAACTTTTTCTTACATGTTATGACAGATTCTTCTATTTCTGATTTTAATCTGCAATAGGCATGTTGTTTTTCCCCATAATTCTGTATTTAGCTGCACAGTTGATAATTCTGTTTAACCTTACCCAGTTTCCTGGAGGCTGTGGATGTTTCTATCTGGGAACAGTGCATGTTTTTTCACCCTAAATGTTGGAAGGAAAAAAGGAGACATTAACAATAAATCTTGAGCACTCAATAATCAGTCATTTGCAGAACTGGAGTTGTTATATCAAATGCAGATTTTTGGAAATGCTGCTTGAGATTCCTACAGAATTTCAATTTTCTGTTTTGTAAATCCAGAAGTTTGTTTGGAACGTGTGTTCTGCAGTATACCACTTTCTATGTGTGGATAAATATCCTCAAACTCCTAATTTTTTTATTAAATGGAGTATCTTAAAGTATTGTAAATAAAAAGTAATGTGCCTTCCAATTGTGTGAAGGCTCTGAATTCATACAATATTAATGAAGGTTTTGATTAGTACTTCCACATAAAACTAAAGGAGACAGAGTAAAGCCTTTTTTAGTAGCTCCTCCACCCCTGCTTCTGCATTTTAATGAAAGCTTTGTTAATATTTAAAATGCATTTAAAGCCTCAAGTGTGTAGGAAAGCTATGTAGTTAAAAAAAGATATGGACGTTTTATTAGGCAGAGCTATTCAAAAAAAGGGATAAATGTCAGACTAATAATGCCAATGACAAACGCTGCAACTTGCAACATAATTGAAGATTTAAAAATGTATTTTGAAGTTGTATCCTTTACCAAAAGGAAAAAAGTCAGCAACCAAATACTTTGCTCATACTTAAGACATTGCAGACAAATCACTGCTGATTTATTCACAAATACTTTATTTAATAGTATATCTTTTGTTAAATATTGTAACATGACATTTGTGGGCTACTCATGTGCCATGGGACTATAGTAAATCAAGTATTGTGTTCCTGTTAACTGACTGAAGTGTTTTCATACAGAAGCCTGATTCACATAGACATTTCCATTCATCTGATATGAATTTTGTGCTGTATAAGAAGAACTATGCCTATTATGTTTTTGATCATGATTTTTCTAATGGATTAACTCACAGGAGGAAAATAACACAGTTATTATAGATTTGACACTACGTGAGAAAAGTCCCTCGAAACAAACAACTAGATAAAAACCGAAGAATTCTTTTTCTTACTGCTCAGTGCATCCAGACACAGCATGCTCTAAACTCCCTTGACTTGTATTTAAAGCCAACATGTCTAGTTTTAATAGCTAGAAGCCAACCCCTTCAGTCAGTAAGATCGCAGAGAGCTTTAAAATAAAATGCATCATGTAACCTTATGGTGACTTGTAGTTTGCTTAGCAAACATTGCATGGAAATACAATGATTTGATACGCTCATATGAGTCGAAGGTCTGTCTTTAAAGTTTGTATAGCTACAATTACCTTTGCCTTATAAAAATGGTGAAGTTAGGTGGCCTTCCAGTTCCTTCTTCAATTGTTTCTTCTTTACCTCACTCAATGCTTAGGTAGGGAATAATCTTTCTATCTCTTTCTTTTTCTTCTCGTTACTGACAACTTGGCCTCTTCCTTTTCCCTATTTCCTGGATGTGAGTTTCGCCTAATTGACATGGGTAGAAGAAAGGTAGGAGAAATTTGTCTCTGTGGATACCATATTCCCAAGTTCACTTGACCTATGCACTGTGTCTTGCTTGTTCCATGCTTATTCTAGATAAAATTAGAACTACAAATCTGTGGACACCACTAGAGATTTTTAGGGGTTTTTTTTACAGGTAAAAAATATCTGTGTTTTGTTCTCTGGATGTAACGTGATTGAATCATTTTACCCAGTAAAGACTGATGTAATGAGGCATTGATTTCAGTTGATATTGTCTCTTCATGGAACGTTTATAAAAATCAGACCTTGATTGTGGAAATTCGAGTAACTGGAATTGTACGTACTCGAAATCTGTGGCCTTGTTTGTAAGCACAGGTCTTTGACTTTCTCATGTTCATAAAAATGTTTATTAGTATATCTGTATGTGTATGTGCATGGACATGTGTGTTCATGTAAGATCGCATTAAAATTATTTTGAAATACTGATTGGGGTTTTTGCCCCTAATTCTTATTTTTAAGATTCAGTTGTAACACATCAGAAATGCTAAAGTATGATGAGAGGTAGGTGTGTAAGTGTAACTCCTTTTATATATACTCATTCATTTGTTTATCTTCATTTATTCCAGTGGTTGAAATCAGCGAAACTATTCACATAAATAATAAGTGTAATATTTGACAGGAGGCTTTTACTATAATGTTTAAGAATGACTGAAGTCACACACTTTAAACCACAACATTCAAAACTTGATATTACTGATACTTGATATTCTTCTCTCATTTTCCTTTTGCACTCACTATCTTTTCCTGTCTTAACTGTGGTCTGAATTACTTTGTATTTCATTTTGAGTCATCTTTTTTTGCAAAGGAAACTCCCCAAACTTCATGGCAGATCATGAAAGCAGTGTTTCTTTCTCCACTGAAGCTGAAACTGCTGGTTTTATAACCTCTTTTTCGATTGTTGTTAAATATCTTATGTTGCCTATTTACTGTAAATGTACTTTTAGTTGTCTGACTGTAGATGAAGAATTGTATATATTTTCCTTAAATAGTTTTGGACAAAAATACTTCACTGAGAGACAGAACTGCATTTGTGTAAACTTGTCTTAGGTTTATTGGTACTATAAATGTAAAATCTATCCTTTTACAGTGCTCAGAGTATTTTCTGCCAGATGCTTCACAAAGTTTTACACTGACTAAATAAGAGGCAACCTGAAACCAAGAAACACACGTAAACATTTTCCTTGTGCATTGGGATTTTATTTTAGAGACAGAATATCCCAAGCATGAGCTTTTCTTTCAGCCTATGGTTAAATCCTGGCTCAGAACCTATTGCAGAAATTACAACCATTTGATGAGTTTCTAGGAGCCTGTGCAAAATAGGTTGATGTTCTCCACCCACCTAAACCAGAAAAAAAATGAACTTTTTTCTTCAGAAATTACTGCCTTATGTTTTTGTGGACAACCAATTCAGGGAGGGTGTTAGACACAGAAGCTGTCTCCTCATTTGAGTGAGCCTAATGCACAGATGTACTGTGAGACAAGCTTGCACCCAGCTATATCGAAGCTCTGGAGATGAGATTTTTCACTCCTACCTGTAACCCCTTTGCAGTGCTTAGGTCATTATTCTACATGTTGTTCAAAACATAGTCTACTCCCACTTGCAAAAAAGAAAAAAAAATCTTGCTGATATGCTGAAGCAGTCTGTGTTCAAAAGTAAAAAGCAAAAATTAGTCAAATAGTAGCTCAAAACAGTAAAAGCCAGTGTAAGTGCATAGTTAGCACACAGTTCTGTTTAAAGTATGTCCACAGAAATGTAGTACTGGAAATTATACTTTTAACTCCCTCCAAACAATAGCATTTCAAGACTGACCTTTCATTTTCTGGTGGAGTTTGTGGTTCCTTCTCAAGCTTGGAACTGACTGGCATTGCTGCTGGAATGCTGCTCTTAACTTGATCTGAAATGCCTGGCAGAAGAAATGCAAGAAAAATGCAAACAGCTAGACTAATGACCAACTTACTTGTCATTGCAGTTTTAGCATTAGAAGCCTTTTTGATTAAATCATTTATTTGGAAATGCCAGGTTGTCTGGTTCTGGCTAAAATTAACATGTTTACTTTTCCAAGGACAGGGCTATGTCACCTCCAGAGAAAGGTTGGGAGTAGAAGGAAAAGATCAGTGTTTGCTTAAAAAAAGGATAAATCGATGAAGTGAACTGAAAAATCTTGCACCTAAAGAAATTTAGGCAAGCTACCTTTGAGAGGAGGTGGAAAAGGGGATTGCAGTGCTGACATCCAGTTTTATATAGATACGGTATAGGATATCTACTTCAGTGTCTTCTCAAAAATCAAAGAAAATATATAAATAACTACATTTGTGCAATCAAATTGGGCAATATTTGATTTTGTTATTTTATTGGATAAAGAGAAAGACACCCATATAAAAGTAATAATGCCGAGACTCCCTATTAGCCACTTCCGTACCCGTCTGCAAAGAGATATCAGTCACTTTCTTGTAAAGGGAGATAACAGAAGTATAAATCTCAGCACTGCCAATTAAATTGTATCTGTATTTCTTTTATTTTTTAATCTGTTTTTTTGTGCCATGATTTTGTTCCTCACTTCCTTACATGATGATCAAATAGCCTTATGTTTTTGAAATGTATGATATAAACCTAGGATTTTTTTCTTCATTATTTTCTTCTTTCCAAGTAGTTTGTAGTTAGCAGAGAACTGGGTAACTGAATTGCCTGATAACCTGGCACGGTATGTAATTTTTTTTTCACTTACTCGAAAATTTAATAAGATGGGAGTTTTTTTTAAAATAGACTTTTGGTCAACAATTATTTTTTTAAGTTGTTTTAGAAACCTCGGGTTTTTCATTTTTATTTTCTAGCCAGTTGATGCTGAAACATTAGTGTCAAGGAACATGCATTTTGGAAACATCAAGGGCACTTTTATCTGCATTCTGTGTAACTTTTGTCTTGGAAAATGAGAATGTTGCTTTTGCTGTATTTCCTGGCTCTATTTCCTTATGATTTAAAAAAAAAAAAGTGTCTTGGCTCAGAAATATTCTGAGAAAATAACAGGAATACTAAATGGTACAGAGATCTGAAAGCCTGCAAATTTTAAACGTGAAAATAAAATCTACATTATGTGTGTCCACAGCCTACATCTACACAAGAGAAGACCACAAATTTGGTGTGTGCTGCCTGCTAGGACAGCATTATAGTAAGTCCTTAAAGAAATAAAAATGCATTTAATGAAAAACAAATTAAAAAAAAAACAAAAACAAACAAACAAAAAAACAAAAACAAAAACAAAAAAACAACAAAACAAAACCAAAACAAAACAAAAAAAAAAAGCAAAATCTTAGTTAAAGATCTGCAGAGTTCTGGTTTTACACCCTTGTATTTTTGCGCAGGTGTGGCTCATGGAAGTTCTAACTACACCCTCCTTTACAAGATACTCATGTTCCCTTAGTTTTTTAAAACCTTTTAACTTTTTTCCAGTCAAAGAGAATGTGGCTCATAAATCCCTATTCCAAGTTCTGCATATGTAAAAGCAGTCTACTGAAGAGGTGTGCAGCAAATTAGAGGAAATAAGTACTACTTATTTATTTGTGGAGTGAAGGGAAGGCAATGGGAGAGGGGACAGAGAAGGGAAGGAGCTTTTCCCTCAGCTTTTTCAGTGAAAAGAAGGTGAGGCAACTCACTTTTATCAGTGAAAATAAATAAAGGGAGTTTTTATTTGTTTTTAATTTATTTAAAACTGTCTTTGAGCTTTTGAGCTTAATTTAACATTCAGTAAAGTAGACAACTGATGTTGGATTATATGCTTCATGTTTTATAGTTTCTGAAGGCACATGACTGTTTATGGGAGATTTAAGTTTCAAGTATGGAATTTGGAAATAAACATGTACAGGACCAAGTTCAGGCAAACAGTTAAGGCCATGCTTAAATTCATTCTTACTAAAAGTAATGTAGCATGTGTTTAGTTGTTTAAAATGTGTTGAAGTCTCAGTAGACTAAGCAGGCTTATGTGGTATCTGTTATCCTGCATAAAACTAGTTTCCAAAATAAGATTGTTAGATGAGGCTGAGCATCAGCAGTGTTCTGGCAATGCTCTGTGATATGGCATGTAGGTTTTTGGTTTTGTCAGATAAGAGCTGCTGTTGAAGTCAGACTAGAACTCGACCCAGCTCTATAGCCTGTTCCTGAAAACAGCAGTAGTTGATGGCAAGGGAAAAGTATTAGAAGAACATTAATATATCTGCCTGCATTTCAGCCTTGTGCTCTGTAGATATTTCAAGCAATCATATGGGGCTGGCAGACACTTAGTCTACCTGTCTTAGCATTGGCAAATGACCTTGCAAATATTAAAGTGACATTCAGAATATGAAAAAGAAATTTTTCTGGAAGGTACTTGTTGTTCATCTCTAATATTGTTGGTATGATAGAAGTTGACCCTCCTCCATCCAAAGTCAACCAATGAAATGCTTTGTTTTTAATTATGGCAATTAGCTTTTGAATCCAGGTAAATGTTATTACTGCTGTGATTCCATTTTCTAATCATCCTAGTATGAAAAGCACTTGAGTCTTTTAACACTTTCTTATTTTTAAGTACAGGCTAAAATTCCAGTGATATCCACGGCATTTTGGTAGATAGAAGTCAAGCCCAACTGTGTGCTTTTATTATGTTCCTGAATAATACTCACTGCTTTCTGCAAGGCTGGAGAGATTATGTCTATATTACAGCATGAAGTAAGAAAAGAAAGAGTAAGGGATATAAAAAATGAATAGAGTCAAAGAACCAGGGACATAAATAATATTGACAGGTTAGAAAAGAATTTGGAATAACCAAAGCAAAGCAAAGCCAGACAAGGCTTTGTTAAGTAAGTTAAATAATTCACCAATTAAATTAGTGCCCCAAACACAGAGGTTTAGAATAATTGTTAAAACAGAACAGATGCCTCTAAGCTTTATATTGAGGTGAGTTCTAGGTAATTTAAACTTATATCACAGGATGTATTATCACACAAAAGTATGCATTGCTTTTATTAGAGACTTTATTACAAACAGAATTATTTGGAAAAATATTATTAGAAAACGTTATCAAAAGAGTCTCACAGCATGTATGTTACAATCCAGATGGATTTGTTTGTTAGTCAACTGAAAATCTGTAAGTCAATGTTAATTAGGTCAGAAGAAAATGAAAACAATATATTTTAAGGAGAAGGTGAAATGAAAATGGAAATGAATTATGCTGTTGTTCATCTTCTGCACATTTTTCTCTTGGTAGTTCTTAGGCAAAGTGATTTAATTCAGTGTTGTGTCTGAGAAAACACTTTAAATTATGATCTTGTGACACTTTGAAATGGATTTAGCGCTCTCACTTTTAAAGATGTTTTAAGGGTCTTTTCAAATCCTTAAAAGCCAAGTCTCCAGACTGAGGCCAGTGCTATCAAGAGTGGGAATAAATCAGAGAATCTGGATTTATATCTCAAACTCTCAGGAGGGGAAATACTCCCAAGAAACTCTTTATGTGACAGGTTTAAGCTCCATAATATTTTCTGCATTCAGGCATAAATCCTTCTGTAATGAAGAGAAGAAAGGGTAGCAGTAGTTTTGATATCAGATTTTCCCTATAAAATAATATTTTTACCTACACCCATATGCAGTTGCAAAAAATACTAGTCCCCCCTGAAAATCCATGGAACATCTACCTTTTAATAGATGCCCTAGTATTTCATTAAGCTTCTAGAATCAATCATTATATTGAGAAAGACCAGGAAACATTTCAAAGAAATTATATGAAGGAAGGTATCATATGGTGTGTCCAGCTGAAAATGTTCATGACAGTAGCCTTTATTCTGTTCCTCTAGTCCCACCAACATAATAAGATTACTGCTACAAATAAGGGCAGGTGAGATCAAGTCCTTTTGTTATTCTAGAATAGAGATTGTTCAGTCTGTGTGAAATTAACACCCATATTGACAAATTATACAGAACTGGGAAGATGCATCTCATTTATATATAAACTGTCTTTACTTTTTCAAGGAAAATAAATACTTCTAGGGTCAGACACTCATGCTAGAAATTGTAATGGCTCCAATTCCAATTTACATCACTAAGGACTTGCTCCCCTGCCAACAATAGAGTTAAGTAAATGAATGAATTTAACTCTTATCTGAGGTCATTTAATAATGGGGTGTCTGAGGTTCAGAAAGTAATCCTTCACCTCCAGGATAACCATGGCCTCTGTTGTAGCCAATATTTTCAGCCTCTCCACTGCAAGATTTTCTTTTAAATGTTGCAGTTGAAAATACCTTCACTTCTCTTGACAACCTGCCTATTCATTTTATTATTGTCATAGCTTTCCCTCAGGCTCTGCCAAGAAGTTTGCACTTGCAGCTTGATCAAATTGCATGTTTTTCCTTGATGTGAACATGTAAAACATCACTGTGCTTTGCTCAGGAAATGATAATAGATTACAGAATCTATATACAGAATCCCTTATTTACGTCACTCATTTGAATCCAGTCCAAGCCACTAGTGACTGACTGTCATCCTTAAATAACCCTTTTGAAATTGGAGCGAGTCTTAATCATCTTAATTTTATAAATGAAATATTTACTGAATTTGAATGAGGAAAATCTAAAAATTCACATATGGTGTAGTTGAGCTGCAGCTGATTCTGAGTGGAAAGGAAAATATTTCCAGCAGATGCTGAGCTGTAAGACGGCACTTGATTGACAGTGACATCTCAAAATAATTGAGGAACAGAGGTTTCTCCTTCTTGTATTTTAAATTCACCAAATCATAGCTTTAGTTCTTCTCCCAGTCATGATTATAATGACAATATTAGTACTGATTAGGTATCTAAACACAACATCATAATAATGCTATCATGTAATAAATAGCAAAGCTAGTAATTTACATAAAAATTATTTACCTCTAATAAGAAGAATGTCTCAATAAACATGATAATAATACTCTTCTCCACCCCCTTTTAGAAGTTCCAAAGAGAAATAAACCCATTATATCCTGGTTGCTTTTTGAATCAAACTTTGAAGTAAGACTATCAACTCTAATCATACAAAGCAGTTATGTGTCAAAAATATAGTCAGGATAGAGTTTGAGGTAATTTGAATGATTTATCCATATTATTAAAAAAAAAGGAACTAACTCCGCCTCCTTTTTTCACTCATCTTTCATTTCTATGATTCTACAATTCTACATTTCCTTTGTATTTCTGGTGTCAAAATTTTTTCACAACTGCTGATTTGATGCTAGGTCATAATTTTATTTAGTCTTGTGCATATTGATCTCAACTTTTCTCCATCAATACTATCATTTTTGGGGGTGTGCAGGAGAGAGTTTAGTCAATATCACTGCGTTAAAATAAAAGCACTGTCTAAAATTCTTAAGATTTATTTGGTTTTACATTCAAATTAATCAGCTTGATATGATTAATAATCTTTGATGATCACATAGAATTCTCCCAGGTAATTCAGTATGTAAATTATATATTTCACATTGGATCGTTATTTCTGAGAGTGCATATTATTTGGGATTTCATAATTCTGCAAAGAAAGGTATCTGACTTCTTGCAAAAATTACCACTGTCCCTGGAAACTTTCAGAAATTTCCCTGGTCTCAGATATCATCTTGTGTAGATCAGGAATTTATAAGTTAAGCATATCTACATCACATTTCAGTTTGAGTCACTGAACTGAAATTTATATCAAAATCTTGATTTGATTTACCATTTTAAAGTATTGTTGCATTATTTAATATAGAAGTTAAACTAGTCTCACACTACAGATAGCATAGAATCATCTAATATTCTGAATTTGACGGGACCCACAAGGATCATTGAAATCCAACTCCTGGCCGTGCACAGGACAGCCCCAAGAACTACACCATGGGCCTGAGAGCATTGTCCAAATGCTTCTTGAACTCTGGCAGATTTGATGCTGTCACCACTTTCCTGGGGACCCTCTTCCGGGGCCCAACCACCCTCTGGGTAAAGAACCTTTTCCTGATATCTACCCTAGACATCACCCAACACAACTTCAGGCCATTCCCTCGATCCTGTCACTGGTCACCAGAGAGAAGAGATCAGTGCTTGCCTCTCCCCCTCATGTGGAAGCTGTAGACTGCAATGAGGTCTCCTCTCAGTTTCTCGTAATAAACAGTGTAATTTTGAGAGCCACGGGGTTGTAACCAAAACAAGCTATAAAAGGATGTTTGGTGTTGTCATGAATGCTATATATAGTGACCATGAACAGTGCTTGTGTGAATGTTTGCTCGAGTCAGGTTTACAGGAGATTGTTTGTACTGGAAGGTAGTAAGGACAGTATTAGATTTGTCAATATATATGGGAAGAAAAGGGGTGCTCCGACTCTCTAGGAATCAGCTCAGGGCAGATTTTGTGGCAAAGAAAGTCCTAGAATGTCACAAATATTTAAAAAGATGGAAAATTTTGGTACAAAAGTGAGTTCTGGGGAGTCATTCTGAACTGTTTCGTTCAAACTTAGGCCTGTAGTCATCTATCAAATACTTGTGTGTTTTCACTATCTGTAAAAGTTTCTTTCTTTTGAATGGTGAACTTATGAAACTATACTTTTAGCATCCTGATAAGGTAAGGTAACTAATGTGTCCAAATTTAGGGAATGAGAGCTCAGGCATGAAGTTCAGTGCTCATTCAAATTGTGGAATCCCTTAATAAGACTTAAATAGAGACCAAGATGATGTAATTGCTGGGAATGGTGACAGTCATTAGAGATCACTCAGTTTATCTTTGGCAATGAGATTGATCTTTGTGTGCTAGACAGCATTAAGAATTTTTTTTAGAATTTTTTTCCTATAATTTTTCTTTTCTTGTGAACCTTATCACTACTGATGTGTTCCTACTGAATTGTGTTTGAAGATCACTTGGAGTGAAAAGAAGCCCTACAGAAGAACTGTTGAAACTTTTTCTATATTGTACTACAGTTCTCACCAGCACTGACCATGTTGATTTGATGTTCTTATGTGAATACTGCATCAAGGAAGAAATTCAACATTTATATTCCTCTTAGATATATATAGCTTGAAAACCACAACTTTTAGATAAAGGGAAATTCATTCTTCTCATCACAGCTGTCAATATTTTTACCTTTGACTAAATACATTTTAAGAGGTTCATTATAATCCTATGGTTTCAAAAGTAGGATTGTGAGATGGAGAGGGAAGAGTGATTCTTTAATGCAATGTTGGTGATAACCTACCCTTTATGGTTTACAATGGGTCATAGAAAGGCAGATGGTGATCAAAGGAGATAATGAAAACTTTCATAAAGATATGGAATTTTGAAATATTTAATTGGACCCAGAACTGGCTGGCCAGGACCTTCATCTATTTTTATTGTCTTTTCTTAGGGGCTTTTTTGTGTGTTTTCAGTTTTTTGCAAGAAATATGCCTTTGTGTCTGATTCTGCTCATTTGGACAGGATGTTGAGTATGGGGCAGTGGGAAGTTTGACATCACTCTAAAATTCTCCTGTGTATCCCACTTGGGACTATAGGCATTCCAAGTCCAGAATCTTCTGTGCTATGGAAGAAGCTTGATGTTCATCTTATCCATGTTTTGGAGGAAGACAACAGTAGCTTCAATACAGGAAATATCCTAACTCCACTTTTAACTCAAGCTTTATGAATCCAGTTCCCTTGTACTTTCTTCCCTTGTAGTAAGTACGCAAGTAAGTACTTGTGTAATTGAAAAGAGGCAAGAAGAAATAGTAGATGCATTAACTTCATCCATTAACTTCATCCATTATCTATAAATATTAAGGAGGTAACTGATATAGCAGCAGTAAGCTTTAGGAAGAGATCTGTGGGAACTAGCTAATTTATGTGTTGAGCATCCTGACCCTGAGCCAGAAGAGTTGGTTTGGGGTTTTTTCTTTTCCTCCGTGCATTCTCAACAGTTGCAGGTGAACTCAGACTATACTGATTTCTGCAGCTGCAATGAATTTTATTATTCTAATGACACACAGTATATTTTCTGTCATCTTCTGGGGTTTTTGGGTTTTGGTTTTTTGTGTTGTTGACGTCGTCGTGCTGTTTAACTTTTGCAGAGAAAGTGAATAGCAAGTGCATACCAAATAGATCTGCTTGGCATAAGAGCAAAAGCAAATCCAAGAAGCCTGATATTAACCTCTAGATTTTAGAATTCCAGGTCTTGTGCTGTAGTGCTGTAGTAACTAGAGGTTTTATAGCATTGTTAACAAAAAAAATTCAGGTGAGAGCATTTCTGTATTGCAACTAATCCTATCCTTTGTGGTCCTACTGCACACCTGTTTTTTTCTTATGGAATTTTTCTCTCATTACTTATTAACTCATTTTCTAAATTCTAGCAGTATGCTGAAGGTCTTTCTTATGTGTTTTGTCTAGGGATACTAAAACTAAGAGATGTGGCAATTAAAACCAATATGTTACTCCAAAAATAGTATTATTTTCAGATATTAGTTTCATTTCATGTAGTTTTGTAGCCTCCATAGGCTGCTAGAAATGCTGGTGTTGTTGCTAGACCCATGAAAAAGCCCAGAGCTGGGGAGCTGTGGAGGTGGCTTGAAGTCGTCCATCCACCTTTGCTCTTTGGATGGGATTTCTCTGCTAAGTACTTGTGCCAAGGATGTGCCACAGAGTCTTTCTCCTATTAGATGATGTAATAAAGAGTTTCAGACATTCAGTCAAAGAAGTGAAAAGCTGAACTGATGGTTTGAGGCTCTGCCATATTCTGTTTTTTATTAACTCTGTCAATACCTAAAAACTATGAACAAATCATGAGGAACTGGGGCAGTTCATTCCATGAGATAATTCATTCACGGTGAATTTTTCAGCCACATTCCTTTAGAACTTGAGAAGAGCAAAATAAAAATGGGGCTGAGCATCTAAGCCAAAGAATTCTGATTCAGAGTTGTCTGAAGTCAGTAGCCTTTCATCAGTTCCTGATGAGAGTCTTTGGTTTGGGACCTGAGTGAAAGGCACCTGTTTGAAAAAGAAATTTTAATATGATTTCTCTACTAGCTAAAGAATGGAAAAGATATTATTTCTTCAGTGTCAAAATTTGGTTTACCTTTTGTTCTTCTACACTTAAGGAAGAGTGTGTTGTTGTTTTTTAAGGTATTAATTCAAATTATGATACACATCTATGATTGATTTCAAAGAGGGAGAGTTTGAGTTAGAATAAAATAGCCAGCCTGAAGCCTCAAGAAATTGCAAGTCACTGAGTCAAACCTACCTTAGAGCAGGCAATTTTATCCTATTCAAAGAGACATTTTTCCTTAGGTATTTTACATGAGAACCCTGTGCTGTACTAAAAAAAAAGAGTTCTTTAAAGAACAAACAACCATTCCTGAAGCTCAAAGAATTATTTTATCAAAGAAGTAACAGCAGAAACCAAATCCAAAAAACAGTGTTGTGCGTTACTATTTTTTTATGACTGATGAGTAGCAAGCCATTATCTGAGCTGTCAGAAACAACTTCATGTGGTCCACTGGAAATTTCAGGTTTTCAATGCTAGTGCTAATTCTCTTAAAAGTGCCTTTTGTGTAATGATTAAAAACAATCTCTAAAAAGCCTGTTAAATTCTAAAGCTCTAATTCTAGTGTTCTGAGCTGTGAATTAGGACTTCTGTCTTAGTCTGTCAAGAAGAGGCATATTAGTAAGATTTAAAAAATTGTCTGAACCAGATATTACCATGATCATGTAACACTTGACTTGTAGGATGGTATAAAAGTGAAAATTGTGAACTGAATTGTTTTCCTATCTCAGAAGTGGTTAAGCTACCACATGCAAAGTTTTCACAGACTGTTTCCTTGCTGAATTGAGCTTCCTGTTGCAAATAGCATTAAAAGTAGGTCATGACACCTTTAGATTTTTCTTTTTAGTTTTGAGAATTTTTTCCTGAAATCTTTCTTTTGCAGAGTTGGAAAAATTTTGCCCTAGTTTAAAAAAAAAAGTCAGTCCTAGACAAAATCTGGAACTCTTCCAGCTAGAAAGTGTTAAACAAGTAGAAAAATTGGAGGGAAACTCGGTAGAAGTTATGCTAAAACACTTCCTACTGTATTGTCACTTAACAAATAAAAAGGAGTTAAAAACATTTCCAAGATTGACTACAACTCAAAAATTAGAAAATTACCAATTTATTTGAACACCATCTTTTGTAATTCCAATGATACGTTTGTATGATTCATGATAGTTTATTTTTCCTGAGCTGACTTCTGGTATGGAAATCTTCACCCTGTGTAGTTCAAATTGCCAAATCAAGCAAACAAAAAAATGATGCTTCACAGCACAAATTGTAGGGTGACCTTAATAAATTCTGATTAAACCCCCATCTAGTATGTCTTTCTGGGAATACATCAATTTATGCTATGATTGTGTATCACAGCTGCTAATAATTCTGAGGTGTATTCATATTCAAGAAAATTGACTTGTTTTCCTTTTAAATATTGTTATCAATCTTCAAGAAACTAGACAACCATCATTGATAAAACTTGCAGATTTGTCTACTATAAAGAGCAATCTGGATTAATTGATATGATGGATTTAAAGGATCAGCCTTACAGGAAAAGAGGATTGTTTTGATGTATGATACAGATAGAAATTGCTTCGATGAAGGAGAGGTTTTAAAATCTCCACCATTTTTCTTCCCTTCACTTACGGAAGTTTGCTTTCCCATTTCAAAGGCATCAACTCCCTGTGAAGCACATGGATAAAATGTCCTGCCTTGATCCCCAGAGAGCATCACCTTCAGATGGAAAGGGCTTCATAATCCCTCAAAGAACTGAGGTTGCATTGGCCAGTCTGCTTCACTGGGTCCTCTTTCTTTTACATTTTCAAGATAGGTGTAATGTTTGCCTTTTTCCATTCACTATGACCTTTCAAACATCAGAGTTTTATATCTCCTTCAACCCTATCAATTATATCCCATGAGTCCCATGAACTCATTTTCTTATTTAAGCATATCCTCATTGATTTTCCTGTGTCATGGGTAGTACTTGATTCCCCCAGACTCTGACAAAAGATGCAGGAGCTGAAAAGCCTGGGAACAAACCTTGATTCAGGCAAAGAAAGCATGTTCCTCATCTCTTTCTATGCTTGTTGTCTCCGGGTCCCCTGCCCATGGATCAGCAAGCCTGTACTTTCCATAGCCTTTCTTTTGCTACAGATATGCATGAGGAGCCCTTCTTTCAGTACCATCATATCCTTAAACCTCCTAGATGCACAGTACATCACTTGAGTAGCATCCAGTTTCCTGCCTGCTTTCTGCAGGTAGCTGACAGTGTGCCCATTAGCAACTGACCTGTGCACTCTCTCCAAAAGGCTGATCATTGTGTTTTGGTCTAGAGGTAGTAATCTTGGCAAGAAATCCTATCATGGTGTTGAGGTTGAAGAGACCATCTTCAGGACTGTCAGGCAGACTATTCTATGTAAGGACTTTGCTCTTTATCTATGCCATGGTTTTGCCTTCCTTAACTGTGTTTTTGGCATTTTGATTTGTTGTTCTACAACTCCTTTTTTGACCTATCTCCATCCTAAGTAATCTATTATAGCCGAGGATAGTCAGGCCTACAGGGAAAAGGTTATATCTTTTATAAGACCAAATAATACAGCTGGAAGAAAAACAAGAAAGGTTTTTGTCCCAGAGGACTTTCATTAGATTTCTGGGCTCAAAGCTTGCTCTCTCCCCTGGCTATATTTCTTGGTCTAATGGAAGATATTACTTCTCTTTACAAGCCTATCCTGTTCATAGAATTACACCAGCAAAGCTACAATGACACTTACACGTGAGCAGGGAGACAGAAGCCTATACAATTCAAAATAATATATGTTCTATATGTTAAATTTATCTATTTAGCATAGTCATTCTGAGCATAGTGATAATTAGCACAGGAATTGGCTGGGCTGATTAGAGAATGTTTTTCAAAAGAGATAGGAACCTAATGTACGTTTCTGGAGGTGGAAATAAAAAATACCAGTGCATTAAAGGTAGGAATAGATCTCTTGGAGTGACTTAAACCTTGTTTTCATCAGGGAAAGAGCATATAAGAAGTAACAGAAAGACATATTGAGGAAATTTTCCTAGCTACTGAAGTGAGAAAATTAGGAATCCCATTAGCTTAAGGAGAAGGACAGTAGTGAATATTTTATAGTTTAATATAGTATTCTGAATTTTCAAATCTATCTTTAAAAAATCACAAAACAGCCAGACATGTTCTGGTGTCAGGCTCAAACTTACAATAGCTTGTTTACATAGGGACTTATTTCTGATTGTTCAAGGAATTTAAATTCGTTAAAACCTCAGAATGATAGTTACTAAGAGTAGGACTATCATGTGCTGTGTAAAGCTTACTCTAAGTTACTGTTGATACTTTCTTTATAAAGTATGTGGTCTGTATTTTCATGGGTTGTGAAGCTGGTAAGAATTGAATTGATAAATGCAGATGTTCATGCCAGAAACCTGACAGACCGATCACGAGAAAAAGATGGTTTGTAAGGGTAATGTGTCCAGGCAAATAAACCAGCATAGCTTTCTGATTATTGAATGCTTTGGAGAAACTGCCTGTAATCTCCATAAAGGAGCTATTATAGGATATTATTCCATGAATAAATTTGTATATAAAAATAGATGAATTATTCACTTAGTTTTAGTGCATCTTGCATAGAGGCAATTTATATTTCTTATAACAGTACAAATTCTCATTTTAATGAGTGTTTTAATGCAATGAAAAGTGAGCTGAGCATAACTCCCAGGTGTTGTACTAAAAATGGAGACATATTCAGGATCTATTCTAAGAAGAAATATAGTTGCATTTGCAGGTGTAGAGATGGAGTTGGATTCTCATATAGGCTAGTAGGATTATTTTCACTAAAATACTCTGTCTTACACCAGCCAAGACTCCAGCCTCAAATGCCTTATAGTCAGGTTCAGATTTGCAAAACCTGATTGCATATTAGGAGTGCAATGAAGTGCAGGTTAAATGAGTAATATATAGCTATGTCAACACAGGCAATGAAAGTGTCTAGAGTAAAGTGTTTAAATCTGAACTAATGCTGACAGACTATTAGCCTTCATCTCTGCTTTAGACAATGGATAGATGCCACACCAGGTAATAGGCTCTTTTGGCTTTTTTTCCCCCTTTTTCTCTTTAGCCTGAAACAGGAGACTTACAGCATATTACCTGGGATTGCAAAGATGGAGGTTAGTCTGACAGTGAAAGACCATGATACTAAAAATAAAAAAATAAATTCAAAAAATGACTGTGGGAAGTTTGTGTTAAAGTCTGGCACTATAATAATAATGTCTTCTTTCTAAGTTTATGAAAACCAGTAAAATTCTTATCAAAACTATAATGGAGACAAGAGTAGTCCAGACAAGAGTCAGCTTTCAAACAAGCAATTTTAGTCTTGCAGATATTTACACCTTCTCTAGTGCAGCTGTTGACCTTAGGACGATGATTAGTGTCCCCAGAGAAAAGCTTTCAGTGTTCATTGGAAGATAATGCAGTGGTACACAGAGGCTGTTGAGAAACAGGTCTCCAGGATTCTGGTTTTAGACTCTGTCTAACATTTGAAGGGATATTACTATTTTTAAGTCAACTTTCTTAGTGAAAGAAATTTCTCATATGGGAAGGAGCTTGATATACTTTTATCAGCATAGCATAAAGGCTGTGACTCTGGCATACTCACAGATAGATTGTACTGAGAGAGAATGCTTGGACATTTCCAGCCCCTCAGTAATTGGCTTTACAGGAGAAGCAGCCAGATAGCTATCAGACAGGCAATGTAAACAAGGTAGAGCTGAAAATCAGGAGAAAATGGGGACAAAATACTTGATTTTGGCTATGTCTCTAATGTTAATTATGATTACAGTAAAAAGCACCGTTATATAGGAAACTAATGCATACAGTAATGTAGTTCCTACCTCAGATAGTTTACAGTCATATCAAGTGGGTGCTACTGAAAGTGGGAAGCAGCAAGTGATCGGGGCAAATATAGTAGCTGTAAAGTGCTCAAGAAGGTAATTTGCACCCAATTACTGATTTCTTAATGTAATATTAAGATAGACATTTTTCCCTTTCTTAAAAGTAGTAGATCTTTTAAAATAGAAAGATGATTTTTAAATACATATTTTAAAATACGTATTATCCCTTAAAATTAAATCCCAGAAACACTGTAGTTATAAGCACAGTATTACTACTTAACTGGTTAAATAATCACTGCCATATATGCCAATATAGATCCTTAGAAGGATCTTTGCAATAACAAACTAAGAAGGTTCTCAGTGACTTAAAGTTCTTAGTTTCTTTACACAATTTCAGCATTGTGTATGCTAAAAAGGATCTATTGTGGGAATACAGTGTACTACCAAATATAATTTTCATCCTTTGCAAGACAGATTTATAATGTGTTTCTGTAGTTTTAATTACTAAGATATATTGCTAATCTATTTTTGTGGCGAATTCCAGTGTCATTAAAGCAGTGATTTCCATTTGTAATAAAAATGTATTTTAGTGATTCAGCTATTCTAGAGAGGGCTTATTAGAAGTGTCGATTCATCTTTTAAACTAATGGTTTACTATTTTCTGCAAGGATCTTTTATTTAAATCTTCGGGTATTCTACAGCATATCATTTGCTATTTAATGTTTATGATATGTGGATTGTTCCAACAAGCTTATTTACCATAATAAGAGCAAATACTTGCACTGTATGGAGCAATGAGTTCATAACATCACTCAGGCTGTCAACCATTCAGAGCAATCTACTAAAAATATTTGTCTTGGTGGGCAGAACATAGCTTTTTCCTTATCAAAATTTTTTAACCCGTGGTTTTGTCCAACTGATGGTAAAGCAGAAGGGATTTTATTTGTTACCACTTTACCAAAATTTTTTAGAAACTTTGTGTCTAATTTTCAGAGAAGTTTTTTATGCACCAGAGAGACACAGCCTGCGGCTGTAATGCTGTTTTATTGTGTTGCTTTTTAAATTTTTCAGTAACAAATAATAGGCATATATAAATGTGTCACTTTTTTGCAAAATGTTATAGAACTCATATGAGCCCTTCTTTAGTTGCCAACCTTATTTCCTTTCAGCATACGACATTTACTCACACTCATGCCTCTGTTTCTTTAATGCAGAATTACCCACTCTATGTGACTCCTTTGAACTGGTTACTAACAGATCCTTCTGGGGTTTAGATCCTCTTCTGTGGAACACTGATTAGTAGTAAAAACAGTGGGCTCCAAACTTGCTTTAAGCCATGCATGCTGTGTAATGTGCACAAGTGTAACATGGACATCTTAAACAGGTTTTGCACAGGCCAACTCTCAACTGTGATTGATCTACAACATCTCCCCCAGGAAAAGCCAGTGGGCAATCAGAATTACGCTTTTCCTGGTGGTAAGGTGATGATGCCTCTGAAGATTCGCTGGAGGCATCATCAGAAGGCCATAGGAGAAGGGGGCTGATTTAGGGACAGCCTTTCTGCTACCTAATGATGTAGCAAATGCCCTGTGGCATATAGAAAGGAAAGAAACTGAATGTATTGTGTATGCTGAACGTGAGGTTATAGTGTTGGTAGTTAGAGAACTGCTTTTGATCATTATCAGTATAACATTTCGTTATCAGCATAGCAGTTCTGTCATGGCCTCTAGAACAAAGGTAATTTCAGTAACAGTTTACTGATGCCAAAAAAACCTGTGCTTTGCAACTAAGGCTAGATCACTTGACAGGGAAGTATTCCAGCAGATCATCTGCAGGAAAAATTTTAGAAAGTGTTATCTGGACCCCATAGAGGGAGGAACCCCTGGTATGAACCAGACCATGACCTAGTAACTCAGATTTCCCAGTGCTCAATGCTCCTGGCCCCTGTGCTGATCTTTAGGACACTAGGTGAACACACCTGCTCTCATTGCAGTTGAATTTAGTGGGAAGAAGTTATTTCTTGTTATCCAGGTTGTTGGCCACAACCATCTCCTCAAACTCACTCTTGACCTTTCTGTTCTCCACTGCCTCAAGCATCATGGTCAATAAAGAGTCTTCAGAAGAAGCTACTGTTTCTTCTCGGCTGTGGCCTGGTACTGATATTCTGCTTGGTCACTGCTGTCCTAAGTTTTTTGATTTCTTCCTTGATAGTTCTGATTCCTAAGAAAGCTGCTCTGTGCTGAAAGAGTGGAAAAAACACCCCACAATCTTGTTTTCTTTACTACCAAACTCTCAAAAATATATGTTCCAGTAAATCACTTGTAATATCTGGTCCATAATGCACTGAAAGCTAGTGACTCTCTAGCTACCCACCCTGTCAGCATGGGTTATACTGGAGTAATATTTTCTAACATATCAGTGACAAAATGAGGCTTTGATTTACTACCCATCATCAAGTGACTTATCCAACTTAGCAGACCTCTTTTTTTCTGCCAACACTGAGAATAAATCCTTGATTTTAGAAACAGAGTATTGATCTATGTGCAAGCAAAGATTGTTTCCACTTCTGTGTTTCCCATTTAAACATCACGTGAATGTGCAGAATCAATGGGAAACAGTTTGTCATCTAGTGCTACTCTTGCTGCATTGTTGTGTTAGTTTCTCTGTCGTGAGACACTTGAAAGCAATATTTGAGTAACAATTTTACCCCTTTTCACCAAAGCTCTCCATTCTTTTGGCACTCTCCGGAGTGCCTTCACATATGCACATTTAAACTGGAAATTAGTTAAATTGTCCTTTCATGCAAATTTCTCATGCTCCATCAGCTTCCACATTTCTTTTTCTCTTCCTTTTTATTCTTTTTTTTTTTCATATATATATATTTAGTTGTTGATGTTGATGCTTTGTGAGCAACTGTTTCATAGCTCCTGTGCTTGGGAGGTATGTTGCACTAGCATGAATGAATAGGAGATACTTTTGTCAGATCTTTCTTTGTACTACTTTTAAGAAGGAGCTGGCAAACTCTGCTGTGCTGAGCAACAGAAAGTGTAAGCTACTTTGATGTTGTGTAACTTTGAACAGTTTCTAGACAGGTATAAATACACTTAGAGATACAGAAATTGTCTTTACTGAACACTGGTGTTTGTTCTCACAATTCCTACATACTAATTCCTTTGCTTGTCATGTCGGTGATGAGAGGCTGAGCACGTCGAGGAGACAGGGGCCCACAGCTTTTGGGATAAAAATACTATCTTATCACAGCTTCCACTCTTTGACTTTGTATCTGGGATTTGGAAGTAGTGTTTTCATGTCAGTACATCAGTGCCTTGAGTAAGGAAAGAAGGTGTTTTTCTGTGTCTTTTTCTTATTTTGTGTTTCATGTTGAAGTTAAGAATTATGTAGCAATGCCAAAGATGCTAAGTGTAAGTAAAATATAAAATGAGATTGTTCTATTTCCAAGGTTTTCAGGACATGTATTTTTATGGTGTGTGCATTCTAGGAACATCTCCCACCCTTTACCCCAACTCACAGAATCACAGAATATGCTGAGTTGGAAGGCACCCACAGGGATCACTGAGTCCAGCTCCTGTCACTGCACAGGACAGCCCCAAGAGCATCACCATGCACCCAAGAGAATTGTCCAAACACTTCTTGAACTCTGTCACGCTTGGTGCTGTGACCACTTAGCTGAGGAGACTGTTCCAGTGCCCAAGCACCCTCTGGGTGAAGAACCTTCTAATATCCAACCTAAACCTCCCATGACACAACTTCAGGCCATTCCCTTATGTCCTGTCACTGGTCAGAGAAGAGATCAGTGCTTGCCCTTCTTCTTCCTCTCTCAAGGAAGCTGTAGACTGCAATAAGGTCTCCCCTCAGTCTTCTCCAGGCTGAGCAAACTAAGTGACTGCAGCTGCTCCTCATATGGCTTCTCCTCAACTCCTGTGAATGCAACTCTTTTTTTCATTCATAAGGAAAATGACAGCAGCAGTACTGGTCATTGAGCATTCAGTAGCTAACTAACTAAACAAATGTACCTTTGAGTAAATAGTGGTGAAGTATTGCTTCATTTAAAATCCTTTAGCCTGCCAAAGAAAAATGGAGATTCCCATATGCTATGCCTGAAAAAATTATACTTCATAACATTATACTTCATATGAAAAGATAACTAGATGTAGAGCTCCTTGATGCATTTCTGTGCAAGCAATGGTATGACAATTCTTGTTACACTTCAAAAATAGGGCTAAAGAGGTGCCATTGAGATTAGTCCAGATGTTCTGTAGCCTCATTGGGCCCCACGTGTACTATACCTAAACACATGTTCCCTGTCAACTGCCTTTAAAATAAACACAGATTGATTTAGTATAATCACTACTTGTACCACTGCTTCTGCTATTGCAGCTCCTGGGGTGGAACTATACACGAGCCTTTCTTTTTCTTGGAGAGTGATGAATCCAGTACACAATTCTCCATGTGGATTTACTTCAAAAACCGACTCTCAGACTGCTAATTCAGTGATTATATTGAAAGGAGATTTCATTGCAGAAAAAAAAGCCAAGGTGCTTCTCAGAATACGTGCTCACAGGGCTGACTGCAATGCAGTGTGGAGGTACCCAAGGAGCTCAGCACTGGCAGCAGTCTGCTGCAGAAACAGGGCATTCAGCATAGCTCAGTTTACTCTGCTCTGAAGGATTCACTTATGTGGTTTACTGGACTGGGTTTATCCAGTATCCTACTCCGTAAACTCACTTCTCTCCAAGTGAAACTGGTGGTTTTGTTCTGGGCTGTTGCAATTTTGATTTCGTTCTGGAATGCTCCCCCCAGAATTTTTGAGCCCTGCAACAGCAAATGGGGTTTGTTGATATTCCACTTTGACAAACCTTTCTGAAAATTCAAATCTTGCAAAAGCACCTTCCTAAGCTGAAGGGAAAGCTGGCAGTCTGCTGAAGAATATTTGTATACTCCCAGGAAACTGATGAGAAGCTGAAATGTGCCGTGTGTGTTTTCTTGCTATCAGTAGAAAGGGAGCTTCATGCAACACAGTGGAAAACAATATTTTTCATTGTTTGTCATTGAATAGGTTTGATGAAAGGATTTACTATGATATGAAAAGCTTATATATTGTGACCTAATACAAACTGGAATAGTAACCTGGAGTATTTTTCTTTTTGATTTCATAAAGATGTAGTGGTTGAAAAATGGACCAAGTTCCATTATAAAACCTGATTTTAAGGTTTTTGGGGTTTTTCAGATGTTACCTGACTTGGATAAAATAAATCCTTTTAAACTCTTTAATATACTTAATGAGAAAGGAGACAAGAATTTGCAATTAAAAATCAAAGTGGTGTATTTAAACTGTACGTAAACCTGAACTTGCTTGGTATTATCAATTTCCCTGAAATAATTCAGACAGCAAGGTTTCAGTGTGAAGTGAAAGTGATATTTATGAGTTTTACTCTGGGAGTATGAAGAACTTTAATAGCAAAGGGGGGAGGTCAGTATTGGGTCAAAAAACAGGCTTTTCTGAGTATTTGACTTTAACTGAAATATGGAGACAGTGGGAAAAGAGATCACCATCTGACTCATTATTATCCTCTTCTAGGCCTTTTCTTCAGAGTTGTGTAAGGATGTCAGGGGACAGGAGTGGAAAAAAAAACATGAAAGGTGAAAGCAAAAGAAGCATGGCTATACAGTAATTTATTTTGTTAAGTCCCATCTCCCTCATAACACAATAGGAGAAGGAGGAGTTGGAGGGAAGTTTTCCTGAGGGGACTGACTGCGAGAAAATGAGATCCAAGGGTAAAGAGAATGGGGAAAAGACCCAAAGTGATTTGAAAGATGAGTCAAAGCTGGATGAAGTAAAAAGTGAGGTCCCTTGACCAACCCAAACCCTAAACAAACAAAACCAAAAAAAAATTTAAAAAGGCTCAGGAAACAGCAAGGAAGATCAAGGGAAAAAAAAGTAAAGAGGAAAGAAAGTACACTCAGAGTGCACAGAGAATGGCAATATAGGAAAGAGGAAGATAACCACAGGTTAGGGAGCTGCTGGGAGCACTGAATTCACAGAGAGGACTAAATAAGGAAAAGGGGTGTTTTCCAAAGATAAAAGAGATGACACTTAGAAGTGGGAAATGATAAATTAAAACCACCAAATTTCAAATGAAAGGGAAAGTAATAATAGAGAAAGTAAGCTAGAGATGAAGCAGGGGAAAAGTGAGAGGTCATTAGAATGACACCACTGGCTTGGGGAAATGGTTCATTTTCTTTGAGACGTGGTGATTTACTATACATTTCAAAAATCATACCATTAGTGATCCTCTAGAAGCTTGGCCTAAGCACTCAGTATGAGCTTTGTGAGCAGAGCATGCAGTGTGAGAACAGCTATGGAGTCTATCCTGTTTTCCTCATATATTCAACATTTGTCAGTGGTCTAAAACATCCAATTAAAACTTCTGGCATCAATGTGGGTCCTTGAGAAAACATTGAGTCAGGAGCTAGTAGGCAAACAAACAGCAGGTTACCAGCAGGTAACTTTCCATTATCTTCTTTATTTCAGTTCAATAAGAAAAGGAAATTTAGGCAGCACCCAAAGCAAAATATTTTATTAACTCTGTGCAGCCTTATTCTGCCATGTGCTTTGGTTTTGAGGAAAGAAATTCTTGGTTAGGTCACTTGCACTTGTGTCTGTGATCAGTTAATAAAACAAATAGCCCACCTTGCCTGCTGCAATATAACCCTTAGCCCTATGGATATAAAACTAAATTTGGGTATTCAAATTCTCCTAACAGCTTGAAAATAACAGGGCAACTCCAGGGGCAGGCATTCCTTCTAGTCCAGAGACAAATTAAAGCAATAAAACATACTGTACAAAATAATTACTGAATGCACAGAACTATATAGATTGCACCACAAAGAATGTAGGAGAAACAAGTGCTGCTATACATTATCCAATTTGTTGAACACAGTATTTTCTATTGATTTTAACACCTTATTATTTGCTTACTATTACCTAGGCTCCAATGAAGGTAGCAGGTAAACACAGAAAACTTTCCTGCTAACCAATTGTATTAGGAAATTGGTGTAAAGAACAAAACTGATCCTTGATTCTTTAATCAAGTCCAAGGGTGCAAAGGCCCTTAGTAAATCTCTGGCCATCAGAATTTTTGCAGATTTGGTTGACCAACTGTTGTTTGCTGGGTAGAGAGCTGAACTGAAAGGACTTTTTAGCCAGGTGACAGAGTGTCTGACTAAATTTTACATAACTGACAGTGTCAGATTGACAACTGAATGATCTCTTTTACAGTGTTTCTTCTGTAGATAGGGTTTAGTCTCTGATTTCCCAGTTACTGTTGGTCCTATTAAACAACAGCTGACAAACGCATGAGATACTCTTTGCAAAACAATTTCTATGTTGTCCTACTTGAAGTTTATCTAAACCCTTTTTTTTAATCTTTTTTTTTTTTTTGTGCATCTTATTTTGAGTCTTCCCAACACCCCTGGGAATTCAGAATCTTCTAGCTGCGTGCTGTTTCATGACAGCTTCGTGGTGTCTTTTTCATTTGTGTGAATTATTATGCTTTGGAATGGAAAAGGGGATTATTGACGCACATTTCTTCTGTTGAAGTCACATCTTGGAAAAAGTCAGTTCTTAAAGTAGATTGGACCTGGGTGAAAATTGAGGAAGGAGTTTGTGAAGAATATGTGGCAAGGAGGCTGGTATTTCTGTGAATACCCAGCTCTCTACAAGCTGCTAATGGAACAGCTCCTCAACAGTGCTCTGTGGTGGGCATTTCCACTGGAAATGTTTTGTCAGGCTGTCCATACTAAACCCAAGATATTGTTCTTTTGGGTTTTATTTGTTTGTTTGTTTGTTTTGTTTCTTTAAATGCGAGGGAAATAAAGGAAAAAGGAGTCACTAATCCCGGTGTCCTTATAGATTTCAATTGCAGATGTAACATTGTTTTATCTTTCAGATTTCCACTGCAGCTTCTCTAGAGTGTTTTCTGCTCTTGACTGTTAGTAGTATTGCTGTGATGCAGTCTGAGTTCAGAGGTGGTTGCACTGCAATGCTGGATGAACCGGTTCCTGTATATTTCCTGTATTAATTGAAGTAACAGAACACTCTATGCTTTGATGTAGTGACAAGCACTTAAGTTATGCATTTTTATCAGTATTTGGGTTTTACTTATTTTCTGTGATTGTCCTCAACTGTGATCATACCAGGCCAATTTATTTTTCTTGATTAATTGACACAGTTTTAATCTGCTTTTTACTCTGCCAGAAATGAAAGGAAAAGCTCTCAATTATTCTTCAGAGTTCACTGATTTCATAGGAAGTAGGGGAGAAAAACTAGCTGTAAGCTCTGTCATAAAGGCAATATAGATTTTAGCGTTCCAAGTTCCCTATAAATCAATGCCTGGAAATTGCAAATACACATGAAATAGATTTTTCCTATTTTAATATTGATATACAAATTGAAGACCTTCCTTAATGCATTGTTTATATAGGCAAAAATTTCTAATAAAGAAGAGAGGTAAATTTTCAGCTCTGCCAGCAAAACAGGAGAGCAAGGCCCATTCCAGTAATGATGACAATGGGGATAACCGACTGAGAGGTGGGATGACCAGAAAGAGGTCGTAAATTAGATATCAAAGGAAATAGAAGACTGACAACTTTTCCGTCTTCATCATATTATATCAAATCTAGCAGAAGGAAAGTTGTCATTAGAATAAATGAAAGAAACGACAACAGAAGCACAAAGCACTATAAATGACAAAGTTCATATGGTATAAAGATGACAAGTACTGGGCCCAATAGAGAGTTCTCATCACCAATCGACAGAAATCCACCAGAGTTAATGTGAGATTCTGTTGGTGTCTGATCTGTTCTCTCACTTGAACTATCAGAGACAGGACAAAAGAAAAAGGAAGTAAATGCAGAAACAGCAAATGTTTTGCAGAAGCAGTTAAGTGAGACATAAAGCTGAAGAGATAGCTTCATATCACCCCCATCTCGCTGCTTCAGCAATAGTTACATTTGCTCCATGCTGCAATGACAAGCTCAAATTGTCATCAATAAATGTTGATTTGTTTTCTCCCAATAACAGTAAGCAGCTCCCACTCAAAATCAATTTCAACTTTGTTGGCAAGACACTGCACATTTGTCTTTGCCATGACTGTGCTGCGTAAAGGAACAATTGAATGGAAAATTAAATGAACAATAATTGAAAGTAAAAAGTGCCTTTTTAAAGGAAAATCAGTGCTATGCTGAATTTCCAGGAATCACTTATGTTGGTGGGGTTTTTTATCCTTAAAAAGGTAGAATGGGTCGGGCTAAAAATTTAATTATATAAATACGTGCACAATAATGTACATAATTAAAAATGGACTTTAACCTCAAAAGCATACAAAGGCTCTTCAGTAACTTCCTTGGGTTTTAATTCTGGCAAAAGCAGCACCATTTCTGCAGTAATTATACATCCAGCACATTTGGATATGCTAATTGGATCTAAGCTCTAATTAGTTTCTTTGTGTGACTAAGAATGACAATCGCCAAATTAATTTAATGCAGTTTTCTTCTGAACTTGAATGCTGTTTTCAATATTTTCAGTATGGAAAACATAGACTGTCAAATGTTTTGCTTTATAGGACGGCAGTGGTTCATCACATACAGTGTACAGTGCACATATTCAAGTACATTTGCTACATTTCACTGCATTATTGCAGGTAATACACTTCAGCAATTAGGTTATTCATCTCAAGGTGTTGCTCTGCCAGAGTAGTGATGAGGACCTGGAACATGTCAGCAGTCCATCCATACCACTGTGAACATGTGTGAACAGATACACCGTGGAGGTACAGAGGAAGCAGAGATGGCTAGTGTGATTTGTTGATGGTCTTTGTGATCAGATAGGAACATGAAGTGAGGAAACCAAGAAGTGATTATTTGTACTTTTATTTAGAAATAGGTATTGGAAAGATGAGTAATTAATATGATGCCTCATACTTTTATTCCTCCTTGTATCCTGTCGCTGCTTTCAATGATTTCTGATGGTTTTCTGAATCCAGTAGATCCTTGATTCAGTTATTACTCATCATTATCCTTGCTCATTCTCTGACTGTAGTATAACCTTGTCTTCAAAATGGCAAGAATTAGGACAGCTCTGAGTGCTTCTGAAAATGGCAGAGAGAAATTACTTCATCGTTTTAAGGCCATCTTCTTTTGGGTTACATAGAATTATGGAATCATTTAAATTGGAAAAGACCCTTGAGATCATTGAGTCAAATCTAACTTCTATATCATTGCAGAAAGCTTGTGTTCTATACTTTTTGAGACACTCATTTCTTAAGGAGGTATCTTCAAAGAATTTATATGAATATATTGAAATTAAAAAATTTGGAAGTTGCTCTAAAGTAATGGCTGTATTGAAGAATACAAATATTTCAAATTATCCATTTATGAAATTGTTAAATATGTTTACTTAAAGTTTGTTCCTTGTTTTCTGTTTCACTTTGAAAGATCTCTGAAACACATATAGAGAGACTTTTCACATGAAGAACTGAAAATAATGATTTCTGTGAATTTCTGTTCTAGCACAGTCAGCAAAGGTAGTCCCCTTCTTTACAGACCCTTTCAGATGGTTTGAGATTACCATTTCTGTGACTCTGTGTCAAATTGCATAAATGTTTTAGGTGTTTTACAGTTTATATTTCTCTACAGGATTGAATTCTCCAAGAGAGTAGTCTTAGTAGAGGCCACTGGACCCAGCAGGAACGTGCTGATGTCAATCTTGGTTTTTCAGAGGGAGCAAGACCTTTTGTTCCTTTAAATAGGGACATGAAAACCACCTGGGTTTAGAGGCTTAGGGTAGCTACTGAGTCAGAGGATGAGCAGCCCTGGAAAGACTTCATGCAAGGTCCATGGAGAAGGCAATTCAGAGCAAGAACTTGTACTTGCAGGTGTCTATTTCTTTGACTGTGTAACAGCTTTACACAGGCACTGGCCATAATTAAGACTCTACTTCAAAGTCCTCTGAAGTCAGTCATTGTCTTTCTTTTGGGTTTTGGATTTAATACTGGTAATTGTACAGGCCAGCTGAGTGGGGTAATGAATTTCAAAACCAAAACTGGTTATGTTTGTATGTGATGCTAAGGGATATGTGATTGATGGATTTGTTTCTCTGTACCCAAGATAAGCATCTACCAACATATAAAAATGTAGGCAAGTTATATTTTCAGAAAAGCTAAATTACAAGTCACTATCTACTAAGCTCAGATTGAAAGACAGTTAAAGAGATTCCTGAGCAAAAGCTTCCATTGACAGAAGCCCAAGAAATACTATAACACCAATGCAAACAATGCCATAGCTGAATTTCTTTTCTGCATTATCTATTGCATTTCTTTCTCAATATTGTGATCTGCTTATCTGATGATCTTTCAGTCATCTTTAAATGTGGTTTTTAACCTGGATTTAAATCACCGCTGTTTCATTAGCAATTAGTAGTAGTATAAGCTTTAATTAAAACTAGTGTAATTCCTTCTGTCAGAGTTCCACTAGGAAAGATGGGCTGAAGCTGACAGCATGCTAAAATTATGGTAGCTATTATTTCTTTCATTAATGTATAACTGAAAGTAAGGTAGAAGTATTGTTACAGCCATAGTACTTTTTAAATGTTTTTCGGTAATGTAGAAGTCCTTCCTGAGCTCTTCTAAAGCAATGCATATAACCCCAAATCCTGGATACTGTCATCCATTGCACACTGGTATTTAAAAGTGCAAACTGATATCTCTAATTGCTTAATTTTCAATTTAAAGATTAATCTGCGCACAAGCCCTTCCCTGGTTTTCCATCCCCTTGATGCCAGAGGGTGGTTCTGTTTATTACATATGTTTCTGCTTAAAGCCACCTGAGAGGAATGATTAGCAAACTTTTATGGGCAATGAGGAAATTATTTATGTTTTCTCTTTTAGCTCGGCTGCTGGAATCCTGTCACTGGTCTGAATGGGTCACTAACAGACAGAAAGTTGGAGAATAACATGCGAGGAGTGGTTCTGCGTGTGGTGACAGTGCTGGTAAGCAGATCCTCAGCTTTTTGCACTAGCAAGAATGTATTTTCTTCCTCTTGTCTCATCTTTTTATTAAGTACACCATTCTACCAAGAAATTAGTTGGTGTTGGAGTGTCCAACTCAAGCTTATCAATACCGGAACAGTGGAGTATTTTCCACAAAATAAAATTATTTTTCAGTACAGCTCATTTCAGAGTGAATCAAACACATTAGAACCCGTTTCTTCTACAAATACATTCTAAATTAGTTAACACAAATGTATGAACTGATAAAGGGCAACTTCAACTGCCCCATTAGCTAGTTACGTAGCTGAAACTCTAAATGATTCCATTCCAATTACCTTGCCAAACTGAGTACAGTATGAAACAAGTTGTTGCACTTGGAAAATATTCAAGGTCAAATTAAGTTGAGTAACATAAGTTTGGTAAAACATCTACTGTCTCCTCCTGGCTTTTCTTCAGCCAGGTTCATCCCCTTTGTGGACATCCTGCATTTAGCAGCTGCAGTAAAGTTCTTGGTTTAAAACTGAACAGACAATGTCTGCCAGAAGAGGAAAGCTCTTCATGTTATGAGGCCGGTGTATTCCCTGCCATAAACTTTGGTTGCTCGAGGAGTTGTTAGAGTGGAAAAACATAACAAAGAAAGAAGAAGGAATTAATATGAGACATTTTTATCTCTCTTTAGAACAATGCCCAAATACAAATTTGACTCAGGACTGCAGAACTGTAAAGGTTATATTGAGTTATTTCCCTTTTGATACTATCTGCTCCTGTTTTTAAGTTCCAGTTCAGTATCTGAGGGCCTGACCGCTTGCTTATAAAGAACAAGATGAGTTTTCACGGTTTGCATTGCTGACAATTCACAATGAAGGAAGAGGCTCAGTCAGGGATGGAAAGTGAAACCACCAGAGCAGTTTTGTACCCCTCCAGTTATTTTATGGGCCTTTAAAAGCTATTATCTGTCAGGGTACCTAATCTGTTTATGGTATTTAGTATACTAAAGAACTTCCTGTGATAATATTTCCAAAACAAAACAAACCACCCAAACAAACAAATAAACAAAAAACTCCAAAAACCTCAAAACAACACCAAACCAAACCACGACAACAAAAAACCAACTGAATAAGAGGGATGAATGCACAGAAAAAGTAGTAAGGGGTGAACATTGGATGTTCATCAAAATACTATCATGGGGGCAGTGACTGGTCTTTATTTTGCGTGATACTTATATTAATTGATTCAGTATAATTATGTACTGTTGAAAAAATGATCTGCGGATGTTGCATAGAAAAATAAATTCAAATTAGGATCTTGGAATTTTTTTGGTTCTTTTTCTTCCCTCTCTCTCCACTCTTACTGATTTATCCCCAGTTATTTTAGTTAGCTTGCCAGAGAGCATTCTTCTTTCAAGTCATTATAGCATGAATATTTAGCAACTTGCAAAGATAGAAAAAAGTAATTAGTTATGCTGATAGGATAATAAATAATAATATACTGTATTAATATAGTAAATATTAATGTTAATAATAAAGACAAACATTTTAATTTCAACACAGAGCACATGGCAGTTCAGTCTCCTCACTAGTTTTATATGTGCTGGATAGGACAAAACTGGACAAAACTGAAGATTTATATTTTACCTGTGTGATGAAGATGTGTGATTTTGCCTTTGACATGAGTGCAGGAGGGATTTCACCAGTTAACTTTATTTTACTGTTTATCTTTATTATGCTTTCTTTTTCATCTTTCTCCCAGTTCTTCAATTAAGTCAATATATTTCTATTACAAGAATCTATACAGACTATGAATGATTAGTTATTGTTATTAATTCTGCCAGTTTCTAACAGTATGATTTTGATCTGGAGAAACAGGAAGGCTTGTGTTAAAATCAGATAATACCTTTGAATATCCATAGGTTTCTTTTTCGTTGAGATTTGAGAACTTAAAAATAATATGTTATTTTTTTTTGTTAACACTTCAAATCTCTCACGTCTTTCTGGATAGCAACCCTTCTTTTCCAATTTTATTTTGTTATGCCTTCAGGTTGAGGAGGACTTGTTCTAAAAATTGCAGTAGAATTTGAGAGGATAGCAAATTGCAACACCTGGGTTTATACTGCATTATACTCACTATGAAATGAAACATTCTGGAATCTGAAAATGATAAATGATTGTGACTAATTTCCCAAAGCAGTCTTTCATAAGCAAGTGCTGAACAATTCCCATCATCTGCATCCATCTCCCTAGATAAATTTAGTAATTATGGGCTACATATCTGCAGATCCAAAACATAATCTATTTGTGAATATGACAGAATACAGTATGGCCCTAAATTGGAAATCATCTGGTTTCATTCAGCAAGTAATCCTGACTCCTCTGCAGTTAATATGAGTTCTCCCCTTTGCATAAATAGTAATAAAAATATTTCTGTGTGGTTTATTCTGAGGGGAACTACAGTCATGTTTGTGTACATGTGATTCAACATTTGAATCCGAGTTGGATTAGTATTGCACTTTCCACACTTCTAGAAAAGGTTTATTTTGTCTTACTTAAATATCAGATGTCTCTGTCTTGGACTGCTTCCACGCATGCAGCTGAAGTTTGAACTTTCTGTTTGACAAGTTGCTCTTGAGTTCAAGTGACTTGCTGGTGAATTTCTGAAATGTAATCTGAGTTTCTGAAATGTAGATCAATCAAAGGTCAGCATAATAGTTCCAAACAAATTCAGAGTGTCTTGAATGAACAATTGCCCAGAAAAAATTTATCTATATATCCATTTTGGTAATTTCAGTTTATCTTCCTCTTTTTCAGCTGTTCACTTTTATTGAAAGACACCTAGAATACAGCAGATATTCTCATAATATCCTTTTACTAGCTGTGACAATTAATGAATTATTCATATGAATGATAAACCATTAGGAATGGAATGAGATTTGTCCTGTTTGACAATGAATAGGCCAGCAGGTATTTGCAAAATCGTGTTTCTAAAAAAGCCCCTGTTGTTCAAAAACAGCAAAAGTTTGACCCATTTTTAAGCATTAACACCTTGACTGAAAAGTACAGAGCCTTTTCTGAAAAGGCATAAAGTATAATATCCTAATGGTACAAAAGATATTTATGATTTTACATGAAAATTTGATACAGCTCCAGGAATGTATTTTCATATCAGGAGGGTTCTAAAAACACAGATAGTGTGAAAGAAAGAAAGATAATAGCAAACCATGCTGAATTATTCTTCACCATGCATCCCTATTCACTATTTGTTGAGAGTTATTACCTATAGGTTACTTGCATGAAGCTGCATTTTGGTACCTTTGACTCCAGGTGGGCACTGTGAGACATAATGTAGTGAGAGGACTGGCAGAAGGTTAGATAAGCATAGCAAAAAGAAAACTGAAAGAAACAAAAACCACCATCATTTGCACCATGGAAAATGTTATCATATGTGGACTAGTTCAATTCTCAGTAGTTGGCATTAAATTCATGAGCATTTGTTGCCCAGATTAGGAAAAAAGAAACTTGAAAGCAGACAATGTCTTTAGGGACATGAGCTGGCAGGCGGTGTGCATCTTCTGTACCTTTTTCTATTGAACTTACCACTCAGAGAGAAGATGAAAAGTAAGCTATGAAACTGAGGCCTGGTTTTAAAAGCTGAAATTGTTTTGGGATTTGACTTCCAACTCTGGTTTAAATAAAGTAAAAAAAAGAAGCTGGAGTAGCTTTCAGGGAGATTGGGAAAAGGACAGGCATAAGAAAAACGAAAAAAGACAATGTAAGCATATACAGAGAAACAAACAATCAAAAAGTGATAAAGGATAAAAAATGGCAGGACTAAAACATCGGTGAATGACTTTAAAATAAAGATCAACTGCAGCAAAGATTATGTGCAGGATACCTCATAAAATATTGAATAAATATTTTATAATAGTGTAGAATATAGATATGCCTCTTCTACTTTCTCCCTTTTTTTTGGTGATCGCTTTTCTCATGTAGTCCCGATCCCATTCCCCATTTTCACAATTGAATGGTGTAGACTTTTGTAAAGACTTTTTCATCCCATCAGGCTGTGCTTTCTCTGAACCAGTGCCTATAATCTTTTAAGAAAAATAATTTTAATTAAATTATATATTGCTCTGTGTTATCATCCTTATTGGTATATTGGACTATAGTGACTTTCTTATGGCAGCAGAAATGCCTCAGGAGGTGGTAAGGTTAAGAAACATTACCTGGCTGTCTTCATCAGTTGTGGTATGTGGTACGTGTTTTGTGCATACATATGTCACTCATTTACCTGAAAGGGATAAATCCTTTTTTGATTTATGCACTGGAGTTTGAATGTCAGAAAAGCCGCATGATGTAGTTTATTGTATCTGGAGTCTACCATAAAATCCCTATATACTATAACTTAGCAATGTATTTTTTATATACTCTGTATATACCACTTAGTATATACCATGTGTGCTATAGTTAAAACATTTCAAAAATACTTGGCCAAACTCTTCCCCTCCATATATGCAGACAGCCTGCCAATGTTACATGCACATCAATGTATCTAATATACTTGGGTGCTTAATGAAAAAAATTGAGCCTTTAATATGGAATAGAAACATAGACTCATAGAACAGTTTGGGTTGGGAGGGACCTTTAAAGGCCATCTAGTCCAATCTCCCTGCAATGAGCAGGGGAATCTTCAAATAGGCCAAGTTTCTCAGAGCTCCATCCGACCTGATCTTGAATGTTTCCAGGGATGGGGCATCCACCACCTCTCTGGGCAACCAGTTCCAGTGTTTCACCACCTTCATTATAAAATATTTCTTACTTATATCTGGTCTGAATCTACCTTCTTTTGGTTTGAAACCCTACCTCTTGTCCTAGTGCAAAAAGGTCCTCCTAAAAAGTTTGTTTTATCATTGCAGAGAAAGTGACAGTATTAAAACAAAGAAGCAGAGAGGAGTGGAATTTGTGCATTTCTTCCTTGGGCTGAAAATGATGACCCATAAATAGAGATAGAAAAAAATAAGATTCCTGAATTGCATCCTATTCTCAGCCATCTACCCTACTTATCTTCTGAGGATTGCCACCCCTGTTTAAGGTTACTTTACTAAGTAGAAAATGAGGACAGGAGCCATTTAAGCTGTTCCCTTGTAACTGTTCAGTGTTGATAACTGAGCACCCTAACTGGTGCACAAGGACCTATCAGGGCAATGTGTGCCTTGATTAGGTATTGCTTGCTTTGCCAGAAATTTGGTGTGGGTAGCCTCCTCCCCCTCTAGTACTCCCTTTCAATTTTTCTCTGCAAACATTTGAATTTGGGTTTCTCTTGGAAAATACTTACTTTTTTTTTTTTCTCAAGTGGTACTGTACTATGATGAGATTTCCTCAAAATAGTTATAATTGAAATCATTACTATAGCAGCAGAAACTAATATTTCTTGATAGAGACAGAGCCTGTCTTTCTACAACTCTTCCCCCCACTACACCTGTACAAGGGCCAAATTTAAATTGCTCTTGACTGGGCACAGGCCTTTTTTAATAGCTGGTTTATGTGCAATCCATTTTTCTAAAGTAGCAGGTACTATGTACTAGATGAAGTGAATTTCAAGCAATTCAAGTGTTTTGGGACCTGGATGGGGACACAGCTTGACAGTAAGGTAGGTGCAATGCAAAACCTGGTAGGACTAGTTTTTAACTCATCTATATGTCAAGGGCTACCTTCTCAGGGCTCCTTAGCTCTTATCTTCTCACTGACCCTTACCCTTCTGCTCTGGGCATATTTGTACTCCAGAGCAATTCGTATAGTTCACAGAACACACAGGAAATCTGACTTTTAAAAAGAAAGAGGTTCTTACTCTGATTGTAATTATCCTTCCATACTATGCAAGATAGAAAAGGAGGTGAACTGCATGACAGAGTTCCTTATGAACAGGACCTCTTACAAGGCTGCTGGAAGAGGTATAATGCAGCTCCCAGCAGGTTAATATACCCATACTACACTCTTGTTAATTCAAGTACCTGAACTAGCTACATTAAAGCTACCACTGTTCTGTTCAGACATACTCTAAAACATTCCAATCAATTCCAATCTCAATCCATATTCCTATCTTATAACTATCATGGTTCAGAAAGAGCTATTACCTGAATTAAGTTATTGTGAGTTAAAATCAATACACAAAGCTTGGCAGCATCTTAATAGACCATTGCCATAGATCACTTTGAAAGATGTCTTAGTCCCATTGCAGGGCAATGGGAGGAATTGGGAATGAGGGGCTAACGTTTTTTGTTTGTTTCTTCTAAATAGCTCTAAACTAAAGAGCATAATAAAGTCAGAAACTACCATTTCATTCAGGAGAAAAAGATACTGTGTAAAGTATTGCCACTGAAAGAACAAACTTCATGACTTGTTGAAGATGACCTTAAAGCTATCACCAAAAAAGTGACAGGTGATGCATGTGCATAAGAATACTGGTAGACAAAGGCCACATGTAAAATACCCTCAATATTGTATTCAGTTTCTGGGATGTGAACTAGCTTCTTCCTGCAGACAAAGCAACTTTTCTGTTAGTACAACTGGCTTTCTAATCAGTTTGAAAAGCACAGGATCTGAGAACAGTGATTTTCAGTGCCAACACTGTTACACAGCCCATTGGCACAACAGTATATTGAATGAGTAGTATTTAATTATGCAAGATTTTTTAGATTTGAAACCTTTATCTTTGCTTTAGTGTCATTAAGGACAGGAGGTTGTGTTGTGTTTTGCAGCAACTTTTATAACTTGCTAGTGGGAGAATTTCTGTAATGAGAGAGTGAAATGTTTTAATTAAATTTTGGTCATTGATTCTAACATGAAGTTATGTACATTGCTGTTCAATTAAAAAATAACAAGCTGCTGGGCTGTTCTTATCCAAAGAAAATCCCCAACACAGTGGTCAATAAAGCACTTGAGGAAATTAAGTATTTGGGGCTGCATAGTTCACTGAAATCTTTTGGGTAAGGAAATGCGAAATGGCTAATATTTAAAAGGAGGGAGGTGTAATTATTTTGTGAGTCAAGGAAAAGGAGATTAAAGCTAACACCATGACAATAGCATTCTGTGCTTGAAAATGTTTTGGTTATGGTTTATGAGACTTCTTGTTGGTTATAATGACTGTGCTTTGTCATCCAGCAGCCGTTGGAAGAGAGTTGAGATATCTAGTAATAAGAGTGAATTTCAGTTTTAGGAGCAGTTTCTTAGCCTTTGCAGGTAATAGGAATTTTTAAAGTGTCACAATGACTATTTACTTCCTGCGATTGCCAAAGCTCTGCTTGGGCTATGTAAATCATTTAATGTGCCTGTCCACTGTTTCTAGAGTCAGTGTCAAGCTCAGATTGACAATCTTGCCCACAAGTGAGCTTCATTTCTTGCTTCTGTTTTTTTTTTCTCTCTCTATTTTCAGTAGAGAAAAATGGAAAATTTAATGAATGCAGAATCCTATTTAATGAATACAGAGTGTCAATATTAAAGTATTATATTCCAGTGTGTTCAGAAATTTCTGATGAGTAGACACAGAGGTCATTTTCATATGCTTTATGAATTCTAACCACCTCTATAATTACCTAATTTCAAAACTCTCTTCATAGAATCACAGAATCATTTATGTTGGAAAAGACCTCTGAGTTCATCAGGCCCAACCATTAACCCAGCACTGCCAAGTCCTCTGCTAAACCAAGTCCTTACGTGCCACATCTACATGTCTTTTAAATACCTCCAGTGATGGTGACTCAACCATTTCCCTGGGCAGCCTGTTCCAATGTTTGACAACCCTTTCAGTGGAGAAATTTTTCCTGATATCCAATGCAATGTGCTCCTGGTACAATTTGAGGCCATTTCCTCTTGTTTCTTGGGAGAAGAGGCTGACGTCCACCTCGCCACAACCTCCTTTCAGATCATCGTAGAGAGTGATAATGTCCCCCTGAGCCTCCTTTTCTCCAGGCTGAACAACCCCAGCTCCCTCAGCTGCTCCTCATAGGACTCGTGCTCCAGACCCTTCACCAGGGTTACAATTAAAGCTTGGAAGTCACTATTCTATTGACTTTATCATCCCAAATAGAGACACTGGATTTAGGGATATAATTTACCCTACATGTAAGTTGTCCCTGAACTCCTGAAAAGCAATCATTCTCTTGTTCTCCCTCACTACCGCCTCTGAGGCCTGAATTTATTGCTTGACTTTATCATCCACATCTGTAGCACAGCTACAAACAAATGTTTCTCTTTGATTGTCTAATTAATTAACATAACTAAGTTAAACTCAGCCTAATTGTTCTTTTCTGCTATTTAGCTTCAGTATTGCTCTGTCTGTTTTCAAATATGAAGGTCTTGTCTGCCCAAAAGCTTTTCTGTTCTTTCTTATTTTTAACTTTATTAGGTGGTCTAGTAAAGGATATAAAAAGATTACTGCAGATCAGCTGTTTTATCCAAATTATTGGTATGTCTGAGAATTTCATCAGACTAAATAAAAACTATATTTTGTGCTCCTAATCTTAGATTCTTGAAGCACTAGCAAACCTTGAATTACTTCATTTGTATGTGCACCAGAACCTAAGTCCTGAATAGGCAAAACTGTTAGCCCTTTATCTTGTTGGAAAAAGCAGTGAAGTGCAGAATTTCCTTCTACTTATCTTGAATCTAGACTGCTCCAAGCTCTGTACTATCAATCTCTGATTTCCACTGATACATTTAAAATAAAACAAAATAAATTCTCTACCATTTACTTCCCACTATGTGAAGTTCAGGACAGGGGTTGAGGGCTGGAGTTTGGACGTGTGACCTTCCTTCTTGTGCCTATGTTTCCCTGCTATCATTTCTCCCTGGACTAGGGCACCCTAAAATCTCTGTTGTCCACTTGCAGTTTTACCCTGGCAAGAAGTCCTTTCAAGAGTAAGACTTTTCTCTCCCTGGGCCCAGACACCTCGTTTTTGGATCCCCCCTTCCTTTGTTCTTTCTTCTTCATGCTTTCCACTATTTTTTTCCTGCTCTTACACTCATGATTCACCAGAACATAGACATATGTAAGAACAAATGTTTTAATAAATTAAAATAAGATAGAGGGAAAACAGTCTATGGTTAAAGCATTTGTCCCTGACCCATCAGGTCACTTTCAGCTCTGCAAGTCACTAAATCTGTGCACTGCAGTTCTGCAGGTAGAAAATGGGGGTGATAGCTCTTCTTACTCAACAAGTAGTTCAGTTATAAACCCTAATCTGTGAAATGTGCTCAAATAATATTGTGTTGAATATCTGAAAATAGGTTTGGGTAAGATATCTGAGCTGCTTAATCATTCTCAATACCATAAAAGGTATATTATTTGTGCTTCCCTTACTTCTGCTTTTGCAGTCTTACTCCAGCACTTGTCCTGGCTCTGACATCTGTCTGGACCAGCTCACCTGACAAAAACTGAGTATTTGTAATGGCTGAGTAGTAGAATTACTTGAATAAAAGAGCCAAGCATCACCTGAGCTATTGCCTAAGAAGGTAATTAGTTGCTCACATGGGAGGAGGATGTTAAATTATATACAGTTTTAATATGTAGCATGTTGTTAACCTATGTCAGTCTTAATGTATGACTTCTTCCTTAAAATGTGTAATAATAAGCAAATTAATGGAGACAAACATTTTCTTGGGCTGCTTCTCCAAATTACTTGTACTATCATGTGATCTTTCCCAACATTTTCCCTTTTTTTATGTCATGTTGCCGTAGCCTTCCTAAGATGTGCTAGTCTGCTAGCATTTTGCAGTTTCTCTTGCTCAGGGGGACAATCGCCTCTGAAACTCAGCTTTGTCCTCTTGCAGCTGTAAAAAGCAATATGCACAGCTTCACCCAATATAAACTTTACCTGTTTCCCTCTGACTTGCATTTTGCTGAAGGTAGTATTGCCTGTGTGGTGCTCAGCTGTCCACAAGGGTTAACCCACAATACTGTGTAAAACCCATCGAGTCTTAAACCCATCCTCCTTCGTGTCAGGGCAGCACAGCTTAGATCCCAAAAACAAACCAGACAGTGATAACTGTGGAGCTATTTTGAGAAGGAGCACTTACCGTGGGCCTAGTAGTGCTGCATTCAGTTGACAAGGAGGCATGTTGGAGGTGAAGTTGAACAAAAGTAGCTCCTCTCTTAAAGGATCTCCATTGATGTTGGATACAAAACCACCCCCTAAATATATCAGATGCCTATGGGGTCCAGTGAGGCAGATCATCCATCTTGCAAAACTGTAGGAGCTCCCATAGTACCCTTCCAGTGCAAAAAATAGGACAACTGGCATAGTTTCAGCCTGTAACATTTATGGAGGGAAAAATCAAGACAAATATTTTTGTCGTCTTTTGATGCCTTCTGAGAAATATAAACAATTTCACACACACACAAAAAGAAATCATAGCAGTAGATTGTTTTTGTTTTGTTTGGAATATGATTAAATAGTTTTCTGCTCCAAGCTTCAACAGAAATTGGAAAGTTAGTTGCTTTGCATCAAGTTGATTGACTATTTATATTTCATTATATATAGAACACTGGACATTGAGGTTTTTTTGGTAAATCTCTCAACAGCAAACAATATTACATAGCTTAATAAAAGACTGTATTAGTTGAGGCAAACTGCATTTTAGACAGTGTTTTACATCAGTAAAATGAGCAATTGCTTTTTAACTAACTGAATAGAAAATCAGTTTATGAGCAACTATTTTCTAAATTACGTAGAAGTGATAGAAATTAATCCTTTCTAATATGAAAATTATCAACTTCTAAAACATCCTTTGTATACAAATCTTCAGAATTTTGTGCATAGTGTGTTTAGACTGATAAACTACCATATTTATTTTTTGCAGAAACATTTCTTTCCAGTAATTTGGAGACTATATTTATGGAATATCTCATTCAGGTGATCAGCGAAGCTGAATTTACTCAGTGTTTTCATTTAGGAGAAGCTTTCATCAATTTAGTTCCTAGAACCTGGGCACTGGAAAAATTAAAAAATTAATTTGCATTTGCTCTCCTTCATTTTCAGTCAATTTCAATGATCTTGGATAATATGAAAGAAAGCAATTCTATCTGACAACTAGGAAATAATAACTTGAGACAGTCACGCCTTCTGGTTTTTTGTTTGGGTTTTTGGGGGTTTTTTGGGGTTTTTTTTGGTCAGAGGCAGGGGTTCGTTGGTTGGTTTGGGGTTGGTTTGGGGTTGGTTTTTTTTCTGGATTTCCTGCAGTCAAAAAAGAACATCCTTCCAGTACAGTCTTATTCTGAGAACATCCTGCCTGCAATTCAGTGATACCTGTTCATATAGAAGGACATTCCAACAAACTGAAAATATTAGTGAGGTGTAGTATTAGTGAAAAATTTGTGAAAAGTACTTTGGCTTCAAAGTCTTCTACAGAGATGATTAATAGAGTAAAAAAGAAATAAATAATTTAAACACCAACAAAAATGCCACTTGAGATGCAATTAAAGTTCGGGCCTCAAATACTGCAAAAAAATCAATTCTGTTTACTTCTGTGTGTTTGTGGGGTTTGCAGACTAGAATAAAGTGGTCAAGGAGTAATTTCATGTACTTGTCTTGGCCAAGCCATGACAAGTCAGAGCTAACCTTTTTTCACCTCAGAATAGATGTTTCTGATAAACTCATACAAAATTACAGCACTGTGTAAAGAACTGAAAGAATGAAATGAAGCATATTTAAAAAAAAAACACCTAAGTGTTACGGTGCCTTCATGCTTTTGGGGAAGATTTAATACTTTTGCTCTACTTTGATCAGATGTGTTTTCAGAGAAAATAAAGACCAAAGAGAAGTGAAATTCACCCATGGCAAATTTATGTTTTTGTGCTTAGAAATATGATCTCTTTTTGTGTATCATTTTCAAACGAAGTGGAGGAGAGTGTCTCGGGATAATTATGCAATAGAAAAAGTAACAGAGTGGTGGAAATTTTATGAGAAATATTAACAACAAAATAGAGAAAACTATTACAGATCTTGAGGAAAATAAAAAGAAAAGCATGTTGTTTGAAAATCTGACCAACAAATTACAGCCTTCAGTATCTATTTGTATCCTTTATTATGGTAATCTCTCGGATAAATATTCACCAATCATTCTAATAGACAAACTTGGTTCCCATAATTGATTGTCCCTAAACTAATCAAATGAATTCTCTTTGGGTAGAACTGTTTAAAGTCAACTGGCTTAGATTCAGATTCAGATTACAGTAGAGGAAAAGAGCAATGTCCTTCTGTATTTCCTTTTTGCCATGTTTTTTGTTCCTTACAACATGAATGAATGGTTGTGCTACATACAATGTTTGCCCAACCAGTGGAAGATGGCAGCACTGTAGAATTTTCCATATTTGTGGCCCAATATTGAGTGTATGTCTGTGCTGCCAACTGTAAGTGTGGTCAGAAGGCATTACAAAAGAGCATTTCGGTTGTAAAGTTACAGCAGAAGATTTACTTCTGAACTACATAATAGAGAATAAAATTTCTCTGTTGAAGTACATCCATAACAAAATAACATTTCACAAAATGTGAGCAGCACTGCTAACAATGTGTTGTAGGAAAGTTTTGTATAAATGATATTTGAATTATCCTTAGTCTAAAAAAACCCTTAGCACTCAAATGTGGCATGTAATTACTGTATTAACAGTTTCCAACTTTGTTTTCTGTTTAGGAAGAGCCTTTTGTCATGGTGTCTGAAAATGTTCTGGGAAAACCCAAGAAGTATCAGGGCTTCTCAATAGATGTGTTGGAAGCCTTGGCTACTTACCTCGGCTTTAAGTATGAAATTTATGTTGCACCGGATCACAAATATGGGAGTCCTCAGGATGATGGGTCATGGAACGGACTGATAGGAGAACTGGTATTTAAGGTAAGGTTATTAATAACTTACCAAGTAAGGTCATGTGATAAAGCTAAACAAGACATGGTATATTGTGTTTCTATCAGCCATTGATAGCTGAGTTATTGATAGCATTTTGTACATTGCATGTTGCCAGCATTTCCCAGTGTGCACTGAGCAGTAAAGAAAAAGCTGGAAATAGCACTTGCTAGTAACTGTGTAAGAATCAAGGCAATCTCTTTTTTCCAACCAAAGTAAATTCTAAATGCAGTCAAATAATGGGATGCACAGCATCCTAATTAATTTGGCAAGACCTAACACAAATGAGCTGAAGAGGCTGTTCAAAAGAGGAAGAATTGGTGTTGCAGTAATTAGCAATACATTACATAAATAATGTATAACACTTGGAAAAATGTTGGGGTGATGAATGCATAAAGTATATAATCAACAGAAAATGTTTTATTGATACATAATAACAGATTATGTAGATGTTTGAATCAAGAGTAATATATTCTCTATTCTGTCATTAATAAAGCATTTAGTCTACTTAATTTTACATTAAATGTTCAATATTAGGTCATAAATAAATTAAATCAAATTCATATGTAGTCACGTCCTATCTGCTTGCAGTTTCTCCCATTGAGAGAGAAAAAGTTAGGCAGACTCTATTCTGCTGGTGCCTCATTTGTACCATGAGTATATGTATTTTATTTGCTCTTAGTTAACCTCGAGAGGCAGCTTTTACAGCTCTAGAGACCTATATTTGTTTTGATTCTTTAAGTAACTGCAGTAGATATTCATGTAAATAATTTACACATTGGTTATAGAAGTGTTTTTACAAACCTGCAGGCGGAATTTAATTGATAAGCACAGCAAACAGTAAGGAGCGAAACGGTCAGATACAGGACCCAGCTGAAAGTCAGCAAAATGCTGGAAAAGAAAATTTAAAAAAGAAAAAAAAAAAAAAAAAGTATTATCCCCATGGGTTAAAAATCTGTGATAAGTTTAACCTATTCTGCCTTCCTGAGCAGCAGGAATCTTTACCCATGGCACATTTCATATATCTACATTGTAGTAATGAACCTCCTTTGCCATCTCCTTATGTTCTTATGAAGCTGGAAGGTGGAATTGTGTAGTTGTGTAGATGGTAAGCTGGAAACACTTAGAAAAGTGTATTTTCCTTCATCTTCTAAACTTTACAGCTAAAAATCCCTCATCTAATTAGGAGATGTAACACCACAATGACCCACTGATTTATTTTTAACCATTTTTTCTGCTCCTAAATCTGATGTTATACTACACTCTACTCTCTACAGTACTCAGCAGATCACTGTATGAGTCTACAAGCTAAGAGGCATCTTAGTCCTAGATGGCTCTGGAAAGGAAAGTGGACCTAGAATGTTTTTTTTATTTATTTGCAATGAATGATTGACAAGGCAAAACTCGTAACAACTGAAACGGCTGACTGGAAAAATATGTATGGCATTCTTGTCCCCTTGGTAGGTAGGGATTCAAATAATGCTAGTAGCTTGCTTATGGTGGTAACCACCCAGATCTGTAAATCAGTGTCATGAGTGCAACAGATTGACCAGTCTGGTCTGATTTTGCTATAATCTGTAATCTGGTCTGATTTTTCTGTAAATCAGTCTTAATGAATATGAAATCTCTCTGTATGGTTATAAAGTATGAAGAGTTAATGGAACTGCATTTGGAATTCAAAAACTGTGTTTTCCCAATACTGTGTCATTGTATCATTTTTCATCTTCCTTACCCTTAGAGAATTAATTAACAGTAAAGTTCACTGTGTCCTTCTCTCCCATTCTCTGTCCCTCTAAAGGCAAAAGACAACCTCTGGGCAAGCAGCCAGTGTATATCTACCCCTTACCAAGTGCAAGCTGTTCTTTAAAGGCGGCTTTCTTATTTACTGTGAACCGAGTACTGCTCTCAGAACTCAAATATCTATCTGCTTGGCAACTTTATAAGGGGAAGCAAAAGAGCAGAGAATAGTTTTAAGTGAAAGATCTAACCTGTTTGAAACACAGTGTTTCCTTGTTTTCCCAACCAAGATAGTCTGGCCAACAAGTAGAGGAGTTCCAGAAACGGTGGGAGTGCTCTTTAGTTAGTGTGTCAGCCAGAAATGAGTTCTACAAAAGACAAATCTCACTCAAGGTAATGGCAAATAGCTGCCTTCTCTTTTTGTGTGCATAGAATCATAGAACCATTCAGATCAGAAAAGACCTTTAAGGTCATCCAGTCCCACTGTTAACCCAGCATTGCCAAGTCCATCCCAAAATCATGTCCCAAAAGTGCCACATCTACTTGCCTTTTAAATACCTTCAGGGAGGGTGACTCAACCACTTCCCTGAGTAGCCTGTTCCAATGTTTGCTCACCTCTTCAATGAATAAAGTTTTCCTAAAACCCAATCTAAACCTAGCACAGCTTGAGACCATTTCCTCTTGTCCTATTGCTTGTTACTTTAGAGAAGAGATCGACCCCCACCTTAGTACAACCTCCTTTCAGGTACTTGTAGAGGGCAATTGTAGAGAGCATCTCATTGAGAAAGGTGTCTGTGGCCACTACAGATGATGTGCCATATGAAATAGCAATTTCTGTAACAAGCATATGATTTCTGTGTTCAAGGTCCATATATACTGTTTGCATTAACCATCTTCAGCATGCAGCAGTCTCTGGTGTCAGTGAGAGCAGTCCTGGGCTGAACTTGTTTGCAGCAGCCCTGCTTGAGTTGGATGGCAGGGTAGAAGCCCAGCTGTGCCAAGTACATGCCCTGGGTCTACAGCTGGCTTTGCAGACATGACATTACGCCAAGTTCACTCTGTTTCAGCTTGGAAGACAAGGTTTCTGTTGGCTGTTAAAGTAGGAGCTGGAATCAGTAGAACAAAGCAACTGGTCTTTAATTTGAACTTGGAAACTGATTCAAGCCTCTCCTTCTTTGATTGTCAAGACCAATATTAGGTACACACTTGGTCCATACACTTTTTCTTGTCAAAATAAACTGAAAGTAGCCATACTGTGTAAAGCTTTCTGTTTGCTAAGCACCTGAACCAAGTCGTCTTCAGAGAATAAATGCTTCTTGAGAGAAGCACGTGGTACTCTTTTCCCTCTCCTGTCAAATGACCAGGGCTCTCACTGCATCCTGTAGAGCTTCATCTCACCAGCAGAATTAGCTCAGAGAGCAGCAGCTTTTTGTAGAGAGGCTAAAACCATCTCAAAGGAGCAGCACTTTACCACAAATCTTTCTCTTACTGTTAATTATCTGTGTCTTTTCGCAGTAATTCCTTTAGTTGCCCTCTCTCCACATTGCCTAAGGGATAAGCCTGTGTGACAGGCAACAGAAGTCGCTAATGCTGCTTCTGGGAAGGAACAGTAGGCTTTCCAGCATGACTCTGGACTTTCTGCATTTCACCATGCTACCTTGGTTGCTAGGATTTTTTTCCAGGGAGGAGCCCTCAGGAAGCAAACAGCATAGGGAAAACTTCCTGATTCCGCTTAGGTCCATCCAAACAGAAAAAAAAGCCAAGTAGAAGCCTCTTATGAGGCTGTTTTTGTATTGCACCTTAGTAAGAGGAGTAGCATAAGAAGGAAGCAAGCATATTGAGAGGACAAAGTGAGAAGGAAAAAATAATATCTGAGTAAAAGGATTTTTATTTGGACGTATGTGTGTTAACTTGAGTAACAATGTCTCTCTGATTAGTTTTTGCATGTCCGTATTAGTAAACTGTGTAACATGTGGGACTGTGGTTTATTGCTTCTAGCACTTGTTGAAACTTGATTTAACATTGAAAATGGATAAAATGAAGGGCCTCACAGGAGAAATTTCGAGTAGATTCATTTATTTTCCCTGTTCTTGATCATGAATTACAGGAATCATCAGAAGATTGTTTTCCACGTGTACGAGATGTGCTTGCTTAAGCAGTAGCTTAGGGACACTTCAGGAATTTCTAGGCTTTGCTGATAAGCTGGTTCTCTGACACCAGTAACAATGCTATCAGACCCATTTGGTCATTTCTTTTGGATTTTCTGATTCTGGTAATGTTACTCTACAGTGGCCACAGGAGAACGGTTGCTAAGGAAGATAAATATAAATTCCTAAGCAGGTCGCAAGGAGCAAAACAATGCCCTCTGCTGTTTTTTCAGTCAATTTCAAAAGTCATAGTTTCGTTCATGAGAAATGTGTAAGACATATGATAGTTGGTTGATTTTGGCACTGTAAAAACTGAGTGAGTGAAGAGCTATACGTGTTTATAATTCAGATTGGCAGGTTTATATCTAAATATTGACATAATTGCATGCATTTGCCTTTCTATCTCAGAAGCACTAAGTGAACCTTTACTTCTTCAGACTGATGTCTTCTCTGATCCAATGTGACATGTTAATGACAAGCATTTAATTTTTTTTTCATCTTCCAATTTTGAAACAAGTTGACAGAATCTATATGTAATCAAGAATGCTCACCATCAGTAAATCAAATATCAAGTGAAACTTAAGCTTGGTTTTGTGCTAGACATATAGTTTTCTGGTACACTGCTGATTATGACCCAATTTAGTAAGTTAAGAATATGAGTTGTCATATTTCAGTGTAGCTTTTTTTTCTTTAACAACTGAACACAGGAGTACTAAGAAGTACTACTGAGGAGTACTCTCTTTCAGTTTGAAGCCATTCCCCCTTGCCCTGTCACTCTGTCTTTCTTGTAGGTTCCCTTCAGGTACCGGAAGGCTGCAATTAGGTCATCTCAAAGCCTTAATTATATATGTAACATATAAAGTAGCAAGACATAATTATATCACTATTGTTGCTGCAATATAACAAAGGAAATGCAACATTTCCATTAGGACAATATTGTTCCACTGTCATTGTTGGCTGATAACCAGGGTGGAACCATAACACCAGGGAATTTAGAGAGACTGCTTCCCAGAGATGCAAATTAGAAGTGGTATTTCCATAAATATCATATGGTCTGTTTTTTTCATGCAATGCTTGTCAATGTATTTTATGGGGAAAAAAATATGTTTCACTGTAAAAGGCGGGGAGGAAGCAGAAAAAAATTCTATTAGTCATACAGTGAACTATTATTTGGTAAAAGTATCTTGTGTATGTTCCTTGTCAGTGGAGAATCTTTAAGCATCTTACAACAATGCAACTTGATTTAGCAACTCACAGTGATCTAGTGCAGTAGGGAAATATTTTAGTAACATGCTGATAATTGATACCCAACTAAACTTAAGGAGCAGAGGATAAGTCTAGGACTTTTTGTTTCCATATGTCCTCTTTTAACCCTGAATTCCCATTTTGCTTTTTGGTATACATTCAGCAGAAAAAAACCAAACTAATGCTATTCATTAAATACAATAATAATTTCCTGTTTGACAATTATTGGACTTTTACATTTGTAAATTATTTTAAAACATACTTATAGTCACAGCTGTGGAAAACAGTTCAGATGCTGACTGCTTTACATTTTCTCATTGGAGCTCAGACTTGACAGTTAGCAGATACTGTGAATCACTAGAGTCACTCGTTGACCAGAAGTTTTATCGTGAGAGGGTAGAGAGACTCAAATAACCTGAATGTTTCCATGGACAATTCTAATTACTGACTGAGTTTGCTGCTGCCCATGGGCAAAGGACAGTTAAATCATCACTCACAAAAATGTGTTAGGAAGGGACATGAAGTGACTTCATGAAGCCATACTTTCAGCTGTGCTCATCAGCACAACTTCACTTATGACACTTATAACCCACAAATTAAAGCTGAAGCTCTAATTCATAGCTTTTAAGCAAATCAATATTTTCAAACACTTTTTTGTTCAAATCATCAGGCCTCCAGCTATCTCCTGCCACTTTCTCAATCCAATGAACAATCAATATAAACTTAAATTAACATCATTGAAACTGAAATCTTATGTGCACTGTGATTAGAAGTATGTTTTTACTACGGGCTGCAGAGTGTTCTGCGCATCACGTTAAAACGGCCCACTTGATATACAAATTTTTCTAATCAGTTTTAGCCACCATACCTTCCCACTCGGTATTTCATATCACATTTCTAAGGAACTAGTAATCTCTGTCTTCTTTGGGCAAGAGGAAAGAAATTCAAGAGAGTTAATAAAATTTGACTTTCAAGCCTCTGTGCTCTCCTCACCCCTTTCCAAAGGACCACACTGCTTTAGGCAGAACAAAAAGGAATTAAGTCACAGTAGTAGCAGTTTGAATATTTTAAGTACTCTTTTTCATATTAAAATATCTAGAATTCACAGTCGTATTGCTCCATATTTGAGCTTCTTAAAATGGTATCCTTGTGTCTACTTTAAATAACCTTTCTTGTTTTCACTGCACTTCTAATTGTACCCATGAAAAGTAAAGTAGCACCTGCTGTAATTGTGCCTGGTGTCTCTGGAGATCTAATACATGCTGTGAAATACTATGATTAGATCAAGGAATATTATTCATTCTATTTTCATCAGAAATGGATTCTTTAAATTGCACAAAAAATGTAAGTGGCACAAAGCAAGTCGAAGGTAGCTGCAGGACAGGTTGGCATTGCTGGAGAAATTGCTTGTCAGGGGGATATAGAGGAATAAATAGTAAAGGAACTGCATGCAGCATCTGCTCTTCTGCACTTTAGACTTTACAGACAAAATTGATGTTTTATGGTACTTCAAGTGCTCCTAGTGTAGTAGCGCTTTGTCATGATCATCAGATCATCAAAATATTGGATACAAGATGGCTTTATCAGGCAACTAATTTCCTCTGATTGGGTCTGCTATACACAAAATCTGCCTTTTGCAACAATTGCATTGATGGCTTTAGTAAGCCAGAGTGACAAAAATGACCAAAAGTGGATTTCTTTCAGGTATTACCTGTGTTTGTAGTATTTTGATTTCTTGGAAAATAAAAACATGAATAGCTGATGTGCCAGAGTCCACCAAGTGAGATTTGCTTGCAGAAACCGAGACACATGGTATATGTATTCTGTTCAAGCCTTAGTCATGTTTCTGTGCTCACATATATGATGCTGAAGTCGTTGATCTTGGCATCTGCTTAGCCATAAGTTTAGCTGCTAAATCACAGACGAATAAAGATCTCTTCTGTAGCTCCTACTTATGCATGTTGTTCTCTCTCCCTCTCCTCAGAGAGCTGATATAGGGATCTCTGCCCTAACCATCACCCCGGACAGGGAGAATGTGGTGGACTTCACAACGCGTTACATGGACTACTCGGTGGGCGTGCTGCTTCGGAAGGCAGAGAAGACAGTGGACATGTTTGCCTGCTTGGCACCATTTGACCTCTCCCTGTGGGCATGCATTGCTGGCACTGTGCTCTTAGTAGGGCTACTGGTCTACCTCTTGAACTGGCTCAACCCCCCACGCCTTCAGATGGGATCCATGACATCTACAACTCTCTACAACTCCATGTGGTTTGTGTATGGATCCTTTGTGCAACAAGGTAAGATGCAGAGGGAGACTCTGCCTCCAAGAGAAAACCTATATACCCTCCTCATTGCTATAGAGACCTTCCTTTTCCCTATCTCCCTCCCACAGCCCACAAGGAACAGGAGCACTTGTGCTAAAAGGTTTCCTAGATATTTCGCTACCCAAGTGTGGGAATCATGAGAAGTTCAGGGCACTACTGCTAGCTTGTTGTGATTTGTTGTTGTGTCATTAGAGAAAGGTGATTTTTCTCTGGGTAAAAAAAAGATAAGGTATTTCTCATCATCTGCTGGAGAATTATCGTTGTTAATGAGTGCTATGTTCTTACACAGTCAGATAGAAAATGCCCTAGCATTTGGATTTTGAATTAGACTTGTCACCATTGCTAAATGGTCTGATTGTACCTGATATTCTTTCATCCCACTTCTGATTTATTTCAATTATCTTCTATAATGTTTAGACTCCAGCTTCTCTGGCCTTCCTGACTGCTTTCTTAATCCTCTCTAGCATCTGGTGTAGCCCAGGGTGTTCCTCAATTCTACTTATACTCCCAAGTCCTTCACAATCTACTTCTTCTGGCAGAACTTTAAACATGCGTCCTAAATACATCAGGGCCTTCAGATCTTGGCTGGGTATATACTGCTTAGAATTCTGGTCTGCAAGTTAGGGTTGTGATGCAAAATGGAATAAGAAAACACAGCAAAATATAAAAACAAAGAAGGTTTAGATAATAAACCTTGACAACAAAACAGAACGAATTCCTTCTGGCTTATCCATGTTTTTGTTCATCAGTCACTACTGGCACTGCAGGTACATCTATTTGTAATTGCATGGAGCATCTGCTCTACAAAGGGTCATGGCCACTGCAGCTTCAAAACTCCCAGATTATTTTTTGATTTTAACATGAATTTGGATGGAATGGTAAAGGTAAAGGTATCATATTTATGTAACACTGGCAACATGTAATTTTAGAATTACATTGTTCGCTGTTAGAAACAATCAGATGACATCCATAAAAGGTAAAGGTATCCATGAAAATCAAGTATGAAACTCCTAAAAGGGGAAAAAAGCTAAATTAATGTCACTTTCCAAAAAAAGGAAGAAAAGCTGAAGCTGAGGCTTTTCACATAAACCTAGAGACAAAACTTTTGAAATTATCTCTTGCATTGAGCACTGATGACCAGCTGAGGAAAGCTGAAGAGATTGTTTCATGTTTGTTGTGATTTTTTTTTTAATACAACCAAAGACTTAAGAGCCAACTGAGAGCTACAGAAGTTTTTTGAATGTATGTGGGTGGGTTTATAAAGTTTTCTTTCTGTCCAAAATATTCCCAGTGTAACTGTTTAGGGAATCCAACTGTGAGACAGCAGTTGGTCTGTTACAGAACGAGACTCCTTACATCTGTCTTCCTGTTAGGTTAGAACTTGTGAATTAGTTTCTTTACTGCATGAATGCGAATCATTTTATATAGGTTTATTAGCCTTAGCATCCCTGCTGTAATCCCAACATTAGTCCCTAAAAGCTTTATAGGAGACTGCCCAGCAAAGGTTTAGAGGCAAAGCTGGTTTAATCACACACTTCAATTTGAGCAATTCTTATCCGAATTGTTTGCCTTATGTTTATCCAAGTAAGTCTGTGTTGCTTGGTGTCCTGAAGTTGCCTAAGTCATAGATGCAGACTAGTAGCCCGTAAGGGAGCCCTTCAATACATTCTCAGCTTACAAAGAAAAGGGTTTTTTGACCAGTCAATGAAAATGACTGCTTAAGGAGGGCTTAGAGGGAAACCTTGAATTCAGCATGAAGTTGAGAAAGAAGTTAGATGAAAGTAAGTGGGATCAGGTGACAAAAAAAGCAGAATTCAATAGAAAAGGAAAAAAAAATAATTTATTTAAGGAAATCTGCATCCACTTCTTGTGGTAAGAGGGACATGAGGTGCAACTCATTATTATTAAAACCTGCTGGTGGTACATGGTATTTAGGAGCACAGAAACTGTTGTAGGACTTCAGAAAAAGAAATTCACAGACCTTGGAGGGTGAGAGTAATTATTTACAGAGAGAGACATCTTACCTCCCTACTGAGTGGATTTTCAACACATCTCTATAGAATCCACTAGAATAATATAAAACATTACCTTGGCTCCTACTGAGTGAGGGAAAGCTATAGATACATCTCTCCTTCAAACAACACCCAGTACTGTCCTTAATTTTCTAGAAGGAAAACTGAAAGACATTTAGTAATCAATTGATATGAAAATGTATGAAACAGACTGATTTAAACATAAAAGCTTAGAAGATCTCAGAAATCCAGTGTAAAAGAGTAAGAGATCCATTTATAATGTCAACCTGTATTTCACATTCAATTTGAATATAACAAAAACTATATTAGCTGAAGCATTATTGTTTACTAACCCTTGTGAATACAGACAAGTGAAAGTAATTTTCATTGACAGGGTAACTGACTATTGTAGTAATTTTGCCTCTGTTTTCACTCATCAGCTCTTCATTTAGCAGAAAAACTCTGCAGGTTTTATTTGTTTTGGAATACCAAATCTGTTGCTATTAATTGTGATTGGCATATCTTAAGTGTGGCAGCATGGGACATTTCAAATACTGTCACGTTCACTTAAGAAGCCTTTCAGCTGCTGATTTAAAGCATGACAAGGTACTCATTTCTGTTATCAAAACATGCCGCCAAAGATGCTTTTATATCCTGTGCTGACAGAAATAAAGCAGCATGAACCAAGTGCTTTGATAGTTCTGGATTCTCTGTTTGGAGCTAACAAGTGCTTTCTGGTGTCGTCTGCTCTTTCTTTCCTTTAACTAGAGGAAAAATTTGCAAGAACACAGACTAGCTCCAGACCTGCCATGGCTCTGAAGACAAAAGAGGCCTCTGGTGCAACAATACAAGTAATTCTTTAAGGAAACCCATAACCTATTATGATTGAAACAAAAGGGATTTGTTTTGCTCATTATTTCTGAAATAGTTAAAACCTGCATATGTTACCAAATAGCTTTAGCTCACTGTGTCCCTTTTTATTTTTGTTCAGCCTTTACCCTGATGTCCTGTTCAAATTCTATTAACAAGTTTTAACCTTTTGCAATTTTTGAAACACCAGAGAAAAATACTGTGTCATTGTCTATAGACAAAAGTCAACACAGATCAATCCAATGGTTTTGAAGACAGGTCTGTGATTACTGTCATACTGAGTTGCAAAATTTAAGTATTTTTAGTTGCTTCCTTAAAGGTAGAGTGAAACCTAATGTCACTGCTACTTCTATCACTTAAACTTAGGTCTTGAACTTGGCTTCCATTTTTTTCCCCCAATGACCAATCTAAGTACCATTTTGAGACTCTGGTATTGTAGATGTATGTTTTCAGTTGCACTTTATATTTGATGTTCAACCATTACAGAAATTGATCAAAATAATATACATTACTTTTGTAAGATACATTTGATTTTTTTAGTAGAAGTGACAATTTTGAGGATAAAGCTGCAGTGTAACTGGGGAGGCTCAATTAATATAAAAGTATATAAACTGCAAAGTGTTTTGTTTTTTTTTATTCTGTACTCCAGACCTTCATTTAAAAAAAAAAAAAAAAAAAAGAGTGACCAGTGCTTTGAAATGCTTTGGCCTACCACCCAATATACCCACTGAATCTGCAATATACTGTGACCACTAAGAAGGCAGAGACTTTTAGGTGATCTTAGCCATGCTGCCGTGGATTACATTAAAAACAAATGCTTCTGACTCTGAAGTACTCATTCAGACATGAGTAGTTCAGACAATATCTGTTATCTCCAACTTGTCTATTTATGTCTAAGGGTGAAGCAAATTTGTAGATTCAGACTGTGGAGGATTATACTTGTGTTGAAATTTAGTGTCACGACTTCTGAATTTGTTCTTTTCCACTTGTATATCCTAGAAAACTAAGTGGCTAAAGCTCTGTATTTCACTTCTTATGACAATTACCTATTGTCAGTTGAACAGAAAGTGTTGTTACAGTTTCCTTTTCAAGTGGGTTTCCTATCTCTCTCACTCTATATTTCCCTGTGGCTTCTCAAGCCCCTCCTCACAGGTTTTTTCTCCACTTGTCTCACACTGCAGCTGGTGGTCACCATTGATGTAGCATTCTACTTGCATATCACTCATTAACCCCACAGGTCCTGCTTCTCCTGCTCTTCTCCATTGACCTGTCTCCTTCACGGGCTTCTGTTAATATGTATTCAATGAAGTTAAAGAGAAGTGCTAAATCCTGCCCCTGGGGAGGAACAACCCCATGCACTGGCGCATGCTGTCTGATGAGGTTGTGGAGTCTCTATCCTTGCAGTTACTCAAAAGCTATCTGGACACCACCCTAGGCAAGCAGCTCTGGGTGGCCCTGCTTAGGCAGGATGTGCATGGACAAGATGACTTCAGAGATCCCTTCCTACCTCAATGAGTCTGAGTGATACATGAATAATGATTTATTATGTAGCCTTTGCTCTAACTTTTGTGCTACTCTACACAACGACATTTTGCCTTCTCTTCAGCCATGGTATTGTTGCTATTCCCTCAAATTTTGCCCTAACAAGAACTTGCCAATATTGGGAACCTGCCATATGAACAGGAACCAAAGAACAGTCTTGGAGAAGAAACGTGGGGTTTCTAAAACTTTACTAAAATCTTCATCAATATTAACTGAATCAACTCACTGCAATGGCAAAATTTATACTTACTGAGAACCTAGTTTAATCTCCTGAAGGTTTTTTTTCCTGTTAGGGGCTCTTGTCACGAAATGCTCTAGGTAGCTCTCTGCTCTCACCATTACTGGAGAAAACCTATGATTTAAGAAACAGAAGTTCAATATATAGTTATTCCCAACTCATTTTGTATAATAGATCAGTTTTTGAGACAGGTGAAATGCTGCATAATTTTTACCAAGAACTTGAAGAAGAATGTTCAAGAGGATTTTATTTTCAGAGGAGCCTCTCAAATTTTGCTTCAGAATACAGTCACAAGCTTACTTAGTTTAATAGAATTCAACTGAATGTAGGCAAAGTAATGAAGTTACAGAAAATTACAATGTTTTGTATTTAATATGAAAGACACAGTAAAAGACTTAGTCTATCTCTTATCCCACTCTACTCATTTTGCTTTGAATTTTTCTGTAAGAGGAGGTGTTTCTGAACTAGCCTAGCAGGATTTTAGATTATGCAGGTAAAGATGCAAGGCTCTATTTCACTTGGAAATGTCTGTAAGAAAGAGAATCAGGGAGATGATTATTTTTTTGTTTTGTTGTAATGGGAAATACCTTTAAAATGGATGAATCATTCAAGATTTAATCACTTCTCTGTAACTGAAACAAAACAAACATTCATTATAATATTATGAATAGAATTTGACCATAGGATAATGTGTGTTTGAAGTATTGCCCAAAAAAGTATTATTTTCTTCAGAGATCTTAATATTCTTGCTTAACCTAGGAAAGTTATGAAGTGGATTATATTAAAGCATCACTGGTGGACCATTTTTTTATCCTCTTATGTTTTGGTTTGTTTCAAATGCTGGTCACAACTGGAGTTTTTGATTGGTCATCAGTGGTGTAAGTAATGGCCAATTATGTTCATAATGCCCAGTAAATGAGCAAATCTTACTGTTTGCTTTGCGTAAATTACATTTCATAAGAGCAATAAAACAGACTCCAAGCCTTGGCAGTTCTCAGTCATTATAATACCGCTCAGAATTCTGCCTTGTTCCTTGTATTACCACCCAAGGTGTGATATAATCCTCCTGAAATGCGCTGCCTGGAGTCTGCTGTTGCTTAATAAATTACTCCATCTTGCTTATCTCGCTCTGGGCATATTCCCTATCAGCAGGAAACCATTATGCTGTGACAATTTTCTTAGCGACATTTTCTCTTAATTAACTGTACAACAAACTCTGTGTATTTAATATGCAGAGAAAAACTCTAAAATAATTTTTAAAAAATAGTGTTAGAAATCAAGTATATCTTCACATGTGTTATTTAGTGGTGAAGCCTGATTTCTTATAGTTTTGTTTTGGTTTTTTTTTAAGTCAAGAAAATCAAAAAAGATCTAGTGATCCAGTATAAAGACTTTAGGACTAAGACCTAATTCCTAATTTGGATTCTGCACCTGATCTGCTGGCTGACCTTAGAAAATTTATTTAATATCTTAGATATCTGTTGCCAGTTGTAAAATGGAGATATTACCCATCTTGCTTCATAAAAACATGTTTTATATCTTCTGATATAAGGCAAAACTTAAATGCCAGTCTCATTAATTAACAATTGTAATTGCTTTTTAAGCCAATGCCAGCCTTGACATATTCCTGTAGGAAGGGGAACAGACTTACTGAGCCTAAAATGCACAGCACTAAGCTGGGAAAATGAAAGTCAGATACCAAACATGTTAGGAAGCAAACCCTATACACCAACAGGTATATTTGTGACATTACAGCTCCACCTTTAAATATGAACCCCCCAAATTCTCATGTTATTATATTAAATCTAGGCTCATGTATTAGTACCTCCCTACAGTCATCTCTCTGTACTGCAGCCCTGGGGTACCCATGTTCCTTTTCTGCATCTCTCAATGGTTTGGCCAGTCCTCTTGACACCATCAAAAAATGAGTAAATTTTGGCAGTTGTGTCCTCTGTCTCAAATGTGTCTGGAAACTGCAAGTGATTACTGGAGCTGACAGCATATACTGAGAGTTGTTGCTATGTATACAGTACACATTTGTAAACTTTGGATGTAGCTTTGTGTACGTTCAAAGGTTTATTGGATTGTCTCTTTTTGAAAATGTAATTCCAAGGAATAACCGTGCTCCAAGTAATATGTTCAGTAGTATGGACATTTGTTTGCAGCAATATGATATCACTTGTGTTAAACAACCAGGGGTTATGCTTGGATTTTCCCCTAATATGAAGTTAAGACTCAGGCAGTTCTTAGAGGCATCTGAAAAAATGCATTTCTATATCTTCTCTGCGCCTGGTTGCTTGAGTAATACTACCAGGTACATGAGGCAGTATATTTAGAGATGTTGTCTGACACACCTTCTGTGAGGAGGTGGAGAATGATTGGCAGTGTAAAAGCCCAAAAACCACCTTAAATTCCCCAGGACTAGCTCCAAGCCTGATTAACTGACTGTGAGAAGGTAATGTCTGTCTGACTATAGTATAAATGTTAATCAAGACCAAATGAGGCAAAAGGAAAGTAGAATCAGATGTCTGTGGCATCTGTCCATCATTCTGTGTTCTTTCAAAAGCATTCTAAGGCAAAAATTTTACTGAGAACAGTTTCTTTAATTTTTTTTTTTATAACTTCTAAGATGACTTTATGCTATAGTTGGGTAAAGAATGGATAAGTTAGATTCAGATTAAGTAACCAATTTTGACTTTTCAGGGTTCACCTTTGTATAATATATATTTCATTGAGGAAACATGGAAGAGTCAGGAATGGAGTGTTGCTTGCATGGAGGAGGATTGTAACCCCCATTTTTATCCTCAAAGATATTTAGAAGCTGAAGAGGCAAGCCTTACTTGTCCTGTTATGTGATTTTCCTGCGCGGAAGCTCACGCTTCAATTGGCAACCTTGGCTGTTTAAGGTAGGGAGGAAGTGAGAAATTAGTTTTAGCTTTATTAAAAATACTCCCCCTCTGCTTGGATGACAGCAGTTTCATCCACAAACCGATCAGCCTTTTTCAGCTGAGGACGTCCAAGGTACCAGATGAACATGAGTTTTGAAGGGAACCCATGGTAGTTTTCTGTTGCTTTGCTGCTCCATGGGGAGTCCCTCCTCTGCAACAGCTGTTCCATAGCTGTTTCCACCCATATGGATCTTCTTCATAACACCAGCTGGTGGGTAGGTGCCAGGAAAATTGCCTGAAAGCTCTAAAGACAGGAGCATCAAAGAGCTTTTCAAGCTGCTGACAGGAAAGTCTCCCTTCTTCAGCAGTTGAGGGTTTTTAGCTCAGACCTCTTGTAATATTAAAATTTTCATAAAAGGAGTAGACCAAAATTAATATTGAAAGGAAACAAATAATGCTACCAAATGATATTTTTTTTAAATAACCTGTTCATTTCTCTGATTGTTGAGTCTTAGCAAATCTGGGAAAATGAGAGCTAAATGAGAGCTATTGGGGTTTTTATTTGTTTGTTTTGTTTTTTTTTAATTTAGTCAGCTTCCCAGCATACAAATTAAGGGGATTACCTTCATTATAGCAGCACGCTGGTGTAGGAACCTCCTGCTGCTTAATTTTTATTCTTCCACTCTCAATAGTGGAGGGAGAGATCTTAAAGTAGGCCTTTACTTTTTCAGTGCTTTTGATGTTAGAAATGGCATTGGGTTAAAAATGTGTGATACCTCACCTACCAGACAAAAAGTAAGATGAAGGAACACGTATGGTTTTGGCTGAAGAGTCTTCTTTCCCCACACTAGGACAGAGTAAAGGTAACAATGAAGAGGAAAGAAAGTCTTCTGCAAACAGGCTGTTAAGGAACAGTGATAATAAATCTGTTGAGTGGGGTGTTCGTTATTCATTCCTAGATATACTTGCTAATAGAACATTTTTAGCTATAAGCATGTATTTCGTTTTTACAGTGGCTCCTTTTATTTCTATATCCCCAAAGATGAAAATCCTTGCTATCCTGTAAAGTCACCTTTGAAGTAGCTTTTCACTTCTAAAAAATCTGAGTTGCGATCTTAAGCAGGGTGATAGCTGATTTGCAGTAGAAAGCTGGTTATTCACCTTTCAGACATAAGCATTTGTATTAATGATTTTCATCAATAAATGACATTATAGCATTATTCTCTGTGAAACTTAAAAGGATGAGGTTTTCATTCTGACCTGTTTTCACTATCATAATACTAGTTTAGGTCATCTGAGTTTTACAGATCACTTTGATGGCAACATTACAGGATGTACCTGAAGTGGAATTTTAGTCTAAATGTTAAAATGTGTTATTTGGGAAAATAATTATAACTCTTGTACTAGTGATGATTGAATTCTATAAGGTTAGGAGTTCATTGCAGAGAAGCACTCTGAAAATTAAAAGATGGTTAGAATTAGTGACATGGAAACTGAACTGCTGTATCCAAGATGCCTGTGATTCATTTGCCTCTGAAGTAGTCAGGTGTCACTTTATGATGATGGGTGCTTGGAAATCTTACAAGAACAGATGTATAAAACATTTCATAATTCTTTGAAAGTTCAAACAAAAACCTGTTGTTGAATATGTGATTTCTTTTAAATTCCCTTCACCCCCAAAATCTTGGGGGATCACGGAATTATGTAGAGGTAAAAAGGTTATGGGGAAAAGTACCTGTCAAAAGACATGGAGGCCTTACTGGAATAACTGTTTGTCCTTATGGTCTCACTGCATTATTTTTTGGTTTGCTTGGTTCGTAGTTGCTCATTTTCAACCAAAGGGGACTGAATATCCCTCATATTCATAATGTCTTCCCTGACAGGCTCTTAGCTAAAGCCACACTTTTATACTTCATTAATGACATTGTTTAGCTTAATGTTAATTTTATCTACAGATGGTCTGTTTTCAGTCCATTGTGCACAGTTCTTTTTTCTGTCCCTGAAGGTACTATGTATAACACTGTCAGTAGTCTATGGAAAGACCACCAGTATGCAAACTGTATGTGACAGCGAGCTTCTTAGCCACTTATGAATACTTATCACAGATGATAATTGTGGTTCATTGTTTGAGGCTTCAGAGCATTTGAATACAGCCATTAGTAATTGAGAGACTGGGTCTCAGCATCTCTCGAAATCTAATCTAAATGTTGTCAGCGTGCAAGGTTATTTGTTAAGATCCAGTGCCAATATCCTGTAAAATAATAGCAAGCATATATCACTTTGATGCATTCACAGTGGCTGCAAATAGTGCCTTTATATGGGCATGCAGTCAAGTGCAACCTTAAAAGCACATATCACAGCACTGCAGAACAGGATCCCCAGAAACTCCTTGTGTTTCTTGCACATGCACACTGAGCTCTAGTCTGTGTTTGTCTCCATGTATGCGGGTGTGTGAGTAATTATATCATGCAAAATTATTGTCCTATGTTGTAAAAGTGGCAACAAACAATGATCTGGTCACAGAATTTTTTTTTAGCAGAGAACTGTTGGTAAAATGACTAGGCTTATTGCACAATTATTTATGATTATGTAATTTAATGGTACCATGTTTGGTAATTCCAAAATTAAATTTGAAACCCTGTTAAGTCTTCCAATAAGCCAATGCACTTCAGCAACATTAATGCAATATATTTCAGGCGACAGATTCTTTAGAGGTGGATAGCAAGCCTCACAGTTCCAATGTAGTCATAGTTACAGATATCAAAACATGCACTTTCAAATATCAAGACTTGTAGGATATTTCAGCATCTGGATATGTGTAGTGTAAGTCTAGTAACTGTTCATCTAAGAGCTCTCAGTAACTTAAGTTAATACAAGTAGATACCTCCATTTTTAAACTTTAGCTGCAATCATTACTTCTCTTTTCTAATGACAGCAAAAGGGAAAAACAAAATATACTTTACGATACATTTTCCAGAACTTTAGAAGCACTGTAAAATCTCTCCATCCCTTCTCTATCTGTGTAACTATGTTGCACAAGTCACTATAGTGTATTGGCATTAAATTAGTGCATACTATTATTTGTAACTTTTATCTATTATAAACTTTGATTTTCAATTGTAAACATTTTTTGCTAATTCCACAGAAAGACATAATCTGACCACTGCAAAGTTGCTAATATCTGAAATAAGTCCTTAAACTATTGGTCAAGGCCTAAAAACCAGGAATTAATTCTTATAACTTTGAAGATTCATACTGTAAATACTACCTAATAGAAATGAAAATCTGATTAATGTATGTTATTGAAGTATCACAGATACCAGGAGAAGCTAGACCACAACCATTTCCTGCATGGTGCTATGGCATGCTTCCTTTCCCAACTCCTGCATTATTGTCACTATTTCTTCAAGATGGGTGAAAAGAAATGATTTATTGTTGTGAAGGGAATTATAAATATACTATAACTAATATGTTATGCTAACATCACTTTAATCAGGTAATTATCAAAGGACTGTTTGGCCTTTAAGGACATTGATTTAATGAGAATTAATTTAATGATTGAACACTGTTTGTGTAACATTATCATTGCTAGTGATGCAGAAAATTGGAATCTCAGCTCAGCTGAAAAGAGTTTAGACTTTCCATTATCACATTAGATCTCTTTCTACTGGAATGTAGTTATTAGACCCTTTTTTATACTTTCGGTATATATTTAAATGTTTGAGTTTTATCTAAAAATTTCTGAATGAAAATAGCTAGTTAAAATTTTCATCATTGTACTGTTCTCCTTTTTAATAGAGGCTTGAATTTCTGCTTAAAATAGCCTTAAAGAAAGTCCATTAGATTTGGGGTTTGACTTGCTATTGCTTTTCTCATAAAACAAATTTTCTCTGTTTTCATACTCTGCTTTCCTCTCTGCAAACATGAATCATTATGTTTAGGAGGAATAGGAGTTTGGTTTATGGAATAGTTTTACAACTATAAAAACACAGCAGCTTTAAAAAGTAGTAGCAGACAGAGTGCAGTTCTATCCAGATTATTCTGAGGCTGAATCCTGCACGGTCTAGTCACAGCTTAGTGGAAACGGTGAACATTATAGAAAGAGCGTGTTCAGTACCTGAGGGTTAAGACAAAGGTAAAGCTGACCTTTAAAGTTAAAACTCCCATTTACCTGAAGGTATCTTGTCTGGATGCCCTCCTTGGTTTGCCCTTAGGAGTGTTATTGTCACAAACTATTTTTCATCTTTGCAGTGCCTCTAACTAACTACTGTTGTATATAAATTAGACCCAGGGAGAAAAGGGGAGCTCTGCATAAACAAGTGATTGGAAGCTTGTAGTGAAACGGTGTGTCTGACAGACTTCTGCAGATAGATTAATTTTCAAACAAAATTTTACTCAAGGATGTGTGACAGTTCCTGCTGTATCTTGGCAGAATTTTACAAGGGAGCCTGGTGGCCAGATGATTAGCCCTCTGCCACTAGAATGAAGCTGTTGCAGTAGAGACAGCAGGTTAGGCAGGCTGGGTATTTGAAGACTGATAGAAAAATAATTTGACAATAGATGCAGCAGAGACTCAACTTACAAACACTGTAGGTCACTAACCAGTGGTGAGCCGATGCTGTAGGAGGCTGAAATGGTTTGCACTGGGTAGCTCTAGCCCTTTCCTTGATGCCAGAGCATTTTCTGGCTTCAAAGAGGAGAGTTTTAAATATGACTGAGGACCCTGTGTTACAGGCAGAATAGTTTGTGAATAGTGATTTACTCCATCTTTTGGATATTTGTATTTGTCCATCAAGTAGCATGTCAAGGCCTTCTGACCAGATTTATGAGATGGGTACACTGGGCCATAACTTGATAAGGGCTTAGTGGCATTACCACTAGTCCTTGATTAGTCCCAGCATTTGAAATCTCAGCATGGGTAATCTCTTTCTATTAACGAGAAAACAGAGCTGAGCAATGAGCCGTAGTATGTGAGTCAAATGCCAGGGGCATATCCAAACAGATACACAGCAGTAGCAAACACAGGATTTTCAGAGGGAGTTTTCAAGATATGAAATACAGCTTGGAGATGATTACTGGCCATCAGTAACAGAGAGTGACAAGGTAGCATAGTAATCTCTCTTTCAGACTGGAACTCCTTGGTAGGAGTTTGGGGAAAGACTACATCTGCCTGCACAAGGCTGTGCATATACCCTCAGGTTAGCTGGATTCCAGAGTTGGTGATAAGGATCTTTAAAGCATGTATAAAATGCAGCTTCTCAAACTCCTTCACAGATTTTAGATAACTAGGAGTGATTTGAAATAAGCCTGAAGGAGAGGACTTATAGTCTTGGATTTTCTCCCTGTCACATAAAGGGGAGAAATAAATGAGGAAAGCTTTCTTTTGTGCATCATTGCTTCCCTTCTGGGAGTGCAATGAGGACAGTGCTTCCCACCCAGCTGAAAGGAAACAATCTTGCAGGGAGCAAATGTAATGAGATTAGTCAGGGGATCATTACACTAACAAAAACAAATGGGAGAGAGTGAGTGATTGTTTAGTTCAGAAGCAAGACGTTAAGGGGCAAGAAAATTAATCAGGACACCAAATGATAAAGTGGACACACTCTTTAATTGCCTATAGACCAGTGTAAGAAATCTGAGTAATAAACACGAACAGCTAAACTCATACAAATATAGATTTGGTCTTCATGGTGTTTCTGAAATCTAGTGGGAACATATGATACTTTGAAATACTGAAAGCCAGATGGACGATGTGGGCAAAAGGGGAAGAAGAGTGTCACTATGTCAAAATGGCATTAGTTATTCCAGAGGTTGAGAGATTGGAAAGAACTTATCTTGGCTTTTTTCTGTGACTGTGTGCTAATGGCTGGAGCACAAAATGAGGTGGGAATCAATGTCTGTTGTGGACCACGAAATTATACTGGAGTTGAGGATGATTGGCTCTCATAGTGCATATCTGTAATGCATAATGGAAAATGTGAGGTATAATAGGGGCATTCAATCTGAGTGGTGTATGTTTCAAGCCTCAAGCTGGCCATGCTGAAGAACCTGGAATGCACATAGAGAGCATATTGAAAGAAAAAGGAACGTTGCACAAAAGTGTTAGACACTACTGACTTCAGAAGAAAATGACAAGGGGAGCTAGTGTACACAGAGGTGAGTCAAAGCTGACAACAACAGGAAGGAGGGGTTTGAAAATTTTACTAGGAGCTAAAGAAACCTTAATACCATTGGTGCATTAGGTGAAGGTGATACTATTCAAAATAGTTATGCCAGAAAGGCAATAAATATATCTCTTCTGTATTTTTGAAAAGCAAATTAAATACTTTCCATGTAGTGAATGTTAAATGGCAGCTACTGGCATCAGACATTTTCAAATCGGCAAATTCGGACAAATTTAAAAAACAAAATTTTAAGGGAGCTTCGTGAGTAGCTTCCAGGATATCTGTTAGTTGATTTGAGTCTTGGAGCATTGGGCAGGTTTTAGAAAGCTGACAAAAAATCTAATGTATACCTAAAGACCAAACTGAACCTTTAATTCAAGTTTTTCTTCCATCTTAAAATACAGATGTAACAACTTGAAAGACCTAACAAATATAAACAGATGCTTAGTAGTCACAAAAGATATCACCATTAAAATAGTCTGGTATTGAAGTTACATATTTATACAAAACATTAGCATTTCTCAATGAGTGCAACAACAATCCTTCTCAAAATCATCCAGAAAGGCAGAGGAAGGCTGTAGAAAAAGGAATTAAGCATGTCTATGGTTAAGTATACCAGTGGCATAGAGAAAAATGCTTTATAATGCACAGTACTTGAAGAGACAGAATAACACTGGGAAATGAAAAACAGAGAATACACAAGAGATTTTCACTATAGACAGAGTTAGGATATGTTTGGTTTGTGCCTTAAGCACAGTGTTTGACATATGAAGGACTTATGTTCAGTGAAAAGAATAGGCCATCTATAAACTCAGAAGAGCTCTGCTGCTGTTGGAGTAGGAATATGAAAATGTCTTCTCTATCAATTGTATACTAGGAAGATAGACATCGAAAGTTCATCTAATATTTCATATTTTAAGATTAATGAATATCTAAATTTTCATTAATTTACAAAGGCTTCACTAAGTTGGTTTTTTGTAAATAGAAGAAAGTAGGATCATTTGTAAATATTTCAACATTTTAACTGTTTCATTCTTTAGAAATTGTTTTTTTCTGATTTACTTCACGTTTATTTTTAGCAAACTGATATGTGAGAATATCCTGACAATGAAAATCCCCACTGCACGTGACTTTTACTATTTTATTAAAAAAATTACTTGAACTTTGGGATTTGATGGAAACTTTTAGAATCACTTCAGTAAAAAAAAAAAATTGTTTCCCTTCCAATTCTACTACTTCCAGTAACCCAAAAAGCAATTCCTAATTTATCTAGAGTATTATCACAGTATAGTAATAATACCTAGATGCAGTTTACTTCAAGAAGTTAAGACCTGTAGAAATATTTCATGTGTGAAACAAAATATCTGCATGTCTATTTTCATATATAATTTTTAAAAAGAAACAAAACACAACACTACATTTTAATAAAAACAAAATGCTAGAAGAGGAACAGGTGGTGGGTTGAATAAAAGCAATACCTGGCTCTCGAACTTGTCCAGACCTTGTAGAATCTGGCTGCCAGCCCTGCCTCATGATCAGTTCCTTCCCCAGCCTCAATCCTCTGCAATCTGCCAATATTTGCAAGGATAGGGAATTCAGCCACTGATTTACAAGCTTATTTGGAAGGCATTACAATTCAAGGGATTGTATTCTCCTGTAGAATAATACGTTGTGCCTGCTGTGGTCAATGGGTGTTAACTTCAGCGCAAAATGTAATATTACAAACTCAAGTTATGACATGCCAGTTTAAATGTTATGGAAATTAACACATTCTGCATAGTTCAAGGAAGAATGGGAAAATATGGATTAAAAAAAATGAAAAGAAAGGAAGAAAAATTCATGATGAGAGACTTTCTGACAACTTTGAAGCTGCATTTCTTTCACAGCTGGTAGAAATAGGTATAGGCTTCATTGACTGTAAAGTATTTTTTGTCCTATACTGAATTGAAAATTTCCAATTGAAAACAGGAGAGATTTTATATTATCAAGGAAGTTTTTAACAGAACAATAGCAATGGCTAATGCCCTGAAAGATTCTGCCTTTGAAGAGCTCTGCTTTGCAGAGTTTTGTAAAGATAACAGAGCTCAGTCAAACTTTAGGTTTGGTTTCTCATAGCAAGAAATAGTGGAAATATAAAATGCCTTTGCCTTTTTGTTAATGCAAACTACTTCCCTTACACCCATTCTCTATTAATGTCCATTTTACAAAGAAAACAGAAGACGTACATTGATCTAAACTATTTGCAACAGAAGTCTACACTTCTTTATTTATGGAAATTGCAGATGCACAGCATAATTGATGTGACTGTTCTAACAAGCTGAAGGCTAAATTGCAGCCAACTCCCAGTCCTTTGTGTTTTTTACCAAAGGCCAATAATTCACTGAATGTGGACAGAATTTTTTGTAAGAAAAAGCAAAATCAAACTTTGTCCCCAGATAACCCACCCTATTATTTTTTCACCTTCCTTTTCCAAGCACAGTCAAGATTCTTGCTTTCAAGTTTGATAGTATTACAGCTCCTCAACAAAACAGTCGCAATTAATGTGTTTTTCATGGTTCTCTAAATTATCTGGAAAACTCCTTACAGAGAAATTCAGGTCACTCCAGACCTCTTGCAGAGAATATTGCAGGTTAGGTGATTGAAATTTGACAAAGTTATTTGTAACTCAGATACATTCTTACAGTGAGAATAGTAAGGTAGCCTTGATGGTAAGTACTGGTGACAAATTGGGTTTTACCTATAATAAAAATCTAGTCCCTGGTATTTCCCTGGCAGTTGTGGTTATCACAAATAGGGGCCATGATTTGTGTAGTGTCCTTCCTGTGGAAGGATAGAGCCTTCTCTGGGAGTAGCTGCAGCAGACTCCCAGTACAGCTCTCAATTCCCCTCAGAAACATCATTTAGTTTAGTTATGAAATCCAGGACATAGAATAATGGTGATTTATGGGTTTTCTCTGCATGTATAGTTGTTTATAAAGTACATTTCAATAATTAATCTTCAAAAGGCTCATTTCTCATAATCAATTCTGTTGAGAATATCTCAACATAGTGGGCTCTATGCTGCCAAGCTATTTGCTTTAATAATAGTAAAAACAGTATTTTTGAGCTGTTAAGCAAAGTAATTTTATTTATAAGTATTGTGCAATTACAATGAAGTTCTTAACCTGATATTAAATCAGAGGGAGACAACTTATCTTGCATGTTTACTGCCTGGATTGAATAGTAACAAGAATTGCATCACTTTTCAACAAGATGGCTGCCACTAGGTTTGAACCCTTTTATTTAGCAACTGCAACTGAAACTGCTTCAAGAAACATTGCACCATTTATTTTTGTGCACAAACGAGAATTTTTTTCGTTTCCATCTGAAACACTGTTACAGTTCTGAACTACGCAGATGAACACAAGCAAACAATTGACAAATCCTGAGAAAAAGATGTTTGGAGAAAGAGCCTAAGCATTTTGAATTCTCCAGTTTTAGTCCAGAATTATGAAATACCAAGATCTCACCAGGATGTGATCCTCAATTTCCCTATTTTGCCCATTTGTCCCATGATTTCATCCCTCCTTCTTGCCCGTAATCCTCTCTTGTGATTTTTGACTTGAAGAAACTTTTAAACTGGCTGCTAATGAGGGAGAATAATTTTAAAAATATTAAAAATCTGTATGGGAATTGTATAGGTTCACATTATATCTCCTAAGGTGGGTTTTTCCTGATATTTAGATCTGTCATAATTATGCATTATATTGTTTGCATTGTCAAGACAATGCATTATTTTTCTTGCCTTCTATTTAGCTTGAAGCACTTGGAAAGAAATGGGAATAAACAAAAATTTATAAGATAAGTTGCAGTCTAAGCCTGTCATCTGAAGTAGGCCAGCATTAAGTAGTCTAGGATTGATGAAAGAGAGCTGCATTAGATGAGCCTGGGAGGACTAAAAGTAATTTCTTTCACTCTGACTTCTACAGTAATTCAACTTTTTCAGGAAACTACCAAGAAGATTGATTTTTCTAGTTCAGTTTACTCTGGAAAGTGTCTTTTCCTTCCTGCATATGCAGTCTGAAAATTTTAAAGGCAGATTAGATTTTTTAAGGGATATTAGCACACTTCATGTGTCAGATGAATTATACTCAGAGCTGTAGCCACAACATAGGTGATCTACAGGTTCATTTTGTGCTGCATTAAACCCTTCTGCCAGTATATTGGAAAGGCCAAGATAAAGAATAATATAGCTTCTGTATTCATTTGAGATCTGTCTCTCAAGATGACAAAGCAACTCCAGGACTGCTGACTGTCTTCTTTGATTTCCACTTGTTTCATGAGTGGAGCTCAGTACTTTAAAGTGTTGCTGGGCATGCTACAACTGTAGTGTTTTTATTGTAACCACAGCCAGTATAGTAACTCCCACTGATGAATTTTGCTATAGGAATGAGGTATGATAGAACAGACTTTACTCTGGTCATCAGTGTGTGTTTACATGGCACCAAGTGGTCCCCTTTGCCATTAGGAGTTATTAAGTTTTGCTGGTGTGATACAAAATAAAATAGCAGGCAAAGATTTGTTCCATTTTCTTGGCTCCCCCACTGTGTTTGCTGTGCATAGCCCCTTGTAACTGGAATATGTTGTCATCCATAAAGATGTTGATGCACCTAAAAATCATACTACATATAGGAAAGCAGAGCTCAGGGAGGTTTAAACGCATGTCCCTTCTGCATTTACAGTCAAGAATAGTGTCTGTTAGGTCTGTAGCTCTTCATCATGGTAATGTCCATGGAAAAACAGTGATTGTTGCTCTCCTGAGTGAATTGGTACTCTTTTGCACTGAAAAAACATGTAAATTTGGACTGAAAGAAAACTTTGGAAAGTTTGTCCCCAGAAACAAAACTGGGGAGCATGAAGAGATTTCTTAAGGTGAATTGTCATGTTGCAGGAAGTGTTTTAGCAAACAGTACAATGGAACAGGACTGTATTGCATTAAGTCTCCTAATAGATACCAAAGAAATGATACTATGACAGTAAAAGATCTCCTTTGATTTTTGTTTATCCTTCTTCTACTGGAAAAGGTGAAGTACCCTGCCTGTACATCTTAAAAGTCATGCACTTATGCAGTTGTGGTGTCAGCCCTGCTTTAGAAATGGTGGTTTAAGAAGGCTCAGTGCAAGGATTTTTAGAGGAGTGCTGAATTATTTTGATATGTGTTTGATATGTGTTTATTGTACATGTACTCAGATACAAGTTTTGGCCTCAAGCTTCGTTTATTGACTTATGATATACAAGGTATGACTGTGAATTAGGAACAAGACTACACAAACACCTGGATGAGCTAAAAGCACTTGGGCTAACCAGCATTCATGGGGTTTAAAGTCTACTTTTGACATGGGGGAAAGAAGGAAAAAGTAACAGTGAATAGGGGGAACAACCTTACTGATGTGTGGGAAAGCTACACTGTATGAACGGTAGGAAATGCTGTAGCTTGGGGATCTGTAATGGCTTTCATGTTCATTTATTGCACAGCATCCTCACTGGGAAACCAGAAGGCAGGTGTGTCAGTTTCAATGGTCCTCTCTTTTCTGACATTTAATTTCAATTTAAAAATATGTCAATTTATAGCTTTATTCATTAGGCTGAAAAACAAAAATGCAAGGATGTCCAGGAGATTATTGGCTTCTTGTTAATCGCGCTACCCATTTCAATTCAATGTAAAGATTATCTGCAGGGATTGGCACCTGAAAGTTAAAAAGACAAACAGCCTTTTCTAATAAATTAATATAACTATCTGCTCTTTTCATTTTATTAAAAAAATAATTTTTAAATTACGTATTCCAAAGACATTGCAAAAACTGTTGTAAAGTAGAAATAATCTATTAAAAATAATTTAAAATTTATGCAGCAGTGAAAACCAAATCTTCACATGTTGAAGTTAGTGTTCATCTTCAATAATCCTTATACTGAAATAATATCTCCCAATCAGATCAGTAGATTCTTGTTTCAGACAATTACATGGCATCTTGGAAATAAAAGAAAATTAATTTCCAACTGCGCTGATCTAACATAGATTTTGTCTTTCAATGCTGGAATTCTCAAAAGGCAAAGGATTTCAATGTTTAAGTACCAAAAGTATAAATGAGTGGAGTCAGTTGTTACTTCACATATAGTAACTGCACATAAGCTTCAAATGTGAATGGTGATGCAGAGTTCCCAGTGCTTTGTGTAGGTAAGACAAACTGATAAAAAAGTAAGATGATCCTTCATATATAACATCTATTAAATATCTATTTTCTGTATATAATTGAAAATTATTTGTTTGTGGAGTGGGAATAATTGTAATTTTTATTCCCTTTAAACCTACTTGCTGGGGAAACATGAAGGAGTTATTACATAAGTAAAAAAAAAAACTTCTTACAGAGGACTGAATCAGTAACAGACTGCTTTGCAAATCCTAGGTATTGTACCATCATTTTGCATCTGAGAAAGCTACCTCAAAAGTAATGTCAACTTTTCAAATTGCTGAGTGTCAAGGGAGAAGAAAAGGGTGAACATCTTGAGCAGTTGACTGTGGGTGTTTGTTGTATTCACTGTCTCCCCTAATTACTTGTAGCTGTGACAAAACTTATTCTGCGTGCATAATTTTTAAAATTCATTTTTTAAAAAATTAATTTTCCTTCATCTAAAAATCTGTGATTCATATGTTTTTAACTGAAAGAGCTCTTGCAAACACTCCAAACTTGTGTGTTTTGGGGTAGTTATTTGAATAAAAAATGCTGCTTTTCATGGCTTACCTAACTGGGCTCTGGTCACACAAGCGGTGGTATGCAGCTTATCCTGGCAGGCTTATTTGCTGCTAATGTTCTGTTTTCATGGCAGTGGGATTTTAAAGGAAAGCAACTATGGGAATACAAAACAATTTTTGCTTTATTCTTCAATACATGGGACTTTTTTTCCTGCATGTCCAAGTTCACTTGCAGCAAGTTGTACGCATACATATGGTTCTCATGAGCATCTGCCTGCCTAGAGAACTGTGAAAAGTAATTGTGTTTTGATGGGGTTTTTTAACTTTATGTTCCCCAGAATGAAAGAAAAACTTAATTAAGGTTTCTAGATAAGATCTCTAAGGAAAGACCATTGTAGGAATTTACTTTTGCTGGTTTTGTTCTGAGATCTTGAAGTCTATTTCCATTACTGGACAGGACTGGCAAATGAATTCCAATTAAAGGCACAATAGCAAAAGAGATTAAATACAGAAATGATAACTGACAGTGTGGGCTTCCTTCAGTCCTTTTGTTGGATAGAAAGTGTGGCTCCAAGTCCAGCACCAGACTTTACTAAACTGCTTTACCCTGTTGACCCTGGAGTCTAGTTCTCCTGAGCAATGCATGAACAATGAGGATCTGGGTTTCCCTTCTGTCAAATGAAAACTCTTGCTTTTCCTTCTTTCCCACAGGAGGAGAGGTTCCATACACAACCCTGGCAACCCGACTGATGATGGGAGCTTGGTGGCTTTTTGCTTTGATTGTCATCTCCTCCTACACAGCAAACCTAGCAGCTTTCCTCACCATCACACGCATTGAGAACTCCATCCAGTAAGTTGATAAAGAATGATTCAAGGGAAAGGAGGGCAAACATAAATATACATGTAGAGGGGTATGAATGTTCTACGTAAATGTGATAAAAGGAATAAATTTTTATCATCCTGAGAAGCTGGAAAAATAACAATATACCATAGACTGTCAGTCTCCCTGGAGACACGTTGTTTTTAGGATCAAAATTTTTGGCCTCCAGCAGATACTTTTCCCTGTGGCACACATACATATGTATATATGCACACATACGTATTTTGAAAGAAGCAATTGAGTTTGAGATAACCAGTGTATTAGTGCTCGAAATGGGAAAGTATAAATTGTTGCTGTGTATACCAGCTATGCTTTCTATTCAGGCGTATCCCACAATACTTGCGTTCTGACACTTTGGTCAGGAAGAACCCAATGCTTCTTCAATGTATGGAGAGCTCAAAGCTGAATTCACCTATTCTTGCCAAGGCAAAGATGTATTAGCAGTAACAAACCATAAAAAACTCACTCATTAGTTAGCTTTGCTCCTTCTGCTCTCAGGTGCTCTCTTACCACACAAGCAGATCACACTGTTCTTTTTTATCTATTGGTTCTTTTGCTTGAGGCCTCCCTAACATGAGTGTCCTTGTCTTTTCCTGTCCCTCTTATAGTGAACTCTCTTTCTGTCATACATTCCAGTCCTTTTTTGCAGACCATCTCTCCATACCACAGGAATCTTTCTAGGCCTCCTACCCTCTCTCTGACCTTTTGTACTCCAGTACTGTGCTGATTTAAAGGTAAACCAGCAGGAGAAATGAACCCAACTCAAAAGAGATTATAAATCAGAATTACAATTTAATAAAAATAATACAATAAATACAATTATACAGACAAACAATTGGTTTTAACCTACAAAACCCAGATGTATAACCCAGCGCCCTGGGGCACGAACTGAATGGTGTTCATTGCCCCCCGTGCTGAACCCCACATGATTCTCCTGGGTCCAAAGTAAAAGGAAAGAAGGACCTGTTGGTGAGAGTGCTGGTCACAGTCTGGTCGAGGGTGGTGATCGCAGTCCACTCAAGAGTGATGGTTGCAGTCCGGTTGAGTTCTGGTCCTCCTCTGGATCCGATGAGTGGGCCCTGAAGTCCCAAGACTCCAAGATTATATACCCTCAGGTTCAAGTGGGAATGCCCAGTACCTCCCCCGGGGCAGGGAGTTCCACAATGGGTGATTGTGAGTGTGAGATATTTTTGGAATCCTTGGTGGCCCATTAGCAGACATGACCCCTCAGGCTAATGACTCCCTGGAGGGGAGTTATCACACCTGAGTCATTGGTGTGAGGACAGGAACATCCTCCTATCTCACCCAGCTTATAGCCTGAGGGGTCAGGTGTGCTCTGGGCAGCTGCTGCAAATGGTCTATTGTTAACAGTTCCTGGGAAACGACATAGAGGGTGTAGAATACACGGTTTGGGTTACACCCACACAGTGATGAACTGGTCCTGGCTGCTCTAACTAGGACAAGTCTCCTCTCCTTCAGAAAGCTGCATGCTGAGTTATCCTCACTCTCACCTTCAAATGCTCACTCTTGGCTTAAAGCAGAGACTAGAAAATACAGTGAAGCATTAGCTAGCCAAGCACTCCAAGGGCCAGCTGGCCATTTCTTCATAGCAGGTTTTTAATCTTGAGGCAACAACTCCATGAAAATATGTTGGAGTGACAAAGTTAGCCTTTCCCATATATCCTTCTTTGCAAAAGAGGCACATTCTGCTGTATTTCTTCCTCCAGAAAGCTAAGAACCTGACCTTCAAGTCAGGCTCAATGGTGGCCTTAGGGAAAATTCAGTTTTCTCAGTTGTTGATTCAAGTCCCTGACTTCTGTGTATCATCCTCTAAGGTCTTTCTGCCTCTAGTTCAACTACCTTCCAAACCTCTCTGAAATTCCCCTTGAGACAGCAAGCCACTGTTGCAGACTGGGTAAGGGGAGCCTTGGCCTACTGTGAATTCATAGGTTAGGATCAAGAAGCACTGCATGGCAGCTGGTCATCATGCTCACACCAAGGCACTTTTCCTCTAGGTGAGGATTTTCTACATACTAAAACCAATCCAGGCTTTCATGGCACATAGGCAAGTAAACATCTGCAATAGCAGACAAGTTTCATTTGCAAGTTTCATTTGGAAGATGAAGTTCAGAACCAAGAGCAGAAGCAGTCCCTAACTTTGAGTGCCTGGTTGTCTCCTGACTCTCCCCATTAGGAGCATCCTCTTGCACTTCATGAACCCTTTCTCCCTGCTTATTGGGTGTCCCTTGGCCCAAGTCACCCAGGCTTTATCAGTCCTTATTCATTCCTAACTGGAAATTTACTATGGCTGTTTCATTGCCCTTCCTTTCTGGGATAACAACCCCAATGCTTTCCTCTATTAGCAGGCTAAATACTCTAAGACAGAGATATGTAAATGAGTCTAAAATCACATCAGCAAATTATTAAACAATTAAAACAAGTTATCTTTTTTTTTTGTTCTGAATAACAGACTTTGAGATCATGGAATGCTGCAGGGGACTTTGACACAACCCAACTGTTTGACTCCGTAGTTTCAATTACAATCCCTTCAAAATGTATAGAGGAGTAAAATGATATTCTGTGTCAATGTTTGTTGACACTGAGCAAGAGGTTTTGAGGGAAGTTGGGTTTTTTGGGGGTTTTTCTAAGTTTAAAAAGCTTTAAATTTGAGTAAGGACTGTGAAGAAAAAAACATGAGAATTTTTACATGCAAAATAAATAATAGTGATATATTCAGTCATTCAGTTTGTCCTTACAAGAATGAAATATGCCTCTGCATCCCGTTTTAAAATCATGCCCCTTCTCATTTTGATGTAGTCCAGAAAAATGTTCAAATTACTGTGAAAAATGTCTGTGTTTTCTTATCATGTCTAAAAAAAGAATAAAATATACCCAAACTATAATTTAATACACCTTCAGCTTTTTCTTGCAGTTTATTATGATGTCACTAGAAAACCCTCAGTGGAAATCTGAGGTTGTTATGTACAGTTGGGACTACATTGGTCTTTGTGCTGTATTATTTATGGGCAAAGTCACTGAAAATGTTTTATTCAGTAGAAAATGTTGCAGCTGGAGAGCTCCTGGAATGAAAGAACAGAGACATTTTTCAACAGCACTTTCAGCTCAAAAATAGAGTAATTAAATGTGTTAAGTATCCATTAGGGAATGAAGTTATCCTAACTACGGCAGGAGTGTAAAACTTTAGTTTACAAAACTGCCAACATTGGAACTGAAACCAGCACATAAGAGAGAAACTGTTTGTTTACCGTTCTGAATTACTGCAAAGTGGAAAACATGAATAAGCAATAAAGAAAAAAGCTGATGCTTCACTTTTTTTTTTTTTTAGCAGTTCAAATTGTACCTTGGGGAGCCTTGAAGGCCAGAATGGAAATGAGTATGAGCATTTGGAGAAAGTAATCGAGATTCTGGTTGTAGTGGTATCCAGCCAGCTTCAGAGAAGTCAGAAAAATGAAAGAAATTGAAGTCAGTAGGTTTGCACAGATATAACAAGTAGTTAATAGGTTTTCATTTCCGATTTCCAGCTAGCATCAGATATTGCAGTGTGTTGTTGAAGGTATGGTCCTTGTGATATCTTTTACAAAAGATAGGAGGATTAAAGCAGTCCACAGCGTATTCCATTTCTGTGAAATTTTTTGGTAGTTACTGCATTTCAACTTTTGGATATGAAGCCAGTTTGTTTCAGAGCTTTTGCAGCTTCCCTTTCTTGTCTGGTATGAAGGCTGGGTCACTCTTCCTAGTCAGTTCCTCATGGTATCCAGAATTCTATTTTGAGAAGCAAAGCTTGCAAAATTTTGTCAGTCAGTGCACTAGGGAGGACTAGTTAAATGTACCCTTTCCCTAGAGAGTCTTGAAGTAGATCTTTTCTGTATAACCTCACTTGATGGCATTCGTGCCCTGCTTCAGTGTTCAATTTGAATCAAATTGTTACAGTTTTTAAATCGATTTAGAAGAACTAGAAGGAAAAGAGTGGACATTAATCTCTTTTTCCAGACTAACAGCTACTTTTAATACCTTCAGGAGCTCAGCTTTTCATTTTCTGCCAATACACAATATTAAGAGTAGAGGCACTCAAGTTGTAAAGTAGTTCCTGGATGCATCTTTTGTTCACACTTGACCCACATTGCAAATGACATTTAAATCAAGACACTCAGCATTTCAAATGCCAAAACATTGTGGCAGCAAAGCAAACCATAATTTCTCTTCTCCTTAAATCTTAAGATCACTGTCTCAAATGCAACATTAATTAATAGTAATTAAGAGTGGCTTTCCTTGGCAAATGCCAAATAAATTTGGAGGTCGTGAGCTATTTCTCACAGGTGCTGATGCTGTGAATTTAATCAGTGAGCCACTATTGACATTATTGTGTTTTATGATTCCTTTAGGACAGAATTAGAGTCCATGGGCAGAGATTGATTTTATTCAAACTACTGCACTGTTTTTTCTGGGTTAGAGGAGGGTGTCACCACATTCTCATGGGCACTGAAAATTTGCAGGAAGGTTGGAGGAGTGGGGTGGACAGAGGAGTCAAACCATTTGTCATATGAAAGGCCAATGTTAGGTGGTTTCGAGTTTAATCCACTCCTAAAAGTGTGGAAGCTTAAGACTTCAGATTGTACGTGTTAAGGGAAGAGTCTGCATCTTGTGTCTTCTGTAAAACAAGAAGTTCACATAATGCTTTCCATGTTACAACTAGCATGTCTTATTTGATAGGTGAGACCTCTGCCTCCAAATAACAGAGGAATAGAGGTAAAGCCTGTCTTTCTTGCCCAGTCATTCTTTTCACGACATTTTTCTAAACCATGATTCACTTGAAGCTAAGATGTCCCCAAGGCTTTAAACAGCTCAGTGCAACTGACTACAAGACTTCTGCAAGGGGGTTACACAAGAACTCGGTAATTAGATATTTCCTGATGCTGAAAAACAGAATGGTCTTTAATCTTTCCTTCAGCATGGTTCACGCAGAACTTCAACCTGGCTAGCAAGCCCTATTGCTACTTTCTGCCACAGCTGTCCCTACCAACAGTTAAATCTCTTGGCTTAATGTGCCCTGTTCCCTAAGGGTAAGTCTACCTGCAAATTAATCCCTACTGTCCTAGGAAAAAAGCCCAACCAACCAATAAAACCAGCAAACAAAAAAAGAACTGGAAAACTTTATCTGAATTATTCATAAATAAAGACTTCAGTGTAAGCCATGACATCAGTTATGTTTTGTCTAAAATTTAGTGACTACTTCTTAGACACAGCTCTGTGCAACAGTGAAGTCTAACACAGCTAGCCTAAATTGATCTATAACCCAGATCTACAAAGATACGTTGATGCCCAAGTATCTGATCTCAGTGGTGTTTAATCATCTAAAAAGAAATTTGGTTATTTCTTTATGGAGCTGACCTTTAGCTTTTCAACATTTTTTGTGTATTTTTTAAGGCTTTTGGCTGACATATGTGAACATGTTACCAATTCTGAGTCTAGGATTTGAATTTATAGAAGAGAGTGTGCTTTGGAGAAAGAAACATATCCCAATCCTACTATGTTTCTCTTCTAGCTTGAAGCAGAGATAATTTTTTTAATTACAAAATAATTAATTTTTTCTAAGCCATAAAATGAAAGTGACCTGAAAACTGCTGCCTAATTAAGGTGCAGAATACTAAACAAGATCAACAAATGCTGGAAAATACATGTATCTGTTAATAATTCATCCTCAAATGACTCAAATTATCCTCAGAATAGTCCTATTAGCTTAGTTAATTTGAGATAATATTGATATTGGGATAATATTGGCGTTATCCCAGTAGTTGCAGTGATAAAAAAAACATACCATAAAGACCACACATAACATTTTTCCCCACAATGCTGCATGAATGATAGCCAAAAATAAACTGAACTATGATCTGACTGTGTGGTCACTTCCCTAGAAGTAGAATTTGTCTTTATACAAACTCAGTTAAAGGTATTTTATTTTATAACCTTTTATTTCAAGTATATCTGCTTTTTTTATGTTTTTAAACAGTTTTCATCATTCACAGAATCACAGAATATGCTGAGCTGCAAGGAACCCACAAAGATCATCGAGTCCAACCCTTAACCCTTCACAGGACCGTTCTTAAGATTCATACCATGTGCCCGAGATTATCATCCAGACAGTCATTGAACTCTGTCAGGCTTGGTGTTGTGACCACTTCCCTGGGGAGCCTGTTCCAGTGCCCAACCACCCTCTGGGTGAAAAACCTTTTCCTAGTGTCCAACCTAAACCTCCCCTGACACAACTTCAGGCCATTCCCTTGGGTTCTATCACTGCTCACCACAGAGAAGAGATCAGTGCCTGCCACCTTATTGCTTCAAAATTAAAAATTCAAGGAGATAAAAGGTTTAAAATGTTGGACTATAATTTGCTTACTCACGTTAGATGTATGTTTTGCTTTGTGGGTAGCTCAACTGAGAACTATCACAAAACTAACTTTCAGTGTGGATAACAGTATCAGAATTGGACATCAAATGATACCCTGTACCATAGGAATTAATCAGCTTGACAAATGCTTTTTCCTTATTTTGAGATCTGGTGTGGCAGCTGTGTGGTGAGATTGGGTGACATAGTGAGGCTGAGGATTTGTGTATGCACTAAATGCATTTGTCTGAAAAGAGAATGAATTGTTTAATACAGGAATAGAGGTACTCCAAACAATGTGTAACTTATAAAACCAGGCTGGAGGCAAAGTAGTTATAAAAGTTCTTTCTTCGGTAAAGGAACCTCGATGGTTTAATAATTCTGCTAGTTCTGTCAAAGTTTGTCATTTCTCTTTGTTTTGCTGTACAGTAGCTTCTAGGTTCTGAATGTCACACCAGTAGTCTGCAGAGTTGCAGGTTATAAAAAAAACAGCATCTGAAGGAGGTCATATATATTATGATCCCATTTTACATGTTTGTGCGAGGGGAGGGAGCCACTGATGTGATAGATCTTTACTGCTTTTGCAGCTTGCTTATGCAGCAGAATATACACATATACATGTCAAAGGTTCTGAAACTTCTTTCTTGTTCCTCAGTGTATGGTCAGGTGAACCAAAACTTGAGGTTTACTGCCAACAACAGCGTTTAGCGCATCCATAGAGTTTACAGTTATAGTTGTCTTGCTTTTGTCCTCCTGCCATCATTTGCTCAGCATGGAGCTTCACCTGCAACTGTGTAAAGATGCAGAGTAGGGCAGCTGAGAGGCATCCTGTGTTTTAGGATAGCACATCTAACCATGAGGAACTGCAGACTGTAGTTAATGCCAGACTTGGCAACTACAACATGCCTTCCTGAAGGCATTGACATAATTCTTCTCCTTGTTATTTCCCTGCTGGTGGTGCCTTTGTGTGTGATAGCATTTACTTGCTTCTCAGCCTGTTTGCAATATGTTTCCCATATCTGACTGTAGTACACTTCAAGACTGACAGCTGATGTCTTGTGCTGGTTTGCCTTTCTGAAAATAGCAGAGTTGCTTTTATAGCCACAAATATACAGAGGAGCTGGTTTTCTTTTGTGCTGTTTGTAACCATACTGGTTTGTGGCAGCAGCTACACATATCAATTATTTACCACGTAGCAATAATATATCCAAAAATTATCTGTTGCTTATTATACTAGAAATTATATGGCTATACATAGACTTGTAAAGTAATGATTGCAATTTTGGTAGGTGTTGTTGCTGGAAATTGGAGACTCAATAAATACTTTTTGTATACTTTTCTAGTATGACAAATAACACAACAATCACAGGACATTACATTTTGCATCCTGCGACAGTTCATTGCACTTCTGAGTGCTGCCAGATAGAGGAGTGTATTGGCAGCAGCAGCAGCAGTAACACAGAATGGATGTATGTTCTATTTATCTAGTGCCTTTCATCAGTGATGCTTTTGACAGATAAACAGTCAACACAACAGTAATACACTACTCTGCACAACAATTTGCCTAATGGTAAAATAGAACGAAGCTCTTACCAAGGCCCACTGCTGCCTATGGGGGTGCCTTTCTGCAGAGCTGTGCCCCGGCCTGGGTTGTTACAGGGAGTTATTCACCCCTAGGTGCAGGGCTTTACATTTGTCCTTGCTGAATATCACACCCCATTCCCCCAGCCTTTCTAGGTCCGTCTGAACAGCAGCCTGTTCTTGAGCAGTCAGCTGGTCTCCCAAGAATATTCAAGAATTTAGATTCAGTACTGGGAGCCAGTACTGAATGGCCTGGTAAAGCTAAGGTAAACTATGTCTGCTTCTCTCATCTTGTCCACAAACAAAGTAATTTTACTGTAGAAGGCAGCCAAGTTGGTCAGGCATGACTTAGCTTTGGTAAATCCATGTAGACCGTGGCCAGTCAGCTGCTTCTCCTTCATATGCTCAGAAATGTGGCCTAAGAAGACTCACTCCATGATGTTGGATGACCAGCTATAATTCCATGAATCATCTCTTTCATCTTTTTGAATATAGTCTGGACATTTTCTTTCTCTAGTAGCCAAGGATCTCCTTCACCTTTCAAAAATCAAAGCAGCTGGCCCTGCAAGGATATTGGCCAGCTCTTTCAGCACACTTGGATGCAGCCTGCCAGGTCCCATAGGCTTCTGTGGGTCTGGTGATCCCAGTCAATCCCTGCCTTGCCTGGTTGGGATTTACCTGACCACTTCCTGCTGGTTGTTCATTGCCCCCTTGAACCCTGCCTCTATTCCCAGAGACCTTGCTGGGGGACCTTGCTGAGGAAGAGTGAGGCAACGCAGGCACTGAGCACCTCAGCTTTAGCTGTGTCTGCTGTCCCCATCAACAGCTTCACACTTTCCTTGTTTAGGCTTTTAGTTCTGCAAAAGCTGTTCTTGTTACCCTTGAAATCCCTCAAGCGCATCCACTCTGGCTGAGTATTTCTGATGCTACCCAGGGTTGCCAGGAAGTGTTTCTAAATTCTTTGTTTGAAGACTATCCAGCATCTTCCACCATCTGTATATTGTCTGATGAGATGAAGGCCCTTTTGAAATTCTTGGGGTTTTTTAGTAATTTCAAAGTGTAATAGATGATTGAATTGCTTTCCCTGGAGAAACCTGCCTGGTGGCTATGTCTAAGCTTCAGGACTGATCTTTAAAATTGTATCAAACCTTATTTCACTATATTTATTAAATTTATCACCTAAAATATCACCTAAGTAGTTTACTTTCACAATTCCCCCGATTGCCACTTTTTGAAATATTTAATGCTTCCCTTTTGCTCACAGCTGTAACAAGGTTTCCTATTTTTACTAACAGCTCAGCCATTTCATATTTAATCTCTCAGAACTCATAGGTATTTATCTGGACTTGATAATTTATTTTTTACTTTTCAATTACAAATGAACCAGAGTACTTATTTTCCTGATGCCTTAGTCTACTAGAGTCTCATATTTTTCCTCCTAGAAAAAGGCATGTCTTGGTCCTCTAGTAGAAGGCCAATACACTTGGTTTCAGGAAATTTACATTACAACTGCCATCTCATCTTTGATTATTCCATATGTGTCCTGATTGTTTGCAGGATGGTTGTCGAAGAGGAATGTCATCCTGTTGGAGAAAGAGGAGAAGATTTTCGGGGGTTTAATACTGTTAGTTATTTACTCATCAAAATTAAATTTATCCCTTCCTTGTAGTTACTATATGTCATCTGATTAGAATTTAGCTCTTGTTCAGTGTTTTTCTAAGACCATATGTCTGAATTTCAAAGGATTTCTTTTTTACTTATCTAACTTCTGAACCCTTGCCATTGAGCTCTATTGATTTCTTCTTCTGCTTTCTGTTTTGTTCAGAGACATAAATATCTTTTGAGATTTGGTTATTGTTTTCTTCAGTGCCAACCCCAGAACACCCAAAAATTCCTTTTTTTTCCGCCTGCAGGGCCATTTTCACTAACCACCATGTTTACATGTTTCAGAAACACAACTTGGAATTTGATGAGTTTCCTACATTTGTGTTTGCTTTTCTGTGTCTGCAATGAGCTTTTACAGTTTGCTATTGCCTTCTTTAAGATGGTGTTCTACCCCTTGATTTGTCCTTATGTGTCAACCCCTAGATTTGTGCAGTTTATACCGTTAATTTGTGCTGGGAAAGCTTTAATGGGTTTTAGGCAGGAGACATATGGCAGTAGTTATTTTGAAACTTTAATGAATGCCATTAAAGAATCAAAGGTACGGAAGAGGAATTCCACAGGACAGAAAAATAAAGGCCAAGAGGTAAGGAGACTTTAAAGGGTTAAAATACACATTTTTTTAAGTCCAAATCTGGATTGAAAATACTGCAGTTGGGATCCTTTAGAAACTGTATTATTTTTCTTGTTTGTAAAGAAGGATAAAACTAGATAACATGAAAAGCAGAACAAATTTATTAGACTAAATAACATGAACTTTGATGAAAAATCAGTTTGTGAAACCACAACAGAAATCTAACTGCTGAAAATAATGTAGGATGTGACCTATGTGATGGATGCACAGTTCAGTGCAGGAATACCATGACAAAACTGCCTTTCTTGGTGTAACCCAGTAGCACATAGAGTTACTCAGCACAGGTGCTTTGGGCTAGATTTGGTGAGTTCTAGTGCCAAGACTCCAGCTCCCCAGCAGCAGAGTGTGTGTTTGCACTGTACTCACGTAGGCTGTTACCCAGCTTCTGTTGAACTTCCTGCATACAGCTGGAGAGACTGCAATGCTCCCTTTCTCTCCTTCGCCCCTGCCAAAAGGATTTTGGCATTTGACAGGATCCTCTTACTCTTTCTGTTCTTCTCTTTCCATCCATTTTCACTTTTTCCACCCCTTCCTTTCCCTTTGTATTCCTCCTTGTGTCTTAAAACATAAAACCAAATTTTCAGTCTCGCTTTACCTTTCAAGAAAAAAGAAAAGGAAAAATAATTAAAAAAAAAACCTAAAGAAGGTGTCTTGACAGCTATCTTCCTATGTGTTGCCCTTTGCTTGCCTGCAGCTCCTTCCTCTTGAAAATGTGGCTTCAAGTCTCCTGTGTCTCTTTTCTTCACCAACAATTAAGGTCTCTCCAGGATCTCTCGAGGCAGACGGATATTCCTTATGGCACTGTCTTGGACTCCGCAGTCTATGAGCACGTCCGAGTGAAAGGGATGAATCCTTTTGAGAGGGATGGCATGTATTCCCAAATGTGGAGGATGATTAACAGAAGTAATGGCTCAGAGAACAACGTCGTGGAGTCGACCGCAGGTATTCAAAAGGTATGCTTACATTTTGCTTCCCATTGGAGATGCTCTGTGTGACTCCACATTTGTTTAGTTGTTGCTTTTAAATATAAGAGATGCATCTGCACCCAGCTAAAGATCGTGCCTGGTACCTATTTCTGCAAGTCCTTTGCATCAGCACAGAGCATTGGGACTTCTCAGCTGTGTAGCTTGTTTTTAACAGCATTTTAAAATGTAAGTACCTCAACTGTTTGCCAAAAAAAGGACTTATAGGTGTATTTATAGGAGATGAGTGCATTTATCAGGATGCAAAATGGGAGTAGGATCACTGGTCTTAGAACACTAATTATCTTATTTTTGTAGACTCTTGATGCTGAAAATCTTGGCTTTCAGTTGTAGCTATGACTCATGTTTGTTTTGAGAGAGGAAGGCAGAAAAAGATGATCTGGCTTTAAAGAGCAGTCTCACAGCCACTTTCTGTGGTGGGCTTTGAGAGTAGGAATCAATTTTTGTAAACATGTTTGTGAATTCAATAACTCCCTCCCAATTTTTGTTTGACAGCTACAGCTTTTATAGAAACACTAGTCCATGAAAGGATTCAGTATGAGTGAATATTCAGTATAATGAGTGACTGTAAACAAACTTTTTGCCTACCATTTTATCTTTATATTCAGATTTTTAAATCAAATCAAAGAATTATCGTATTTTGTTAACTTTATTTTGAACTTCAAATTGATTGATTAGACAAAATATCTATGAATTGTGTGCTTACTTGTTATAAGCTTGATTTAGAGACTTCTAAAAATCCAGAAGAACTCTGCCTTTTGTCTCCATCAAAATCCATTTGCCAGGAAAACCTGTAATTTCTGATGTTTTCACACTGAACACAGACAAGAGAAAAAAGTGTGTTAAAAAGAATGATGTAATCACTGGTGATCTCTTGATAATAAAAGAACTACAAAATAACAAAGATTCTTTGGAGTTCTAAAATCACTGATCCAACCTCTGGATAACCAAGATCATATTTTCTCCTCTGGAGGACTAAACAGCTTAAAAGAAGAGGCAAGAGAGGCCCTGGGGAACTGCACTTTTGAAACCCCTTTAGATAAAGTCATGAGCTGAAAGAGCAAGAAAAAAAGTCTGAAGATTTATAGGCTAGAGGAAATTGCTTTTTTTGAGAAAACATATTTTAGCTTGGTTTGTAAGGGGCTGATAAAGCTAGGGTTTGACTTTTGTATATATATATTTTAAAAAACTGCCCTCCTTTTGGTTTACCTTCCCAAGTTATACAATGGGTTTCAGAAGAATCAAAAAACAGAGTACATCAAACACAGCTGTGCTGACTAAAGGCTTTTAGCTGAAAAAAACCCAAACAAATGGTGTAGCATGCTGGCAGGTAATTCCAGATTACAGTCTTTGATTTCTTGTTCCTGGAAATATGGCATTTGCTATCTTAAAACCTACAAAACCAGAAATATCTAAGTTCTTTAATTTCCCATGATTCTGCTCCCCAGGAATAAGCACTTGCAAATGATGATGTTGAAAAACTAAGTTGTGCCATGTGAACAAGCCAACCACCCTCCAGTTCAAAAAAATCAGACATCTTAGGCCTGATTCACATTTACCTACGTGTGCATTTTCTCCCCTTCCTTCAGTTTACAGAAAGACATGACACAGAAAAAGATTATTTGCCAGCTGCTGCTCACACAGAAGCTTTGGGGAGATTGTATTTGGCCTGCTCAGGAAGAAAGCTGAATGAAGAAAGTGATGTTAGAAGCTAATCTCAGGCAAAGAAAACTAATATTTTAAAAGGTAGCTGATAAGAGGCAGAGATTATAATCTCTGTAACACACTTCAAAAAATGAAAACATTTCAAAGGAAAGAAATTCATGGGCCTCCTAGGCCTATATTTATGCTTCATGATGTTCTTCAGGGTCTCTAATGAATTTAACTGGCCACATCACAGCTATTAAGCTAAATATAACTCTGGACAAGCTAAACCAACAGGTCTTCCTCTGTGTTTCATTTTATTTCTACCTTCCTAAAGCATGACCGAACAGCAGTTTGTCCAAGCTCTGTGATGCCATTACCTTGGCACACGTTCCTGGAGTGCCAAGTGAGAGAGCAGAGACTTACAGAGTGCTTTGAAATGGGTACAGGGAAAGGGATTTCCACTCAGCTGACTAATGACCGTGAATGTACTGTGATAGGAGGGACCACCATGGAAAAGATGTGTCCTGAAAGGATGTCTGAGTGCAGTGGACATGCTCAGCTTTAACAGCACTCCCTGCTGCACCATCTCAGAGGTTAAATGGGGTTTACAAGTAGCTTTCACAGCAGAACCTTCCCCAAAATTTTTTTTAAAGCATAATAGTTCTTTAGTTTTGTCTTGCTTTTATTCTGACAATTCCAGAGGAGCTGGCACTATTGTAATAATGTATATAATAAACAGGGGGAAGGGGAGAGGGATCAACCACTGATTTACTCAACACATCACCCCTCCCACTCAGCAGGAACGCGTGCTTGCTGTACCAGTGACTTCTTGGGGAATGGTACCCATGTGAGTGAAAATACAGTACAGCCAAATGACAATGATTGCATAGTCCCACTTCGCATCAGGCAATCTACTGCTTTGACCTGCGTTTCCTAGCAGGAGAGCAGGACAGACAAGAGGACTAGGATGGGAAGATCATGCCACTGTAAGTTTTCAGATTTTGGTATTTATTGGTCCTGTTATTCTCATAAATCAGGTGCACATGTCTCACTGTGTGTGCTCCTGTTCCATCCATGATGAACAGCTATATGTACTGTCAGGTCCGGTTAGAGAGCAGCTGAGTAGATTTACCCTGAAGACAGAGCAGGGTAAAGAAACAGCCTGAAAAGCACAGGTGCTTTAGGTATTTTCTTCCATTTGTTGTCTCTTTCTTTCTCAAAAAACAGCAAAAAGCGGTTGAAGGTCTGAGTTTAAGATAGGGAAGCATTCATTCAGTTTTTTGTCTTCCTTCACTGTCAAATCAAAATGGTTGGGGAAGTAGCTGTATTTTTATATAAGCTTGGATTATTCACTTTTATCTTCCCTTTTTCTTTATTATTCTTAAGTGTTTCATGTGTCTCAAATTGATTTCCCTTTTTTTGCATAGGTTATGAAATATGCATCTCATTCTGTCTAAGGAAACTCTATTTTTGCAGAAGTTATTTATTCAGAGAGGATTTACAGAGGCCTAAGTCATGCCTGCTTAAACATTCATTGAGGACTCCAAGAAAAATCATTTAGGCTTAAACGTATCACATTACATACCTCTTTATGTCTTTTTAAAAAGCACATTACCCTGTTTAATCCTTTACAAGCACCACAGGCTTTCCTATCCTTGGAACTATTCCCATTTAAAATATAATGAAGCTCTTCTTTTGTGCCCCTGTCTGCTCTTTCTTCCCTGGAGTATAATAGTGCCTAATGCCCTATCCTACCCACCTTGTTCCTCTGAACATGATACCGTAGCCTACAGCATCTTCATTTTTCTAAGTAGTACAGAGTGGAAAATTCCTTTCCCAGGCAGAATCCAAATGTGTTTGAAACCTCTGCCTATTTAACTCTATCTGCAAAATATTTAGTTGGTAGAAAACTTGTGAATGACTGTCAGGTGAAATAATGCTTATGGATGTTGCATTAAGAGAAACTGCTCATAGGCTCATAGTATTTCCTTTTCAACTTGCACACAGCATCAAAAGGAATTTGGTCTTGAGATTTGAATTTTCTTGTGATCCTACTTGCACTGCCAGTGGAAACGTGCTTGCAACTGCTGAGCCCGTTTGTTTTCCCTGGACACTGGGGATGGCACTTTTACCCACTCGAAAATACTGTGATAGTAAAATATTGTTTAAACTACTTATGAATAGACCATAGCAAAGTTTTGTTAAGGTGATTCCTCTGGGAAAGAAAGGGGTAGTGACAATTTATGATTCTGTGCTAGAACAAATCATTAATAACTAAACATGGACATTCTTAATTTGTTTACAACAGTAGCGACAGTATGAAGATTTATTTTGGTGGGCCAAAAAACCTCCTGAATTAACTAATTATCCTGATATACCCACAGAATTGTCATCAGAATTGCCATTCTTGTGGCAGATACACTGATCACACCACATAAAATTATTTAACATATGGAAGTTGATACATCTTTGTTGTGAACATTTCTGACCATGGAGTAGCCCAATGAAAAGACACTGAAATAAAAACAGAATAAAGACAGACTTTTGGGATACTGGATCTGTACCATGATTCAGCAATTTGACAGTGGCTAAGATAGGGATAGGAAGCAAAAAAGGAAGAGCATATAAAAATGCTGGGACAGTACTCCAGTACATCTTAATTCACAAGAGGATCAGCTACACTATGCAGCTGTTGGTTAGCAAGCCAATTATCAACCCAGACACTGTTCCCTGGCTCCCCTCTGCCTCTGGAGGTGATGCTTCTTGGGCAGCTGAGATGTTCTGTGTCAGCTCTACGAGTAATAAGGTTCACAACTACCCCTAAGAACTTGATACGTTCAGTCCCACAGCTGAAGGTGCAATTCATCTATTTTCCAATTACTGTCTCCTGCACAGTCCATGATTTGGAGCTGACAGATGCCTGGGGGTACAAGCGCACCTACTGACCTCGCCCTTTGTTATTGTGGGTGGTCTGGCTGTTTATTTTTCTTTCCTGCAATCCTGTGTATCTTTGCTTCCATATATGGGGCTTAAAAAAACTTAGAGCAGTGTAAAAAATTAGAATCCTGACCAGAAAGCACTGCAAATGCAGTGTGGTGTTACTTTCAGGCTATATCAAAAGGCTAATAGCTATCTGGGTTAGCTGAGAAGGTCAGTGTGTTTTGGAAGTATAATAACTGGTCTGTGACTGTTAACAGAACATGAAGAAGATTCTGTGCATAGCTTTAAAAATGAAATATAAAACTCTTTTCCTGCTACCTCATTTTCTCAGAATTCAAGGTAGGTTGTTCTCCCTCACCAACACTCCTGAGCGTATATTAAGGTCTGATCTTACTTTGACTTTCTAGATAGTTTTCACAGGTTTTATCTTGAGTAAAACACCTGTAAAAGTTATTTTCTGCAGAGCTGGGCTTTATTCAACTGAATACACAAGTCAAAATTTGAGTCGGCCTACATATCAAGAAATGGATCTACATGGACATGTATTCATCCAGCAACTAAGCAATCCAACTATGGCTGCATTCCCTTTGTCTCCAAAGTTTTCAGGAAAGTTTATCTGAGTTCATCTTCTCCTATTTCATCTTACGTGCTCCGGAACGTACCTCACCCTTTTTGCTCTCACTGAAATGCCATCCAAGTTACTCATAACTTCTGTTCAAAGGTCAGTCTGCATATGCCTGCCAGTCACTGTAGCAGCCTCAGATGTCACTGACGCATGTCCTGCTGTGGTGCTCTGCCGTTCTTTGACTGTCTTTGCTTGCTCTCTCTCTTATCTCTCTATTCTTTTGGACAGTTTTCCAGACTCATTCTGAAATTTTTGTGGGCCACCCTACATCCAAGACCATGGTCTTTTCTATCTGTAGCTTATCCATGACTATTCTTAAATCCAAACAAATTGGCTCCACAGAGACAACTTGCAATTTTGCTTCTCTTAAACTGAACTGAACTTCTTTCATCTGAAATAAAATTTGTGTGTTTTCCTCTGCTGTCTGTTCATGTCTGACCACTCATTTAGGTCAACCTAAAACCTACAGTAGCTGACTTCATCCTCTGAATTTTATTTCTGTGGCATTCTGTTGCTGTGTCTATTGAAGTTTTCCCAATTTACTTTCCGTAGCATGTCTACTGTTTACCCATACAACCTCCAGTCCATTGGTTCAGGAGTTTTCAGAGTTATTTTCTGGGACCTCTATAAAGCACCCTTTCTGTATTTAGTTCCATTGAAAATCCTACTGGGTTTAAAAAAAAAAAAAAAAGAAAACAACACCCAAAACCAGTTATCTTGACTTTCAAGGCTTTTTATGGTGGATTCTGACTCTCCCTGTAGCTTTCTCATTTCTGAATTGGAAATCACTTGTGTGAGCTTCCAGTGCAACTCCTTTTTCAAGCAAGCATCTTTATGCTTTCTCCAATGACCCTTCTGTAATGTATGTTTTCCCTCAAGTCACTGGTCTTGTATTTTCTTCAAACTCCTTAGCACTCCTCTTTGTTATTACACTAACAAAAACCTTGACAACTGGGTCTCTGGCGTACTATGATCGCTACCCATCAGCTGAGCAGTGCTGTTTTGTTATTTCTTTATGTTCTTTCCCTTCCTTTGGTTTATTTTATAACTACCAAATCAGAGGAGAGAGAAGAACTCACACTATAGTCATCTAAATACTAGCACAGATACGATGTGAAACCTAAGAACTACTATAACCCAGAATGAACTAAATGAATGAACACCACCATTATCAGATGAAGGGTATTTCTCCAAAAACAACCTCTCTGTGTCTGACTTTCCAGCCTTCATCCTGAGAGGAGAGCTACAGCCTAACTTCAAAAGATGAGCATGGGAACTGAAGTTTATAACAGTCTAATACAATATAAAAAGATAGGGAGAAAATAACATTTTATTAAGCAATTGGTCCTTATTATCTCTCAGTTTCTCCAGCTTCAGTGGTGCCACCTACATATTTCTTTGAATTCTCTTGTGGATTAACATCATTAGTCTGAAAGACAGTTTTCTTATCTTGAAGTTTTCTAATCTTGAAGTTTTCTGCTCATTTTCAGATGTTTGTTGGCCTGAAAGCTTGGTTATTTAGGGCTCTCCCCACAGATATATCCCTTCCTCTGTTCAAAGATATTTCTCTCTTAAAACCTTGCTTCACCTAGATCTGTCAATGGCCCCTATCTTGTGTAACTTGAGGTGCCTAATTTAGGTGCCCAAATTTCTTTCCTAGCTATTGAAAACAGACAGTTTGCTTCTCTAGAGTGATCAGAAGTGCCTATTTTTCTTGTCGGCTTATTTTGTACAGTACCTACCAAACTAAGATCATATTCCATGACTAGAAATGGCAATAAAAATAAGAAATAGCAAAAGATACTCTGAGGAACTAATTTAGCTTCAATTCTGTAGAATTGCATTTTGCAGAGAGCTGAGTCCCGACTTTTCGGATGGAAAAAGGATAGCTAACAGCCCTTTGAGTAGTAAGCATGGAATGGAAGGGGTGGGCCCCACCCAGAGGGTCCCAATCCTTCATCTTGATGGCCAAATACAAAGTTAACTACTTCACACCTTAACCTGCATCTAACCCTGTAGTCATCTTTTTAAATGGCAAAACAGTCCAGAGGGGAAAATTGATTCCTTTTTAAGTGGAGATTTCACTTGACATTTCTCTTCTGTAGAAATGGACTAATTAGGATGGAGTTATGAGTGAAAAACCTGGCATGCATCCCCATCCTGACAGTAGGAGACCATCTCTGTGTGTGGGTATCTGCCACAGTAAGTTTCTGGAGAACTTTGGATATTTCTGACAGGTAGGAACACAACACTACACTCTGACGGCAAGTGTACCTAGACCACAGCACGTGGAGTAACTGCTTGTGGCTATGTGTATGAGGACTTTGTAGTTGGCAATGCTTAGTTTAACCCTCTTATTATCTTCTTGTGCCTTTTTCTGGCACTGAGCACTTTGGGAGTTGCTGCCAGAACCATGTGCATCCCCATTTGTTTCCATGGCCCTATCGCGTCTGAATACCGCAATCCCAAGCATTATATATGAGAGACTTTAAATTTCTGAATAAATAAACAGCATGGATGCTGCTTTCATTTGCACTGGCAAGTGATTAATCGTAGAAATTCTGAGCTCTGTCCTGAAGCCAGGATTTTTAGGGGATGGAAAATTTTGGAACGTAGCAGGGAGTAAGAAAACTGACAATTAGAAAATAATTTAAGAAAAAGGGTGCATTTTCAGGCAGTAGTTGTAAAAACTGAGCATGAGCATGTCAGGATAATGCTTAAAGAAAACTTTTTGCTAGTATTATTTATTGCTGAATATTTCTCAGCTGATCACACTCAGTATTAGGGAGGCATCTGTTAAAGGATTGTATAAACAGAAAAGGATGCTGAACTCACCCCTACAAATGAGTAGCTTAGTTTGTGCATATTTGGATCTACCAGAGCAATGCTGTTGTCATATGCTGGAAAAAGAAAAGGTTTAAAAGTACTTACTAGGTGATAAGTGCATTTATTATACATTAGCGCAGGAGAGGTCTGAAAGAGAAACAGTTCTCATGGATGCTGTTACAAACCATCTCACGAGTGAAATACAGGATTAAGTAAAGAGTAAAAAACTGGAAATGTCTTCACAGGTATATTTGTAGCAAAATGGAAATTCTGCTGCATGTTGCTCTCTCAATTAAAACCAAAACCAAATTATGTTCCCCCTTCTGTTGATCAGCTGCAGAGGCCAGGAGGGGTTTGGGAGATGCAGATTCTCTGGGGCAGAAAGGTACTGAGGGGTCCATTTTGTAAGGTGTCAGTTGTCATTTGGGCACTTCTGCTAGATGAAAAATGCTACTTTTTCCAACCCATAAATCTACTTCTAATGCTGTTGCTAAAATTGTACATACTACTTTCCTAAGCTCTTCCACCTATGGCATCGCCTCAGTGAAAAAGACTATGACCAAAAGACCAAAAACTGGAGAGGGATGAACATGCTGTGCTGAGATGTTAACAGAGCAGTGAATCTCCTTCTGTGTGTCAGCAGCTTGTGGAGGGATATATCCTTAGGATTTTTGAGTAGTGCTCTTTATTAAACAAGAGAGACTCCTGATGAAAGTTGCACACTCCCACACATACGCTTTTCTAGTCTGGTCACATCAGATATGGGCCATGTCTGTGCAACCTAAAGGGAAGCAAACCTTGGCATGAGTAAAATGTCCTACTTGAAGTAACTCTTTTACTTCTTCAGGTCACTTCTTGTAGCCATTTTCCTGTGGAAGGATGACAAAGGAATTTGTGCAGTTTAACAACCATACATTTTCTTTTGTGCCGAAATCCAGTCCCATATTCCTTTTTAAAAAAATCAGTTGAAAAGGTCTGTCAAAAATTGCTGCACCAGGAAGAAATAGAAATTTGGATTAGGTCTTCTCCTTCTGTCCCCCTGCTTTTATTAACTCACTCGTGCAAAAGCAGTATTAATTCACAGTTCCCTCATCATGCCTCTCTGTGGTTTGTACCCCTTTCCATGGCAGAGGGACATGTCCATGCACTGATACCTCGTTTTACATTCTCATTATCCTAAGAAAGAAAAACTCTATAAAATGCCTGACAGAGAAGAGTAGTTTGGCATTTGGAGCACTCTTGTTTGGCTATAGGGGACATGAAAGGTATAAGGCATTTGTTATTCTGGTCCTGTGAGCTCTTGTTGCTCCATTTTATCTCCATTAACTTCATACTTTTCCTACAGAGCTTCTGTAACATTTCCAGGTTCATGAAGATTAATAACACCACCCTCCTGAGAGTGTCTGGGGACTACACAGACTCCCACGCAGCTCCAGCAACCTCTGCTTGTTCTTCTGAATTCTCACTTCACTTTGTTTCCTCCCTCTTACTTTTTCATGTTTCTGCTTTTTGACCCTCTGTCCCTTCTGTTTGGATAACAGCTACTCCAGCTTTTCCCCAGCTCTTGAACCCTTTCTTCTTTCCACCCTTCACCTCTCTACACAGTTACACATCCCCTTTGTTATCTCCATCTTACATTGTTTCGCTGTTTGTCTGTGCAACGAAATCTGTGACTTTCCATTTGCAATCAGATGAAGTGTTCCAAAAACTCTGACTGTCACTTTGAAGCCCAGTTGCAGACTCATAGTGTGGTGTGCTGCTCTGGGGATGTATCACACACAGATGAGGGGAAATGCAGACTCTGTCTAATGATCAATAGATGGAGACAGGAGAGCATACTCTTGCTCCAGGCACAGAATTTGGTAATGTATTCACTTTCTTACTTAAATGTTTCCAGCTATCTTTTTTTTTGTATTAACATATTTTAATAATACCCAAATATACTGTGATGCATTAACAAATGCAAATGATAGGACTGAATGTAAGGTTGTTTAAAGGATATGTGCAACAGAAAAAAGAAATGAGTAGAAATAATGAGAAAGGGGATTGATAAAATGTGCCCTAAGTTCCAGCCCTAAAGCATGACTTTGACTATGAGGCTGCGAGTCTAAAATCATGAGAGAGGCATAAGAGATAACAGAGGGATCTTGTTTCATGTTTTTTGGAGCTGCTATACCAATTGTTTATAAAACAGTTTTGATAGATTTAGATAATTTCTGTTAGAAAGCTTGTTACCAAACAAACAAAATGTCTGTTCCAGAGACTGGCAAATGCAGTTGCAGTGAGTAGATCTGTAGCGAGTCTCCACTGTAAGACATTTGATAGTTTGTCATGAAATGATTCAGAGTTTTTTTCATTCTAATACTCTTACAACTGGAGTCATAGAAAAAAAATGGGATTCATAGATCAAGTTCAGATAGCAAATTTTTAGAATATCATCCTTAAATAGTCAATACATTAATAAACATATTGGTAGGCAACTAAATACTAGTGAAGTAATAAGAACTGTGCAGGAAAATTAAGCTGCAAACTAAAAACCACTAGCAGAATACTTAGGAAAATCAACCTTTCTAGTCTCTAATGTATATAAATATCAAGCCTCTAAGTATTGGAAAATTTAATTAAAACAGATGATTGCTCTTAAAGTCATCCTAGTCTCAAAACATGAGAGAGGAGGAAGTCCAGTGCAGTTTAAGATACCACACAGAGCAATAAAGCACAGAAAAGGTTAATTTTTCAAATACAGAAGAGGAACCCAAAATTTTACCCCAGAATGGTGGTTGTTTTACAAATTCTAGGTCTGTGCTTCTAAATACCTATGTGCATTTAAATGTACGTACAGGTTGTAGAGCCAGAGAGATGTCTATTGTCTTATCTGAAAATACCTGGTCTGGGAGACTAGAGACTGAGCAGGCTTTTGCTACTGGCTGCTTTTTGACATTGTCCTCAGTCATTTCATTATACATAGTAGGAAACATTTTAGTAAAATTGCATCTTGTTGGAATATATAATTTTATTGATTTATTCCAATCAATTCATCTTATTAGTTTCTTGAAAGTGTTATGAGGAAGGTGTACCAGGTAGGCAAGTGGCCTTTCCTAATGCGTGGCAACCTAAAATAAAGCTAAAATTCTTCTGTTAAACAAGCAGAATCTTTCCTTAGGCTGAAGATTAATTATAATTGGTTTTTTCCACCGTTTATTCTCTACAGTTAAATTACCATCAAGCAGTTTATGTCTCTTTGCATTTGAATTAGGTGGCAGAGTTGTCCGATTTGAAAATGTGACTGCAATAAATGAGTTTCTTTTCAATAGCCAAGCTATGGGAAAAGACGATTAAAGTGCCACGTGGAGTATTTTAAGAAGCATTTTAACAAGGCTATATCCACATTTCGTTCTTCTATTTTTTTGCGTAAAATACCCACTCTATATAGGCTGCACAACTCCCTTCCTGAGTTACAATGGCAGGAGAGAGTTGTTTACTACTCTCAGCTCTAAAGCTTTCCCACTGTATGGGTGCTGATTGGTGTTTATGGTTGTTTGCAGAACAGCTATTTAATCAAATAAAACAGACCCCATTCCCTGCTGATGTAAGAGACGGAGAGATATCCATCCCAGGGGCTGTATCAAGATGGGTGGAAAATACAATGCATCTGTAATGAAAAACCCAGTAGATAGATAAGCAGATGCATTATAAAAGTCTGTAAGTACCAAAGGGTTCTGGTCATAGCATCAATCAAAGAGCAGAAGATTGTGTTGTTTTATCACCCTGACCTCAGAGCAGGATTTCTTTGTAATACTGTCACAGTTTAACTCCGGCCAACCCCCAAACCCTACGCAGTCACTTGCTTGTTCCCCTCAATATCAGGATAAGGGAGAGAATCAGCAGGGTAAAAGTAGAAAAACTCATAGGTTTTGGCCTCAAGTGCTAAAATTTTGCTCAAATAATGTCAAATTATTATATGATTCTCAGAGTCCAAATATTGTGGTTCACAGCATAGTCAGGAGGCAACACACAGTACTGTAGGTGCAGATTGGGCAGATGTAAACAGCAAAGGCAGGAATGTTTTCTCACAAAAGGAAAATGTGAGCATCGATTAATGAATGTTTGCAAAGTGCTTTCAGTGCTTCAGATCATGCTATTATTAAATTGAACTTCTTTGATTATGCTATGGTTGTGCTGAAAGCTAATTGAAGGAGATGGTTTTCTTTAAAGAGTGTCTTATTCTTGATTAGAGCAATCATTAAATCATTTTAGATTTAACAAAGTGAGCAGCAGATGGAACACAACAAAGAGAACAGAACAATATGAGATTTCAGAAGAGAATAAAAGTAGGCAAAGCCAGAAGTAATTCAGAAGAGCTCATACCAAAATTCTGGCTAATATAATGACATATAACGTATGTTTGTGAATCACAACAATTGTGGAAAATACTCAGGGTATTAATTTTTCTTTTTTGGCTATATAGATACCAATAGTGATCTTGATTTAGAGAATCATACTTCTGAATACATCCTCTCACGTGGTAGTGAGAGCCTCTTCACGTTATCAGACACTATAGTGATTTTGTGGAGTGGAAGCATCAGCCAAGCATATAGCTAAAGATCACATAAATTCTTTGTATCTGATGGGTTTTACTACACTTCTTGCTGTACCTCTCCCTTCCCAAACTGGCATCCCATTTTTCAAGATCTTGAATCTCCCTATTCAGCCTCTCAGCAGCTGCCTTCTCCACCTTCCTAGAACATCCATCCCATCAGAGGTTTTCCCTGCCTCATATCTATCACACCCTTTCTCATACCTTCAGAGGTAATTTCTCCCTACATCCAACATGAGAAATCATTAGCTCAAATTTGGCATCCGTTGAAAGCAGTCAGTGGTAGACTTTGCCTCAATTTGTATTTCCATCCACCAATTTAGGAGCTGACTTAACTTTTCCAGACCTCATGAGCGGAATTACATGAAGGGAAAATCTCATGAGCAGAATTACATGAAGGGAAAATCTCATGACAGCAAGAATTACTTTACATAACACTGTATAACATCCAGATCCATTCCTAGCTGAACGAAGGCAAATCACATCCAATAGCAGAGAAATTTGCAGAAGGTTTGTTTTGAATTTCTTTCTAATGCTAGTGCTAGGCCTGATGGAGTGTCTTCAGTCCCCACGGAGTTTTACATAGTACACTTTGACAGATACTGTGTCAAACTGTATTGTATCCTTTCAGGATTTATATTGCACACATTCTATACAGCTTTCAGTATGTTGTATTTATTACTACTCTATACAATTTGTAAGCTATGAGGTGTTCCTAACACCCCATGACAAGTTTTATGTACATTCTGTGACTGCAGTCTTGATCTCATCTTTATCATATTGTTCTTAATTTGTAGATTTCTTTATTTTTTATTATGCTGTTGCCATATTTTTACAGTCTGTGATTTATCTCTCAGTTCATTCAGCTCATACATTGCTAGACCTAATGTCTGATGTGTGCCCTACGTAGGTACAGAGTAAGACCACTGAACTGACTATTAATTATTCACTAGATGCCAAGTGTAAATGCCTGTACTGGGCCTTAGATTCCCATTGGACTTGCATTATTCAGCTCCAAATAAATTGAAATATAACAAAAAGAATAAGCACAACTAAAAGGAAGTTTTAAAAGAGACAAGAGAAAATATAATTGTGTTTTTATCTTCTTCAGCTACAATAAAATATGTTCTTCGTAGATATGTCATACATAAGATAAAGGAGGATATATTTTTCTGGCATTGTATTTACTCTGCTTTCTGGTGTACATCTTGTGAATTAAACTTTTTCTAAAATTTAACATTAATGGTGTAACAACAGTGATGCTATATTGGACTTGACATAGATGTCCATTCATAGGAAATATGTTTTCCATTTGTGTCTTAAGGGATCATATTTTCAGAAGAAGAGCCCATGTGTGTGCAGTTGCATTGTGTATGATATTTTAATATAACTAAACACAGAAAGGAGCTGTATCTGCACACAGAGCACTGCACAGCTGCAAAGCTGTTTGTGTGGGCTGTGTGTGCAGATCCAGGCATACAACACTTTTCCTGAAAACTTGGTCAGGCATATATCACCAGTGTGTCAGAAGTTGTGTAGCATCCCTTATAATCTCCCTTAACAAGTGAAGAAGAAAATTGTGTTCATTGTTTTCCATTTAAAAATCCATACTGAAGGAACAAGAAGTGTGTGCCAATAATATAGACCTGGATAGAAAAAAATATTATTTTTCTGCTCTGGCAGTCAGTTAAGGCCTTTCTCCACCCTTGCTACTGTGCTGGCAGCTCACATGTTCCCAGGTGCAATGAAGTACCCCAGCTTCTCTCTAATTTTTTGAAAGCCAGAGAAAAACTGCAGTTCTTACCCACTTTTAGTATATGTGTGTTCAACGTGCTATCCCTCTCATGGTAGAGTCCTGTAAGAGAAGTTATTTTTAAGTTAGGTAATGATATAAATGTAACAAACAAGCAACATCAACTTAGATATTCGTTCTTTACATAGACAAGGTCCAGTCTGTTTTTCAGTAAAATAAATAACACAACACTGAATGAGAGTACATTTCCTAACAAGGTAGCGGCCTCTGTCAAGCCATCCCCACACAGATGGTAGGTGATACCTGCTACACACTGAATGAAGTGCTAGAAAATGGAGTTCATGATTTTATGATGCTATTGTATTTTCCTTTTCCGTTGTTTGGTGTTAACTAATGAAATTATTTCATTCACTCGATAAGATGTTTACTGATGTACATGATTAGCTGAGCACTTAGCTGTCCACACTGCATGCACAAATACCTGATTTGCAAGTGCATTGTCTAACTGAGAAAATCTCAGTTGATGTTCCTACTTCTAGGTGAAATGCTACTTCATTTTGAGAAGTAGCAATCAGCTGATTGCATTGTATCTTCATGATTAAAATTGTTTACGTTCCATAAATATTTTAACTCCACTTTTCTCATTACTCATCTCAAAGATGCCTCAGCATTTTTATTAATGTGGTAAGGCTAGAACAAGTACTTGATTTTAACCCAATTGTATTATATTTTTGAAAAGAACACCAGTGACACAGGGTATAGGCATCAAACTCAAATTAAGAAAATAAATACGATTGGATGACTAATTAATTGCATTGTATGTTTACTACAGAACTATTCTTGTTTATGATATAATCAGATTTCTGTGTGTATTTTATCCAAGTTTGAATCTGAGAGGCTGGAGCAACACATAAAGAGACATAAGTTTCCATAATTTATTAGACTTGTGGGAAATCTAGAGTGAAGCTGGAAATACAATTGCTTATTGTATTAATGATTCTATTTTTATATATTTAGATTTTTGTAAGATACCGACAAACATAAGTAAACCAGAGTGGGTTGTCATTAGAATAACTGAATATTAGTTATGAAATATTAGAGTAATTGAAACTGAAGCTGTGTAATGATGGAAGTATTTTTATAAAACACTGTTTAGCTTTAAAGGCACTAAAATTGTCAAAATGTCTTCATAGTGTTTCTGTATTGAATTATTACCTCTTTTTGATCAAAATATGGTTTTTTTCATTTTTAAATATTAATCCATTGCAGAGAAAGTAATTCAGGTTGAAGTCAACTTTTTGGAATAAAATATTCTCCAGTTTGGATTTTCTTTACTAGTTTCGGTCTCAAAATTTATGATACTTTTCCTTAATTCAAAATCTTCAGATTCCTTGTGCAGAAAGGTAGCTAGTTTCTATCCAGCTCAATTTATCACCTTCATCAAGCAAAATTTATGTGTTTAACATTACCTCTATTGAGTTTGTGTCAAGTGTACTGCCCACGAATTTCTGTTGATTCCTGCTTCAGGAGAAAGAAGGGATGAGAAATCTTTCATGAAAAATATGAGTCCTGAATGACTCCTCCAGCACAAGTGACTGGTTTACAATAATAATTTGTGTTTTTTTAGTTGATGTTTGGTGACTGTTTCTCAGTTTTGTCAACTGTAAACTGACTTCTGCCATTTGAGCTGTGGTGTGGGCCGGTCAGGATGAATTAGAAGCAAATATAATAGGACTCTGTGACCTGCACTTCATTTTTATTTACAAAGGTGTGCAAAATGAATGTTACAGCCTTGGATAAGTGGAAATGCCTGTGCAGACTGTAGCCAGAGATTAACTAGTCTGTGTACACTTGAAGGCAAAGGCTGTAAGTATTTCATTCTATAAGGATGCAGAAGTCCAGCTATCACCTGAAATTAGAGTTACAGTAAACATATAAAATCCTTAGTTGGACATGAAAGTACCCATATGCATGTTACACTGTTTTGGGTGCTGTCTGAACTTGAAATTCCTTCTGGATACTTGTTTATGTCTTTATTTACCTTTGTACATGTAGACTCGAGTGCCTGCTCCTTTACCTGGACTTGCTCTGCCTGACAGTCTTAGCTGTGCATTGAGAATGACTGTAACAGTAGTCTCTGTATTAACTGTTTTACACAAGGGATTTGACTTCCTAGTTTGTGAGCACAAAATGGGCTGTAAGCTTGCTGCAAGGAGGGCAGCAGCAGAGAGAAGCTGGGTTTTAAGACTTACAGGTACTTTATGTGACAGTTTGTTCTATTGTGTGATCTCAGTTGTCTGCATGGTGATAGCAAGAAGGCAGCCTGAACTGAGTAAAAACTGAGTCTGCACTGTCTTCTTCCCCCTCCCACAGCTCCTAATGTTTTCCATGGGTCCTAAACTGCAGAGGACCTGAGGATACAGGAGTGTTTGTTGGTGCAGCATCAATCATCTGGGCTGCATGGTCAGGAGAGACTGACCTGCCTGTAGAAGACCTGATCAGGCTTAAAATGGTTTCTTTAGCTGCAGGTACCGTAGACCAGAAGTACCTGTGTGGAGCTTCTCCAGAGTGCTTTGATGGAAACAGTCCACAGCACCAGTCTGTGCAGAAACCTGAACTTACAGTCTTCTGAAAGAAATACTTAGAACCACCCTGTCATATCCCTTATTGAACTCTCAGGGAAAGGGGATGCCAGGTGTCACTGAAAGGCCAAAACTTGAGGAGTTGTGACAAATCTCAGTTTCACACACACTGCTGCACTTAAGGTGAAGATTCACTGCTAAAGAAGATGATAGGTGGTTTCATGCAGGTTTTCCAGAGGAAGAAGCAGATTTTGAGACCACCATAATCTACATGAAAGCGAACTGATGTGGAAGCACTGAGCCTCCTGATCCAAACCTGTTCCTTCATGCCCCAGCCCAGGCTGCTGCAAGTTACCAGCAGTTAGTGTTTCTTGTCTCCTACAAGGTATCAGATTGAGGGGAAACATGCTAAATTGTTGTACAGTGTAATCTGAGGGGGAAAAAAAAGAGGGGCTGGGAACCATTTCTTGCGGAGCTTCAGGATACTGGGTCTAGATTTGCTGTACCAATCTGCTCCACCCAAACCTGGGCAGGAGATGCTTATCAAAAAGAGAAGAGTACAATGGTTCAAAAGAAGATAGTTAAATTCTTTTGTGTGAGTAGTGGGACATCCTGAATCCTATTACCACTATGAGAGTCGGGGCTCATGTACAAGGAATATAAAAAACTGAAAGATAAGTCAGTTTCTTTAAAGTAAATTTCTAAAATGAAACTATTATTTCCAATGAGCTTTTACTGAAGGATTTTTCAGTATCGCTGGTAGTTTTGCAAAGACTTTTCTTGTGGTTAAAGTTCTTTTTCAGATGATGAATGGTTTTGATGAGTAGTTTTTTGACTTTTAATGATTTTCTGATCCTTGCAGTTGGTATTCAGTAAGTGTGTCTTTGGGTAAGGAATGAAGCCCAAGAATTGCAGTTAGATTGACTCTGCTTTTATTCTAAAGAATGGAACAAGAACCCTTCAGTGAGTGTCATACTGGATTGATTTAATTTAAAGAGGGATACTGCTTCTCTAAATTCTCTGTTAAGCTTTTTCATGGTAGTTTAATCCACAAAATTTTACTTTTTCACCCAATTGTAGAGTATTGATCCATGTACATTTCCTCATTTAAATGTTCTTTTATTGAGAATTAACTGCCACAAAGATTTGTCAGAAGAGGGAACTCACTTTATCAACATTTAGTTTAAATTTGCCTCATTATGGACACTACCACTTGGTTACTACAGATCTGATTTTCTGAGGAACATGAAGTGCTTTCATATAATTTCTGTATATGACCTTCACTAGTGATACCCTTAAAATAGTATCTGAAGCACTTAGTTGTCATAAAATAAATGAGAAGCTGGCATAAAAAAAAATGCTTCCTTACCTTTCAAAGGTCTGCTTTGCTGAGACTTTTTTTCTGGTTTGTTTTTTTTCTTTTTCCTCCTGTTTCTCTTCTATCTGAAATTAATGTTTGTGGTGGAGAACCTCTGGTTCGGCTGCATGTCAGTGATCATTATGGTCTGCTGCTTTTTTTAGCACTTTGCTGTGATCACCTGAAGAAGCAGCTGGTTTCATTCTCCCACCACCCTCAGAAATGCACCTTCGATTGGTCTCCACTGTTTTGCTCTGCTTGTTATTTCCTGTCTTGTAACTTCCAAGATCCATTTAATTGCAAGGCAAAATGCTGAGCGCTGGGAAAATTCTGACACGGAGGTGCCCTCTCATTACAAAGCTCTCATACCTGGGTAATTCTTATTCTGGACAAATTATTCAAGGTCTGCCTGGCATAACAAGTGAACATGTGATCATAAGACTTTTCTCAAGAAGTTGATGGCAGGTTGCATATGAGGAATTAATGCTTTTCCTGATTAAGTTTTATGTGGAGCAAATAGACATGCCATTCAAGCTGATATGACAATGTAATGTAAGATAAACTTCATACTGAAGAGGAGATGAGGCTGGGATTTCTAACCTCTTCTTTCTTTCCCTAAGCTTCCCGGTGTTTCATTTCCTGCTGCTGTTCGCTCCTGGGCACTAGCTCAATAATGCTTTTAGAAACTATTCCACACTTTTCTGTTTGAATAAGTACAAAGAATAACTTTCAATGTTTGTCAAATAGTGCCCCTTGTATTTAAATAACTTTCTGTAGACTCTGCAAAATGACATCCTAAAGGGGGGAGGGAGGATTATTATTATTTAATTAACTGCTTGTCTTGATGACTGAGAAGAGTTTTTTACATATATATGAATTTTTATTCTGTGCTCTAATACCACCATGGGAATCCAGCTCCTGTCATGCACTGCAGAGAGCTCTCGGTCAGATTCACATTCAGATTCTCTGAGTGCATGACTGCATTTCTTAAGTTATGCAGGTAAGCCACATGTGCTGGACTGCAAGGGAGTGTGGGGCAAGAAGCTCCAACATTGTACTTTAGGTGTACAGAAAGATTACTTTTGCGAGAACTGTGAATTAGTGGGATCTATTCAACGAAGCTGAAATGTGAGATTTTATTTCACTGGGATCCAAATGGAAATTAGCTAAATTTATGCCCTTTGTGAAAAAAAACAACCTTTGAAACCTTTGTCCCCTGAGGAAAACAAATTAGCAAATGAGAATTTCTCTGAAGCCAGAAGGTCTGACTTCTGCTTCAGTCCATAAACAGCACTTTCATTGGCCTCTTGGAAATGGATTATGGAGATCAAAGTGTTTCCATTTCCTTCTGCTGAAAAAAACCTCTCTTGTGAATGCCATCAAGCTTTTGCCAACATCTGACAGTGTGAAAATCTAGATTTAAGCTTCCACCACCGATTGTATCTTTGCCTTTTCCCATTTTGGAGTATGATATCCACTTTATGTATATTAGCTTTCATATATTTTCAAAAGTTCATTCAATTTTCTTCCCTCTTCTTCATTCCTCATGTAATGGCATCCTTGGTAAGGCTGTTCTGTAGAATGGAGCACAGCCCTCTGCAGGCTGTAGCTACAGCACTCTTGCTGAACATGCAAAGAACATGTCAAAAAATTAATTTATGTATTTATATGTACCCAAGTCTCAGGTCCTCACTGGTGGGCATAGGTCTAGCTAGCAGCATTCAATGGCGTTTTTTTCCCCTGGGGAGTTAGTGCAATGGAATGGTCTGTATTGGAGAACATGAGCCTCAAACTGCTGTATGGAACAGGTGAAAGGTGTACAGCAGCTGGAGAGGAAGGATGGCACCTGACTTGTGATGGGAAGGAGTAGAAAAAGCATCATCGCTGTGTCTCCAGGCTATAGGCACAGGATGTTCAGAACGTGGGCTTCATCAGCATTATCTAATAATCTTCAGATTTTCTTCCAAAAAATTATTATCATTTCAATCAGTTGAAACTTGAGGTTTCCCTGGCCTTAAAAGTTCTGTTGTTTTTATAACAGTTAATACATTTTATATACCATGAAATATTTAAAAGAGTTCTGCAGGAAAAATAACTGCCAGCTCTTTTTAACCTGAAATTTATTGTGTAATTTTTTTCTTTTGTGAGGATTCTTTGTATTTCTTTTATAGCAGAATTTAAAATGCAGAAAAGATACTATCCAAGAATTTAAGTATGAAAAATTGCAGTAATTGGTTTCTGTTTATTTACAATTATTTTTTCTGAAGTTTATCATTTGCTAGACCTAGAAATGTGCTTTTAGAATGGCAGAATTGTACACAAATACATTATTCAGCCTACTCTGCATGAATGGGTTAGCTGCAAGAAGAAAAAAGTACGTGCATATGCAACAGTTTAATGGCTTTAAATGTTTTTCTTGTATAACTCAACTAGTTTTTGGTGGAATCACCAAAGATAAATTTTAACTAATATCTACAGACAGGACTCCAGCAAATAAAAATTTTATAAATATTCAATGATAGAAAATAGAAATATAACAGCCTTATAGAAATAGTTTTAACATCTATGTGCTGATGATCTTATTCTGTGTAACAACTCTTTTTACAGGAACTCCTTCAAAATTGCTCACAGAACCGTGAAGTGAAACCAAGCATTTCTGTATAGTACCATACCTTCCTGTTTCACTTAATGACCAGTGTAGTGCATGAGTTCAAAATACCCTGATGAACAACTAAGGTTCAATTTTGCCTGGATTTTTTTTTTTTTCCCCTATGACAGTAGTTATCAGATAGTCAAAAAATCTTTTTAGCTCTACCACACTGACAGGTGGGATGCCACAGGGAAGGAGACCAAAGTGTCAGTTCTCCATGCCCTGGTGGACTGGAAAGCTGGGATTACTGCTGAATGATAATATGCCCTCCTCCTACAAATGCTTCCCTGGTGATCCTGGGCTGTATGGTCATATGTGAACAGCATTCAGATTTGCCACCATCCTGAAATGTTATTACCTCTACACAAAATACCAATATAATGATGAGAAAATGTAGAATCAGGAATGCAGTTCTTAGAGTAGTGAGTTACAGGTATTACAAGGAACTGTTTCTTTCTCCAAGGAGATTTTGCTTTCATTTAGCCCCCATAATTGACTGAATGTAAGCTCCTTAACTTCTTCTCATAATGCAGAGCTGGAATTTTTGCTGGCCCAAGGTACAAGTCTTCAGCATAGCTATTGGAAAACTGCAAAATATGTGCTTCCCATATTAAGAGGGAGAGAGAGAAGGACGTAAGTTTTGATTGACATTTTGTTCCAGAATTCCTTTGTGATTTTTCAGAAAGCATCATCCCCCCTTCTCACAGTATAGCTACTCATTTGTAGGCGTAAAACTGTGAAATATCAGCAGTGTTCCACATATGCTATACTCTAGCAAAATTTTTTTCTTAATTCTTTAAGCTGAAACCTCTTTTAAGCTGTGTGAAAGATCCATGGGTAGACAGTTTAGACTATGATTCTCAGAGGAGTATACTAAAAACGAAATCACATACCTCCAGAGCTGCCAGATAAATGATTCTCTCTTAGTGAGACAGGTGTTTTTCCCATACTTAAAAATTGAGAATTGGAGACAGTTCAAAAATAGTGTCACTGCTAATGGGAGGACCAAACTGATAGATATTTGCAAGGAAAGATTAAAGAAAGCTATATCCAGCCCAGCTAAGTAACAGAAAGATCCATCAATAATTGAAAGGTGTCAGCGCCAAAGTGTGAGTATTTAGAGCTGCAAAAATAAAAATACCTAGGAATGAGAAAGTTATTAAAAAAATAAGTAGTAAAAATAAATACATTGATTAGCAACAAAAAAATGTTAGGCCAAGAAGTAGTTCCATAAAGAGGGGGATTACAAGCATTACAAGGATTACAAACTTAGGTTTTTTCCATGGATTTGAATTCCTTAGATTTGTAAAGGAATAAGGCAAAAATGCTAAAAAGTATGTATTTTAATGCATGGAGCAACCATGTGTTGAAGGTAGATTACTGGAATGATCCCTTCTGACTCTTCAATCTCTTTTGTGCCCCATGCACTTTAACTGAGGCTTACTGTGATCTTATCTATGAAAAGTAATATCTTCGTGGGAACCTGAACTGTGATATTATCAGGTCTACTCTAAGGATCTTATATATACCACTTCATCACAGATATTATTGACAGTAAGTGCTTTTACCACTTTTATATATTCTCATTGTGAGTTGTTTTACAGCAAGGCAGCCAAATCAAGAGAATTTTTCCTGACCAGCTGAGCAGCTGATAAGTCTCTTTACAAGCATTTAGGTGAATTCAATACACTAGGATGTTAAAAGTGTGGGTTAGGACAAAAGCAGGTGTCAAAACATAACCCTCTGCTCTTTCCACCACCTCAAAGGTTATCTCCCACATGTAAAATTACTTGTTTTTTGAACCCCACTTTTCCTTAATTCTTTTGTTCAGAAAGTCCATCTGATCCTTTTCAGGATTCATTTCCCCATTTCTGATCTTCTGCTTTTGTCTCCTATTTCCCTTCCTTGTTCTCTGCACATCATGATCCTTTTTCAGGCTGAGTCATTATCCTTTTAAATTCTCCTAGGAAGGGCTTTTTTCTCAGTCATGCTATTTCCTAGTCAAGTGGTGGCTGTAGGAAGATCAGAATAACCCATGCTAGGAAGAGCTCTGTGAGTGGCAGTGCCTGTAAGACAAGCATACAAGTTGTATTGTTTGTTAACTGCAAATTCACTTTTATCCCCTGTTCCCTGGCTGTTTAGATAGACCTAAACCTCCACAGGGAGGAAAGAAAAACCCTTCTTGACTCTTTTCAGAGCCCGAAGATTAAAAATGACCCAATCCAGTGTGTGTCTGCACTCTGAAAAGAATTTTCTTTATCCTGCAAGTCGTGTGGAGTCCACAGATAATATGGCTCCCTTTCTGCTCCAAAATCTGCACAAATCCTCCCCCTACCATGCCTACAGATGGAAATAGGAAATATTCCCTTGCCAGGCCTGCAGTAAAAAGCAATGTGTCCCAAAAGCAATCGTTCCTTGTGCACTACATCTTGTGAGCAAGCAGACGGTGTGGCTTGCTTCAGTAACTTTTATATGTAAACAGTCTTTAAAAACATAATCTACATTGTCAAAGCCTAATCTAAATGATGTACTGACATTGCTTACTTTGATATGCTGACTTGGTTTTGAATTCTCTCTGGGTTGCCTGGCCCCACATGGCCTTTTTGTGTTTTGTTTACTTTTCACTTAGCTGTCACGTATTTATTCCCATTAGATGTAAAAAGTCAATGGCTTCAGCCTAGTTTTACAGTTTAGTTGGCTAATACAGCATAGGGAAAGCACCGAGTGAAGCCAAGCAGAGGGTCAGGAAAAAAGCAATGTGATTCTTCAGGTCTGACACAGAGACCAACAAAACAGAAAACTCATAAAAGATCTGGATCTGGTAGAGCAGCTAGAGATAGTTATCTTTTCAGAAAAACATGAGTTGACTGTAAAGCAGAAATTCACTGAAATGGGGAACGATTTGTTTAGACTGAATTTCTGGTTTTAAAGGCCTGTTTCTGAATAAATGCTGAAATTTTGTATACATCACATATATTTAAATTAAAAAAAAAATTGGATTTGTTTTAAATGTGAATGGATAGGAAAATGTTACTTTAAAAGCTTTGGATTTATCTTAGTCAAACTGTTTAAATGGTTTACATGATCTTGCTCTATGAAAGTCTTTGAAAACATGTGAAAACACTTCATGCCGAGAATAATAACCCCCCCAAAATCTAGTTGGCGTGATGCTGCCCACAGAATCCATAAGACAAATGGGTGTTCGTGAAGTCTATCGCAGCTTGAAGCACAACTGAAATGTGGACCATGGCTAACCATCTGGATAGCCATGCCTACCCTCCCAATGTGAATAACTGAATACCTACCTTCCATCTAAATGGTTGTTTTTAAGGCTCAAAGAAAAATCAGTGGGGGGGTTCATGTGGAAGTTAGCATTGATGGAGGGGCCCTGATGTTTCCTTTGTTCCCTGAAGAGGAAACAGATTCCACAGTCCACAGATTTCCTCCACTGCGCTGTTTCACTGATGGCACATTGTTATCAGGTCACGTTTCTTCCGTTTCAGGTGAGGTGCTCTGCCAAAGCACTGCATGGCACCAGCAACTGTGCGACTTTTTCTGCTGGCAGCAGCTGGGCACCCAAACTTCCCTTTCCTTAAAGAACAGACTGTGCTGAAACTGTCACGTTTTCAGGCGCACTGGCCTCCTTTTGGACTTCACAGTCCATAGTCTGAGCTTTTCCTCTGTTTACTGCAGGTGAAATACGGGAACTATGCCTTTGTCTGGGATGCAGCAGTGCTGGAGTACGTGGCCATCAACGATGCAGAGTGCTCTTTTTACACAGTCGGGAACACTGTTGCGGACAGAGGATATGGGATCGCACTGCAGCATGGCAGCCCCTACCGAGATGCTTTCTCACAAAGGTAAGGGTTCAGAGTAGGAGGGGTAGGTCCTAAGAGAAAGTTTCTCTTGGCTCTGGACCTGTCTTTTAATTTAATTTTCAGTGAAGGAGAAACATCTTGTATTTGTAGTCCACTTCATGTTTTACATAGACATTCATTTTCTCTGAGACATTGAATTATTCACTTTTCTAGAAACTGCATTGAAAACACTTCATGTTGCTGTTATTTGAATTGTCTTTGTTTCTTTTGAAAAACATTAATGAGAGAAACTGAACTTCATTAGCAGGAAAATGAGGAAAGAGTTGATTTATTTGTCATAGAAAGTCACCATAACTCAAACCTTCCTGTTAGAGAAGCCATTTCTTAAAGAAAAAAAAAGTAAATTTGATGTGAAAACTCAAGGGAGATGAATAAGAACATTTGATGTTTTGGTGGAAAGACCCCTATTAGTACCCAAAAGCATAAATGCTTATCCCAACACTAATCAATCTGTTGGGCTACAAAAGTGACATCTCCACAGATGGTACTGGTACTGTGTTTCTATTAAGACCAGAAATACTAAATTAATTGTATGTATTGTGCCTTTGCAGTATTTGTGCTTCACTCTAGTATTGATTCCTAAATCAGGATGTGTGTGAAATATGAAAAAACAAGCAAACTTTTTAAAAGTGTAGTATCTGCAGTCTGGCATTTAGGAGAAGACATGGGCTAATCTCATGAGCCTTTTTCATTCTGAGTCTGGTCTCTCAGTCTGGTTTATATTGGTTTGCATTAGATGCATGTAACAAAATTTTACAATTGCTTTGATAGAATTTCTTCTGTGTGGTTGTCATGTAAAGATACAAATAAGCTTCCTTTGGACTATTGCCTTTGTCTTCAGTCCATAGAGTGAACTGGGGGAAAAGTAGCTGGTAAGTAACAGTATGCAGATTCAGAGGAATCACTCTCTGCTTACACATACTGAATGAACAGAGAAGACGTGAATTCTTTGAATCTGTTCTATGCTGGGAGCGATATGGCTGAATTTTGTGCTATCATAGCAGTAACATAATAAAAAAGTTCACAGGATCATAGAAAAATTTAATTTCAATGAAACATATACATGCTTTGTATCTTACAATGAGCATTAGAGGCCAATGTTTACTGAATACTTTAATACTTTCATATTCCAGCTATGATCAGGCTGTCTTCACTTAAAATCTCTGGCATTGAACTGTTTGGGGTCTCCACACGAAACAAAGGAGTAAAATTTCTTCCTGTAATCTTTCTAAGAAATGCTTTCAGCTGTTAGAGATCTCAGATGCTTGTCAAGGTGTTAAGTCATCCTCTTCACAGCATTATCCACGTAAACTTGAGTACAAAAATTTGAAGACACTGGGGAGTTTTATAGTCTTTGTCTTTAATACTAAATACAGTGAAATTGTCAAGTGGCATGGCATGTCATGGCTCATGCCCACACAGATGAGCATTCTTCAGGCCCACCACTACTGCTCTCCAAGTCAGGGTGGATGTATCCAAACTGACCCTCAGAGACTACTCCTGACATTTTTATATACTGGTTATAGTTCTTGGTATGGGGAAAATGGTTATGGCTGGTTCTGGTAAGTGAATATATTCATTGCAGTATTCAGTACCCAGAGAGGCTGGATTACAACTTCTGATACACTGCCTTTAGCAGCTTCTGGATCATTGGTCTGTGCAGGCCTGACATTTCCAAGTACAATTTTATTTCATAAGAAAATTTCAGCTTTTCAGTGTATTATTATATCTTGAAGCTATAGGAAAGCAGGAAGAAGCATAAAAATTTGCACATATATAGGTCTTTTTATCTGAAGATCTTTGAAGCAATATTTAACTATTAACACCTCTCAGTGGAAAGTAAATGCCATTTCCATTTAATGCTTAGGGAATCTATAGCAACAGGAGACTTAAATAAATTCCCGAGGTCATATGTTGTCCCCTGGTGGACTCAGGAATCATAGGCACTCATTTTCAATTTCCTGCTATAGTTATCAGAGTTCAGGTAGATGAAGAAAGGGATTATTTGTCAGATATTGAACTACAGGAGGATCTGGAAGGATAGGCAGAACTTAGCACTAGTGAAAAAGTAACTCATTACATTAGCAAGAGTAATAGTTGAACAGAAAAACTGGAATTTGCTTTGAGTATACTACCTACTGGAGAATTTATAGATATATATTCTGCAAATGTATGTGCTACTGTGCTTATATTTTTATTTCTGTACGATGAGAGCATATTATATATCACTTCTAATTATGTCCATGAATATAAATTTACAGTTTGAAGCAGTGAAACACCATATAACAAGCATATGAAGGAGAAATCATGCTTACAAGGTAGCTTACAACATTTTGTTCTAAACACCCTTCCATGCTGCTCCTTAAGTTTACACATCATGTGGTTATTACACATCATCCTTACTTTTCTTTCTGATGAAAAGGCTGAACAACCTTCAGCAGCTGCAGCCTGCATGCTAAATAGAGAGGGAAATAGATTTCATTGTATAGGATTAGCAAATGTTCTCCTGAATATTTCACGTTCTTTAATGCAGCAGGGAACTGGTTTAAAATATATTGGTATTTCTTGATCTTTCCCAAAATAAATATATTTATGTGAAAATACAGGTCTTATCTTTTATGAAATTTCATATGAACTCATAAGCTGCACAGTGTTAAATCCCTGGGGTGCAGCTGTGAAAGGTCTTGCAGGCTTACAGGAAATTTTGTTCTCTGTACAGAAAGCATGGGCACGAGTTTAATGCTGAAGAAGCACACAAGCTGCAGTGCCCTAAGCACAGTGCAGAGCCCGTGCTCCCAGCTTCAAGCTGCCGCTGCCACCTTGTGCCTGTGTATTTTCACGGGATGCTGTCGTACCAGTATGGAATGAGGCTTCAATTACCAAGGAATCAGAAAGCGAAAATGCTCAACAAAAGGTTCAATATATACTTGATTTTAAATTGATGCAATTAAGCAAGTATCATACAGGGATGTGCTGTCATTGAGGTACACTTGCTTGCATGGGTTCATATTGTTTTTATAACTTTACAAGTATAAGGTATTGACTATACCCTTCAGAGAGAAGCATGAGCACTCTCATGTATTTGAATTTAAAATTGGAGTTATTCTCTCAAATGCAAGTTTGGCTACAATGAAATATTAGCTGAGAGTGTGGCAAAATGCATATCACTTAGAAATTTCATGTACCTTTCCTGGAATTTTAAATAATTGATTCCAGACATACCACAGGAGATGAAACCCTGTTCAGGATTATTCTTTTCAGACTCGAGAAAATCTAAAATTTTGGGAATGAACAAAATTTTTTGGATGATGAAAGTTTTATTGTTCAAAGTGCATTATCTATATGCCTTCAGGGAAGAATTTTGTGCAGGTGTAGTTTAGTGAAGGAGAAGGGTAACCAATTGAAAGCACTGTAATGAAACTGCTCTTTGTTCTGATCTAGAAGAGATGGGTTTTTTGCATGTGAAAAAGAAAGTTCTCAAAGACATGTGCAGCAGTGAGTGGTCTGACTGCAGAATGAGATTGGATTTTTGCTGTATGGGGATGGCAAAGTGGCCAGCTGGGGTCCCATTAGGCACCTGCCTAATGCTTTCTCTGAAAACAGGTGCTTCGAGTCCATCCTGAAAATAGGTGTGTGTCTGTAACATAAATTATATAGAAAATAATTGGGGTAACATTTGAAAGATAGGCCTGTCATAGCATCCTGATGACTTCATTCATGTTGTTGCAGACATTAACAAACACAACTGGCCCTGCCACTAGGCAGCCAGTTGGTGTGCTCAGGTAGATTGCTGTCCTCTTTTCTTTGCCATGAAGACTTAACCTTCTGAGCACCAGCAGCCTCCAGGCAGCATGTCAGTTTTTTTCTTTCAAGGTAATGACAGGGACTGTAATAATAGGAACTGCCAAATTTCCTAGGAGAGCTTGAATAGGGTGTGTCTTTTGGTTCACAAGGAACTCTATGCTGACACTAAATTTGACACCTGTTAAGAATTCTTTTCAGCCCTAAACCTTAAAACTTCCATTGCACCCCTGGGAGGTATAAATATAATTGCAAACGCTTTTGATGGTATTACATAGGATGTCTGCACTTCCTACAGTGCTGCAGCAATGACTCAGGCACTCTTCTGGTGGCTGGCTTTTGGTGGAGGTCAAGGAGGGGTGGCAGCAAAGAACTCGGATCCCGTTCATGTCCCTGCCTCCTCTGCTGACTGACTCTCTGCTGCTGCACTACGATCCTGGCCACACAGCACGCTAGAGCCAGAGGGAGAGGAAACTCTAATTTCATGCTCAGCAGAGGCCAGCAGCCAGCTTTTCACTTAAGTCACTAGAAGCTGCCAGCACCCAAAACCAAGCCATAAAAATCAAGCCGTAGTTATTTTGCATTCCTCATATCCCAAGAGTATCCATGTGCGTTCTGCCCCAAAGACTTCACTTTTAAATAGAAGGAAACAGTGATAATACACCAAAAAAAAGGAAAAAATGAAAAAAAATCTCCCTCAGAGTGCACAGTGTGGGAGTCCTACTTGTTGTTCATCAGTTGTGTTTCTGCAAATGCACCATCTCAGCCAAGCACAAGCTCACTGACACTTCAAGTGGTCTGTGTGCCAACAAAAGCAGCAGCAGCAGCTGCATACCTCCTGGTGGTCAACTGTGGGAGGTGGGGTATGTGACGACATAATGTATGGAAGGTACAACTACCATATAGCTTATGCAGAAACCTCAGACTGTATTTGACATTCATCACAAAAAGTCACAAAGAATTTGTGCTGCTGCTAGAGAAGCCAGTCACATCTTTCTGTCCTAGGGGGGAAAAGGAATGATTTCCTCATGGCCAGATTAAAGACACCTCACTAGTAGCAAGTGTTGTACTTTCAGACATCCAAAAATTTGGAGGCAAAGAACAGAGACATCACATGGTGCTTCAGACTGCCCCTAAGCAATTCATTAGCCATATGCTTTAAATAAATTGTATGGATATTCTCCTGTCCTTTTTACATCTCATCAGCAAAACCCTGAGTCTTAGAAAGTTCCTGCCCTGAGCCATAAATATGTGTTCTTCCTGTCTCCTCGCTATTAATTCTCTCTCCTTAAATTTTCATTGTGTCTTGGAGGTCACTTGTGTCCAAAGACTCCAACATAAGGAAAATAACTTCCTTCCTGACTACTTTGGCTTCTTTTTCTTTGTCCTTGGGACCATGTACCCCTTTCTTTGAGAAGATTTCCCGCCTCTCTTTTTTTTTTTAAATCTTCTTTTAATGAAAACCCAATAAAGTGCCCCTCACTCTCTAACTTATCTTTTACCAGCTACAGAGAAAATAAGAGGTTTGGATTATACCCTGTCCCTGCAGGGGACTGACAATAATGGTCTAATTGGATTTTTCATTATTAAATACAGTGATCATAAATACTAAGAATAGTTCTTAGTAAAAACTCAGCTTTGCTTTGCCTCGGCAGTTTGCTTAGAATCAAAATCCTATTCTGAGCTGTATATATAACATTCTGAAAAATGTCAGAGAAACTAGTAAAATCTCTACCCAAAGCACTTTTTTCTGATTATTCCAGAAAATTAAGAGACTCTGCAAATTGGGAGCATTATCGGACTTGAAGAACACTCCTGAATTTAAATAGAAGAGTTTAATTCTGAGAGTCTGCCTTTAGATCATGTCACAAGTTCATATAACTGAAATTACATTAAAGGGGGAAAAAACCAAAAAGAATTTCAGATTTCTGAGCAATCAGACATGAGAACACAGTCTTACTTGATTCAGATATAGTAATTGTTAATAAAAGCCTTAACTGTAGAGTAGCATGTAATGACAAGATAGTTTCTCAGATAAGCAGGATAATAAACAAAAAAACTTCAGTACCACACCATCCTAAATAGTGCAGTCTATCCTTATTTTTTTGCTGTCTATGTTAGACTCACAGAGCTAAACTGGGAATTGCACCAGGCCGTAGGTTTCAAAACACGTCCATCTCTGTTTTTGCTGACCCAGGTCCTCAAAGACAAATTGCAATTGCCCTTCATGCCAGGAAACTCACCTTGAAAAAGTGCTGCTCAGCCAGCTCCCTGCTTCGGTGGGGCTGCAGAGTGGTCACATTCTTCACAGCTCAATCCCAGGCCACTGGATCCAGGCTGAACACCTGTAACCTCAAATGGATTATAAGAACAGATGTAGCTTCATTCTGATTTTTAAAAATGGCATCCATTACTTCATAAAAACGCCTAACAGAAAGCTTTCTTCCCACCACTATTCTCTTTTCTTTTTTCTACCAAGCCCACAACCATGTGATCCACGCTGACACTGTTCTGTAATCCTGTATGAGTACATTGCTAATAGCTTTTCCCAAGGACCAGGTGATCTGACGTTGTCCCTTTGCATCCTACTCCACTAGCTGCCTAATGCAGAGCTGCAGGTTTTGAAGATTCCTGCTCTGTCATCAGAATTTTTTCCTGGCTTTATTATCCGTTCCCATCTTGCTTCCTAGCAGAGGCTGCTGGCTGTAGGACTGTGGAGAAACTGTGGCTCCCACACATCATGTTGTGAGAACAGGAAAAATGTTTTTATTGATTCCTGATGGTGTTCATCTGCTGCTGGCAGGTCTCACAGTAAATTCATGATTAGAAGTTGGAAAAGATGGAGACACCTACAGAAACAAGATTTTAGCAACTTCTTAATCTGCTGTGATATTAAACCGATGAGATGGGTTAAAGGATTCTCCAGCAGATCTGAAGTTTATAACATATACATAATGCAAAATTAATCAATGAAAACATATAAAGGCAGTGAGCAGATTACTGGGCTTTTTAAATATACTGTAATATTAATTGATGGGGTAAGTTAAAGAATCACGAAGTAGCAGCACTGAGAAGAAGCATGAGAAAGAAAATCATAAAGGAAAGGCATTAGATCTTCTTGCATTCACACAGCATAGAACTATGAGAACCAAAGAGCTGCCCACCTGCTTCACCATGGGAAGGCATCTCTGCATCCCAAGCATTGCTGTGGTGAAGGAGTTGCTGCATGCAAAAAAAGACATGCCATGAAAAAGGAAGCTTCATGCCTTCTCTTTTTCCTAATCAATGCTCCCGTTCAGAAAGGACACCGCATTCAAAGTTTCAGAAAGGCAAATCAATTAATCTGTTTATTCGTATTAATTCCCTATTATTACCTATGAACCACCCCAAAGAAAACAGTGTAATTGTAAAGTGTTAAGCTACCAGTAGATATCACTTTGCAAGCTATTTCTTACTACTTTCCATCTACTTCTCTAGCCTTAGGCACCTCAGACTTGGCATGTAAAATGGCCACATATTACCCAGCAACATGTGCAGTACAATCAGTTGAAACAGTGTTGCTCATCCAACTATGTGGAAAAAACATTTATTGTAAGCTGAGTTGTTCGTGTGTTTTAAAGTTTTATGGAGTGAGTAAGTGCATGGCTGCAGAATTTGAAATTGCTTGGTTATAAATCTGATGACAGTAAAGCTAAAAGAAGTCTCATCAAGTGGCTTCCCTCCAAGAACTTGCTTTTTTATGAATTCCTAAAGAAGAGATTAGGTTTGCTGTTAATGCTCACTGTCCCTAGTATATTTTTTCTTTTCTGGCTGCCTTCTCTTACATTTGTGTGCATCAGTCTTGAGAGGAACAGGTTTAACTACTCACTCTGACTCAGTTGAGCAGCAGCATTGCCTTTAAAGTGGGGTAGAAAATGAATGCAGAGATTTCCCTGGAAATAGGAAGGACCCAGTCATGCAGCTGTCATGACAGAACCATAATAACCACAAGTAAATGTTTAGCACACCTACCCCATTCCTGAGTCTTGACCTAAGTTCTCAAAATGCTGGCTAACATATTTCAGTTAAAATGAGGATGAGTAGCAAAGGAGGAAAGAATAATAGGTCTTTGCTAACCCCTTTTGCTGGCTTAAAAGGTAATTAACATTTAGCTGGACCATAAAGCTCATCCTGTTTTCAGCTAGTCCTGTTTTCCAGATAAAAATGAAAGGCCTGGAAATAAAGCTTATTTGTAAAGCAGAAATACAGTCTAGTAAATAGTGAACTTGATGGTATGACAACTGGAGCAGTATAAAACTGCTGCAACAGAAGCTACCTCAGCCTGCAGAAATTTCCTCTGCTGTAAAACACAGAACCTGAGGGAATGGCCAGAATTTGTGTCAGGGAAGGTTTAGGTTGGATATTAGAAAAAGCTTCTTCACCCAGTGGGTGGCTGGTACTGCTCCTCATGGAAGTGGTCACAGCACCAAGCCTGGCAGAGTTCAAGCATTTGGATAATACTCTAAGGCACATGGTATGACTCTTTGGAATGGTTCTGTGCAGAGCCAGGAGTTGAACTTGATGATTTTTGTGGGTTGCTTCCAACTCAGCATATTCTGTGGTTCTGTGATTCTATTTGTCACCCATCCTTGAATTGACAGTAGGCAAAGAAGGTGCTAGCCTTGCTTTACGACTTCAGTCGAGTTCAGAAGTAGGGAAAGGAAAAAAGAGTGTGTGAAAACTCTCCAGAATGTAGAGCCAAGCAAAAGCGATAGCAGGTTTTCTAGCAGAGTTGTCTCCCCTTGCTGAAATAGGACGTAAGGAAGAAGGAAGCTCACTGCAGTGACAGAGGGAGTGAAAGGAGACACTGAAGAGCTGAGTGCTTCTCAGTGATTATGGAGGGGGAATAAATGGAGCCTTCCTTATTGCTCAGTTCCATGCAGAGAGGAGATTAACAAAGTGAAAAATCTAAGGAAACTACCCAGAGAAGCCTTCTGCTGTGTCTCAGAGCAAGCCCATGGGGTAGGTTGCTCCCCAGAGAAATCAGGACAAAACTGGGAGGAGGAGCCAGACAGTTTCCCCAACAGTGTCACCAGTATGTTTGAGTGTGGTGGTTAGAGAGGTTTGGATTAGTTGGAAGACGAAGATGGGGTAGGGAAGCCTTTATTCTCTGATTATATGGGCCCTCAGTAGCCTTGAGGAAAAAATGTCTGGAGATAAGGTATCACAAAGTCTGAAAGACTGACCTCTGTCCAAATCCCAAAGACTTGGTGGTGTCAGAGAGGCTTGAGTCAAGTTTTTTGTCTGGGATGGAGTAAACAGTAAGTGGCTGTGGAAAACTTCTGTGCTGTGTGCTTCAGTTACCACGTGGCCCAGCTGGGTTGCATCACATTCCAGAGCCCCAAAGGTCTGAGTCATGGGTAGCAGGGATGTAGGCATCTGGAGCACACATCCCGCTGTCCTGCTGTTGCAGGAGTTACAGAACCTCTGACTTGCCCAGGCAGAGAAGTAGAGTTGCTGCAGCTTGTCCTGGCACAAACAAAACCAAGGAGCATGAGGTTGCAGCACATCAAAACCCAGGCATAGGGAGCAGGTGTGCTTTAACTAGGCTGTGCCAATCTGATCCCCATTTCCCTTGAAACGTTTAACAGACTTAATTTCTACCACAGACTTGGTTCAGAACAACCTCCCAAACAACCACGCCTTGGCTCTGTATTTTTTTGCAGCATCAAAACAGACAGAAGCATTTGCTGACATGAACCAGGTGGACATGCTGAATGGAGACTCGTTGCACAATGTGCAACAATGTGTTTTATATGCTGCTTTAGTGCCGGTTGTGTTAAGTTAGCCCAAGGTAAAGCAGGGCCCTGATCCCAGCCATGGTAATTTTGATGACTTTCCAGAAACCAAGTGCCTTTCCAGACCCAGGTTTTCTACTCCAACGTGGTGTGCAAGCAAACAAAAGAATGACATGGCCAAGGAAAAACTGTGTTTGCCACTTTATTCATAGAACACTCTTGCAAAATGCGTTTAGTAGTTTGCCCTTGTAATCACCCGCATGGAGAGCTTTCAGGGCAGAGCTCTAACACTGTATTTAGTTCATACTTGGAGTGCTCAGCTAAAACTTCCATTTGTATGCATTTATTCTGCTTCACACATTATGTTATCAGTCACTTTCAATATTTCAAAGTCACAGCAGTCCTTTCCTGACATACATTTGTCAGAATGAACTGCTTTGATTGCTGTTATTACAGACTGCAGTTCTTGACTAAGGGAAAAGTCTTATATAGAACCAGAATATTGAAATTTCTCAAAAAAACAATAGATAAAACAGAATAAAATTAGAGTAAATGAACAGAAATAGATGCTTTAAATGACCAGCCTTTTTTTTTTTTTTAAGAAGAAGAGAATGGGAAGGCAGGATTTATGACCCCATACAAGAGAATTAATTAGGAAAAGTTTGGTCTTTTAAGTTCGTATGCAAGGTATTGAAAATGGCTCCCCTCGGCTGCCTGTGAGTCAGAAAAGTACATCATACTTGGACTTTCTCTTAATCAAATACTTTATCATATTCTTCTAATGATCACTCTCAATAGAAGGATTTTAATAATCAGTCCATTATAGTCACAGTAGAATGTAACAAGGGGTTTTGGCCTAGCCTGAACATGTGCTTACACTCCTGATTAAGTCCTGGTGGTGTTAATTTGTCATGGCACATGAGCACATTTCCCTCTTGCATATGCTTAATAGCATGCAGAGGCTTCACTAGTTCACTCTTAAAGCCCTTACAGTTTAGGACTGAACCAGCTGTTTGGAAAGGTTATGATTCTTTTATGCTTATTGCAATTAAAAAATTATTTTCTCCTTGTATGTGCTAGTGTTTTCTTCAGCTGAAAGAATAGTGCAACAGCTGAATTTCCAAAGCAGTGAAGAAAAGCTGCCACCTAACTACCTGGCTTTGTAGATGACTACATGGTACAGCTGCTCCCACCGTAGCAGAAAGGTTTTAGCTCGTAACAAGGGAAAAATAACTATATTGGCTGCAGTTTCATAGGTGGGAATGCCTATATAGGACCAAAGAGGTCACTGGTATCTCAAAGACATCCGAGTCCTACAGAAAGCCAATAAGATGGATAAGCTGTTGTTTATTTAATTAAAATTTCAATTTTTTTTAATTAAAAAACCCAAGCAAACTCCATTACAGTAATATTTGGACAGAAAAGTAGAGGAGTTGTGAGCGCTGTTTTGCAGCCTTGAGAGCAGGGATTAGAAGTTCCTGGCCCAGGATTGATATTTTTGGCTTTGCTTGGGGTATTCCTAAAGCAACCTGTGAGAGAAAAAATGAAGAACTGAGCCTTGAGTTAGCTGAGAAATAAATACTCTATTTTAATTTTGTTTGGTTGTATTAATTTCCTTGGGTTAGGGGGGATTTAGTTTATTAGCAGTGGATCTTCACATCATGGAATTACTCCAGATTTATACTGGTTTAGCTGATGAGAGAATTTAATCCTATAAATATGTCTTTGGCATAATTTAGATGTGAGGCTCAAGATTAACATCCCCAGGAAACAGGGAATTTATGTTCATTTCTTTTTTTGCCTGTGAAGTACTATGCAAAGCTACAGAAACATGTCAGCTCTGACAGTCACTCTTGGGCAGCAATCAGGGCTTTCAAAAAGCCATCAGGGTTCACCCACAGCACCAAATTCCCCTGTGTTCTTTTTCCATTTTATATAAATCTGGAGGAAATTGAAAAAGAAGCATCGTTAAAGCCCAGAGGAAGTGAAGGTTTGTTGATCTTCTTCATGTCCCTCTTAAATTAGAAACAGCTACAATTGTCATTTTTAATTTTTTTAAGAGTAGCAATCTTGGACTAGGTTAAACATAATAGACTCCTTGAAAAAAAGCAGTTTTAGAAAGAATCACTGACAGGCGTTTAGTGCAAGAACAAATATATCCATGGTTGTATATATAAGTAAGTCGCTCTGCTGTCAGCAGCGGTTATATTTTATTCTCACCCCAAAAATGAAATATTTGCATGTGTAGCTGGGCTGGCAGCACAGAGCAGAATAGTGTGTAACGATACCCTCTCCTGCTTTACAAGTGAAGGGGCTATCACTCCAACTTGCAATGGGAAACTAGGCACAGGGGGGATGAACCACACATCCAAGGAGACTACTCAAATCACTTGGATGGCCTGAAAAGCCCTTGCTTCTCACACCAGCTGTTTTCTGCCCATTTTCTCAACTTTTCCTAGCGCAGGCCACATGGCTTACCAGTTTACTTGCTCTGAGGCCTTCTTTCATAGAAGAAATCCAGGGTTTTGGCGTTAGAGTGTTTTTAAGGGCTGAGTTTAAGAGAAGTAGATTTTTTGCTTTCATGGAGAGCTGCAATAGCCGAGATTAAGGGAGGCAGCAGGCTGCAGAGCTCGCACAGCTGTGAGCTGCACACAGACACAGCTTCCTTCTTCTCCCTCCTGCCAGCTTTATTTCAAATTACCTGGTGCCTTGGCACCACCAGCTGTTTCCTTTTTTCTGCCCAAAGTGTTTTCCTACTGCTGCTTCATTTAACACAGGCCCTTTCAGCTGCTTCAGTGTTGTGTAGAAACCTGCTGTCCCCTGCATTGCCAAACAGGGGTAGTGGTCTGTGGTGGGGCCCCACAGGGTTAAGCACCAGGTGGGTGCAAGGGAGCAACCCACAGAGTGGCTGGGCACCATCTGGGTCTGGGAGGTGCTGAGAGGGCTCAGCAAGAGGTGTAGGTGCAATCAAAACCACCTCCAAAACAAAAATGCTGTTTGGGGTCAGTACTGTTGCTCATTGGGAAGAAGTGAGGATTTTTTATTTCCTTTTTTTTCCTCTGTTTCTATGAAGTGTAAGTGGTTTGTCCGTTCATGAGGCTGAACTGTTGTCATCTTTTTGCTTGTGTTGGAAATAAAACTTGGGTAAGAGACTCTCACCAGGAAACTTTTGTCCTAGGCTGGCAGGACTGGTAGCAGACCATGCTGTGTGCCTTTCAGCCTATTGGAATTCAAGATGATTCCCACAGTACTGCATTTCCTGTTCAATTCTGAAGATTTCTTGCTCACAGAGAAGCTTTCTCATCCCCCACAGGCATTGTATACCCACTAGTATCTTTTTCTGAATTGAGGAAAAAATAGAGATGCCAGTCCTTCATCTTTCCTAGGCAACGATAGAGTCCTTGCTGAAATTTTTAAATGTTACATAGTTTGGATCACTAATGTACATCTAGCCTATCCTATACAGCTGAAATTATCACAGGGCTGAATCTTAATAATAATGGTGCGGGTTATCTCTGTGTTTACCTTTATGTGCTCTGTGTTTACCTAATGCTCTACCTTTATGCAGCAGGAAAAATGCATATCAGGTCTGCACTGATATATTGAGCTGGATAAACAGGATAGTTTGTTCCTACCTGGAAATGCCTTCTTAAAGTCCAGTTCGTGGTGCTTGCAGGTAAAACTGATGATTTACTGTTCATGGATATGGCAATATACCCGGTGTGCCTACAAAGTGAAGTCTTTTTCTCTGTAGGCCTGATGCTGGACTTCATGGGCCTCCTGCTATATTGCCAGCAGTAATATAAATATTGCATCTGGGTGAAAAAGTTCCTCATTTCTGTTTGCTGTTCTCTCTGGCAGTCTGTATCACCTTCATTTGGGCGGTAGTGGTGCTTGCCTTGAGTCACAGTGCTCTGACAGCAGGGCTGCAGGAAGCTTTCCTTGCAATGTTCCTTTTTCTAGAGACCTGTTTCCTGGCTGGGGGTTTATTACCCACTCTGAACTTGAGTTTTCTTTCATAGTAATTTAGCAATGGTTTTGGACTTGATTTTAATGAAATGAGTAATTTGTGCTTAAAGGAGGAAATTATATGATATTCAGGGATTATTTTTTAACTCAAAATAGGGAACAAATTAAAAATTATGAGGAGATAGCTCAAGGCCTTGTCAATCAGAACTGCTGCTTTTAGCACACCACTTCTCCTGAGTTACCTGTCTGCTCCATACTAACACTGTAGTTAGCTAAATTAGCTAGTATCAGCTGGATACTTGAATGTCATTAGAAACTGAAATCTTTGTTAAAGTTGAAAGTGGAAACTTATTATTTGATAGAAAGAAATATAAAAGAATTCTTATAATAATTCCAGAGTCAGTCATTATAAAATGATGAAAGTCTGAATTAAAGTTCCACATCAAAGAAACCTGAAGGGATGAAGTTAATTCATCAGCCAACTCCAAATCAGCCTTATAATGATGCCATGCAGTTAACCTGTGCTTATAATTAAGGCATTTCCTTAGTTAGTAAAACTTGAGTAGATAAAAACAAGTGGTGCTCCGAACCTCTCCAAACCTCTCCGAACTCTCCTCTCCGAACCTCTCCAAACTTCTCCGAACCTCTCCTCTCCGAACCTCTTCTCCCTTTCCTTCTCCCTCTCCTTCTGCCTCTCCTCTTCTTTTCTTATAACTTTTTGTCTTCAGATGATTACTTTGTGGCAGGGATGGGAAGGCAAGCAAGCTAAAAGTTTAGGAAATTGAAAATGTGTGGGAGAAAAGTGCTTAATCCTGAGTTGTGCTCTGAAAATCATCCTCTGGCTTTTCCTTCATCAGTGTGAGATTCTTTGTAGACCAGACTAAGTGTTATAATGGCCTTTCCAGCCCCACTGTCTGCAAATCACTTCATTTTAATACCATCACCCTGCTGTCTCCTTCTCCTCCAAGCTTATAATTTGCTCCTTTGCTGCATCGCTCCATCCTATTCAGGCCACTAAGGTCACCCTCAGCAGCATATGTGGATATTGGTAGCCCTGGGACACTTGAGGGGTCCTCCAGATTGCTTGCTGTCCATACCATGAAACCACAGCTAACTTCCTGTGATCTGTTTGACTTCATTACATTGCTTATTGAATTTTGCTGGCGGTATTGTCTGTTGTACTCTTGGGACCAGCATCAGTTGTCATGGCAATTACTGTCAGATGGTTGCAGCTTGTGTGCTTGGAGGAGTGGAAGAAAGCTGATGGCCAGAAGAAGTAGCAATTCAAAGAAGCATAAAATGTCAGTTACTAATACTGCTTAGGGACCAAAATTTTTGGGGCTGTAGTGGTTGGTAGATGGTTTGACTTCAGTCGATATCTGATCCTCTGTGTCTTCCACATTAGCTTCTAGATGAATGTTATTGGTTTGTTTTTTAAGAACCACAGTGACATTTTAAATGATTGATGAAAGAAATGGGTCATTCTCTATGAAGTCATTCTTCAAGCTGCTATAGTAGTCATGCATCTGCCCATCTTGCATGCGGTTTGGCCATTTTATACAAGGAAATAGTTTACAAAGGAGCCCCAAGAGATATTTGGAAAAACATGGACTGTTTTTAATGTCCCTTAGCCTCTCCACGATGCTTAGCCTCAGCATTCCTGGTGCTCTGGGAAAAAAGGACGGCAGAAATGGAGACTAACCACACATCTCCTGTCATCTGACTGGGTTATGTTGTGGATTATGCCTACAGGCTGGTATTTCCATCTCAGTGCTTTTAAATATTGGGCCTGCCTGTTGACGCTTCTACCATGGATGGGTTGCTTTGGTTTATTTATTTATTTTTTTTTTATGAAGCAGAGGCAAAATTTACTTTGAATATTTCTTCACAAAAGCTTGAAGATCCACATATGATAACAGTATACCATTACTGCTGAGTTATGGATTATCATTACTAGATGAGAAACACAAAATAGAAAGCTTCATACCCTCAACTATTAAACCTCTTCACCCCCTGGAAATTTTGTCTATATTGACTGAGGAAATGGAAGTCCTTGTAAATAGACATAAATTGACAGAGAAAATGCAAGATAAAGAAAATTATGTAAACATGCTAGAATGAGTAATCTATCAATGCTCTTTTCTGTAAAACAATGACAGAAAATTAGTAGAGTGGGGGCTTGGAGCAGTATTGCAATATATACCTATCCAAACATGCTCTTCTGGAATCTTTTCTTAAAATGACATGACCCCTTCCATGAAAAATAAGTCTGGAAAGGAGAAGTGTGTATTGAGTTTTCTCAGTTCATAGCTTCATAAATCAAATTCAGTTCTGACAAAATTTGGAGAAAATGTTTCACAGCCATTCCAAGTCAGATACTCCTAACGGGACAAGTTTGTGTCTCTGGCACATCTTGGTATGAATTTATTATTTTGCTGAGCAACTTGACACAAACGGAGATGTTTTGAAATGTCCCAGGCTGCTTGATGGTCAGTTTATATTTAGACAAAGACGAGAAGAAGGATCTTTAGCTAATTGATTGGCAAAAGTCTGGACAATCATCCTCTACTTCTCTAGTGAGAGTCTGGCTTTGATAATGGAGGGAAAAGAGGGTTCTTTGCACACAGGTTGTCACAAACATGTTTCAGTTTTGTGGCCAGGAGGATCTCTCACATGCCTGCTGAAGTCGCAAAGCCACTTTTCCAGTCCCTTTCTTAATCACACACTTTGGAAAGCCTCAAAGGTTTTTACCATATGTTGGGAAGCATTTTAAAACTCTCAGCAGGGGATGTATCAATATTGATCTTGTGCTGGAGACTGCATTTCTTGGTGCTTCTCTCTTTTGTTACAGTCCCCTTTAAAGGAAAAAATGGGCTAATAATATTCATTTCACCAGAGTCTCAGGGGAGTGGAAGCAGGTTTTTTGTCACTCTTGAGCTGACAGTTTTCTGATTGATGACATTTAGGGGAAGTTGAAAGAGGATTAAAGCCTCATGATGCTGGTTTATTTCAAGAACATGACATGTTCAATATGATAATAAAGTGGGAATTTTTCTTCTGTGGCTTTTATGGGCTTGGGGTTGTTTACGATGAAATTATGGATAAAGCAGTGGATGAAGTCAGCAGTACATGTTTCTGAGGCGGTCGGGTGCAAGGTGACAGGAGCCATTATAAAACCCTTTAGCAGCTTTTTGGTACAGAGAACCTGACGGCAAAGCTAAAAGGAAACATAATACTGTAATGATTCATTTCATGTGGGAGGCCAAAACTTTTAACAGTGTTGGAAGGCATTTTGCCGTAACGTGCTTTAATTTCACAGTTGTGCTGACGTATATCGAGGATTATTATCACCAAAAGGTACCAGAGATAGCAGTTTGAGATTACAGGTATTTACAGGGCTGGCGAAGTGAGAGTTAATCTTATATTCGTTTGTGGACATGTAATGAGTGAAAGGAAAGAAATTGTTTCCCAGTATCACAAATTAGCACAGTAAAGAGTGCAGAATCCTTACAGAAAGGAGGGCTGGTCTCTGAACCATTCATCCATAAAACACTTGGATTCTACCTTCACCTCACTAGTATATGTGTTTTACCCACTAATAATATTGCTAGAGTAATAGTGTTACGAGTCCTCCATACGAAAAGTGGGTTGCTGTAAATAGATTTCTATTGGATTAGGAAGCTTTAAGTGTATTTTTACTGAGGAAACCTTAACTTTTCGGTAGAGTCTTCAGGGTCTCACCACAGTGAAGTTATCATTATTAATACCCCCTGTGGAAGTCTGAAATAACTTCTTATTTACTTAGCTCTTTATGTGCTCACTTATAATAATATTTAAGTAAGCTTGGTTGGCAATAATAAAGTTATGATTTCTTAATATTACATAGGCATTTTTATTTAGAAAGACCACTTACTCTAGGCCACTGAAAGTTAAACTGTTTTCAAAAGCCAGATATGGGCAGCTGTTGCACCACACTAGAGTCTCCAGAGGTTACTTTGCCTTAGGTGCTCCAAATGACCTCTAATATGGTCTTTGGGCAAAGATCCCTCTGCCATTTTGGCTGTCCAGGGAGCTAGGCTTGGGGTTTGCAGCTGGGCAAGCCAGGTTCCCCACACCAGGTTCCCCAGGCAGGCCCACGGAGGGGGAAGCACCAAGGAGCACTGTCCAGAGGACAGAGCAGAGAGGGGGAGGAGCAACGAGCTGAGGGGCCTGGTGTCCTTCACCCACATGTCTCTCATACCATTGGGAACCCCAATGGGGCATGACAAAACCCGTTACTGTTGCGCTGGGGTGCTTGTTTTAGATCCCCAGTCCAAGATCTTCATTTTCTCATAGATGACCCAAGTGACAAAGCTACAGGCAATTTGCTTTATTGCTTTTATATGACCATAAAAGTCAAAGGGATCTGCTGGGTCACCGAATCCATTATCCTGCTATGATAGGCAAGCACACCGTATGAGTCCTTTCATAACTTCATCAGGAGCCATCTCAATACCAGTCTGGGGGATTTTTGTTCAGTTGAGCATTTTCATCAGGGATGTCTGTTGTTTTGCTGGTGCTGTTCCTACTGGGAAGCTTTTCCTTCTTCCTATTACTCCCAGGAGCATTTCTTTACAGTCCAGATTTCTTCATAGCCAGTGTGTAACTGTTAGCTTTTGTTAATATTGATGTTTCCCTCTCATTGCTCTTCTCTGTTTCTGCCTTCTCTCACTCTCAGTTCTCCTTTTTCATGCATGTCAGTAAGGCTTTTATTCTCCTGGGATAAGAGCTCTGTTCTCCTGTTCATCCCTGTATCTCTTACCTTCACTGGTTCTGATTTCTTGAGGGTGGGTAAATGCCAGTTGTGTAGAGTGTGTTGGATGAGATCACACATGTACTTTCCAGAATTTTAATCAGAAATACCTTGGTTGATGTACTCTGGCACAGCATTTGTCCATTTTGCAACTTCATTGTGCTAGTGCTTGTTAGTCACAATTTAACCCCAACCTTTGCTGTCCTCATTCATGTCCAAGAGATGAATGCCTAGCTGGTATGGTGAGCTGTTCTTCATAGCTGTGCACTCCAACCCTCAAAATGTGGTAGATATTTTTTGCTTAAACCTTGGCAAAAATATAAATATAGTGGGCATAAATATAGGTGTGGTTTTGCCTTTTTTTTTGGTTTTACTCTAAGACCAAAGAGTACAAAAATCTCCATCATGTACTTAAGTAACAATGTAGTAATACCAGTTTGTTCACATGTGTAGGAAAAGACCTAATGTAAATGTATTATTCCAGTTCAGAAAAAAATTATGTGGTTATTCAGTGGGTTTTTTTGAGAGAGAGCTCAGTTCCATTCACTCTCACACCCACACACCTTCAGCATAAAGGGAATGATAGCACAGAAGAAAATGCCATTGTTGTAAACTAAAGCTTGCATTTCTTCCAAGCAAGTCTTTATTCTTTGCAAACCTGGAGAATAATAAATGCAGATTGCATCAGAGATGTAACTGATAATAATACAATGTTTGGTCTCTGATTATTCATTGTAGTAGGACAATTACAGGAATCTTGAATTTTTCTATGGTGCCACTGAGATTTACTGTACTTCATTGCAAAAAAATGCCGAACAGCCTTGGTAAAAGTTGAACAAAGTCTATTTTTCTCTTTTTCTTATAGTCAGAGGTAGTATTTTTGATTGCCACCAGGAAACTGGTTTCATGTAAGAGCTGCGAGATGAAAACCAAATTGCCTCAGTGCTCTTCACCCACGTCCTGAAGCTTTTAGCAAAACCAGACATGCTTTTGAGTCTCCAACAAAAGCCAAACTCCAGTGCATTTCCCAGGGATTGAAATTTTATTGCAATCATTTTGCACTAGTACTACTGTTATTTCTGCTTGAGAGATAAATTTATTATGCTTTCTGATGGATTTTTACATCTTAAATAACATATAAAGTATGGTTGTTATTTGACAGGGATAGGCTATTGGAAAGTAATAAATGGAGTCAAACAGGGACCCTTTCTTCCCTAAACATTTTTTTTTTAGATAGACAACTGTATGTTCTCTTTCCAATAATTTGAAGTTTTCAATGCAGGTATATTGCCATATCTGTAGGAGAGATTTGATCTGTGATCATTGAGACATAGTTCACTTTTGGGTAGTATTAGTAAAAATAATTGCAATGTCAGTTCTGTACCTGAATTACTTGTGATAGATATACTTCTGGATTAGGTAGTCTGCACTCTGAAATAATGAGAAATGTCAGGTTTTGGTTAAAAAATGAGAAGTGAAATATCTCTGCAGGTTATTATCAGTTTGAGAAATTGTGGTTCCTCTCCATTATTCCCTCCACTATTGTTGAATTGTCCAATTTAAGTGAATAACAGTGCATTCTTTCTAAAAACTGTTGGTGGGAGCCAAGGAAATAAAATGTATTAGAGGGATCTATTACATAAAGGACACCTGCATATAATAGCCATTGGCAAAGTTGAGAGACAATAGCCAGGAATCAAATTCACCAAATGGAGGAGGTTTTCTCCTTTGTTTTTCAAAAGTCTGTGCTATATATACTGAGCAACACAGTCCTACTAGAAAATTCCTGCTTTTGTACGATCCCTGCCAAAAGCAGGGAGAGAGACCAAAGCAGTCTCACAGGTTAGACACATTTAGCTTTCATTGAAACTCATAAAGCTGCTATTTCAATCTCTTGTAATCATGCATGAGCAACTGTAGAAAGCATTTAACATTGTGCACTGTCACATTTGTAAAAAGGAGAATTGTATTTTAATTTCTCAGAATTTAAATTTTTCCATATGTCCTGCAAAATTAGCTTTAATTTCTATCCCTTTTTTAAAAGAGTGCTTTAAAACATCACCTTCCAGACTGACTGGATAAAAGGCAAGGATAATTCAGAATTTTGCAAGTCTTTTCTCACCTATTCTCATTGGCTGCATCCCTGTGAGATCTCATTGCAGCAACTTTGGGGGGGTTTCGTTTGTGCACTTTGTTACTGAAGCAACTAGGTATTTGCTGAAATTGATACTTGTCCTTGACAACCACTTCTTTAGTGACTATAAATATGCTCAAATCATTTCTAGTCAGCAGTACTCAGGTCATCTCAAAGCAAGAGTTTTTGTATAAGTCAGCCTGCAAATGGGATGTTTGTAGAAAATACTTTATTCCCTGGTTTGCTTATTCTGCTTATTTCTTCAAGATTTTTTGCCTTTTGGCATAGATCTACAACTACCTGAAAGGAGCTTGTAGCCAGGTGGGAGTTGGGCTCTTCTCCCAGGAGGGAGGGCATGGTCCTAAACTGTGCCAGGGAAGGTTTAGGTTGAATATTAGGAAAACATTTTTTACAGAGAGAGTAATCAGACATTGGAACGGACTGCCCAGGGATGTGGTGGATTCACTGTCCCTGGAGGTTTTTAAGATGAGACTGGATGTGGCACTTAGTGCCATGGGCTAGTAACCATGGCAGTGTTGGATCAAGGGTTGGACTTTATGATCTTGGAGGTCTTTTCCAACCCAGACAATTCTATGATTCTATGATTTGTTCCAGCATCCCAAGCATCCTCTCTTTGGGAAGAAAAATTTCAGATCCTGCAAAAAGTCCCTGTTGGGAAAGTAGACTAAACAAGGGTGTACTACCTGGAAGGATCTATGGGGCTCTTCTTCTGTCTCAGCAACATCCCACCCCAGTGCTGCAACGTCTCTTTGGGCTGAATTACTCACATGACCCAGTGGAAATACAAATCTCACAACCTTACAGGCTTCAGCAGCTTTAGGCCAGTTCTGATTACATATTCAGATGAAGTATAATAGGGAGATTTAAGAAAGAAAATGCTGGTTTTTAATGATAGCTATCCTGTATGCTACAGAACTTCTTTAAATACCCTAAGCAATTAATCAGTTGCCAGGTTTCAATGTTTAGGTTCCAGCTGCCCTTGTGGCACAAGAAGGCAGTATATTTCTAAATGAGGAACAATCTCCTTTTCTCTCTTTTATGTCTAAGACAGGCCAAACTGTCATGCTTAATTCATCTCTAATGAAAATGTATTTATATGTTCTTATTATGTAAGTGAATTTAGGACTTGGTCTGTACCCAGAGAAGAAAGGAAATCAACAACTCTTTTTTGGGCTAAGATCTTCTTGTGCTGTGTGCCAAGTCTTATTATGAAGCGCTTTTTTTTTTTTAATGGGCACATTTCAAAGCCTAGTAGAACAGAGATTATAATAAAAAACATTCCAAGGGTCGACTTTCTTAACAGTGCTGAGCGTCGCTCTTGCACGGAATTTAATTTTCTCTCATCAGCTTGCATATTGCCACAGTATGTTCTGTTTGTCTTTTTTATTTACGTGAACAAATTTCAGAATAGCTGGAGTATGCTGGCATGATGAGATGAACATAAAATGCCATCCACCACCTTACATACTTTGCATTGTCTTTTTGTTGTTATTCCTTAGAGGTAGTGCTGCTGCTCTGTTAAATAGGTTTTTAGTCATTCCTAGTACTTTTTCATTCTACTTTACTTAATGATCCATGTCAGCTAGTAGATCCTTGTTTGGAACAAAATAAAATAAAATTGATTTTCCTGGTTGTATTAAATTTCTTTTACAAAATAAAAGCAACCAATTTGGTCCTTATCTGGAGTGGCAAAGGCTGAGCTGGTGCTTGGGTAGAACCATAGCAGCTGAGACCCTCTGAGATGAGGTGAGGGTGCAGGTTAGCAGATTCACATGCCTTTACCCCTCCAAGAAAGAGGCCAGGAAATTTCCCCTAGTGTGCTTTCTCCCACACTGCCTTGACTGGGGCAGAGGGAGTTCTTCAAACTGAAGAAAATTCTGTCCTTAACATAGGAACAGGAACTGGAGATGGAAAAGGCTTGTTAGATCACTCAGTTTATTTCCCTGACTGACAAAGTAGATCTGTCTCTGTCTTTCCCAGTGCTTCATCTGTCCTCTGCATTTCCCTGTGCTTCTGCTGTCTTGGGGTTTTTTTCAAAGTGGAATGAATCAAGTATTTTATCTAGTCATTAATAAGAAAAATTTCACTCTCCCATGGCACTCCTGTCTTTCTTGCTACAGGAAATATTATATTATTGGTTTACCCAAGTTTCAGTGCATTGTACTCCCTAATGGTAATCTTTTAGGCAACAACTACCTAATTTATGTTAGATGAGCGCTATCCATTTGTACAGTGCCCATCACTGTACTGTCAAGCACCAAAGTGACAGCTTTCTTTTCTCTTTCAGTATGCACAGTGAGTTGGCATGATTTATGACTGTCAACTCTATTCCTAATACATACACTTGTGCATGGGGATATGTTCATTTGAACAAGTTGCAGCATTTTACAGAGCTTGCTGATTTTACTCCATATCAGTGTTTTTTGGGCATGAGATAAGATAGGCTTTTCTGTAATTTCTCAAATTCCCAGCTTTTTTAAAAAAAGGCAAGTGGGGAACAACTAACCACCCCATGCAAATGCGACTGGTCACTGTAGTTACAAAGAAACCCTGGTGTCACCACACAGGAAGGTCTGCCAGCAGATTTGTAGCCTACAACTGCTCCTCGGTCTGGTCTGCATGAGATCCCTGCAAGAACAAAGCCCCTGAGTGAGCTGGAGCATTCCTACCCTGGAGACCCCATAATGTAGGGTTTGTGATAGGCTAATGTCACTTTGCCTCCCTCCCTGCTTGCTTCATCCCAGATCAAGGCTCCTCAGCCAGGGCAGTGCTGATCACTGCTATGCTTATTCCTCTCTGATTTCTGCTAGTGGTTAATTAAAAACACCTCTCATTGCCAATGCTCTGCTTACTGCAGTTTAAATGTGTTGCCTTACTTCAGCTTTAGTATCCTCACTGTTGAAAACCACCCCCAATTAAGGCAGAAGATTATTCCAACATACAGAGTTTTGTTGGCATAATGTTTACTGTCAATATGCAGACTCCTTTGGCTCACAAAATACATCACATGTAAAAATGTCATCTCTGATTCCCTGCAAAATGTCTGTTTTCTGTACAAAGGTAGTTACTAATTTCAAACCAGCTGAAATGAGGCCTAATGATGGCCTTCTCTTAATTTTTGACAAGTGATGGCCTGATTGGAACTAACTTTACATAGCTTCAAATGTGAAATTTAGTTGCAATCCATTTCCATTTCTTCAATTCCTCCAAAGACAGTGACAGAGACCATTTTATTTTCTGGACCTTTAGCAACACAGAAATCACAAGGCCAGAGCAATGCAAAAAGGGGTATCTTGAAAACTCTCAGCACATGATGCTTGAGTCTGCATCTGAAACAGTAGCTAACCCTCACACCTCCTATATAGGTAAAAGCAAGGCAAGACAAATGGGCCTGGCATGTGGCAGGGCTGAAGCAGGCAGCAGGCAGGAGTGACACTGATGGGAAGTAGAGATTGCATATATTAGCTAAGCCAAGCTTTCAGGATGGTTTTTTTTTTTGGTTGTTTTTCCTGTTAAGATGACTGAGCGAGGAAAAAGAGGTCGCTTTCCTTGCCCCTGTGCCTGGATGATAGATGTGTGGACGGCTGCATGAATTTGGAATTGTTTCGCCCCAGTGGGCACACTTAAACCTCCCCATGCTCACCAGGTCAGCTTCTCCTGAGCAGGGATTTATTCTGCCTCATTCAGCACATCCCTGCAGTGCCACAGCCTCCTCTCCCTCTAGCTGCACTTTTTGGGAGCTGTGCTAGTGTGCTGCAGACGCCATCCCTCCCCGAGAGTGGAGGCATGTGAAGCTGAGCCTGCATTCCTCCTCTCCTCCCTGGTTTTGGGCTGATTAGTACTGCAGCCTTGTTCTTGCAGTTGCACCACTGCTCAGTTCTGCGCAGTGAAGCATTTTATGGGTTTGTCCATTTTCAGCAGCAGGAGCTGTTTTCTGTTTTAAAGGGTGATTTCATATGTTTCAGTTATTTTCTGGGCATAGCAGATATTTCTAGCCATTCATCCATGAAGCCATCGGTTAGACTATTATTTCTTTGTCTTGCCTTCAGCCTCATAGTGGAAGGGTTCCATTTTATTTCATCTTAATTTTCTTTATTTTTTTGTTTTGCACATGACCTTAATACTTGATTAAATTAAACATCCTTTGTCCTACCAAAGTCTTTCAATCTCAACAGAATTAGACCTTTAGTGAGTTATTACAGAAGCAAAGCCTTTACCTCAAAGTAAGTGATTTCCTGCCTTTCTATGTTTTCCTGCCAGAAGCAATGAAAAAAACCACAAGAGACAGGAATAATGCAGTCATATTTAGTGAACGTCAAAAGTAGAGCCTGTGTTATTTACACTCTATCTTATTAAACTGAACTGAATGTTTGCTTGACATCTACCTTTGTGTACCAGGCCTCATTCTGATGGTAGAAAGCAAATAAAAAAAAATCTGGAAATTCAGAGAACGGTGATTTACAAATTGGTTGGACCTAGGTGCTAGTGCTTGTCCAGATCCTGCTTTTCTTCACTAAAACTTTGGTGGGGGCTTTGCACTGAGCTCTCCACAACACATATTTTGGTTTGGGTAAGAAAACTTTAATGAGTGCAAACTTCTGCTCTTCCCCATCCCAAAATGTAGTTCCCCTTGGATTCAAAACTTATGCTCTTTCTCCTTGCCTGATCTCTGTAGTTGAGTTTTGCATCATCTACCCAGTGTTTGCCAGTGGACCACAGAGTAATTTCTTCCTGAAGTTTCCCAGCAGGTTATTCTTCTCTTCTAGCAGGAATGTCTCTGCCTGCACCACTTCACCCAGCAAGATTTCTTGCCTACAAAATAAAGGTGATGAAGCACGTCTTGCCAAGCTAAGGGTAATCTTTCCTCCTCTGCTTTACTATCCCAGCCTGCCACCCAGCTGCAGTTCCTCAGACAGATTTCTGATGGCCACCACTGCAGCTGCTCTCCTGGGCTGGAGGAGGAGCAGCCAGAACCCAACTGAACAGGGAAGCAAAGAGCTTTTCACACCTCATAGCATTATAGGGGGACATTTGAAGTCATTTGAAGTTATTTGAAAAGAAACCAGGGAAGAGGAGCACAAAGATGTCAAAGAAAACTATATCTTTACCCTTCTAGCTCAAACAATAAGGTGAAGTATTTGATCATATTAGATTGTATTTAAATCTGAATATTATTTTTAAATCTTTTTAGTGACTGATGCCACTAGGGAAGTGTACACTTAGTGTAATGTAGAATTTGGATTCTTAACAGAACTTTACAATTTCACTGATTTTCCTTTTCATTTCAGTCTTGCTGTCTGTCTTTCTGCTGGATGTTTACGTAACACTTGAAATTTTGACAGGTCTTTATGCATTTGATCTATGAAGACATATTCTCCTCCCCAACAACAAACATAGCTGTTGGCTGCAAACTAAGAAAGCTCTGCCATAGATAAATGTGTAGGTTCCCCCTTCATTTTGTCCTGCATAAAGGCCTCCACTGAGAAATGTCACTCACCTCTAAATCAAAATTGACCACTCTCCCTACTGACTGCAGATGGAGACCACTTCAGCTTTGCATCTCCCTTGTTGCCCGTGGAGTGAGAGATTTCCCAACACCTCCCCATGTCCCCGCACACTAATGAGTATGCAGCATCTCCATTCCAGTCCCTTCATTCCCAGGATGCTGCAGATTCCTACAATCCCTGCTGGATGGGTGGCAGTGGGTCACCATCCCACAGGAAGGGAGCAGAAGGTGCACGCAGGCTTTTCCACCTGTGAGATAGCCACCAGGAGCTAGCTTTTTGGACCAGACCCTTTCCAGTGACTCTGCTGCACTGGCAAGGTGTTCCCAGATGGTAGCCCACCATGAGTTCCCTCCTGCTCACCTGCTATTTAACTGCTCTTTCCTTCTTCCCTTTTCTGCAGCTGGTAGGTGTGCCAGTTCCCTGTCACCCTCGAGACACTTGTATGATTTTGGAGAGGTGGGACAGGGAGAAGGAAGCAGCAATCGAACCCCAGACAGATCCTGCATTACTTGGGCTGTTTCTCCTGGCTTCATCAGCCCTGTGGCTGCTCACGTGTCTCTATCCCACTGCCTCCCCACTCACAGCGGTTTGATATTTTCTCCTCTGTCCCAAGGGTTTTTCTCTTTGTAATTCGCTTTTCACTTCAAACCTTGTGAAGGATAGACAGCATGCCTCTGAGCTCGGTCTGAATGGTGCACAAGGCTTTGAATCTCTAACAAGCAGCTGGCTGCAGCTCTGAATATGATCTAATAGGGAGCAACATGCCCAGCAAACTCCTGCCACATTCACTTGAAGCAGAAGAGATTTGTACGTACATGCTTTTGCTGAAAGACGATATTATGCGGAGCATGCAAAGTATCGACTGCTATCCATTTTTAGAGTCATTGTTCAAGAGAAAATTAGCATCACGGAAAAGACAGTGGGAGATTTTTCCTTCTCCCCTCCCCTGCCTCCCCTGGTACAGTGTCTTTATTCTGGCTTCTCTAGTTCTCTTTGTCTTACTGGCATACTGGTCTTCTAACCACCCTTTGTTTCATTTATATTGAAATCAGCTGGCAGAAGACAAAGTTCACAGTGTATATTTAGAGCACATGTTTTTGAGACCGTTAATTATTATTTTCCTCCATCTTTCCTGGGAAGCTGCTAGTGATTTGTTTTCAGGTTCATTTCATGAGTGTTTACTGTCATTTACCCTGAACTCTGGTCTTTTCCTTTCTCTGCCTGTCCCTCAAAATGTTGACCACATGCTGGCTCTGCTTTGCATTTCTGTATCTGAGTTTGTGTTTTAATATTCATTAGGTATTTGTACTGACAGCCCATCAATACATTAAATTAGTATATATGCAGCTAACAAGTATGGTACATGCTTAACTGACTTATAACAACATTAAAACAGACAGACACAACAGATTGCCTCAGCAGGGTTTAATAAACTCTACTTATCCACAGTCCCTCTGAAAAACAGACACAGAACTGCAATATACAGTGCTCCCTGGAATAATAAGATAAACACTAAACACGCTAAGCTAAACATGTTTTGTTCTTCTGATGAGAAAATTAAACTTTCTTCCATCACAGAAAGCTACTTCTGTGGCTTCTATTCTTATAAAAAACTAGGCTGTCAGTTATCAAGTACCATGCATTTTAATTCGAGAAAATATTTAATGAACATCAAATAATACTGGAGTTGATAAAAGGCATGCACAGTTATGCATTACTCTACTCATTCTCATGCAATGCTTTGAAGGTACTGAGATCTCTGCAAGCAATTAGTATCATCATTAGAATATCAAATTTTTCTGCTCATTAATGCTAATATGATTAAAATGAGAGCTTTTTTGAATAAGAGGTATTATCTCTTCCCTATGCAAGCAAGAAAGCCTCTCTTCTAAAACAGGCAGACGAAAGCAGGCAGAAAATCATGTCAGCTGATAGGAGAAGAGAGTTTCTCGGTTTGTTCCTTTGCAAATGTAACTATCTTCCATCCAGAAATTTCCAGCAAAAATCTCCTGCCTTGCCTCTTGGAGGGAGAACAGACCCACTATTGCATTACATGCATCAGAGCTGTCTTTTTAATCCTTTTAATATGAAATGTGGTATATGTGTAATATATTTTAATTATATATCCTGTTTCTCTGTACTCAAAAACTGTGTGATTAAAAATGCACAAAAGTGCTATAATAGACCATAGCCACTAAAAAAAACATAAGTGGGAAGGGTTATAAAATGCAGTATTTAATCTAACATTTTTCAGCTTTGTCCTGAAGCACGTGCTGGTGTGATTAACTTTTCTGATGTGACTCATTCTTTGACAGCAGTAGAGTTATTAAAGAAGACTCTTATCCTGCATTAGGGCATTAGAAGTGCTCACACCCCCCTCATCAATTAAACCACAATGATCCCTCTCTGAGCACTTCTTTCTAAGGACTTGGGTGAGAGTATAGTTGCTGCTGTGATGGGATGCACTTGGAAGAGTTTTGCAAAAAGCACAGGGCTTGAGACAATCCCCTAACCAGCACTGCCCTTCACATTGCTTTTGATGACCCAGCAGTCAGCTCCAGCCACCGAGGAGCACAGTGCAAATAAGCAGGACAGCACGCTGCCAGAGGGGAAGCCAGGTTAATGTACTTACACAGGCGAGAATAAACACAGAGAGCTTTTAAGTATGGTCCAAGTAGCAACAGTCTCCAAGCAGCAAGGTACTCAGGCACTAGGGATGCTAGCATCCTCCATGAGGACATGGGGATTCTCCCCCAGAATTGGGAGAATACTTAGCAACACATCTAAACATCCTTTTTAAAATAATGATTTCTTTTAATTTTTTGTTGTTGTTGTTTTCACTTGATCTCTCCGTATCTATTTGTGGTAGAGAGTTGTTGACTTGTTTTCATTGCTTAAAATATTCAAGCTATTTTAACTTTCTCTCTTCGTTAATAAACAGTATAAAGCATCTGCGAAGCTGGCACTCGATGCAGCAGCAGTATCTTGGCAATGTCAGATGACTCTTTAACATCAGATTTTCCTCATTTTCATAAGGACAGAAAAATCAGCAGCATTTGAGCTGTTCTTGCATGGGTAATGTCGTTGTGATCCATTTGAGGCGTCGTCTCCAATGGAGAGAGTGAAAAGCTGCCCGTTAGAAATCAGAGGTAACTTCCCGTGGCATGACCAGACTTTATATTCCTCCTATTTACATATATTTACAGTTTTTCAAAAGGAGATGAGAAGAGACCCTTGCTATTAACTTCTCCCCAAATTTGTTTCTTTGTGACCTCCTCCCAACTCTGCACCATCTCTCCTTTCCAGGTCACATCCAACCTTACTGACACCCAAAGCCAGAGCTATGGAGGTGAGACACTGGCAGTGGGATTGGAGGACCCAAGAGAAAATTGCTAGTTTATTAGAAATACCTGTGCATTTTTACTAATAATGTTATCCCCCCCCCAAGACCATAAAGGTATGTTGGGTGGTCTGCAATTACCATTGCTTGTATGAATCTCTAAGATCATCCCAATTTCTTCTCCCTGTGGTTTTTATTTCTTGTGGACAGTCTGCAAATTTATAGGCAGGCAGAACCCAAGAGTCCAAGCTCTGGTCCAGGCAGTAATTTTCTTTCTCATAAACTGTCTCTTACCAACCAACCTTCATAAAAGATGTACAGATCTGGGAGTGCTGGTGCTTTTAATTCATTAGAAGATATGTTTCATTTCTGATGTGGTGTTAGAAATAACCCCAAAAGATAAAAGGGATTAAGAGATAGCTGGTTTTTTTATTATTATTAATTATATTTACAAATACTAGGATGTAAAGCTCAATGTAAAAACTTGGAACTAGGATACGTAAGTGGGGAAACTGCCCCAGAGCTGGAGAAGTATGAGGGCTTAACAAAGCCAAAATATATTGCAAATATCTCTGGTTCAGGCTTTCTTCTCCAGTGTGTACTGAAAGGTAAACAAGGTGATCTCAGACTTTTCTAATGAAGAGGTGGTAGTTCCCAGGAATACTGCTGCATATCACAGAGCTGCTAGAACTTGTCTTATTCCTTCTTATTGAGTACTTTGCCAATAACCACCCAAGTAGTTCGGTAACTGCCCCATCTAAGCTGTCAGACAGCTATCGTGAGAGGAAATTCATAGATAAATGCCTTCAGAACCACCCATTTGTTGCCACATTGCTGGGGACTGACTGAGCCAGCAGGGACACATTGAGACTTTTCATGCTTCCCCTTCATTTTCCTCATTTTCCTCTGCAGCAGTTTGGAGGCAGCAAACGAGCTAAACAGTGCTCCCTTGAGCTGTGCCTGGCTCCACTGCAATTTTTTTGTCTAGGAAGGTCTAAAAGCGTCTCTAAATGCCCATTCCTCATTTTCCAAATGGAAGATGATGACAAACAGTGATCAAGTTTGTGTGCTGGAGGAGGCAGTATAGGCAGGTATTTCCCTTCTGGTGGTGTGGAAGCTTTCCCCATCAGTGTTCTGGCAAGGCTGTCACACTGCTACAGAGATGTCATGTTCCAGAAGGGAAGTTTTCACCTGAAGTTTTTTTCACCAGCCCCTAGAACAGTTGTTTTTTGTTTTTTTTTTTACTTGTTAAGCCCAAGCCTATCTTCTTGCTGTCTTTCAATTTGCAGAATTAGATCTGCTTTTTGCTATTACATTTAAGCAAAACCTTGCATTGTTTCCAGTATTGGTTTTAAAAACTAATAGTATTAGAAACCTTAGTTTACTATAGTCTACTTTCCTCCCAACAGCTTTGTTGTTGGTCTTTTCTGTCATATGCATACTGTGTATTTCATTCGTGCTATTTTTCTATAAAGCTTTCATATGTGATTTGGGAGGAAGAACCATATCGTGCTGTTTAAGCAAATTGGGCTTTAGGACTGCTATGCATTCCTCTGGTGAGCTATAATCACCCTGACTGTGTCACAGAGCCTGTCTGATTGGGTCTGGGGTCTCAATAATGAATCTTGAATCTTCTTTATCTTTGAATGAGTCCAGATGCTTTGTAAGATACCAGTTCTGTTCTCCCTCCTTTCCCCTTTTTATAATATCTCTCTCTTTTTTTTTTTTCATGTCAGAATGAATTGATCCCAGGCTGCTCCTCTATACTCTGACACTCCTGAATATGGAAGTGTCACTGTAAAATGAACCGTAGCAAATCCTTAATAAGCTACCTTCAGAGAGAGTTATAGTTTTTGACATTTAGTTATAGATTTATCCCTTGTGCAGGAAGCCTCATTCATTTCATGCATGCTAACCATGGTAGAGAAAAGTCATTATTAAGTATTTTTCATACTTTGGTCTATTGAACAGCCACATCACATGCACTGCTAGGCTCTTGCAGGCAGCAAGAGCAGGGAACACAAGGAAGGACAGAAGAAATGGAGATACTGTATGAAACCCATGGGCCAAATTCCTTTTAAAGAATAATAGTTTTAGGGTGCTTTTCCCATCAGACTGGTTTGGCATCAATGCTGCATATTCAGAAAGATGCTACCAGTTACTGGGTCTTACTGATTCAGGTTAGATCATGGCCCTGCATTGACTTCTGTGAACTCAACACTGATAGCAGCTATTTCTGCTGATAGTAAATAATAACTATTATGTATTTTTTAAAAAAATGTTTACATATTATGTATTAATTTATTTCACATAGTACTTGTTATCATTTTAATAATAGTAAAAAAGAGGTAACATAATGATCACTAATAATAATTTTTCTCTTCAATTTGCTGATATTGTGTCATTCATAAACATTCATTTACAATAAATACACTGAATAGATATTGTAAAAAAAACATTAATTCATTCAGCAAATCTCAGTTTTTATATAATGCTGAGATTTGAAAGTTCCACTTATAAAACCCCACAGTATCCTGGTCTCTTAGATAAAAAAATGCCTGTAAGCAATACTGCCATGTTCACCCTTTCTGTTTTTAAAGTGATGCTGGGCACAGCAATTTTAAAGCGATGCTTTGTACCTGACCAAAAAAACCCCAGAACCTACTTATTACTTTGTTCACTTTGGTACACATAACACTAAATATGTCGTTGTAAGTAAAACCCATCTGAAAGGGAAAGAGCTGCTCCTTGTCCGAGGAGCGTGATCAGAAAAACATGACTATTTTCTTCCAGTAAGAAAGAAAACGTTCAGAAGGTGCAATGCCTAGTGTGATGTTAACTGTGCTCACCTTTTGTTCTTAGCAGTGAGCAAATCTCACTTAGAAAATTGTAAAATTTCTGTTCCAACTTAACTAGTATGATTAAAGGAATGGAAGTCACTTCAGGTACTAATATTTTTTTCAAGATATTCATTCAGTGGGTTAGTAGTGTTGTTATCAACTGTCTCTCTCTTCTCCAAAGATATTATACTTTATATTTTCAAAATCAGGTATAGCAGGGTATTTGCAGAAGCAGCACCAAGGCTTATACAAAGCAATGCATGCATAAGATAAAATGAAAACGACTGCCAGTGCAGTTCTGGGTCTTCTATGCAGGCATGGTGGACATCATTATAAGACCCAGAGAGACTGATTTTGGTATGTAGTCAGACCATCAGGTGCTCAACCAGTACCTCCTGTGTTTACATGAAGGTGCACAGCCTCTGGTCACAGCAGTTTTCATCTGTGTGCGAACCGGACTGAAAATGCCAAGCCCAAGCCCGGGATGGTGAGATACCAGGGCAAGTTAGTGTGGAGGTACCTGATGCTGTGCTTTATTAGCAGCTGGGGAGGCCAGCTGCAATCCTGCAGGCTGATAAACCCAGGTACCTGCTCTACAGGAGCAAGCCTGATGCCAAACACCTGCCAGGAATAACCTCGACAGCATCAAACTTTGAGAGTTTAACCATAAAAGTTAAGTAGAGGTGTTATTTATCTCCCCAGATAAAGATAACTTGCAAAGTACAAGGCTGAGTTGAATTTTTGAGAAGGAAAAAACCTCCTAATTACATAGTTAGACTTGCAACTGATGAAAGGGCAATGCTGTGCAAAGCATGGCTAAGCAAAAAAAAAAAAAAAATAATTGATTAAATGCTTATCTACCTGATAAATAAGACTGAAGGATCAGCGTATTTCAGGGAAATACAAGTTTATTAATACTAAGAAAGACATAAACTTTAATGTCATTGGATTAGCAATAAATATTGTCACCATCAAACTATATTTTTTTAATGCTACTTTCTAGGTTTTTGTTAGTGTCTTGGCATTAATTCCTCATCTGATCCTGTGAATTAATTTTATGCAAATCTTTGTGACAATTTGGAGTAGTTATAGTAATTTCCAAGTAGATACTAATTTTACTGACCTATTGGGTACTTAAATCTGATTTCAACTAAAATCGGTAATTCGGTATTTATCAATTTCAGTCAGAGCAGTTTCTTACCAGATATGATCCTGATCTCTGCTTGTGTGTATTTATTGTACCCTAAGTTAGGCTATTAAATACACAGAGTTGCACTTAAGATAATGGTTGTCCTACATCTCACACAAGTGTAGGTTAGAGCAAAACTTTGATTAGTTAAAGGGAAAGAGTTCTGCCAAGCTGCAGCATATGTCACAGATGGACACTGAAGCTCTCTGGGGCCTGGATACATTGGAAGTCTCAGCAAAGACATTTGGGGCAGGATTCTCTAGAGAGACCAAAAATCCATTAAAAAATCAATTCATGTGTGTCTCTAGATTACAATGCTACAGATGTAGGGTTATAATAGGGTTACACTTCACTTGGAGATGAGGATATATAAGTATGCCTATACATTTTGGCTCAACAAAAATATTTATGTTTTGCACAAAATGGTGTTTTTAATTTAAGAGTTTTAGTTAAGGTTGATTCTTTATGGTAACCAGAATTTTTAACAGTATGTTTGGTCCTGATACATGGATGTATTTGTCAAACACGTCATGCAGATCTATCAACCGTCTTTTACAAGGTCAGCTTTTTTTTCTACCCTACCTTTGTTATACAAGCTACTGGTAACCAAATCATGAGTGAGGGCTGGAAGTGGGGCATATGTGGCTGTGTGCTAGGATACCCCTTGCTGTGTATTAGAAAAGTGAGAGCACTCAGCTCCCAGGGCACTCAGAGTACAAAGTGGTGATTTTTGTCCCTAAGGAGGGGGAGGGGGAGGGGAAAGGAGGTTTGGTGCCATGCTTCCTTTTGGGGACCTCCATTCTTGCTGACCTGCTCTTACTCACCATCCTGTTAAAAACATTCAGGTGTTAAAGTGATCTTTTACACGTTCGGGGCCAGAGAGCCCCAGGTTTGGGTACTCCAGTAAGGCGAAGAAAAGCCTAATAAGTGTATTTCAACTGACAGGTAACAGTTGTGTTTTATTTAAAAATTATAAACAAAAAACCTAAATGCTTTGTCAGAGGCATTCATTAAAGTAGCTGTGTGTTTCCAGCTATGGAAATTGGGTGCTCACTGAAGTTGCCTTCCCCACCAGCCTTTGCAGACTGATGTCTTTTTCTCCCTCCTTAAAAGGCCTAATTATGCCGTAGGCAGCTACCTTGTTCTGTTCAGTCTCGTATTCTGCCACATTACCATTAGAAGCAGAAAGAACTAATTAAATAAGTATACTAAATGACTATTTTCTCATTCATTTATTCTCTGTCCAACCTCATCGTGTATTCTCTTTTAGTCAGGGGATAGATAGAGGAAGGCAGACCCTGTTTTTTCATCAGTTCTCAGGGGCTTAGGCTGCAGTTAGGACTACTGCAGTTATATATAGGTTATTTTTCAATTCCTTCTATATTCTCAGATTAAAATTCACTCCCTTGGCATATACTGTCTTCTACTTAAAGGCATCAGAGGAAGCCAAAATGTAATCCTTCTTAACTCCCACTTTGTTTCAACACATTAAAATTTCAGGTGTAAAAGAATACTGGGATTCTTTAACAAAGACTTATAGGGTCAAACCAAACTCAGCAGCCTGTCCCTGATGCTGGTCATGCTTGCAGTTTACCAAGCATATTAAAACCTGGTGGCTGATGCTTTGTGGATTTGTACTGCTCTTCTGTGGGGAGAAAAGGAGTTGTAGACAACAACAGACATCCCATTTCCCCACCAACTCCTGTTTCTCTCATTAGGCCAAGGAGGGAGAATGAACATCAGTCTGCAAAAGGAAAGACCCTTTGGCAAGGAGCAGGCTCCCGTGAGCTCATGGGCATTCCCATTCTGCCTCATGTCTGAGCAAAGGGCAGCTCATATTATTTTAAGCCTCTCTTGGGATGTCAGGAGCAGAAGGTAGATGATACCCATCAAGACATTAGGACACAGGGCTCCACACACTGTGTAAAACACAGTTCTGAAAACTATATAATTTATCAGGCAGATGTAATTCCATCAAGGGGTTCTGGAGATGGTGCAAGCCACATCATCCAATTATAACCTGGAAATTCAGTTACTGTGCCTGCAGGAGCAAATACTGCTCTTATATCCTATAGTGTGATTCTGAAAATCTTGTTTGGATGGAAGTAGTGCTGCCCTCCTCCCCCTCAGTGCAGTTGCAGAAGTATTTTGGGGATGCATTTTGGTGGAACACAGGCCGTATTAAAAATATTACTACCTTATGCGACAGAAGGCTAAGGTGAATGGAGTGCAATTTTCCCCCCATGAGCTCTTTACTTAAATTTCATTGTCACGGGTTTAGTACTCAGTTCAGTGCAATGCAGGCAACACAGCCAGGAAAGCAGAAGGGTTAATTAGATACGATATGCTGGCTTTAGTACAAAATACACAGAGCTTGATTGGCTTAAGCAAACATTTGTGTTTGATTAGAGTCTGCATGTCCTAATATAGAGAGACTGTGTTGCAATAGAAAAGATGATACAGATTGAATTCATGTCAATCTTAAAAAATTTTTTTAATAAGAATGAGAAGTGTGGAATTATCCTAAGATTGAACCTCTCTGTGGGTAAGGGTAGAGTTTGTTTTAGATGTGTTTTACAGTGTACTGTGAAGGATTTTGCTGGATTTGCTGTTAATGTGTTATTCCAAAGGAAATATTAATGCTCTTAGGAGCAAGTTTTAAACCTCTAATATGTAAAAACAACTCCCAAAGTACTCATTTGGCATTACACAAGAGTCATACTTAATCTCTAGAGCGTATTGTATTTCTTTATGATTGCGTATGTTGACAAATGCTATCTAAAATATTAATTTATTTTGTGAGCAATATATTTTTATTTCATTTAAATAATCAACATCTGTCTGTCTAGTCTGAGAAAATGCTGTCTCTGGCTTTTTAATATTAAAATTCCCTTGCTTCAGTCACAATACTGTCAGTCCTGATACCTGAACTGAAGGCAGTTTAACTGAGTTTTATAATATCTGTGTCTTTATGTGAGCTGTCTCCACTCTGGTCAGGGCATTGGAGGTCCTTTAGTATTTGTCTTAAGATGAAGAAACACCCTAGAGGTCAAGACCAAATTTTTTCCTCATCTTGTAGGATGCACTTCAGAAACCCCCCACCACTCTGATTTTTATGGACACCTCAAAGTGATTCCAGATGCAGGAAAAGAGCAGTAAAAGCCTGGTTATCAGCTGTGGTACTAAGCCACAGCACAACAGTTGGCCCATCAGGCCCCACGCAACTCTCTTATGCTGCCACTGCCTTTAGCTACGTGGGATAAATAAAGTGGATGGGGTTTAGTTCTAGCTGGCTTGTGTGTAGCTTCTTCGATGTCAGACTTTGCGATCCCATACTGAGCTTTTACACTTGTGTGTTGAGCTTTTAGAAGAGGATAATATTTTTTTTCCTAAACTTCTGCATGTTTGAACTAAAAATATTTGAGTGAGGCAATGAAGGTTTGGTCTCAGCTGAGAACGTAGAAAACTACAGGCAGACTTAGCAGTCTGCACTCTCACTTGAATTCATTGCAAGTGAAAGGCATGCACTGCCTTGCCTTGCTACCTGTGGATGGATTGGTACCAGTGAGGGGATGTGTCCCATAGGCCGTCCGCAGACTCTGAGCTGTCAAATGTACCCTGAGGAGCAGCTCAGGAGTAGCTCCTTTGCAAGCAGTGGTGACCCTGCACATGGTGCACTGTGCCACGGGGTCTGCTCCTGCCTCTGTGCCTGCAATGGAGCTTCATGCTGGCTTTGGGCATCAGCTGGGTAGAGAGCAGGTTTGCAAACTGGAGTTCCCATTTGCTGAAAGCAAAACTGGAGCAGAAAAGGCTGCCTTAGAGTCTTTACTGCATGTCTTACATCAAGTGTGATAAAAGCTGTAAAAGACCAGGGAAGAGGGGATGGTGAGCTGATCTTTGTGTGAGCACTGAACATCCTGCTTCTTCAGATGGGGATGAGGCCATCTTCAGCCCTCTTGGATGAAGTAATTTTGGGACTACACAGGACTTCAAATCCAATTTAAGGCAGAGAGATTGCTGCTTTTGGAAAGCTATCCTGTGTGCTAAATGCCCTGTTAAAATACAAAGCTCCCCCCAAACAAAAGATTTCATAAAAGATCATTTTACTTTTACAGCGTTTTTTACAACCTCTGCAGTGTATGGTACCCTCAATGGTTTTACATCCCTCTTGTCATAGCCTTGAGTTTATTGGCCATAATAATATTTGTGAACAGTGCAGACTTGGTGTTCTGAACACAGAGTCTGCTTGCCATCATCAAGGGTGATTCACAGGATCGATTTTGTAATGTGATAATATTTGATAGTAAAAGAGAACTCATATTGTTTATTAGTCACAATTTTTCACACTCGGAACTGTTCTGATCAGCCTTCTTTATTTCACTAAGATTTCATTCAAAATGATTTTTGCTTGTTGGTGTTTCAGATCTCCTAGTATCTTGAAAAAAGATTTTGGTTCATTTTTGCCTTTTACAAGGGTATATATTCTCGCTGTATCAGACGTAGTTCTCCAATCCCATTCTCCCATGGAAAGGTCTGCTCTGAAGATCTAAGATGAGAATGTGGGGAGAGGGAAGAAAGCTCACACATTTTATATGATAAAGCAAATAATTTAATAAACGGCAAAGTGGAGCATAGCTTCCCCTCCCATGCTATCTCAGATGATCCACCAACTCAACTGTAGTTGGCAGGATGGATGGAAAAAAGTGTGCAGGAAGAGAGGAAGACTGTTATGCAAGGGGCTACATCCCAAAGGTCAGAAAAGAGGCATGGGGAGATAAAAAAAGAGTGGTATTTTATTGTTTGATGATTTAACCAGGCTCCTCAGCAGTCTGTAAGTGCTTCAGACTCATGCTCAGCAGTTTACTCCTTTAAATTCTGCCCCAATTAGCATAGGCTACCTCCATCTTCCCTGGCTTCTCTCTGCCTTTCCTCTCATTAGCAGCCTGCGTTAATGAGGAGGCACTGTTTCAGGAACAAAAGTGGAAGCAGCTAGGATGAAAAGCCCAAATGCTTTTTTCCTTTAGTGCTTCTCATGCAGGGGCACAAACCCTCACTTAGGCCTTGCCACATCCAGGTATTTGCTCATCTATTAGGTTTATTTTTAGTCTCATTGCCCTGTGGAGAGTGTATTGGCCTCTTGCATGAGATTGCAGGAAAATCCACAGGTCGGGAACTACTCTACTTCTCCTTGTTTTATTTCTGTGTGTAGTTGTTGCTTCTGGTCTGTATGGAAATCCCCTGTATGTCTGGAACACAGTTTGGGCTTTCTCCAAAAACACTTCAGATGTTGTGTAACTCCACTTTCACATCGATGAAATGGATGAAGCTCTTTTTATCCTTCCTTCGTTCCACATCAAGCATCCCTCTGTCTCTGTCAAAACCTAAGCACAAGTGAAGAAGTCTCCCACAGAGGACCTCTTTATAACCATAGCAACTCCATCAGCAGCTCCTGGTCATATTGCAGAGCTGCTTGTCAGGGAAGACAGGTTTTCTTGCTCAGAGGGGGCACCTGTAATTGTATTTTCCCTCTCTGTAATGAAAGCAGGATAAAAGCACGTTCAAGGCTCATGATTGCTGTTTCTTGGACATGTGATGACTCTTTAAAAAACAGACAGACTGGAATAATGATTGGAATAATATGAATGAGTGGGGAAATGCAATTTCCAAACACAGTGGTTATATTGCAAAAGCAGCTGATGATTCATGAGCATTAGCAAAGTGTTTTGACCATCTTTTCAAATTACATTAATATTGCTATTGCTCTTGCAGTGGCTGAGAACCTTTTATTGCATTCATTACCCTTTTAAAAAGCAATATTAAGACTGTTTTCCAGAATAAGGGTGGAGCGTATCACAGCTGTTGTTCAGGCAATACATAGTTCAGTGAGGTGTGTTGGCTTATTCTGGCATTGACTGCTTTTGTATTAGGTCTCTGAAAATTAGCTATAAAATGACACTTCTGAGTCCCGTGTTTATAAGTTTTAAAATTTTCAAATCAGTGGTATTCATGTTTCAAGCAGGTGTATTTCTTTGCTTCCCGAGCCAGCTCAGTGCTAACTTAACATCACAGTTAATAAAGTGTCTCCAAACTGCATCTTGCATCTTCCATACATGCCCCCTTTCTTTTGGCATGTATGGGGGCCCTGCATTCAGGTTGCTACAATGCACCTTCATCTAAATGACTCTGTGTGTGTGTGTAAAGATTATTTCTCAAAAGTTTTGGTGTTCTTATTTAACTTGATTCACTCTGAAGTGGAATAAAGTCCATAGAAACGAGACAATTTGTAGTCCTTGTGGCTTGGTTTTGCAGTTAGTCCTCATAGAAATTGTGAAATTGTTGAGACGATTTCAAGAGGGAAAAGGAGACAAAAAATACACTGGGATGGTGACATAAACCTCTTTTTTATTCAGAAATTGGCCCAAAAAGGAATGATAAATATTGACATAAAAATGCGAATAAAAATTTTTCTATTAAAAAATACTTTTAAATCTAGTTGTTCTTTATTTCAACTTAAAAAAATGGAAGTTCTTAGGTGCTTAAGTCTATAACAAAGCATTTTACTCTAGGCCAGATGAAATATTTTTTTAGAAATGAAATTAACTTTTTCTATTACAAGTAATAGAAAAATTAATTACATGGAGAGTCCTGAGGAGAAATAACGGGAATTGAATATGCAAATTTTATGCTATTGAGCAGGGAAAAAGGACTTGTTGTTTCTTTATGCAACACTGGTGGTATTTTTATTGGTCATTAATACTAAGTTCATTTCTGGTACAGATACATCATAAAAATTCAGAACTATATAAGCAGTCTGAAATCTGAGAACCATGATTATCATGAAAGATGTCAGAAGCTCAAGCTATTCAGTTTATCAAAATGAGAGGGAAAAGGTGATCATTTCTGGTGTGATTATAGTGTGATTACATGGGAAGAAAAAAATTGATAATAGGGTGCTTTAATTTAGAAAAGCATAGCAAAATCTGAAGGTTGGAAATAGAAGCCAGGTGAACTCAGTCATGAGTTAAAGCTTGGGTTTATGTTTTTTTTTTGAACATGAAGCAGATCATCTTGAGTGCCATTACGCAGCATGTGCAGGACAAGCAGTGCATCAGGCCCAGCCAGCCTGAGTTTATGAAAGGCAGGTCCTGCTTGACCAACCTGATCTCCTTCTATGACAGGGTGACCTACTTAATGGATGAGGGAAAGGCTGTGGATGTAGTCTACCTGGACTTTACTGAAGCCTTTGACACCGTCTCTTACAGCGTTTTTTTGTTTTGTTTGTTGGCATGTTTTACTTTTCAAAATAAACATTGTTTATTGCTAAAACTTAAATTTTTGACTGAAGGAAGAATGACCAGACTTGATTCATGATTTAAGAGACTGTCTTCTCAATTTTGGAGATAGGTATTTTAAATTTTTCTTGAACAGAAAGAAAGAAATTTATGTCAACATTATACTGACCTAATTTTAATTTCCAAGATTTGAATCCAGTTTTCTGGAGTTGAGAATCAGGCTTTGCAGTATCTCTAAGACAAAGTTTTTTTGTAGAAACACTTTCCACAATGATATTTATGGATCAAGACAGGAGTGTAGATACAGCCTATTGGTTGTTCATTGTATTTGAATGAGGACATAGAAACTCTGAAGGGAATTAGGTTTTTGTAGTGGAAATATATTTTTCCCTGGCAGCACAGAATAAAAGATCGATTTGTACTTTGCATTGTCTCCTCTTCAACGAGGTTGCAAATCAGGCTCTCCTATATGAGAGCACAGGATGGCTGTTCCCTGGTAAAGAACTGAATCTGTATTTCTTGGTTATTACTTCTGAATCTTTAACAAGGAGCCAGCTCTTCTACAGATGGTAATATTCAAAAATATTACACCTATCCCTAGGAAAAAAATGTTGCAAGAAAACCATGACTGCAAGTGCATGAACAAAAATGGGAATTGCAAGTATGAGCAGCTCTATTTGAACAAAAAGAGGAATTGCGAGTATGAGCATTCTCATTTAACTGATGTTACACAAGCCACCATATGACTAAAATTATCAAAAATTGACCCAAACTCTCTTCTCCGAAATTGACAATTATATATGCCAAGCTGGGTGCTGAAAATACAATTTGTAGTCATTATTTTAACATTGCAACACTATATTTTCCAGTATTTTCTGAAAGCTCAGCTTGCATAGCTCAAATTTGGATTCACATTTGAGTGTAATATTTCTACATAAAGTAGATCAGCTTCTGGCAGCACTTGAATTAATGGTGGCTTATGTAATTTTACCAGGAGCAGTAAATCCTGCCTTCATTGTCACAGTTGACACTGTGCGTTGTGTAAGATCACAATATTTAGAGTGTGCCTTGACATTTGCATGGAATAGTTAGATTTCCTATTTATGTTGCACCACAGATAGCTTTTATCAAAAAGAATCCTGAACAGATGTTAGGCAGGTGAATTAATACATATTTTTTTACATAGATAAATTAAGAGAATTGCAACTACTTCACCAAGTGGTGCTTAAGTTCAGAAATAAATCTTATTATGCTTTGTCCATATCAATAATGGGTCCGCGGTGGGTGATGCATTCTTGACAGAAAAGGAAATATCTTTGTCATAAGTTGTCTTGTGAACTCGAAGTGGGACACTGAGAGAAAAACCTAATTAATGAAAATTGAGTGGAAAAGCACCTTAGGGCCTAACTTTTCTTGTTAGGTTCAGGAGGTGCACTTTTTCAACACAGTGCTGCACCTGAAATTCTATCTGCCCCTCATGAAGGTGGAAATCCTGTTTCTGTTATCTCTGAGGGTCTGCCAGAGATGAGTGGCTTGAGATTCTGGTGTGGGATCTATGCCCACGACAGTGCCACGGTCATGCCTTTCATGTGTGCCAGCTGGGAAAGGCTTTTCTGAGCAGGGTGACCCGACTTCAGACCTTCCACAAGTCTGAAAGCTGCCAGTATGTTTCCATGAGGCTCACTGTTCTTTGGACAGCCTTTTTGATGATAGCTTTGGCCACCTTTGTGTCCAAATGCAAGGATCCTTTCTTCTCGTGGTGCAACAGGGGATATACTTCAGCCTAGCTCCTTGGATATTTAAGAAAGATGTAGTAGTGTGGATCACTAAGCCTGACTACAAGCCTGCTGGGAAATATACTTTAGGCCTCCTTTAGTTGCTTCTGTGGCACTCTACAGTGACACTTTGGAAAGCTTCAAGAGTACTTTTGGCACCAATATTGGGACCATCCATCCAGCATCCTCCCACGGATATATACCCCCAGAACATCAGATCTGTGCTTCAGCCCTCTCTTCATTTTGACAGAAAGTCTTTGTGAGCTACTGGGGCAAACAAGAAATACTTTTCAGCTGCAATGAGTAGTGACGTCAGACAATACCTCCAACTTCCTGTTTGGGATATTACAGATAATCCTGGGAAGTTGTGGCTCTGCCCTTCAGCACTGGTGTTCCTTTCTGTCCCATCTACATCCAAGCAAGTGGATGAAACGTGTTCTCTGCCAGCTAAAGTCTGCTGGAAGTTGAGAACTTTCTGGTAAAGTTGATTACTAGACTAAACTGGTGGCAACAAAATGCCTTTTCCAAACTGTGAAGTGCTCTGAATCTTCAAGTAGCTTCCAATTTTTGAGTCACTTCATTGTTTTTTAGGAATCTTCATAGTTGTCACATCTTCTCATTCTAATCACATACATGACAATGGGTTCCTCAAAGCTATTATTGTGCATTTCAATCTTTGTAAAAGAATATCTCTTTTATAAACTGCCCTTGTACCTTTCAAGAGCAGCTGTCGATCAGAAACACCTCCCATGTAAAGATTTCAGCTTAAGGCTTGCATGAATCTTCCAGCCTGTGTATCCTCTTTAAGTTTTGTGAGATAGCCTCAAGTCTCAGAGTTAATCCGATGCTCTCCAAGGCTAGACCCCCACACATGAGAAGCATAGTTTTATGGAAAATCTGAAAAGGACAGGTTCTTCTTCTTCTAAAACAATAACCCTAATAAAGAATTTGAGTATCTACAATACAGCAGGAAAAAATGTAGCAGATGACTGCTTTTAATGCTGTTTCTCTTAGGCTATGAGCTGTGTAGTATCTTCAGTGCAGTATCTTCAGAATCTGCTACAGGTCTCCTTGGACAGAGCCACTTAGGCATCCAGTATGTTAAGATGCCCTTAATGAATTTCTGAACATGCAAAGCAACAGCTTTGTTCTATGTGACTTCAGCTGATGTGATTTTTTCAGAATTAACATCTTTCTAGGACAAAATTGTGTAATTAAGACATTTATTTTTTCCATAGTTGCCTTTTATCTTATTTTTCTAGCTAGATTTTTTTTTTTTTTACTATTAGGTTTTTGAAATAAAACACATTAGAAAATCTTTTGGAAGGTGCTAATAAGGAAAACTGAGCAACTGTTGAGTGCTGAAATGAGTCAGCTGAAGGGTGCTTCTGTTTAACTTATCCCAGTGGAAACAGATGATAGATAATCTAGCGAATAAGAAAGACTCCATGTTTGAAAGGCCATGGTCTCCATTCTTAATGAAGTATCTGTGCTGGGGACCTTTTCTGAACCAGTGTCTTGTCAGATGCAAACCATAAAGGCAACGAGCTAAGCAACATAGCTGTGGCTGCACTACTTGTTATCTCTGCACAGTGGGTACTGTATGTTGGAGGAAAATCTGGTGCTGTCAGTACAGCTCCTTGTGGCTGCTCTTCCCACCTGCCCCTTGTAACCAGGAGGGAGATAGGCAGTTGCTCTGTATTTTCTGTCAAGGTCAGTAATTACCTGGAGCTCATGTTGTATGAGCACTAGGAGACAGGGACCTCTCTCTCAGAGCTTCTCAAAAGATTTGTGTGTGTTAAATCGTTCCTATAAACCATGGCAGCCTAATTAAGAGCCTGTTGTACCTTATCATATTTGATGGCTCCTGAGGTGAGGTAAGGGCTTTACACCTCATTTGCTGTTCTTAGCATTTCGGTGGGGTAGGATGGGGAGGGGACTGTGCTGTACAGGTTAAGAGGAGCTGTTGTAAGTAATTACAAGGGGGAAAATAGCTTTGCTGCTTGACTGCCACATGTGGTATTGCATGCTCCATAAAGATGATGGAATTTGCCTGCTACTCTGCTCTAACAGGGCCATGTTCATGTGTCTGGTGGTCTCAGTACTGGGATCTCATATTTTACCAAAGCAAAAAACTCTTGCACAAGAAATGTTCATCTCTCTTTAAACAGCATCTGCACATGAGGAAATGTTATAACATTTTCTCTCTGGGATTTAGTTGCCCCCCCTTTGAGGTGCTTCTGTTCCCCAAATCTGCTGCCACTCCGCTGGCTGCAATATAGTGACATACAAAATAGTCAGTGATTCAGTGACAGGCAGAGCTTGTTCTAGTGATTAGAGATAGACTGGGTCCTGTTTACGATGTGCCAAGAAAGGTAAAATTGCCCAAACCTATGGTGTATTTTTGCAAAAGCCTGAGATGCTCATCTTATTTAGCTGCTTTGAAAAATACTGCCTGAAATTCTCATCTTGGAAGATAATGTACTGATGTTATGTGCTCTGTGTCAGTATGAAAAGAAATTAAATTCATTACATTTTAAGGCCCAGTGACTAACAAGCTATGTGCCATTTTTACATGTCTCTATGGAGCTCATGAGCACCTGTCTCTCCAGTGCCACTTACCAGGTAACTCTGGTTTTTATCAGACTGCCATAAAAGCCCTCATACATAATTTACTGCGATAGAAGGCAGGGAGACTAAAATTATCCCATTTACCTTCCTTGGCTACTTACCCATGTTGTCACCATTCCCTCTCCAGCTGAATGAGGTCAACCAGCTTGACAACCCCATCCCCTCCACTAAACCTTTAATTGTGGAGAGCAGCTGCAGTAAGGCACAGGAGGTCAACATCTCCTTGACAGTGAATTAGACACTGGATGTCCATGGGTCCATGAGCCCTGATTAGGGAAAGATTTGCTGTTGACCCTGCAAGCACCATGCCTCTGTAGTGTGCCCAGCCTCCCAACCTGGTGACATCTCCCTCAGGTAAGGGAGATTTTTCCAGGATTAGTGCCAAAGGTTCCTGTCCTCTACCAGGATTTCCTTCCCCTGTTGTGGGTGGCCTTTATTAAACATCCTGTCTCAGCTCAGCCACTCAATTATCTCTACCAGCCCAATCACCTCCTGATAGCTGCTCTGCTATCTGCCAGGTATTTGCAGTCTCCACTCATGTCCCATCTTTGCATCTCTTTCAGACATAAAGGATTGCTTGTCTTAGCCTCAGCTCATTTGTCTTCTAACCTCTCTTAGCTTTGTGTATGACCTATTTTGCCTCATTTTTAATCTGTGATCTATAAAGCAGAAGGCAATTAATATTATGAGGTAAACAGGGCTGTATTACATCCCCCATATTTGCAACCTGAAGAGAAATAGTGGTGGTCTAAAACACTGCACACCCCAAAGCTGTGAATCGGAGACCCAAAAACAGACACTGGCTTTTCAAAAGAAATACGTTTAAGGAAAAGGAAATTAATTTTTCATTTTCCTCTCTGGTGTTCAAGCATCTTAGGGTGATACTGTGGCAGTTCTACCCCACAGCAAGGCAGACTGCAAGTAGTGAACAGCTAACAAAATGCAAACCTGAAATTTTGTTTGGCCTTTCTCAGCATGTACTTTAGTGAAAAGGCTTTATTAGGAGACTTGAACATGCTACCAATGCAAAGGATCAGTGTGTCCAAGGAGCCATGGAGATTTCTCCATGTGTTTAGACTTCAAGTAAGCCTGTGATCTTAATCTCTCCCTTGAAAGCAGAGCCCTTCTTCTGACTTAAAAATCTAAGCAGACAAGCAAAGCTCAGGTATTCCAGAACCCACTGTTACTGTGGCCACTTTTCTCTTTCTAGCCCCAGGGCCATGCACAGGACTGGGAAGACAGGTAATAGTCGCAAATGCAAACCAGGTTTGTGTCCTCTGAGCAAAAAATCACAAAAAAACCCTTGCAAACACAGTGTGTCATAAAAATTATTTTAAAATTAAATGTGAATCTCTATTTCTACTGAACTCCCCTATCAGCTGGTGAGTCTTCACTTGGCATTTGTTCTTTGCTTTGTTTATTTAAGAAAAATAATCAAAGAACAAGCAGTAACACTGAACTTCATTCTGAACTCTAAATTGTTTCACTTAAAAGCTGGTTAAACTCAAAGCTTTCAGTAAAAATAAGTTAAAAAAATCAGGTACGCAATGTTAAATATTAATTCAGTTTGCAAATATGTGCACAGTCTTAAGGAGCTTATCCATCAGGAAAAGAAGTAAAACTTCTCTTGTAGATGTGAACAAGAACCAACTGTTTTGTCAGTATTACTGCTCTAAAGCAAAATAGGTGTAAGAAGAAAATTAGCCTGCAAAGACTTTCTGTGCTGGTCTGCGTGGCCTGACTTTCCTCACTGCCAGCAGTAGCAATAAAACAAAATATGCCTCCTACCCACTGCCTTCTGTTTCCAGCAAGGGGAAAATCTCTGCTGCCCTATTCTGGAGGTAGTTCCATTTTCTTTGATCCCAGTCACCTGTAATTGGAATTACACCATCGGAAGTCACAGGCTGTGATTACAGGCTCCTTGGGCAACAGGTGTTGGTTCATTCCCACAGTTCGGGCAGGGCCTTGTGCTCAACACGTTGCTGGTTGGTATCTCTCTGGCTGCAGCACTGTGCTCATCTGAAGGGATGGGAATGGAGAGAAGGTAGCTGTCAGAGGGTTTGCTCTGGCTTCTGAAAAGCAGCAGTGCTGCTGTTGCCCTTCTCTAATCTTTCTAACTGGTACAAAGAGCTTTTCTTAAACAGGCAGCGTGGGTGAGCTTTGACTTTTCGCATCCATGTCCTGCATCTGCCAGAGAGGGTGATGAGTGGCTACTGCAGGCTCTGGTCCAACAGCAGTACGGCCGAAGGTGCCCCTTTCCAACAGAGATATGCTGTGCTGGGTATTTAATTCCAGTTTTTGTAAGAGCTGGATGGAAAACAACATTCTGCTTCAAAGGAGAGAAAAAAAAAAAGAAAAAACCTAAGCTTCAGTATCTGTTTTTTCCAACCTGCCTGCATTAAGATTTCCTTAATGCAGGCATGTTCCTGTATCTGATTTTCCTGCTCCCTGCAATAGCTTCCTAAGCTAGAGATTTACTTGCAGGGGCAAGAGATTCTTATTGCTGTCTCTGTCATGAATTCTCTACCTTATAATCCCTGTTATAAAGGTGATTTCACTTCCAGTCCCTGCTTTGAATTAGGCAAGCAGGATAGAAGCCCAGTTTGCCTACATCCTGAGTGTGCGTCTTGCTCTCTGAGAAACTGGATCAGAATATCCAGTTTGATCTGAAATGCAAATAAAAAGGGAGGACTGGAAGAAAAAAACAACACTAGTCTTCTTAGTTTATAATTTTAATCAGAATTAGAAACTAGTCTAAAAAATAAAAATTTTTAAAAAAGCAAAACAAACAGCAACATGAAATTGCATTGGAATATGCTCAACCCCAAATATCCACACAACAATCTCCATGTAAAGCTCCCTCTATAATCATAATCTCCACAGTCAATCATAGCCTTATCTTCATATCTGAATGTTCCTAGCATTTTTTTTTAACCAATTGTCAGTGTTTGAATATATCTTTATTTATGTATTTATATAATATGTATTTACAGAACTGGAAAAAGCCCCTGCTCCTACTTTTCCCAAACAGGATAGGAATGAATCTGACATTACCTTAGAATTTTAGCTATTTACCCCCATCTGCAGGCAGCGTCCATGGGATGTACTGCAATACATATCCTTGATCTCTCTCTTCAGTGAAGTGCTCCCAGGGAGAGAAGTATCCCCTGGAGCTTGTCTGACCCAAATTAGGTGAAGAAATTATAGTTATGGATAGTGTGTTATCCAAGGTGTGAATGGTGCAGAGCTTTGACATGCCAAGTGGTGCTGTAAAGGGCAGGGAAATGTTACAGCTTTGCTGGCAATGTAAAGAAGGATCTCATCCCTTCTTCCGTCACCCCCTTATGTCCCTGCCCACTGGTGCTGCTCTAATCCCTCCAGAGCTGGAGAGGGGCTGTGATATTGCCCAGCTGCCATGAAGTCCATGTCCTTTCCAGTTCTCTACAGATCAGTGCTTTGGAGTTTCCCTGTGGACCAGTCCTACCCAGAGCTTGGCCCTGCTGGTAACCCTGAGGTTGTTCCCGTGTTTGGGAAATGCCTATGAGAGAGAGGCTATGTTGCAGCACAAACCTTCAAAGCTGTCATTGATGTAGAGACTGAGCAATAGAGTAAGCCAGCTGCTTGCTGGGGAAGTCATGGCTAATGCACTTTCACGTCTTCAGCCTTTTCTACCTGTCAGTGTAGCCTTCCAAACTGCTCTTTTCCTTGCCTTCTCTTTTGCCCTAGACTTCTCTTAGGAAAACAAATAAATATACCAACTTCAAAAAGGAACAGAGAAAGCAGGGACTGGGTTCAGCCACTGCTTTCACCCCACACCTAAGGTTTGATCATGGTCTCTGACTCAGATTCAGCTTTCTTCTCTGTACAGGCAGAGTGGTAAAACTTGTTGTTAATGAAAATCTTTTAAGATTAGGTACGTTTAAAAAACTAACATAGGGCATTCCTGAAATTTGTCTGAAGTTATGAAAACTTATATAGAAATTCTGTAGAAGAGACAAATATTTTTAAAGCTTACAAGTTAACATGATGATAAATGCCAGGATCTTATTTTCCAGACCGTTCTGTTTTACCTTCTCTCTGTTCCCTACCTGGGGGCTGCGTTACAGCTTTGTGCCCAGCAGTTGCAGGCAGCTGCTGGTTGCAGGGGGGAAACTCCTGTGGCATTATTTATGGCAGCTCTCAGTGAGAGGACAGTGATTTACTGTGTGTCATCTTCTGCAGCTGTGAATGTGCAGGATGGCGACAGGGCCATTTGGTGGAGTCCTAATTTTCAGTCTGACACAGAGGTAGAGAAAGGTGAACTGGCTGGATAAAAATAAAAACCTGTTAATATCCTCCTTTGCCCTCCCACAAATAAACTTTTACTTTCTGGAACTGGGAAATCAGGGTTGAGAATACCCCGCCATTCATGCTCCCACCTCTTCTGCCAGACAACTTTTTCAAGAGAAGTTGGCATGGTCTTGATTCTTCCTCTAAACTTGGGTGACTTTTTTTAATATGTCTCCCCTTTTCTTGTCTCTCCTCTAAACTCTACATCTGATTGCACCAACTCTACATCTGACTCTCCTTACTAGGGATGATGGAACCTGAATTTCACCAAACTCCCCCCATGCTCTGAGCTGTGCAACAAGCAGCATAACAGCAACAGGAGCCCTCACCCAGCTCTCAGATCTGCCTCTGCCAGCAGAAAGGAGCTCACTTCCCTATTGTATGAAAAAGAGCTGCAGAATTTGCCCTCATGTCCTTGGTCTTGAAAAAGATATGCACAGATCAACTGAGCAGGCTCATGGGCTTATCCAAATTGAATCTCAGTGCCAAGTTGCTTGGTTTTGACCTATGCTATAAAATTGTTAAATTTCCTATAAAGCCATTGGCATTCTGCAGAGGGAAGATGATAAAAAGCACCTGGGAGTTCCTCACATTTTATTTCTGGGGTTATTTCTTTCAACCACAGTTTATCTGGCACAGTGCACAGGAAAACGATGGGATGTGCTTTTTAGTGTTACACAGCAAATCCTGGCATTGCCCTCTGTCAGTAGTAGTGAACCATGCCAGTCAGCTGTGGCACAGTGTCATGAGACAATGAGCAAACGCAGCTCAGTGGTCCCTGTGGAAAGTTGCTTCATGAGCTGTGTCTGCTGGAGAGGGAGTAAAGGGAGAAGGAGGGAAAGGTTCATTTGTTTGCTCCCAAGGTTCCTCCTCTGAGGTTTCCATGGTAGAAACTGCAAAACTGCAAGTAGGATTAATAATTTTATGAAAGAAGTGACAGTAGGTACAATAATAGAGGGCAAATGAGCCCATTATCTGGTCTGGCTGACTATGAAAGATTTTTGCTCCAAGGCATCTGCTGTAATTGAAGATTTGCTTGGTCAAGCTGTAAAACACTTTTAGGATACAAGTGATGTCTGCTGTCATTGCTATGCAAGCTTATGTTTCCTTTCTCCTATTCCCATGAGCTGAATAGAAGATAATGTTCAGGTCAGTTACCAACAGATTGGGGGGGGGAACCCACACCTCTAAAGACATAGAAACCCCTCAAACACTGAGAAACAATTAGGAGTTCCAAGACTGAAAAACTAGATACAGAAATTTTGCTTACTTTTAAGAATAAAATGTAAGAAAATTACTTGATTTAACCATGTGGACTTTGATAATCAAGATATGCAGTGAACGAAGACAGGGTTCATAATGAAAATCACTAAGTCTTATTACAATATCAAATGTTTCAAAGTCATTCTGAGTTTTTAAAAATATTTGGATTGTATATTGCTCTGTCAGGAAGCTAATTTTTTTTTTTTAATGTTCAATTTAAGAATTAATTTTAAGATTATCCTTTGAAACTTTTCATGGTTACATAATTTCTAACATGCTTCTGTATGTTTGCTGTTGAATCTAAAATTTGGATGCTCCAATATGAAATATTAGAAATAAAGGCCATTAGAGGGGTATATCCTTGCAGGTGGCAAGAATTGAATATTATTCTACTTTATGTAAAAGTCTCAGTTTTGGTCTGGATAGATTGGTTGCAAAGAAAAGCAGTTATTTCCTCTTGCTTCTGTCTGGGCTGAAATTTCTGGCAGAAGATTTAGGTATTCTAGTGCCTTTATAGGCTTGCATGTTTTGTCTAACAAACTTGTTTTGCACAGAACAGACATCCCTCAAGCTTGTGTGAATAATATGGGCCTAGATTTGAGGGGAAAGAAGGTATGAGGTGAAATGCGAAACTTCAGATCCTCCCACCGGTTCCTTTCTGCTCTGCTTCCTTCAGCAGCAAAAGTAATGGTAGGTTTGGGTTGTTCTGCCCTGTTCCAAAGCACTAAAATCCTGAAGAAATAAAATCAATTTAAAAATTAACATCACAAACAGGTGAAGACAGCCCTTGCTTATTGCAATGCAGAAGGGACCAGAGGACCTGATTAGGCAAAGTTTGTGAGACAAGAACACAGACTCTTGAAAAACTGCAGCATTACTAGGGAGATGCCTTTATTAACAGAATAAACACTCAGTCCTCCTGCAGATTGTTACCTGGATTGAATGGCACTTGGTTCTTATCAAGACACTTCTTCATAACATGGAAATCTCAGGTAGTGTGAATCCTTCGAGTAAACACCGTGCTGCTTAAAGCCCTGATTCCTATCATGCAAGGTAGACTGCAACCCCCCAGCACACACACTGCAGTGGAAGGTGGGCAATAAATCATCAATTATTAACTTTTATAACCACCAGTAGCTAGCAGGGTTTCTCTGCCAGGCTTCTTCATCTCTCTGCATTGCTGGTAGCCCTGCAAGAGCACAGAAAGGTGCTTTGATGGCCAGTATGTTCTCCCGCTGGCACAAAACCTGCATACACAGAGGTGTCAGCGTGACACGCTGATGCGTTATTGAAAGTGATCACTAAGTCTGGTGAAGAAGAGAAACTACACCAGTTCCTACCCCTTATCCCCCCATACATAAGAGCAACATGGTTACAAAAGGGAGCAGCAACACGGCGCATCAGTTAGTGCTGTGCACAGATCGACCGTAGCGCAGCAGTCAGGCAGCTTCTTGCTTGCAAAGTTGTACTATCTTGTCTTTCATAATTTTCTTTTTAAGACAGGTTAAAACCCTCCTTGGAGGGATGTTAAAAAATGTGAATGCTCATCAAAGTAGAGAAATTTATGATCTCATGTCTTTGAGGAAGGCTTACCTGATGCATATTAGAAGGGAAAGTAGGCAGAGCGAGCCCCAGACCAGCCGAGGTGCCCTAGGCAATATAATATATCCAGGGCACCCCTCTCAGGCAGATCTGTTTGTAACCTGGGCCAGGCTTGTGTCAGAAGTCTGGTTTGACACAAGTTCAGACTGAAGAGCAGGAGTAGAATTCCTCAAACCTCAAGGTGTGAAATAAGAAATATTATTTTTTTTAAGTGTGGTCAAATCCACTCTTCAGTGCCTCCAGTAAATTTGGCAAGGTCTCATAATTTTCTAAGGCAAAATTGTGGCTATTCCTTAGGCTTCCCCAGATAGCACTATACTGATGTAAATATTTGAAGAGTATTTATATGATCCGAGATAGGCTTTAAAGAAAGAACATATTTTGGAGGTGCCTCTAGAAATGGTTCCTCTATGAAATGGACTTGCTTGAGAGTGCAAATCAAAGTAATTAATTAAATTTTGAAGCAATAATATATTTTAAGGCAATAATATTCAATAATCTTAAACATTTTCGCTTTCATTGTCCAAAGGGTTGTCTGGAGAGGGCTCTCCTCAGTATAATGTTCATCTATAAGGTTGTTTATTACAGTGTTCATGTACAGAAGTACTGGTTTCAAACTTCAATGTGTTTAAAACCCTGGATGGGAATGAATCTGGGAAGATTTCACAGCTGTAACCAAGGACCAAGATAAAAGCATTTGAGATATTTTTAAATGTCAAATTTCAGACACAAAGAGTATTACTGTGATTTGATCTTCAGACTCTGTATTTATCTGTCTAGCTTCTCCTATTCTATCAACAATTCTGTTCACCTTGGAGATAGCTTTAAGCTATTGATTTGAGGTCTTTCTAATCCGAATTATGATATTTAAATCAAGCTATGTAAATCATGCATTTAAACACTATCAAAAAGAAAATTTTGAAGATTATGGTTTTAGGTTTTTTTGTCTTAAAAGCACTGTACAAACAGTTTAAAACATGAGAGAATCATTGGCTATATATTTTGAGAGAACCACCATAAAATATCTTTTGTCATTTTTGCCTAGGTATATAGCAAATAAATGTCAAATATGCAAGTGCCACCTAGATCTCTTACTTTCATAAAAGAGATATGCTAGACTGTCAGTTAACAGGACTTAGTGTAACTGATGTGTCTTGTGTTTCTCAAAATGTGGATGTAGGTAGTTTGTATAGTGTGAGGCTTTGCACTGCCCAAAGCATGACTCCAAGCTAAGATGATAATTTCCAGGTTCTTACACTAAAATGAAAGATCTTTTCCTGCACCCAATAACCCAAATATCACAGTGTGCTTAAGGATGATGCTGACATTTTCAAAGACCACCCAAGGTGTTGCCTTTCTGACTGCAGATATGCTCTGGGTCTCTGTGGGACTTACTGTCTTTTCCTTTTCAGCTCTCTTGCATCTCTTTGGCTTGCTTTCATTCTGCTTGTTGTCGATTCGCTGGAGTCCAATTTTGATATTAGCAAATACCATATTGTCATAGCTATAATAAGTGCTTGACTTTTAAAGGTGGCATAAACATGTACAACAAAAAAAAATTGAAGTTCACTAGTCACTGCAACTCTTAAGATTAATCATGTTAATAATTTGATTTCTAAGGCAATTCCTTCTCAGCTGAAGACAAGACTTGTGGGTTCGTTCAGTGCTACATTAGGTCAGTGAACTGATTTATTTATCCTTCTGACAGGACATCAGCAGATGATCTAAACAGATTAGTTAAAGTTATTCCCTATGATCTAACTAAATAATAATTCCTTAAAAGACAAATATTTTAGTATTTCATTTTGATGTTTTCTTAATGAAAACTTTCAGTGTTTGATTTATTGCTTTGTGTCCAAAAAAATCTGAGAATGCACTAGATGAAATAGTAATTGAGCCTAATAACTGTCTGTTTGCATCTCACTCATGGAAAAAAACCAATAACAAAGTCAAACTAAAGTGGTTTTTCCAACTGTTTTCTTTCTGCTGCTAAGCAGGAGAATGGTTATTTACATGGCTTGTTAACCACAGGACTGCTCAGGCAAGGGTCAGCTGACAAGTGACATTGGAGGAAATGTTCAGTGAGGTGAGCTTTTGGGGAGAAGACATCTAAGAAATATGTGGTGACTGAAAAGGCACTTTTCAAGCTTTTCATCTTGGGCTAGTCTAGGGATCCTGATTCAGAAAAATGCCATGCCTTTTTCACAGCCTATCCAGAAGGGTTGGGGTTCCCAGGTGTGCTCTATGTTGGGCTCTGCTGTCTGTAAGTTAATGATGAAAATCCTGATGACTTTGGACATTTAGGTTTCTTGGTTTTGTGTGAAATTATCAATTATTACAGTTGTGAAAGTTGCTACTGATTTACTTACACACTTCTTGGGACCTGCAACTCAAGTCCTTAAGTTGTATATGTGTATTCATACAGTCTACTCACACATAGCCACAATATCATTTCTGACTGCCTCTGGTGTTCACAAGAACTACTGTAGGGGATAGTTTGAAGAAAGTGTAATTTTAGGATTGAGCACTGTCTCCATTCTATGGCAGTCACACACATCACACCTGATCTTTGAATCTTGGAGACAGTGTTGGAAACATGGGCAGTTAGCAAGACGCTTTTCCTGGTGCAGACCAGGGAGAGTGAGTACAGAGCTGTCCTAGTTGAGGGGAGAGCATGAAAGTCTGCTTTGCTCTTCTGCAGACTCCATGAGCTGTCCCTGCACTCGCTTCTGGCTTATGGTAATGAAAGCAAGAGAAAAATTAGGTCCCAACTGTTCATGTGGCCATGAAGTACTGAATTTTTTATAAAGCTTAGTAAGTATCATTTCTCAAGTAATTTTCTAAAAGAGGACTGGAATATGGGTAGTGTACGGGAACCAATGTACCTTGAAAGTACATTTCTTTGTTTTAATAAGGTTGGCGGTGTACCGTGACTCACCATAATGAATTAATTTGGTGTTTACCATAACAGCACTGAGCTTAATGAACTCATGATATTTATGCAGCTGTCTGTAGATGTTCTCTTGTCATTTGGGATTTATAAATAGGTACTAATACTTTTATTGCTGCTTTCTCCTGAGCAGAAAAGTTCTTCACAATGAAAGGCCAGTAAAGCTCACCTCTATTTTTCGATATAAAAAGTAAGCAGAAGATCTTTATTAACTTGATTTTCATCTTTATCTAGGTTTCTGAATTGTTAGTATGTACTCAGCAAAGCTGTGCAGCTTGAAAAAAATTATTGTAGAGCTGTCCTCATAAAATTCCACCAGTCATATAATAGAGTTAATATCTCATTTCTTATTACTGCAGATGCCATTTCTTTTAAGGTTAGCCCTCTGTATTTGAGAGTGTCCATGTAAGTTCAAAAAGATTTAAGTAAGAAGAAGTTCACTAAATTGAACAAAGTGATACTAATTTATGGGATCTGAGTCATGAGTGCTGCATCTTTAGAAGCTAATGGTTTGTTGCTGAGCAAAACAGAAGGTCAACTGCTTTTCTCTTTTAATATTGTTTGATATGCAAATCCTTAATGCTGAACAGCAGCTTCTGGTTTACTGCTGCTTCTTCTATCTCTAGAAGGTGAGATGTTTATCCTTGTTTCTGTGCACTGACTTCCTAGTGACAGCACTGTGATGCCGAGCACTGCTGAAGGGCAGATCAGAAGACGACCACCTGCCTGCCTTCATGGGCCACAAGCTAGTTGGGTTTAAATCTGCTCAGAGTCTCTGCCATAAAACAGACTTTGCAGCTGGACCCAAGGGCACTCTTTTGCTGGGTTAAGTGGTGGGAATGGGTGGAGAGGGAGCACCGTTTCGTCTAATCTGGCAGCATTTGGCTGGCACGAAAAATTTCCTCTCATGGAGCCCGTGATTGGCAGCTCATTAAAAAGCTGGCTTAAAAAAAATCCACACACAGAAAACAGTCTCTTCAAACCCAAAAATTCTCACAGATATCAAGATCTGTAGTTAAAGAAAGGACTGGAATAACAATGATCTCTCTGCCTCTGGGTGTTTGGCTCATCTGGCAAGCTCTCCTAGCATCACCTCAGTCCACCCAGGAGCAGGCACTGGCACTGCTCCCCTCTTTCTTTCACCTGGGAACAATGACTTCTGCCCTACACCTTCCCACACATGCTTTTCCTGCTGAAATATGATGCAAACATGATTTATAGCATAAAAGTCAAGGCTTTGAGCATCAACATGTGTCTCCTTCAAGGCCTCAAGGATAAGGGCAAAATATGAAAACTCATCAGATCTCAGTGAGACGATGAGGTGCCACTGGTGGGGGAGGAGATGGAAAGGACCCCAAGAGTCTACTACTTGCCTGTCTCCATTCTTATTTCCCATTTCCTTCCCCATGTCTGGGACTGCCTCTTTCCCTGTCAGGAGGCAGCAAGCCAGGCTGGGCAGCAGCCATCCCTCTCTGGCACCAAAGCCCTGAGCCAGCCTTCCAGGTGGCACTGGTGAAAGCTGCTTTGCCAAAACCTAAAGCTTGCTCTGGAAGATGCAATGGGAGATGCAATAGGAGTTGGCATCACTCCAGTTAATAAGAAAGATTAGGCAGTTGCTTCACTGAAATAAAAAAAAAAAACAACCAAATTCTCCTTGTGGGTTCCTACCTGTCTGCTTTGATAACTGAAGGATGCTTATAAATAAGCTTAGTTTTATATCTTATTTGAAGAGGAAAACCAAATTCTGCAAAAACTTTATACCAGATTTTTTTAGAAAAACTCCAGTGAAGAGGTTTTGCCCGAGAAATTTGACTCTTGGCTAACAACTGCAGAAGCTACTAGAGGTCTTGTAACCACCTGTCCCCATCTGCAAGTACCAAGTGCTCCCAAATGCAATCCACAGCAGTTTCCCAGGGGCCCCCTGGGAGCAAGCACAAGGCCTGGGACCTTGGCTCAGACCCCCAAGGCACAGCCCACTAAGGTATACCAGTATAGCCACTTCTTTTGTTCTTTTTTTTATTTTTTTTTAATTTACTTTTTCTCCCCCTTTCGACGGTGGGCATTCATCACACAACTCTGCTCATCTGCTCTCTGCTGCACCCTGATCTTCTGACTAGGGACAGAATAGCACCTCATCATCTCCTCTTCCCCATCAGTGCCAATGGTGAAGTTATCCCTCTGGATAACATGTTCCTGGTGCAGGAAGCTGATATTCAGTAACCTCTGACATCCCAGAACATGCACTGGCATTTCTGATAGCATTGTAAGTGTCCTGTCGTATCTTTTGCTCACTACTGATAGCTCAGAATAAAATTACATCAAAAAAAGTGTTGTCACAGAGGTCTCAATTGTGTAGCATTTGTGACACCTTGCACATATTAGGCTGGGGGCTTTTTATCTGTGGGTATTTTGGAGGAGTGATTACATTTCACTGCCAGCAGTGAAGTATGTAGTTAGTGAGTGGAATCCAGCCCTATTCCCATTGATTCAGTAGGATTTGTTCACATCCCTGTTAGATTTAGAAACCACAGGCAGTTTAGTTTTCTATGTTTCTATCCTCTAGACATCACTTGGCACTGTGAATTCAGAGCCAAATCCATTAAACTGCATGCAGATATTTTCTTTTGTGCAGCTCGATAAATTTACGTCATTGCCTTGAAAAATGTTACTCTAACATTAGCCTGCTAAAGAAAAATATATTAAGATCTGCACTCTATCCATAAGCAAGTTTTAGAGGTCATGGTATTTTTTGGACAAATCAGATTATTTCAATATATAGGCTTCTTTTGTAAGCCTTTTGAGACTGTGGTATTTCAAAACAGCAGGAACTCCTGCCCCCTACTTAATACTTTCCACCACTCTTTCTACTGGCTTATGTGTTGCAATACTACTCTGCACCAATACAGCAGGCTCAAAGGAGCCAAGTCCCTCGAGGAAAAAGTTCAGTTTTAAACATCTGGGACTTGGAAAAAGAGGCACTTGCTGGAATTATAGCATTAGAACATCATTATCATTCAGAGCATTTAGTTAATGCGTTATTACTTTAGTCATTTATTAAATTTGAAAATCAAATATCAAACTGATTGTAGTGTCTGCCACCCAACAGGTACATCTGATTAGAGTGTATCAGGGCACCCACCAGGAGCTGCAGCAAAACCACATATTTTTATGGAAAGAGTGCCATCGTGTGGGAAGCTCCTGCAGCATGCAGGGATAGCAGTACTCGTGTGCTATCCTCCCATCCTCCTGTGTTTTTCCTGGAATTTTCATTAAAGTACAATTTTTGTTTATGAAAATGAGCTACTAAAATAGGAAGTTTCATAACTAGGAACAGGTCAGAAGTGTTAAATCTTCTTAGTATGTTAACTATTATTTTAGTTCCACAGACAGGTGAATTCCAGAACAAAGTGTTTGCGAAGTCTAAGAGAAGCATGATCTTCCTTGTTCTCTGCATCATATTAATAGAGTTAGATATTCGTGCTCTTATCATTTCTGTTGATATATATTTTATTCCTCAACATCTGTTTTAAGCTGCAGTTTTACAAGGCTTCATTATAAGCTTTTGACTTCTCAAGCTTTTCCGTGTAATGATACCATTACTATTGCTGGTTTCTACTGCTTTTTTTATGTTTTCCTTTAAATAATTGAACTATATGTTACATCCATAAAGAAAATTGCCAATAATTACCAGGAGTACAATTAGGAATAAATCTCCATTAAGGAACAAGCCAAAGCTCAGTGTTTTTATGCAAATGTCTTTTGTTAAAAAGATGTCTTGTGTAATCAAGAATTATACTGACAAGTGAAGAATCATTTAATTAATGAGAATAGAGCAATCATTTGGATGGTTCATTCTATTCCTGACTGAATAAAACAGAGAAAATAGTCCTGCTCAGGGATTACAGCCACTGCTGGAAGAAATAAGCCCCATGGATGTTGTTCTGTTACTGCCTTGTGTAGATAGTACAGTAATTCCTAAATATAAAACCACGTATGTTTGGATTAGGCATTGAAAATTAATCTACTGTTATTCCACAAGAACTTATACAAAAAGGTTCTGTTTGTACTTACTATCTGCTCCCGCTAACTTGTCAGACTGGCATATTTGGGCAAAATGCTCACCTAAATCCTATTACAGGATTCTAGGGCAGCAGGAACCAGGATTATGGTGAGTTCTTTCTGTAAGGATTGTATGCCATGATAGAGGGTAGCGTATGGACTGTGTTTGCAGTTGCAGAGCAGTAATCTGATCTCCAGTCCAGCCCTCTGATCAGAGCAGGTCCAGTTAGGTCAGTTTGCTCTGGGTCTTTCCCAGTGGGTCTTTGAATGTTGTCAAGGGTGGTGGTGCCATAAATTCTCTGTTCCAGTGTTTGACCTCTCCCATTCTTCTCTTATCTAGTTGGAATTTCTTATCTTCTTCTTTATCCCAGTTGCATCTCTTCCTGTCACTGGGTCTAGCTTCAGCTTCTCTACACACTCCCAATAGGCAGCTGTTGGCAGCAATGACAGCACTCCTGTGTATGGTCCACATGCCTCCAAAGCTCCTCCGAACATGGATGTCTCATAACAGCTACTCTGTCTCTTGTAACAGAACGGAGAATTCTCCCACCCTTGACACATCCCTGCTGCCTCAGGAAGCTTCAGGATGAGGTTTCCCCAAGTTGGCTCTGAGTTTGGGAGAATTCAAAATATAGCCCAGGCAACTGTGATCTTGTTTGCCCCTCTCCAGGGCTGGACCTTCAGCGATGTAGTGTCAGCAGGCACTGCACAGAATTTGTCCCACTTCTTATAAACACAAAGCTATACGAACAAGGTGATTCTGGCATCTCCAAGGGCATGTGTATTGCCTGTGATCTGTTCCTTGAGGGCACTGTTCCCTTTGGTACAGCACAGAGGTAAACAAGCAGTTCCCCTCTGAACAGGTGAGGATCTCAGGCACCAGTTGTACTACTAGGTAGGAAGTGGAAGCTCATTCCAGAGCTGTGCTGAGATTTCAGCCACTGGTGGCTGTGTCAGGTCTCCCATTCCTGGTAGGACCACAGCATAAATATATGGTCATTTGGATGTGCCACAGAAAATTAGGTGACTTCACTGACACGACTGCCTATTCAAGCAGCATGGGAGACTGAGTAAATTCTGTATAGAGCAGTTGCTCTGTGCTTCCAAGGTGCATTCAAACTCCCTCTCAAGGTTGATGATGTAGACCACTGCATTGAGCTGTTATGGTAGCCCTGAGACAGTAGGACAGCTTTTCTTCCCCCTCTGATGCAGTACAGTCTCTGGTAGCAACATCCCAGACCTCTGCTGGTTTGTGTGCACTTGGATTTCTTTGCATGCTGTGTCAAATGATTGCACAAGTAATTGTTTGTCTTCCAACACTGAAACGAAAAACAAATTTATTATATGAAGGAAAACATTCCCTCTGTTTTATTCTTTTTAGATGTGATCATTGAATTTTTTATTTTGGATAACCAGAGACACCCAGCTGTTACTCTAGTCATTTCTGGATGTTTTTAAAAAAACACTCTCCTCAGGAATAAATGAACTAAATATGAAAATCTTCTTACAAATAAAATTCTCATTTCTCAAACTGCTCATCCCACAGGAAGTCTAGTTAAGTGCATTGTCCTTGCAAGCTGCCCAGTAAATCTTCATGGGCTGGATATGTAGGTCCAAGGACAAGTGAATTCCACAGCAAGGAACCCTCCTGTGGAATCACTTATCATCGGGTCACATTCTCACGTTAAGCAAGATTAGTTTAGGTCGCCACTGACTGTAATAAGATGGCTTTGTTCTCTCTCTCTCTCCAAAGCAACAAGTAGGTAACCTGATAAGGATCAATTTACAATAAAGTGTAACTTGTGGTCCATCTGGACTGTATTTACCTTCTGGTTTGGGGAGTTTTTTTAATTGAAATGTCTCTTCTCCAGTGATTAAAATGCAAAATATTGTCAAATATATAATGCACTACAAAAGTCTACTGACATAGTCTGTAGTGAAAACCAATTAAGAAAATACAGTATATGAAGTAAAGTCTTTTCATTAAGGATGTTAAAAGAAGACAAGAGAGAGTCGTGTGTGCTTTCCTGTATCTAGAGTAGAATATGGATATCTATGTGCTCAGTCTAACAGGCAACCCCATATTCAAGCTTTCTTTTCTGGCTAAATCAGCCTGCCTGGGTTCATCAGCTTCTTGGCTTTCCAGGACATATGGGAAGGTTGCAAGTAGTCAGATTCCATCCTCACACTCCCAGGTGCCGCTGTCCACTGCCCCACTGTAACCACTGACTTCTGTGCTTTCCCCTCCAGGATTTTGGAGCTGCAGCAGAATGGCGACATGGACATACTGAAGCATAAATGGTGGCCGAAGAACGGTCAGTGTGATCTTTACTCATCTGTGGATACCAAACAGAAAGGAGGTGCCCTGGACATAAAAAGTTTTGCAGGTGTTTTCTGCATCCTCGCTGCAGGGATTGTCCTATCCTGTTTCATTGCAATGTTGGAAACGTGGTGGAATAAAAGGAAAGGCTCCCGGGTTCCATCAAAAGAGGTATTAGACCCTCCATTTCTCCTGGGGAATTTTCATGCACCCTAAATATTGCTGCCTTGACTTTATAGCACTAGAGAGGGTGGGTAATCAAATTTAGAGATACTTCATTAGCTTCCTGATTTTTTAAGATAAATTATGTTCCTCAAAACCTTTTAAGCTATTCTTTCTAGAAATAAATTCTTTGAATGGAAATAAATATATGTTGATGATGTATAAATATGCAACTATTCTGAGTAAAACACATCTGTTACTTGTAGAATAGTACATTATTAATACATCAATATTTGGTTCATTATTCCCATTGGTGACAGCTAATTCTCACCAGGTTTCTTGGTTACTTCTTGAAAAATATATCCCCTAAGCTCAATGGCTGAGTCTTGTCCCCATTTTCAGAAATACTGACCTCTTGAGACTTCCATGAACTTCAGTTCTCATTATTGCATCTGAAGTCCAGGGAAGTAAGGCTACATTAGATTTTTCAGGTTCAGGCCAGGCTTATTTCTGAAATCTACTACAGACTTGTTTCAGAAAATCTTGGACGGAGGCCACAGGGAGATATGTTATTTTACATCTGAGATGAGTTTGCTTCTACACCTGCATGTGTAATGCTTTCCTTCCTGTGGTAACCTACCTGTCCCTTTACCAGCCATCTGAGCCTTATGCAACTTTATACCAAATTTCTTACCTTTATCATTAAGTATTTACATCTACAAAATACTAAAAAAAAAAATCAGGGACAAAACAATTTATTAAAATAAACCTGGCAGCAACACCCAAAGCTGAACTCAAATATGAGCTTTAATGACACACTGTCAAATATAGCTTTTCTGTCTGTGTAGCTTAGGCACATCTGTGTAGCTTGTGGGGTATTGCTGTTAATTTGTGTGCAGTGGTCTTGCTTTCTCTGCAGTTTCTCCATTGTGTTTATTCCTGCTAATCTAATGCTGTATATTAGGGAAGGATTAATTACCCTACCTAATTAGACAGCATTGGCACTGATGTTAAAATACGTTTAATCTTTTCTTGCCTGTTTTAATTCCCAAGTTTTTGTTTTTTTTTTTTGTTCAAGATCTGGACCGGACCATTATTAAAAGGAAAAAAAAAAAGGAATCTCTAGTCTTTAAATTGGGTTTCTCAGGAGTGGAAACCATATAGTTTCAACTGGTAAATTATTTCAAAAACCTAAAATTTACTTGATTGTTGTTCATCCAAACTTTCAGAACTTCATACTTCATATTTATCTGATGCAAAACAGGAAAATCAATAACAAAGGAAAAGAAAAAAAACCACACAGATATTTTATACAACTAAAAAATTTCTATTTCAATTTTCAAATGCTGAGAAATTCAAGTGTATACTTTCCACAAATGGTATAATTTGGCCTCCTTGATCTTTGCTATATGGTCATTAGTTTAGCATTTAAAATTGCATCTCAACGCTAAATTGAAAAGCTTGGCTCAAAACTGAGTTTAACATGGACGTATGTGCTGAATGTCCCCATTATCCTGGATGTGGGGGTCATTCAGCAAGAAATACATCGTAACTAACTTTCTTAAAATTCATTTTAGCTTCCATGAAATCCATTGGCTCTTCCAGGCCACTAGTCCAGAATCGGGGGTCAGATTGGGCCACTTTGTGGTCAGCAAGCCAACCCTTTTTCCTGGTGGCTGCCATCTTGTGCTCCAGAATGCAAGCATTTATACTGAAAAAAATTGTCTTATGGTTGTGAAGATAACATTTCGGTCGCGTGCCAGAAGTAACCCATTCAATGATGTCTGCCTGAGTCTGCAGACAGCCTTAAACAGTAGCTCTGAGAGAAGTATGAACCGCCCCAGTAATCTCAATGGGATGTTGACTCTGAAGCCTGATGATAATTTAAATGTGAAAACTGCTGAATATTTCACTACTGATCACACAAGAGAGAAGAGGAAAGATCATATTATGGAGATATGCACAATCTTACTGTGAGTGGGTCTCATTTTGGTGTATCAGTTGGGTGGAGATTGGGTTGTGGGCTAAGCATGGGAGAGTATCACCGCTTATATATTTTCACTGGTCTGACCCTAGCCCCAAATGCATCTCTGTAAAAGAAAGAGGACTATTTTGAGTAACTTGTAGAGGCTCAGAAATTATGAAATTCCAATCTTTTCCCAATTGGCATTTTAAATTACAAAGTGTTTGTATGTTTTTTTTTTCAAAATTAAAAACAAACAAACAAAACCCAAGCAAAAGAGAAAAATATTTAGGACTGTCCCTCAGAGACATAGTCATGACTTGCACGTGCTAATGGAGCCTCTGTATATTTCTTTAGCTTTCTGATGTGGCCCCAGTTCTCCTGCATCCATATGCAGCTCCAAATTTTTTAGGAGAGAGCGTTTGGTGAATGCGTTTGGATTTGATGTCACCTGTGTGGTTGTTATGTGCATCCATGTCTATGTCACATGTGAATAAACTATAGACAGAAAGCTAAGTCCAAGAAATGAGCACTGCATTTTTTCCTTCCCGTGATGAGCTCAAACCAAAGCCTCTGTGGTCAGTGATCATCCAGTCCCTGGGAGATCCCTGATGCCCTGTTCCCTGCCCCTTTTCCCCTGGTTTGCCTCCCCGTCCTTGCCTTCGGAGGGTAAAATCCCAGAGAGGAGCTGGCCTCTCAGTCTCCTTCCAGTTGGGCTCTGTGTTCGGCGTGGTACCAGTGCAAATGTTCAGTGATCCATTTCGCTAAATAGATGAACACCTGCAGTTTATTCTAGGTGTGGACTTTTTCAGAGTGCTTGACTTCATTCCTAGACAAAGGAGGGATCTCAAGCCCATTCGGTATACTAGTTTTGCCATTGATTCAGAGAGCTCTGGATCAAGCCAGTCATTGAATTTCAGTAATCAAGGCTGGAAGTCATCAGTGCACATCTATCGGCTGCCCAATTATCCTCTGTGAGGTCCTAGAGTGTGAGATATTTCTAGTGGCCTGGAAGAGCCAGTAAATTTCACAGAGATTAAGGTAAATTTTAAGGTTAGTTGAAATTGATTTTTGTTCTGAATGAGCTGTGCAACCTAGACTGAGGGAATACCCCTGTACGTGTATACTTAATGCTGCTTTGAATTAAGCTTTGCAGTTAAGTAGAAATATGTATGTACAATACAGGTGATTTACTGGGTCACCTGGGATTTCCTCCTCTTTTTTAACTTCTGTTCATTTAAATTCTCAATTATAACAAACAAACCTGTTTAATTGAGTTCTCTGGGAGGAGAGATTTAAGAAGGAAAAGGGACAGAGGTAAGAGGAGCGATGATATATTATGATAAATAATCAGGCCGCCTTCTCACCCACAGAAGTATAATTCCATCAGAATAGATGGAACTGCTTCTTTGTAGGTAAGAAGATAATTAATCCCTCTGTTGGCATTGTAATTTAAAATCGGCTGGTGTACTCCTTTCTGTGTGATGTCAATGAGTCACCAGCACTTGGATTTTTCCTCTGTATGTTCAGCTTTTCTATACCGCAATTTACATTATAAAGGCAATAAGGAACCTGAGATGTTTCTAGCCCTTCCTTGAATCCTGAGAGGATGACAAAGATGGCAACCTGATCCCTCAGAGCCTCCCATGTTGACATCCAAATTTAGTTCTCCTTGCGGAGTTGAAGAACTGGTATCATTCCAGGCATTTGAGATTATGCAGTTTACTGTTATTCAGCTGTTGCTAGTCTAACCCACCTAGCTCCGAGCCTGGCTTTTCCTGAAAATCTACCAGTGGTGCTTTGAGGTTTTTTGTTTGGATACAGGGTTTGGAGGTAGCTGTGGTGTAAGGGTCTGCCTCGGTTTGGCTTCACCCCCCTGGCTTCAGGCGACGGGGTGTTTGCTGGTGACATTCAGAGACACCGTGAGCCAACAGCCAGCTCTAGTTAATTGTGCATTGTGCTTCCCGAGCCGTTCTGATCACCCTGTGAAACTTCAATCCAGCACAAACGGCGGTGGTGAGTGGTGCCTCTTGTTTTTCTCATTCCCCAGGACGACAAGGAGATCGACCTGGAGCACCTCCACAGGCGTGTGAACAGCCTCTGCACAGATGACGACAGTCCCCATAAACAGTTCTCCACCTCATCGATTGACTTGACCCCGCTGGACATTGACACTTTACCCACACGTCAGGCACTGGAGCAAATCAGTGACTTCAGAAACACTCACATCACCACAACCACCTTCATACCAGAGCAGATCCAGACTCTGAGCCGCACTCTGTCTGCTAAAGCCGCTTCGGGTTTCTCCTTCGGCAGCGTGCCCGAGCACCGAACTGGCCCTTTCAGGCACAGGGCACCTAACGGTGGCTTTTTCAGAAGCCCCATCAAAACAATGTCATCTATCCCTTACCAACCAACTCCTACTCTGGGTCTGAATATTGGTAGTGACCCAGACCGAGGCACCTCCATCTGAGCACCAGAACAAGTTTCTTCACTGTTTCTTATTTAGGACTCCCTTTGCAAGGAGCAGCTGTAATATTGTGGGACTAACATGGATGTAACCTTTCTTCTTTTCCTTATTTTTTGGTTTTGAGGGTTGTGGTTTGGGGTTTTTTTTATTTGTTTGAGGGTTATTTTCTGTTTGGGTTGTTTGGGGTTTTTTTCCTTTATTTTATTTAAGAATCAGAATTATTAGTAGCAACTCTTCCTCCTCCTCTTCTCTGCTTTCTCAGTCTGGTCTCTTCTGTCTCCCCTTATTCTCTTTACTACTTGAATCACTTATTCTTTGGTTTATCACCGCGTTAGGTTTTGGTTACTTCAGGCTTTTCATATACTTTAAATATAGGAAATGTGCAGCGATTCATGCATAGAAAAACCCTGAGGATTACTTTACAGAAGGGCATTTGCTCCTCCTCCCCCACCACCTTTTTTTACTATAATTGCAATAACTTAAGTATTTTTCATGTACTCTGCTGCATCCAGTCAGCGCTCCACTGCTGTGTGTCCTTTTAACTGTGGACCAAAGGCAAACCCTGCAGTTCAAAAAATGGAAAAAAAAATTAAAAAAAAGGCAAAAAGACAAAAGAAGAAAAAAAAAAGAATGGAAAACAAATGAAGTTAAAAGATCATTCAGGCCCCATAATATAAGAATGCAATTTTGTAGGATTACAAAAAGCCATTACTATGCCAGTAAAGACTACAGTTAAATCTACTTTTGCACTGCAACAGTGCATATGACCTTTATGTGATTGTACAGTGTTAAAAGTTTTTCTTATGTACAGTAAACTGTATCATATGGCAGAAGCCTCTGTTGTGTTAAATAAATTAGTTTCTCATACATATATATATATACATATATACACAAAGGTATGTGTATATATATATACATGTATATATAGCTATAAAATGGCAGCCGTTGCTATTGCAATTCATTTAATAAAGCTTTAGTAAAAATGTGTTGTATACAGGAGAGATGTACAGTGCAGGGTGTCTTTTCATTTAGAAAAGACGGGTTGCTTTAATGTTATTCTGACTTGCATCGTTTGCCAACAGAGCATATTTTATACTTTTTTATTAGAACATCCGGGGCAATTTAACATTTGTACCTAGATGTAACTCCTTTGGTTAGGTTTTGCATTGGCTATTGAGCATTCTATAAGGCTAATCTTGATAATTTTCCTTTTAATTAATTAGACAAATGGAACTCTCTCTTAGGTATACCATGTTCATGAACAACTAATATAGCTCTAGAGAAGTTAAACATAGATCAAAGGTTAATAAATCCTTTTCCAAGTCAGTACAGTTGATCAATACAATAATGGTGTTAGTAGAGAAAAAAAAATAAGCCCTTGAGATATACAGATGTGGCCTTAATTATAATCATGTATTGTTCTAAGGAAAAAAAAATATGAACAGGCGCTCATTTTAACCCTTTCTATGTTAAGTTAGGTTTAGAGGAGCTGTGTATTTTTTACATTAGTGCCAACTGTATAGAGTAAGAAAAAGAACAGCAGTGAGAGCAAAACCAGTGCCCACTTTGGCACCAGCTTTTTTAAGTAACACTGTTACCTGTTAGAAACGTAGGAAGAGCTTTCAATTTGTAATCCTTAAAACTAAAAATGCGGTTAAGTAGAAAGCAAGCAGTTTATCCTGTGAGTTTTTTGGTTTGGTTTTCTTTTAAATGCAACCATACACATATTTTAATCTAACTCATTCTTTGGCTAGGATTAATAGGAATCAGCCTATGTGATTTGCTTTAGGATAAATTAAAAGGTATATTCTTCAGATCTATTCTATTTTGATGCTAATTCTGTTCTGGGGGAGCATCTTGTACTGTCACTGTTTTTTGTACTAAATCTTCAAATATTGTCTACTGTGTAAGGCAGAACGAATTCTTATCGTGCAAAAGGCCATTTTGTTTCCAGGGTAGCAAGTGTCTAAAAGCATGCACAACTTGCTTCCCCCTTGTAACATTCATGAACTCATCCACACTTCTGAGTAAAAAAAAAAAAAAAAAAAAAAAGAGAAAAAAAGAGAAAATTTCTTTCCAACAAGCTACATAGGGACATACCAGATGTTGCAGTGATTTTAGCTATTAAAAAACCTGTTAACCATGTACGATATTTAAAATAGGCCTATTTTGATGTGTTGCCTATTATACAGATACACAAAACACTTTTTGGAGGCCTCAGTTACAAGTGGCAGAGCTTTCTGTGTATAATTTGTCTAAATAATTTGTCTAATAAAATTGTTTTCTAAACTTGTGTTTCTTCCTGTTTAATTGCTGAGTGCTATAGAGTTTTTCAGCCTAGGTCAAAGTGTCCACTTATAAATGTTTTTGCTGCACTGTTACTGAAGGAGATTTAGCCCATGGAGATGGGATGAGCTTGCCAGGTTGCTGTGAGTCAGCTCATTGAAGAGCATCCAAGGTTTACCACGTTTATCAATGTCAGACTTAGGTTTCAGAAAACATTTACAAACAGCATTTTGGAGAATGATTTTGGAGTTCATCAGCAATAACATGTATGGGACATGATTTGCAGAAATACTTCATCCCACCTTCATCTGTTTTAGTGTAATGTAGGCATTTTCTTGGAACACAGCCTTTATTTTTATAGAGTCACATTCTGCCATCTTTATTTGTACAGAGGTTAGTTTGCTCTGGAGCTGGACATACACTACCTAAAACAAAAGTTTTTGCATGAGAGAAGGGAGCCCATATTTCATTCATGATGGCTTTCTCAATTTTTAAGTTTCATTAACACGTTAACCTTAATGACCTAGTCATTAGCAAGCTGTGCAGAATCACTTCAGTAACATCAGCCATGACAATTTAATTTTCTGTATCCAAAATTTGTCTGCTGGCTTTTTACATTCAATGTATTTTGTTTACTTAAATAATATTTTTGACCTCTTACCGTTTTCTATTAAGCTTAGCAGGCTTTCAGGGGATTTCATTTTATAGTTTCTAAAATACATTGGAAGGAGTCCTCAATTCATTGCTACATGAGAAAAATCTGAATACAGAGAACTTAAAACTCTAAAGGAAGTTAGATTATTGAAAGTGACTTGAGGTTACAATTTAAAGGTGCCTGTGTAATAATGCCAATAGGCTTGTAAGTATGTGGGCACTAAAAACCTAGCCACAGGATGCTAGAAGCTTTTATAATCAGGCTACTTTTATTATTTCATAAAAAATCAACCAAGAGACAAGCTCTAATTACTTTATATGAGGCAGAGCTATGGCAAACTGAGGCACTGACCCTACAAGCCCTCATGCACCTTACAGTGCATCTAGTAGGGATTCCCTTAACCACAAGGACGCTTGCAGGGCCCTAGTTTTAGACTACTGCTGATCTGTAAAGTAATCATAACCCCTTGGAAAGTGTTGTCTTGCCTGTATCGTAAGTCATTCACTTAAACAGAGGCATTGCCCATGTCATTTACACTCACAGACACACCTCTCTAGAGCTAGGTGGTTTTACAGACACTACATACAGACTCTCTGTAATAGGCTACATCAAGGCAAACCCTATGTGACACTTGCTTTTCTTTAAATAAAAATCCAGTGAAGTAATAGTGTTAAAGACTGTCATGTGTGTGCTGCAGTATCTCCAGTGGAGATACAAGCCAGCTGTATAAAGATGAGTTGTTTACATGGTGATTGCAGTCATATGACCATTCTGAGATACCAGCTGCAAACAAAAAGTGACCAGTGGAAGAAAACATTTTTATCTGATTTCAGAAAATCACTTATTAAGATGCTTCTATTGACCAATGGTGAAATACCTGGAGATAAATAGTCCTGCTGAGCCAATCAAGTGAATGATTATAGCTGTCACTGACACAGCACAGCACGACCAGGACAAAGTCTCCTGTGTTTCTGTCTTGTCTTCACAAAACAAGGTGCTCATATTGTGTCCCTAACTAAATCAGATTTTTTAGAAGCACCTTTTTATTTCTGACTTCCATAGGATGTTATGAAATGAGAGCATAAAGCTGCCTTTCTTCAAACACTCACAGTAGCTGGGTCAATACAGTTTACTGGAGGTTTATGCCCCTGATAAGTTTAATTTCTCAACTCTGCATGAAGGTAATGACACAAAAAGGAAACCAGCTTCCCATGTGCAGGTTTATGCAAGAGTTAATGAAAAAATAGTCTTCAAAACAACAAAGGCATCATACCAACACAGCCCTGCTTTAACCATTTTTCTCTCAGTCCCAATATCCATGTTTCATCTTCACTCTGCAGAGCTATTTTGAAATAAAAGTCAAAACCAAGTATCTATCCCTTAATTTGAATCATAGACAAAGGTTTTGATAAACACTGTGACATGAACACACGCATCCACATGTCATATCAGGAGCAGTGGGCAACTGTGAAGACATCATCACGATTTATCAGGTTCTCATGTCTCACCCAAGGCATTGTTCATAAGGTCAGAAATAGATGCCTCCAAAGGAAGGTCAGAACAGGCAAAATGATTCACAGCTGAACAAACTGCTAACCCAAAAAAATTGCACCAATAACCAAAAATTACAAGACTCAAGAAATTAATTAACGAAAAGAATACTTTTCAAGAGGTATTGTTATAAAAATAAATTTATTATCTCTCAGAACTTACAAAATCTGCCCCCCTCACTCCCATTCATTGCACTGGTGTGATGCTTTGTGTGTATTACAGAATCCATTTCTGTAACATTTGTCAGAAGAAAGGAAAACATTACAGCTGGAAAACGGAACTCTCAAGTCATTAACTACTGTACTCCATGTCACACAGGAAATTTGAGGTAGGAGGAAGAATTCAGCATCTCAGAGCCAGTACACTCATGTAAGGGAAAAAATAAATCTTTCCTCCTCCACATGCCGAGATGGGGTTTTAGCTGAGATGCAAGCAGGGAGCCAAGGAGAGGGTTACACCACCCAGCTGGGCTGGCAGCAGGAAGGGGCAATGGTTGTCCTGCTCACAGACCACAGATACACTTTCACCACTGTTCCTTCTGCCCCAGCAGTCATTTCAGACCAGTTTTGGCCCCTTAAGAAGAGCAGGGGCTGTTATGTACACACCTGAGGCTCATAAGCAGGTCTATAGAGGCAGAGATGTAGGTTGTGCATTTTTCCCTAGCTCCTATCAGACAAGTTTGTGATCCCACCAGCAGCTGGAGGATGCCACATGTCAGGGCAGGAGGTCTTTGTACTCCAGGTTATTCTCCCACAGTGAGGTTTCCCTGGGTGTGCTGGTCATGCTGCCGAAGTAGGGCATATATGAACAAGTACAGTGACCATATGAGCCCTTCTACAAATAGCTGGGATCAGTAACTGCCATACCAGTGGAAAAAGAAAGCTACCTGCAGGGCAGCACGCTCAGGACACCCATTCACCACGACATGACAGCTCAGTGCTTCTGTAGCTAATTATTCCTATCAGCACTAGGAAGGCCAACATTTCTTTCAATGCAAGATAATTTTTTGTTCATTTGCAAATCTAGCTATAATCCATTAAAAGACTGACCCACCAAATCAAAATGACGAGTTTAAAGTCAAACCCATTAATAAAAGGCCTGGGTGATGCACATTTATGTCTGCATGAGACAGTCATCAAGCTCCTGAAGCAGCCACCTAGCTGCAGATGCTCCCCTAGGTTGCTCTCCTGGCCCCTGCAGCAGATGATGTGGCATCATAGTAAACTTGGTCTCACAGGGCATGAAAACTGGCAGCTGTATTGAGTTTGTTGGCAAAGATGCTCACAGACACACCCACCCACTTAATTTGAGGGGTTCATACCTGGTTACCCAACAGGACAGCCAAGCTTTGCCTGCCTTTCCCCTTCTTGCAGGGCTGCAGCAGCAGCATTGCTGCACAGGGTGCAGTGTCCCCAGTACCCTACACTGGTACACAGCTATAGATGGGACATCACCAGAAAAGTGTAGCAAGGAGGTGAAAAGCAGCCCCTTCCTTCTCAGCTGCCTCTTCTAATTCCACAACTTTCCTGTTAGCTCTCTCACTCATTATGCGTGGGATGCATCATCAACTGGATCAAAGCCCCACCTGCAAATATCCAGGAGAATCAGCCTCGTGATGGAAATATCATACTCTCCTTCTACATATAGGAAAATGCCCCACCTGAATCTAACTTTGTTGCCACTCAAAGAAAGACTCAGAGATGTCACTTACTCCCCTTACTTGATTGCAGAGAGACCCTCGTTTCCTACTCAGCACAATCAGAAGCAGACAGGAGATTCTGATGTAAGCATTTTTCCTGGGAGTCTGGTGCAAAGGTGCTTAATATTATACAACTGCTAGAAATTAAAAAGCACAGTTGGAAAAAAAAAAACACCTTCTTGTGGATCATTTGTGTTGTATTTGCTTCACTCTTAAGTTTAGCTCATGTCCCTGTCAAATGCCAGGGAAAAAAAATAGGAGGAGCAGGCAGCTCTGTGAGTGCATTGTAGCCCTGCCACCGCTGGTAAGCTTGCCTTTCTCCCCCACTGGTCAGGGACATGCTTCTTCACACACACAGTGGGGAGGTCTTGTTTGGTTTTGAATATTCCCTGTATATGAATATTCACTGTGGACCACAGTAAGAGTAATCACAGCTGACCCATGTTGTTACTAATTAATTCTTTTCCTTACACGGGGGGGAACGGGAGAAAGAAAGCAAATACTGTGAACAATGCAAATAATGTGGTTACTTGCTACTCATGCTATCTGACGCATTTTTAAGGAGTAGTCTCTGTGGCATGACAGCTAACACAGCAAGAAATTGATGCAGTGTAACAAAAAAGCATGTTACTTTATGAAATAGTGCTCAGGCAACACTGGACTGGTTTGTCTTGCTCTAACTTTTACAGACCTTTCTGAATAACATCTGCTGTTGCTTGGATTGGTTTTATATTTCCCCAGGTTTCGGAGACTGCAGATGAAGTTTTCTTACTTCCCCCCCTCTAGCAAAACAGAATTCCCTAAACCCCTTTATGTGACTAAAAATTATCATGTCAGTCTATCTATACAAAACAGAAGGTATAGCTGATTTGGGACACAGGGATCTTTGTTTTTCCTACATCAAGATAAAAGATAGGTAGAACTAGAGGGGATACACCTGGAACTCTGACTTTTCACAAACACATTTATTGTTTTCAATAAATATCACTGTCATATTCACTTTTAAAGATGTGCTACATCATCTGACAAATGTAGGCCTATTCATATGTATATTAAGTCTGTTGTGTCTTGTATGAGTTGTTTGAAAAGGGAAAACATATCCATAAATATTCTTAAATATTTATTCCATAAGTATTGACACATACAAGCAGCTTTCCTTCCAAAACTTACAGCCAGTGGATTATTATCCATGGCATTACAGCCAGACATTTATTATCCATGGCATATAATAATTTGCTGGAGTACAAATAGAAGTCAACCTGAAGTACAGACAGGAATGTCTATTTCATGGGTTGAAGCCATGTAAGGAACTATCAGGCATGGTGCATTTGCATGCACATCTCCATCCTTTGCCCCATGCTTCGTATTCCTGAGTAAATGGTGGTCACTTGCTAAAGCATGGACAAAAATAAAAATAAAATTAAATTTAAAAACAAACGAACAAAAAAAACAAACAAACCCCCCACCAAACAAGTGGAAGAGATAAGGAAAAAACCCACTGTTAGCACTGATTACTCTGCTGCTGGAGTTGGAAGCCCCCGAACACAGCATACTATTTTTAGTACAGTTGTGTAACACCTAGCTGGGTTTTTCCTTTATGGCGAGTTTTGGCTTTAATCTGGTCAATTTTCAAACATTGCTTGGTTGAGGCAATGACAGACCGAAGGGGCTAAATTTGTCCTTGTATCTTAGCCCGGCTTGAATTTACAGCTATCCATCATCTCGCGCACACCTTCTGCTTCAGATACCCACGGCGTTTGCTCGTCGAGGGCGCTATCCGGCTCCTCACCGCTGCCGCCGGCCTCGCACGGGGGATCTGTGCGGAGGGAGCCGGGGTGCAGGGGCGGGGAAAGGCGGGAAGCCGGCGGGAAGAGCCGCGGTGAAGGAGCGGCGACGCGGGACGGCTTTGCGGCGGACCGGCGCCCTGCCCTGCCCGGCCCGGCCCTGCCCTGCCCTGCCTGCTCCCTGCCTCGGCGCTGCGTTCCGGGCGCCGCGGGCGGTGGCGCTGCGCACCGCACCTCCGCTTCGGCACAGCCCCCGGCGCCCGCGGCCCGCTCGGTGCCGCCGGTGCTCCGACGGGGGGGAAGGGGGGATCTGCCTGGAGCAGCCCGGGGCCGGGGCCGGGGGGCTTCTTGTCCCGACAAGTGCCTGCGGGGCGCCGCCGGACGGCTTTTCGTCCGTTCGCCGTCGCCCATCTCCCCGGTGCAGGGGGTGGGTAGTGTCGCGGAGTCGTGCGCGGCCGCGGTGGTCCCGCGGCGGCCGGAGGAGCCCCATTTCCCGGGAAACGGGGCGGGCCGCGCCGCTATGCCGCCGGGATAATGGCGAGGGCCAGCGCCGTGTCACCTCTTGTGTGCGCTTTCCAAAGAGGAGCCCGGGCGTGGAGAATGGGACACAGACCGCCATTGTGCCGGCGACACTTTAATCGCCCACACCTACAATATTCAACCTGCTGCCGGCAGCGGGGCGGCCCCGGGGCGCACACCCCACCCGGGGGGACGGGGCGGTGGCCTCACCGCCGTCTCGCCGGGGAGAAGCTTTTCGGGGCACCTTCAGCCGCGTGGCGTGGGCTGTGTGAGCCCGACTGGCGAGCGGTGCCCACCGAGCACTGCCCACTGCCAGGGCAGGTGCCCCGAGCTGGGAGAGGTAGGAGAGAAATGCCCTCGTGTCCATCCCAGACGGCGGTGGCAGGGCACTCAAGGACCTGGTGGAGACACCAGGCTTTTATTAAGCACAGCAGCTTTTGCTGGACGTTGCTTATGTGCTGCCTTTCCATGGATGTCACCTCCCCTTGCTCTCACCAGGATGCAAAGGCACACAGGCCTACAGCAGAGATAATTTCTTATAGTGTGGATGAAACAACTGTGCTGAAGCAAGTTGTGGGGTTTTCTGCTTCATGAACCAGGCAGGGTGGGATGCTTGTTACTTCTGTTACTCCTACCATCCCTCCTTCCAAAGCTGAACAACTCTGGTTCTTACAATGAACTCGTGTGACCCCTGTAGCGGTTATCACACAGACTGTGAGAGCCATACACCTGGGCTACTGAAAACTGCGGGTTAATGATGGAAGGTCCCAAGCCTCAGCAGACCACCAGCTGTGTCTAGCCTCACCTTCTGCCTCAACGGAGCTTTTACACACTGCAGATGAACACTAGGCTTCACCCTTTGGGAGTTTCTGAAACTTTTATGGAGTTCAAAGCATCCTGCGTGCCTGGAAAATAAAAATGCTTAACAAGTCTCCCTCCAGCTCCAGACCAAGCAGGTCTGCAGATCATGGGTATGCCAGATGCCAGAAGTATGGATCTTGCTGCAGTCAGGAAGCCTACTGTCACAGGAGAACTGCTTCCCAAGAGCTACAGGACTGCAACTGAGCATTGGTGTTTGAACAAACCTGATGAGAACACTGTCACTGACGAGAACACTGCAAGCAATGCTGTGCTGAAGCTGTCTGTTGGCTAATAGACTGAAGAGAGTCTTCTGCATAGCTTGGAATTTTGAGATGCCCCTAAAGCTTAATTCCCTTAAATGCTTAATTTTTGTGTATGTCTTTCTGTCTTAACCCCATGAAAAAAAAAATGGTTCTAGTTTTTAGCAAGTAAAAATTCTTAAGACATCCTAATCTACAAGGTAGAGGACCAGATGAAGGTATCTTCAGAAGGGTTTGTTTTCACAGCCGTTCACAAGGGTAGTTCCTGAAAGTTCTGTTGTTGCTGTGTTGGAAATGGACAGTTCCTAGAAGCCACTTTGCTCTTTGCTGTCAGGGATTAAATGGAAGAATTTCCCATGGATGGCAAGGTAGTATTTTTTCTTGGCTGACAAGTGTTTCTTTCGTGGATAAATACCTCTGAGTTGCTGAGCAGCACCAGCTTGGGTCTATTCACTTGCTTTTCTCCCCTTATGAGGGACCACTGTTCTCCACATTATTTTGGCTTGTGTAACTGTAAATATTTACTATTTACATTTTAGAGACCTTCTCTCCTCTGGAGTCCCGGAAAGGTTCAAATTCTGAGCTGGCTTTTCCACAACTAAGAAACCTCCTTCAGGCACAGGGCTGCCTAATTGTCAAGAGCTTTGTGGGTGATGGATGTGAGAACATGATCAAGGCCCAGTACAATTGAAGCAGCTCCCCTAAGCTCCCAGGTTACTGCTGAAGTAATGCTGCTGTTGCAAGGCAGACTGTTTCAGATGTTGATTTTTTTTCATTTTTTTCCTCTTGCTTACGTCAGCTGTTATTTTTTCCTGACCTGCCCATCGATATGTTATTACTGTGACACAGAGAGACTTCAAGCTAACTTTTTAGTTTATACCTCAAGCCTATGATTAGAATGTTTTTCCAGAGCAAACCTTTATAACTGTACTTTGTGTGATGGCTAAAGTGAGAGTGAAGGAGGGAATGCTGTAGCAATCAGTTAAAAACCCCAAATCTAGTACCAGCAAATCTGGAGTACTTACACTCCCTGGGCTCTTGTGCAAGAGACGGTGAGAGCAAGTGGAAGTGACCAGATGTGATTTGAAGGGAATATGTTGCCTTATCTCTGTGGATGGATTGATGTTAATTTTCTGATCTTAAAGCAGAGGAAGTATTGTTCGTATGCTGTAGAACTGTTGATGGCACTGGTCATTTTCTTGGCTAAGTGATTTATATTAGTAAAATATCCCAACTAGCAGCGTAATGAAAGCATGCTAGATAACACTTGTTCATAAAGTAGGGATGGTCATTAGTGTTCTGTTACTGCTCATTTCAAGAGTGACTAAAATGATGGACCTGTGGGTGGTGCATGTGAGCACGCACAAGCCCTGCAGAATTGTTCCTGCTGCAATGGGCGAACAAACTACACCTGGAATAACATTACTGTTAGAGGCGTGAGGAGCTCAAGGATTGGGAAGGTATAAAGCCTCTGACAAAAGCAGATCCCTTGTGTCTGATATTAGTATTCCCATTACATTAAAGCAGTCTTTCACTGCAAGGAAATGCTTCCAATTCTGTGCAGTGTATAAATATTTTTCGGTCATTAACCCTTCTTCCTCCAAAACCTTAGCTCTGGATTATGCTTAGTTATACACATCCTAATCCAAAAGCTGCTTGTCTGAGCTATTGCCCACACTCTGGGTTACAGTTCCTGTCAGAAGCAGTGTCCAAGCCAATGCAGACCTCTGCAGTCAGATTTTTTCAGTTTAGGACAGGAGAAAACTGCTTACCATCTTCCCAACAAGGTCCTCTGATTGTCTGGGGCCATGGCAGTATGCATCAGACCATGGCAACAGCCCTGTAAACCCCTGTGTGGTGAGCCTTGATGGTTTGGTTTGGTTTTTCTGGAGGCCTGTTTTTCAAAGTGTCACACAGCTGAGAAGTGCCTGAACTCTCCAAGACTTTGGTGGGACTGAAGGCATTTAGCAATTTTAATAGAACCTCCTTGACAAGCCAAGGAGGTGTTTAAAACAAAGTGACCAAAGGAAAATTGTTTTATTGTAACACTTGTTTTATGAGTAACACTTCCTTGAATATGAAGCTTTTTATTTTTAAAAGATGAGCATAGACTAAAGTCTCGGTAACAGTTATAGCCATTTAAATAAATAGGCAAAGTGTATGTAGGTAGAAATTCCAATGATAAGATTCCCATATTACAAAGCCAAATTCACTATGCCTTACAATGACTGCAGGAGGTAGGTATTGTTACAGCAATGCTTTGCATTTCTCTTGGAGGCAGTGGAGGTACTTACACTAGAATTAACTGTACACAACAGCAAGAGTCCTCAGGGGTAGCCCCACAGCTTAAGTCTGCACTAGATATTTATGGGGGTAAATGTCACCAAGAAATGGGAATTAGTTTAACCAGCCCTCAGAGTTGAAGCAAATTACATTGGGTAATTGTAATCATCTGCCCAGGAAGATTACTCTGCAGAAATGAGGGCACATTCTCTTCAGCAGCACCATGGTCCTGGTTGTCCTGAGTGGAAAGGGGCAGGTTTCAGAAACATTGAAGTCTGCAGTGATTTCCCTGGGCTTTTGCATTCCTTGCAGTCATCACTTCTAATGTCTATTTAAAACACATTTGACAGTAAAGCATCAGGCACTGGTCGTAGGAGGAGACTAAGAAAGACTTGCTGCTGGACCATCTTCTGCTTTAAGCAATCTTGCTCTGAATAATGTAAATATGAACACTTTATTTGGGTGACTATTCTGATGATGCAGTTGATGAGACTGAGAATTATTCAGCTGTATGTTGTCTTTACGTGTTTGTTGTTACTCACTGTAGTAGCTTCTAGATGGGATTGGGCATTCCAGGGTGCAAGACAGCCACAAGTGGGCAGGAATCCCATTTTCCTCCTCCTGCTGGAGGCCTGGCCAGGTTTTGGTTGAGATTCAGCATAGATTATCTCATCTCAGTGAGATTCACAACCTGATCTCTACCCACTCGTGTATTTTACTGCCTGAAGACCAGGGGAGGTAGAAAAAGGGTTGTGTGCATCCCCCACTTTTCAAAAGGAAGGAAGGAAATGGGAGAAAATGTGGGGAAAGTGGGGCAAGGGAAGAGAAGGAATAAAATACTTCCTGACCAGTGGTGATGCCTGCAGAGCAGCCAGCTGATCTTGAAATGGGATTGAATGAGCAACTAGATTGTTGAGTACAATTAAGCTGAGGACTGACCCATGTGCTTTGTGTGCTTTCAAAATGTCTCTGGCTGTAATGACAGAGGAGGCTTCTTGTAAGTCTGTTCTCCCCCCTTTGGTAACCCATTTTTCTGTAACACTAATATGTGCCTGACCACTGCCTCAGCCCTTAACCAGGCTCGGGATTAGGAAAGGAGCATCAAGGGGAAATCTGCATAAAGATACAGGGATAAGGTCAGTTTGTTTTCCTCTGAAAGCTTTGACACTTTCTTAGAGAGAGCAGATTCATTTTCAAGGCTTCCTACATTCCTGCTATTGTACAGTAAGTGTTTCAGACCGGTGTGCCTGTGTTTCCGACTCCCATGAAGTCCCCTTTGCAGCAGGGCGTGCCTCGAACCGCTTCAAAAGAACCAACTTCTACAAAAGAAAAAAAGAAACCCAAGTAGGCTTGAACATACAAAGAGAGGGAGAAAGGGAAGAGAAAAGGGCCGGGCAGTGTTGAATACAAAATGAGTTCAGCCAGCCCCAGGAGTTCTTCATCACTTACATTTATCTTATTCTGGGAGAGCAGAGCTAAACCCAGCACTGACATAAACCACTCTTTGCCTTTGACTTTGACTCTGAGCACGCACAGCAGATACAGGCATATGGAGAGCACTGGATTTCAATGAAACATTTTTCCCCCTCTGAGCAGTGGTGTTGGTGGGGAAAATAGCTTTTTGTGTGTGTCCTTTCAAAGGCAAACTCTCGAGTGAGTCTCAGATGCCTCCAGTTTCAAAGCGTGCACGCGCTCACAAAACATGCGCTTGAAAAATAAGCAGCTGGTAGTGTTTCTCAGCCGTGCTGACCATCCAAAGAGCGTGCTGGGGTGTTAGGCTGATCTCCCCAGTGCTCCAGGAAGTCACTGAAGTGACTAAGTGCTAAGGGAAGCCCACCAGCACCTGACAGCAGCTCTGGCCCAGCCAGCAGTGCAGGGTACTCAGAGGCCAGGGCCCCTCCAGGGCACCAGTCACCTCACATCCACATGAGATGCTAATGGGATGCTGCTCCCCTCTATGCCCAGGGTCTACTGGGTGGCTTGTGGGATGAAGGATGGGCCCTGCTGTCAAGGAGGCCCCAAGAGCCCCATGGCCCATCAGCCTGGAGCGAGATGTTTAAGACTTCAACGCTGCACCATCATGGCTCTCCCCATGCCTGGGAGCTCGTAAGGCTTCTGGAAATGCGCGTCAGTGGGTACTGCTTAGCAAGGCTACCTCTCATTTCCAAGCTTTGGTCTGCGGTCCTTGCATGGAGCAGCTCCCAGCCACAGCAACTGGCGCTCGAAAGGGGAATGCTCAAGCTTAACCCTGGGGAGGAGAGTGCAACAGGGCTGCTGGCAAAGCCTGCTTGTGCCACGGGGACTCAGTGAGGGAGCACGCAGTGCCTGCTGCAGACTGAAAGAGAAGCTGGAGGGATGGGTGTTTAGCTGGTGAACAGCACCGTTCAGAGGTTCAGAGGACTTTTTATTCCATTTGTGATATAAGCATTTATATGTGGGTTGTAATACAAAAGGAGTATATAAGAGTTGTTGTTAGATACAAATAGTCTGGCAACTTTGTGGATAATATACAGAAACAAGGTATTAACTTCTGCTCCTTATCATCTTTCTTACCAAGGTTTCATTTTGGTTAGAAATTGATAATTTGGTTTGGGGGTGTCCAGCCGCTTTTGCCTTTGAAACAGAATTGCCAAAAAAAAAGAAAAAAATAATAGCAAAGGCTTGCCTCAGTTTGTTTTTAAAGAAAGCAAACCATCAGCGTCCCGTTTGTCTAAAAACATCCAGTTGTTTGTGGAAGGTGGCCATGCGCCAAGCGTGCCCAGCCAGCTTCCTAAACTAGTGAGGCTGCTCATTCCATGTCACCGCCGCTCAGCTTTGAGCTGCTGGGCTCCCTCGCTCCCTCCTTGGCTCGTGAGTTATTCACTTTTGAAAAAACATATCTACCTCATACTGTGCCCATCACTTTGTTCTCCACACGCCTATTCACATGGGCAAACCTCCACTTCTCCTCTCCAGGCAGGCGGCGGTGGCGGGAGGGGAGGCTGCGCGGAAGGGAAGTTAAGATGCGTGCACGGAGCTATTTCCCTCTCCACCACCTTTGGGCAGCTATTGTTGGCCCAACAAAAGGACTCGCTCGCGGGGGATCGGGACCCTGCCGAACACGTGGCAGCTCCGGGGGCAATGTGCTGTCCCGGCTGCAAACGCCAACGTGTCTCAGCTACCGGGTCCCACGCGGGCTTCCCGCGCGTCTCCGGGATTAACGCTCTAAAACCGAGGGAACACCCTCGGCGGCTTCGCGGCCGGTCCTGTGCACGCCGGCCGTCCCGGGGCGGGCAGCGCTCCCTTACCGATACCTCGGGCAGGGTCGCAGGCGGACCAAGTGCTACCGCCGTCCGGCGCTGCGAGGCCAAGGAGGGCATTTACCGGAGCCTCCGGGATTTGGCCAGCGGGGACTGGAAGGAGAGGGATGTTTCCCCTGGCCGGCGCGACGGAGCATCCTCAGCGGGGGGAGGCGGCGGGCAGGGCCCGGT